>NC_058082.1:347311544-347998400 GCF_014858855.1 Bufo gargarizans
GAGATGAGAAGTTCTATTTGTAGCGGGGGTCGAGATGGGTGAACAACCAGTAATCCATGAGTCCCAACAGGCAAGACTTCCCTGTCGTCAACAGGAGGATCACTCTAAATCTCTTCATCCTCTTCCTCCTCTTCTGCCCACCCACGCTGAACAGATGGAATTAAACTTCCATGGGTACTACCCTCTGTAGCGGAGACAACCGTTTCCTGCTCCTCTTCTTCATCGTCCAATTCACACTGAGAAGACGAACTGAGGGTGGTCTGGCTATCTTCCTGTGTAATGTCTTCCCCCATTTCCACCTCTTCCACATGCAAAGTGTTGTCCTTAATTGTGAGCAGCGAGCATTTGAGTAGACACAGAAGTGGGATGGTTACGCTGATAATAACGTTATCGCTGCTCACCAACTGTGTTGATTCCTCAAAGTTTCTTAAAACCTCAGAGAGGTCAGACATCTATACCCACTCCTCGCTTGTGAATAGCGGAAGCTGACTGGAAAGGCGACGACTATGTTGCAGCTGGTATTCCACTACTGCGCTCTGCTGCTCACAAATAGTGATGAGTGGCAGGGACTATATTTGATTTCGCAATATTTCACAAATATTTTGTAGAATATTCGTCATATATTCGCGAATTTCGAGAATTTGAGATTATTATATTGAATGCGTTAAATCGGCAATGTAAAGATTGCATAATGCGATTTCGGAATGCGAAATACAGGCATGGGTCACTTTGGCTACATTTTTCATGCTGGTATAAGTTTCCTGAGACTGGAGAAAATGGTTGGCACGGCAGAACATTAGAATAGCTTTATATGCAGATAGAGTCAAGTGCTCCAATATATTCGCGATTACGTGCAACTTCACATTTTAGCAGGTCTGGCTACAGATTACTGATTGGTGCACTAAGTATTGTTGTGAAATTGACATTGCTTCCTTCTCATTGCTTACAAGCAAGAAGCAGAGAGGAATCATGTGTTCAGATGGAAAAAAATGCCAAATATTCAATATAATGAAGATATAGCACTAGATTCGAAATATTCGCGAATTTTCAAAGTGGCGATATTCGCGATAAAAATCCGCTATTTGAATATTCGTTCTCAACACTACTCACTAAGCCTGGCCAACATGTGGAATGTGGCGTTCCAGCGCATGCTCACGTCGCACAACAGCCGGTGAGCTGGCAATTTCAAGCGCTGCTATAGCGTTGATGGACCGGCTGAAGCTGTCGATGACTTGCGGAAATGTGCACACACGCGGCGCACCTTCACCAGTAGCTCAGGCAAATTGGGGTAGGTTTTGAGAAGCTGCTGTATCATTAAGTTTAAGATGTGGGCTAGGCATGGGATGTGTCTGAGCTTGTCGAGCTCCAAAGCCGCCACCAAGTTACGGCCATTATCAGAGGCAACCATGCCTGGCTTTAAGTTGAGTGGTGAGAGCCACAGCTCAGTCTGGTCTCTGCCACAGCTCTGCGGCGGTGTGCTGTTTGTCCCCTAAGCATATCAGCTTCAGCATGGCCTGGTGCCGCTTCCCCACTGCACTGCTACACTGCTTCCAGCTACTGACTGATGACTGGCTGGTGCTGCACGCAGATAATTCTAATGTGGAAGGTGAGGAGGAGGCGGAGGAGGAGAAGTGAGGGTTGGAGCCACTAACGTAGGTCCTGGCGGAAACCCTGATCGATGTAGAGCCCGCAATCCTTGGCGTCGGTAGCACCTGTGCCATCCCAGAGTACGACTCTCTCCTGGCCTCCACAACATTCACGCAGTGTGCCGTCAGGGAAATGTAGCATCCCTGGCCAAATGCACTTGTCCACGTGTCCGTGGTTAAGTGGACCTTCCCAGTAACTGCGTTGGTCAGGGCACATGTGATGTTACGAGACACATGTTGGTATAAGGCGGGCATGGCGCACCTTGAAAAATAGTGGCGTCTGCGGACTGTGTACCGAGGGACGGCCGCCGACATCAGGCTGCAGAAGGCTTTAGGGTCCACAAGCCTAAATGGCAACATTTCCAGGGCCAGTATTTTGGAAAGCTGTGCATTTAGTGCTATAGCCGGTGGGTGGGTGGCTGGGTATTTGCACTTGCTTTCAAATGCCTTGGGTAAGGACATTTGGATGCTGTGCTGGGACACGGAAGTGGATGTGGTCGCTGATGGTGTTTGCAAAGATCCAGGTGCAGGGTGGGAGGCATCCAAGCCTGCATCTTGGACAGGGGATTGGCCAGCACATAACACTGGGGAAGCGGAGGCAGTGGTGTGACCCGCAGCCACAGATTGTGGACTCAGGCGTTCAGCCCACCTATTAGGGTGCTTTAATGCCATGTGGCGGATTATGCTGGGTGTGGTGAGGTTGCTAGTGTTCAAGCCCCTGCTCATTTTTGTTTGGAGCAGGTTGCAAATTACAATTCTTTTGTCGTCTGCACTTTCTTCAAGAGAGCGGTAGCCTGCAGAACACCAACCCCTTGGCAAGCGAGATTTCCACAAGGGGGTGCTCTGTGACCAGTTGCAGGCCTGTTTGGTGTGGCCCGCCTTCTCCCTTTTGCCTCCCCACTGCCTCTTCCAGCCTGTTGCGGTGCTGCAGACCCCCCCCTCTGTACTGCTGTACTCCAACCTTCCCAGGTTGGGTCAGTCACTTAATCGTCCACCACCTCCTCTTCCACTTCCTCACTCTGCTCATCCTTCTGACTTGTTGACCTAACTACAACCTCAGTGATCGACAACTGTGATCTTATTCTCTTCCTCAACCTCTTGTGACAGTAATTGCTGTTGAGTTATTGGCAACTGTGTCTCATCATCATCCACCTCATTTAAACAGTAATTGCCGTTCCCCACCGTCCTCTTCTTGTGACTGTGAATGCTCAAGTGTTTGGGAATCAGGGCACAAGATCTGTCCCTCTTAAAATGTGCTTGGCAAGAGGGCCAAATCAAGGAATGGCGAGGAAAAGAGGTCCTCGGAATATCCGAGTGTGGGATCACTTGCTTGGCCAGACTCTCCCTGGTGGGAGGAAGGAGTATCAAGACTGGACTTGGTGGAAGACAGTGTGGTGCTTAACTGACTGGAATCATTATCTGCTGCAATCCATCCGACCACCTGGTTACACTGGTCTGACTTCAAGAGTGGTGTCCTGCACCACCCTGCAAACTGGGACATGAAGCTAGGTATCATAGATGACTGTTTTTCTTGTGCTCTGGCAGCAGGCACAGTTTTAATGCGCCCAGGGCCACGGCCTCTGCATGCACCATCAGCATCACGGCCACTTCCCCGTCCCTTACTGCTCCCCTTCTTCATTTTAAATGTGATATATGCTTGAAAGTATGTCACAAGTACAGTAGCATAGGATTTGGAAGTGTATGCACAAAAAAATGTAAAAATGTATTTGGGATGTGGAAACGTCACACAGAAGATATCCCGCAGATAATGTCAATGCTGTCACCAGCAGCTAATAAAAAATTACATGGAATGTCACAGGTATTTGGGATGAGAAAACGTTATATAGGAGAGGTACCACCGGTAATGTCACTGTCCAAAGCGTCTACAGAAAAAGTACACTGTATGTCACAGATAACATTTTTAGGAGCACACTTTACACTGGAGATGTGTACTGTAATGTAACTGTCTGCAGCGGACACCGTCTACTGAAAAAGTACACTGGATGTCACATACTGTATATTTTTTGGATGCGCACACTTTACACTGGAGATGTGGCGCAGCTAATGTCACTGTCCGCAGAGGACACAGTCTAAAAAAAAAGTACACTGGATGTCACAGATATTTTTTTGGATGCGCACACTTTACAAGGAGATGTGGAACGGATAATTTAACTGTCCGCAGCGGACACCGTCTGCGGAAAAAGTACACTGGATTTCACTGATATTCTACGGATGCGCAGACTTTACACAGGAGATGTGGCGCAGATGATTTAACTGTACGCAGCGGACACTGTCTACGGAAAAAGTACACTGGATGTAACTGATATTTTAGGCATGCGCACACTTTACACAGGAGATGTGTCGCGGATAATTTAACTGTCTGTAGCGGCCTATTAGGCGCTATTTAGCGCAGGATGCGCTAAAAATATATATTGCTGCTGTCACACACAATAGTTTTTAAAAGGACTTTTGGGTCTCTGAAAAGTTTTTCTAATAAAAATCTTCCATACTCTGTCCCTTCTTATGCACAGCTCTCCCTAAGACTGAGCAATTTAGCGCAGGATGCGCTACAAACATACTGTATATTGCTGCTGTCACACACAATACTCCTTGAAAGGACTTTTGTGTCTCTGAAAAGTTTTTGTAATTAAAATCTTCCAAAACACAGTCCCTACACTGTCTTTCCCTTCCTATGTTCAGCTCTCCCTGACTAAGGCCTCATGCACACGACAGTTTTTTTTCACGGTCCGAAAAAACGGGGTCCGTGGGTCCGTGATCCGTGACCGTTTTTTCGTCCGTGGGTCTTCCTTGATTTTTGGAGGATCCACGGACATGAAAAAAAAGTCGTTTTGGTGTCCGCCTGGCCGTGCGGAGCCAAACGGATCCGTCCTGAATTACAATGCAAGTCAATGGGGACGGATCCGTTTGACGTTGACACAATATGGTGCAATTGCAAACGGATCCGTCCCCATTGACTTTCAATGTAAAGTCAGGAGTCCCTTTACTTTCACACTTGCGTTCATATAATGCAGATGGTGGCTCCGTTCAGAGCGGATCCGTCTGCATTATATTGTTAAAACGTTTCTAAGTGTGAAAGTAGCCTCAGACAGATCCGTCCAGACTTTACATTGAAAGTCAATGGGGGACAGATCCGTTTGAAAATTGAGCCACAGTGTGTCATCTTCAAACGGATCCGTCCCCATTGACTTACATTGTAAGTCTGGACGGATCCGCTTGCCTCCGCACGGCCAGGCGGACACCCGAACATAACTTGAAGCGTCCCCATCACCATGGGAACGCCTCTATGTTAGAATATACTGTTGGATATGAGCTACATCGTGAAACTCAGATCCGACAGTATATTCTAACACAGAGGCGTTCCCATGGTGATGGGGACGCTTCAGGTTAGAATATACTGAAAAACTGTGTACATGACTGCCCCCTGCTGCCTGGCAGCACCCGATCTCTTACAGGGGGCTGTGATCAGCACAATTAACTCCTCAGGTGCCGCACCTGAAGGGGTTAATTGTACTATCATATCCCCCTGTAAGAGATCAGGGCTGCCAGGCAGCAGGGGGCAGACCCCCCCCTCCAGTTTGAATATCATTGGTGGCCAGTGCGGCCCCCCCTCCCTCCCTCTATTGTAATAAATCGTTGGTGGCACAGTGTGCGCCCACCATCGCCCCCCCTCCCTCCCTCTATTGTAATAAATCGTTGGTGGCACAGTGTGCGCCCACCATTGCCCCCCCTCCCTCCCTCTATTGTAATAAATCGCTGGTGGCACAGTGTGCGCCCACCATCGGCCCCCCCTCCCTCTATAGCAGTAACAACATTGGTGGCAGTGTGCGGCCTCCCATCTCCCCCCCCCCCCCCGATCATTGGTGGCAGCGTAGTTCCGATCGGAGTCCCATTTTAATCACTGGGGCTCCGATCGGTAACCATGGCAACCAGGAAGCTACTGCAGCCCTGGTTGCCATGGTTACTTAGCAATAGTACAATAGTAGAAGATTAATACTTACCTGCTTGCTGCTGCGATGTCTGTGACCGGCCGGGAGCTCCTCCTACTGGTAAGTGACAGTTCATTTAGCAATGCGCAGCACAGACCTGTCACTTACCAGTAGGTGGAGCTCCTGGCCGGACACGAACATCGCAGCAGCAAGCAGGTAACTATGAATCTTCTACTATTGTACTATTGCTAAGTAACAATGTCAACCAGGACTGCAGTAGCGTCCTGATTGCCATGGTTACCGATCGGAGCCCCAGCGATTAAACTGGGACTCCGATCGGAACTCCGCTGCCACCAATGATCGGGGGAGGGGGGGGGGGGATGGGAGGCCGCACACTGGCCACCAATGTTGTTACTGCTATAAAGGGAGGGGGGGCCGATAGGGGCGCACACTGTGCCACCAACGATTTATTACAATAGAGGGAGGGAGGGGGAGGGGGCGATGGTGGGCGTACACTGTGCCACCAATGATTTCTTACAATAGAGGGAGGGAGGGGGGGTGATGGTGGGCGCACACTGTGCCACCAACGATTTATTACAATAGAGGGGGGGGGGCGATGGTGGGCGCACACTGTGCCACCAACGATTTATTAAAATAGAGGGAGGGAGGGGGGATGCCGCACTGGCCACCAATGATATTCAAACTGGGGAGGGGGGGGTCTGCCCCCTGCTGCCTGGCAGCCCTGAGCTCTTACAGGGGGATATGATAGTACAATTAACCCCTTCAGGTGTCGCACCTGAAGGGGTTAATTGTGCTGATCACGGCCCCCTGTAAGAGATCGGGTGCTGCCAGGCAGCAGGGGGCAGTCTTGTACACAGTTTGTAGTGTATTCTAACTAGAAGCGTCCCCATCACCATGGGAATGCTTCTGTGTTAGAATATACTGTCGGATATGAGTTTTCACGAAGTGAAAACTTAGATCTGAAAAAGCTTTTATGCAGACGGATCTTCGGATCCGTCTGTATGAAAGCAACCTACGGCCACGGACACGGATGCCAATCTTGTGTGCATCCGTGTTCTTTCACGGACCCATTGACTTGAATGGGTCCGTGAACCGTTGTCCGTCAAAAAAATAGGACAGGTCATATTTTTTTGACGGACAGGATACACGGATCACGGCCTCGGCTGCAAAATGGTGCATTTCCCGATTTTTCCACGGACCCATTGAAAGTCAATGGGTCCGCGAAAAAAAACGGAAAACGGCACAACGGCCAGGGATGCACACAACGGTCCTGTGCATGAGGCCTAAGACTGAGCCGAACACGTGTCATCGGGTGCTTTATAGCACCCGATGACTCGTTACGGCCAGCCAATCACTGTAATGCCAGTAACCAACATGGCTACAGCATTACAGTGCGTGCCAGTACCTCCCTGCACTTTTATTGGCTGTGTAGCAGCCAAGAAACGTGCGGGGAGGAGACTCGAGGATTGCGCTCGAGCACATGCTGTACTCGGCCGAGTACTGCCATGTGCCGAGCATCGAGATGCTCGAGCCGAACAGGTGTTCGGCCGAGCATGCTGGATCATCACTATTTAGCATTCTCCTTCCGCCATTTATAAATATCCTATTTTTTATGTTACAAATTATACATCCCATAGTATCAAATATTACAAATGTTATTACACTATTAGACCTACAAAAAAATAATTGGCAGTAATTTTCTAAAGAATTTACATTTCAAGTTCCAACATTTTTGTCTGTATCAATCTGCTTTATTCCTAGTTCCAAGATTGAGAAGCGTGTTCAATGAGACATGTACTTTCTTTAAGAAATGGAAATGAATGCCGCAAATTTAAAAGGCAGCTGTGTTAACAGTACCACTGACCAATATTTTCTCCAGTATGCACCTTCAGGGCCAAAACTGGCCATACACTTTAGAATAATGTCATCCAAACCCTCTCATCTTGGCAGAATGTCCAACCATCTAATGTGTATGGAAGCCACCTGACTCTACCCAGTGCCAAATGTTTAGGGAGAAAAGGATTGGGCATGTTGGATTTCAAATGCCTGATGCTTTTGTTCTGAGGTTATTCAGGTGAAACTCGAAAAATTAGAATATTGTGCAAAGTTCATTTATTTCAGTAATGCAACTTAAAAGGTTAAACTAACATATGAGATAGACTCATTACATGCAAAGAGAGATATTTCAAGCCTTTATTTGTTATAATTTGGATGATTATGGCTTACAGCTTAGGCTACTTTCACACTAGCGTTCGATCGGATCCGTTCTGAACGGATCCGATCATAATAATGCAGAAGGAGGCTCCGTTCAGAACGGATCCGTCTGCATTATTTTAGCATATAACAGCTAAGTGTGAAAATAGCCTCGTACGGATCCGTCCAGACTTTCAATGTAAAGTCAATGGGGGACGGATCCGCCTGAAGATTGAGCCATATTGTGGCATCTTCAAACGGATCCGTCCCCATTGACTTACATTGTAAGTCTGGACGGATCCGCACGGATCCGCACGCCTCCGCACGGCCAGGCGGACACCCGAACGCTGCAAGCAGCGTTCAGCTGTCCGCCTGTCCGTGCGGAGGCGAGCGGAGCGGAGGCTGAACGCCGCCAGACTGATGCAGTCTGAGCGGATCCGCTCCATTCAGACTGCATCAGGGCTGGACGGCTGCGTTCGGGTCCGCTCGTGAGCCCCTTCAAACGGAGCTCACGAGCGGACCGACGAACGCTAGTGTGAAAGTAGCCTTATGAAGCCCCAAAGTCACAATCTCAGGTACCCTTTGCTCAGGGGATATGGATTCATTTGCTGACTGGCGTGTGACACTTTGAGCCTAGAATATTGAACCTTTTCACAAAATTCGAATTTTAAGCTGCATTAATGCAATTCCTTTTAACTTGCATTACTGAAATAAATGGTCTTTTGCACGATATTCTAATTTTTCAAGTTTCACCTGTAACCAGAGGTTTCTGGCAATGCCTTATTCCCCTTTCTCTATACAGAACACATGCTCATTTGTCTGAGATAGTTCAGAGACAGCTGTTGGCTGAAAGAGTGGATGGCCACAACTATCCAAAACGTAAGGAGCTGAAATACACTTGTGAAATGAATCTTTGCAGTTAATGACAGTTTGTGGGCAGAGCCTTAGTAGAGTGTCAGTAAATCATTGACGGTTTAGCAGTAGTACATCAAGCGAAGCAGGCAAGAACTGTGCAGAAAAAGCTCACATGGTTTTACTACTTGTTGCCACTTTTTAGTATTAAAGCTCATGCACACAACCTTGTTTTTTTGGTCTGCATCCGATCCCCATTCTTGAGGTTCAGATGTAGACCCATTCACTTCAATGGGGTCGCAAAAGATGGGGACAGCATACAGTGTCCATTCATTGCACCCGCAAAAAATTAGAACATGTCCTATTCTTGTCCACATTAAGGAAAAAGGATAGGACAGTTCTATTATGGGCCAGAAGTTCCGTTCCGCAAAATTCGGAAGGCACGAGGTCGATATCTGTGTTTTGCAGATCTGAAATTTGTGGGTTGGGAAAATGTCCTTAAGAGTAGACATGTATAGGTAGTCTTAGTATCGTTGTATACTTATATACACAATTATGCAATATGATATATATTTTTATTTCTGCAGGACAGATATACAAGAAATTAGATCAGAAATCAGTCAAGAGAGAGTGAAACGCTTAGCACTGGAGGTAAGGGATAAATCAAAGATGAGACATAGTGATTGCTGACACGTTATATGGCACACAGTCAAATCCGATCCTGTATGGTGACACATGGAGTGCTTATGGTTCCTTATCCCAGATACATAGGCACGCCATATGCTACAGTGTGGTACTTGCACGAGGTACTTTATTCCACCTAATAGCAATGATTCTGGAGGAGAATATCTCTGTAATATTGCATGCAATGGTGCATTAAGGTGTCTCAGTGGTTAGCACTGGTACCTTGTAGCACTGGGTCCTGGGCTTAAATCGACTGACAGCAATATCTGAATGGAATTTGTATGTTCTCTCTGTGTTTCTATGGGTTTCTTCCAAGTTCTCTGATTTACTCCCACAAACCAAAGACATAATGATAGGGAATCAAGATTGTGAGCGCCACTGGGGACAATGAGTGATGATAATGTCTGTAAAGTTCTGTGGAATATGTTGGTGGCATATATAGCAAGAAATATTGGTAAATATTAATAATGCATCTCCACATGAAGACACATGGAGATGATCTATGGGCCATAAAAAGCTAAATCCTTGAATGGGTTTTCTGGAATTCAGGATAGGTTTTTAATATTTCATCAGGAGGGGTATGACTCCCAGCATAACTTCCGGTCAGCTGTTTCAACAGGCTGTAGCCTCCTCACAGCTAACCAAGCACAGTTCCATACATTGTATAGTGGCAGTGCTTCGTCTTGCAGCTGAGGACTGTCCCCTTGAATGGGACTAAGCTGCACATAGATCATATGACCGAAGAACGTGATGTCACTGGCCTAGGAAGAGGCCTGAGAGCACACCGGCCACTTCAGACATCTGATCAGCAGGGTGGCCAGGTGTTGGACCCCCCCCATAAGATTTCAAAGACCTATCCCATTCCTGAGGAAAAGTAATACAGGTCCTTCTAAAAAAATTAGCATATTGTGATAAAGTTCATTATTTTCTGTAATGTACTGATAAACATTAGACTTTCATATATTTTAGATTCATTACACACAACTGAAATAGTTCAAGCCTTTTATTGTTTTAATATTGATGATTTGGGCATACAGCTCATGAAAACCCCAAATTCCTATCTAAAAAAATTAGCATATCATGAAAAGGTTCTCTAAACGAGCTATTAACCTAATCATCTGAATCAACTAATTAAATCTAAACACCTGCAAAAGATTCCTGAGGCTTTTAAAAACTCCCAGCCTGGTTCATTACTCAAAACCGCAATCATGGGTAAGACTGCCGACCTGACTGCTGTCCAGAAGGCCATCATTGACACCCTCAAGCAAGAGGGTAAGACACAGAAAGAAATTTCTGAACGAATAGGCTGTTCCCAGAGTGCTGTATCAAGGCACCTCAGTGGGAAGTCTGTGGGAAGGAAAAAGTGTGGCAGAAAACGTGCACAACGAGAAGAGGTGACCGGACCCTGAGGAAGATTGTGGAGAAGGACCGATTCCAGACCTTGGGGGACCTGCGGAAGCAGTGGACTGAGTCTGGAGTAGAAACATCCAGAGCCACCGTGTACAGGCGTGTGCAGGAAATGGGCTACAGGTGCCGCATTCCCCAGGTCAAGCCACTTTTGAACCAGAAACTACGGCAGAAGCACCTGACCTGGGCTACAGAGAAGCAGCACTGGACTGTTGCTCAGTGGTCCAAAGTACTTTTTTCGGATGAAAGCAAATTTTGCATGTCATTCGGAAATCAAGGTGCCAGAGTCTGGAGGAAGACTGGGGAGAGGGAAATGCCAAAATGCCTGAAGTCCAGTGTCAAGTACCCACAGTCAGTGATGGTCTGGGGTGCCATGTCAGCTGCTGGTGTTGGTCCACTGTGTTTTATCAAGGGCAGGGTCAATGCAGCTAGCTATCAGGAGATTTTGGAGCACTTCATGCTTCCATCTGCTGAAAAGCTTTATGGAGATGAAGATTTCATTTTTCAGCACGACCTGGCACCTGCTCACAGTGCCAAAACCACTGGTAAATGGTTTGCTGACCATGGTATTACTGTGCTCAATTGGCCTGCCAACTCTCCTGACCTGAACCCCATAGAGAATCTGTGGGATATTGGGAAGAGAAAGTTGAGAGACGCAAGACCCAACACTCTGGATGAGCTTAAGGCCGCTGTCGAAGCATACTGGGTCTCCATAACACCTCAGCAGTGCCACAGGCTGATTGCCTCCATGCCACGCCGCATTGAAGCAGTCATTTCTGCAAAAGGATTCCCGACCAAGTATTGAGTGCATAACTGCACATAATTATTTGAAGGTTGACTTTTTTTGTATTAAAAACACTTTTCTTTTATTGGTCGGATGAAATATGCTAATTTTTTTAGATAGGAATTTTGGGTTTTCATGAGCTGTATGCCAAAATCATCAATATTAAAACAATAAAAGGCTTGAACTACTTCAGTTGGTGTGTAATGAATCTAAAATATATGAAAGTCTAATGTTTATCAGTACATTACAGAAAATAATGAACTTTATCACAATATGCTAATTTTTTTAGAAGGACCTGTATATGAATCCCAGGAAACCATTTTAATGCAGTTGTTTGTATGAGCCCTAAGTAACCTTTAGCCCTTTGTCTGGCATGGGTTGGAAATCTGGTCTCTCTAGGTACGCAGTGTTGCCACCAATAACCAAACATCAATGTTGTGTTTTTTATTTGACACCTCAAACTCCAATATATTTCTACACCTTTTTTCAAAGGTAATCATCTGAATATATGTGCATACACAGTCTCTCTCACCACTGAAATCAAAGATATCAGTTGACTTCTACCATTCTTAAAATAGAAAAATATAAAAAAAATAAAAGTATTTTAACTAATGATGCCAGTGTCCACGGCGTATTCACCTGTCTTTTTCCCTTCATGTTCAGTGACTCAAGAGGATTTAAGGGGTGAAATGCGTTGCGGATCATGGGAATCATCTGCCAGACTATTTCAAGCACAGAACAGGTGTCCTTAATCTTTTGTGCTCTCAGTGTATCACACAGCACTGAAACCATGAAACCACCCAACCGCATGCCATGATGACTTGCTCTGATTTTTATTATCGCTTACATGTTTTTTTACATTACGGTCTCATTTACACAAGCACATATAGCCTGCTTATATGGAGCATTCTGAATGTGGAGCTAATGTTAGTAAATGGAGTTACTATAACATTGCTATATTCACTCCATAGTATAGAGCCTGAAAATATACTATATATATATTGTGGGGTTTTGCTCTGGTAGACAAGATTAGAGGACACAGTATAGAGGAAACAGTTCTTTGTAACAATTCAGTGTTTTATTCACACTTTAGGCAAGTGACAAAACAAGCAGTCATATTCAAACAAAAAGTCACCTTGCGGTGTTGGTGGTAATTCATACCATGCGGCAATTCTGCCTCAAAGAGTCCTTGACCATAGCAGCACCAACCTGTTTTTACGTGAAACAGGTAGCAAGCCTTTATCCGGACACAAGGCTTCCAGATCCCAACACAGAGACCTGGCTTCTGAGCCCAGCTGCCTATTAAAGGACAGCCATGTGCTGCCAAAACCCGACCAGCACTTAATATCCGGTCCGGTATTTGACCTCAACTGGCTGTAAGTCAGCCCAGCAACATATGCTGGGAGGAAAATACCTGCTTTCACAGACAAAACCTCTCACTGTGTCACATACCCCCCCCCCCCCTTGTTCAACCCTGAGGGGATGAACAGACCCCTGACAGTGTACCCGGGACAGGGCATCCGCATTTCCCTGTAACCGGCGTGCCCTGTGTTCCACCCAAAACGTAAAGTTTTGCAGAGAGAGAAACCATCGGGTGACCCAATAATTTCTGTCCTTGGCCTGGCTCATCCACTTGAGACGGGAGTGGTCGGTCACCAGGCGGAATTTTCTCCCCAATAAATAATAGCAGAGAAATTCTAGTGCCCACTTGATAGCCAGGCCCTCTCTCTCCACTATACTATACTGGGTCTCTGCTGGGGTGAGCTTACGGCTGAGGAAGACAATGGGATGCTCCTTCCCATTGACTTCCTAAGTAGTCCTGTCAATGGCGCGGCCACTGTAGCAAAGTAGGGAACAAACCTTATATAATATCCCACCATTCCCAGGAATGACTTTCTGGCAGGTTGGGCAAGACTTACAAAACTCTTCCAGTTCTTTGAATTTGCTGGACAAGTAAAACTGCTGTAGAATACGATCCTGAGTTTTCAGCAGCCCCAGGTGACCCCCGATAACGTGTTGGTGGGCTAGATCTACCACAAGCTTGCCATAAGCCTTGGGGACCACCAATTGTTCAATAGGCTCACCCCGTAGTTGGTTTACCAGATGCAACATATCCTGATGAACCACAAAACGGGGAAACACGGACTCTGCCCCAGGTAGTTGTGGTTCACCATCTACTATTAACACATTTTCCCAGGCGCGGGATAGGGTTCGGTCCTGTATTAGTCTTGGTAGCCTTGTAGCGCTCCACCAGGTCTACCATTTCTAGGACATTGCCAGGAGACACCTGGCTGATCCAGTGCTGGAGAGGGGGTGGCGTAGCCCTCCAAAACATATCAGCCAATAGTCTATCCACCATAGCCATGGGATTCAGCACATCATGCTGTAGCCACTTTTGCAAGAGGTGGAGTAAATCATAATACTGGGTCCTCGCAGGCTCAGCTAACTTAAACCATCACTGATGTACCCGCTGGGCCAAGACCAACACATTCACCCCCAGTCTTGCCAAAATCTCACCCTTTACTTTTTGGTAGTCGGCCGCTTGATCATCCGGCGAGTCAAAATACACCCGCTGGGAATTGGATGCCTGGAGTGGAGCGATGACCTCAGCCCACTGGTCTCAGGGTAACTTTTTCCCTGATGGCTACTTTCTCATACATTGCCAGGTAGGTTTCGATGTCGTCTGGGGGGATCATCTTAGGAATGGCGGAACGGACTGTTTTCCGGGCATCGTGGACGCTTGGGGTTACTCCTGCTGTCTGCAAAGCCATTAAGTGTTGTAGCAGCAACTGGTTAGTCTTCTGCTGCTGCTTATTAGCCTCGCATTGCTGCAGGTTTGTCTCTCGCTGCTGCAGATTAGCCTCCATGAGGGCCTTCACAACAGCCTCCATTTTGTCATGGGGCACTGGTTGTAATACAGCTGGTTTAATGTACAACATACAACCAAAAAAAATCGACGTTCATGCCGGCCTCACTGATCATGCCCACATCCTCCACCAATTGTGGGGTTTCGCTCTGGTAGACAGGATTAGCGGACGCAGTATAGAGGCAACAACAAGTTCTTTGGATCAAGCAGTCACCTTGCGGTGTTGGTGGTAATTCTAACCATGCAGCAATTCTGCCTCAGAGTCCTTGACCATAACAGCACCAACCTGTTTTCATGCCAAACAGGTAGCAAGCCTTCATCCAGACACAAGGCTCCCAGATCCCAACACAGAGACCTGGCTTATAAGTAGGGTGGCCACTGGCTTTACCCTAGAAAGCCGGACCTCACCGGCCACGCCCGAAACCAAGTCCACAATGCCCAAAACCATGCCCACAACACCCCAAACCACATTAGTGAAGCCACGCCCCCACCACCGCCAGAAAAACACGGGGGAGGAAAGGGAAGAACTTTGTGAATGGAAGGTGCTTTTCTCCTCCTCAGTCAGCCACAGGGAGCCATAGCTGCAGCTCTAGTGACTAATTGGGGGTAAGAGAAGCCTCAGTCTGTTGCTGCAGCTCATGCTCAGACAGCGCAATACTGCTGTCTGAGCGTGAGCTACTTAAAAGGAGGACATCCCTGTGTCCGTCCAGGCACTGTGACGGACGGTGGACAGGGAGCCTAAAAACTGGACAGTCCGGCCTAAAACCAGATCTCTGGCCACCCTACTTCTGAGCCCAGCTGCCTATTTAAGGACAGCCAGGTGCTGCCAAAACCCAGACTGACACTTCAAATCCGGTCCGGTATTTGATCTCACCTGGCTGTAAATCAGCCCAGCAGCACATATGTTTTAGCATAAAAAAGTAATAGTCAGAAGCCAGTAGACAATGATGAGCAGTCTGTTTTAGGGCAATATGTTATTGAAAGAAAAATAGCTAAAATGTAAGTGTAAAAATATTGTTTACCTATTTTATAAGCCTAAGGGCTCATGCACACAACCGTTGTTGTTTTGCGTTGTTCAGTATCTGAGCTTTTTCTTTTTCCTTTGATTTAAGTCCTCTTCCGTTCCATTATTGCACAAAACCTATCCGTATGGTTTTCGTATTTGATCAGTTTTTTGCGGATCGTATACAGAAACAGTAACTTATTAATCATCAAACACATGAGCAATATGGGCTAGGCATAGCATTTCTACAGTATGGATCCGCAAAATACGAAGGAAATACGGATGACATACAGATGCGTTTCGTATTTTTTGCGGGCATTGACTTGAATGGGGCCTCGGACAGTGATTTGCAGACAATAATAGGACATGCACTACTTTTTGCGGAACGGCCATGCGGACAAACGGAAATGGAATGCAGTAACTTCTGTATTTTCTACAGCCCCATTGAAGTGAATGGTTCCGCATAAGGTCCGCAAAAAAAACAGAATGGACACGGAAACAAAATACATTCGTGTGCATGAGCCCTAAAAGCATAAATTGTGGTGGACATTTATCAAACCCTATACACCAGAAAACTGGCATCAAAAAGTCGCAAAGTTTGGAGTGGGACAGGGAGTGGTGGTGTAGATTTAAGTTATGAGGCATGGAGCTGCAGAGATGTACCACAATTGGAGGCATACGTGGGTCATCTGACTTCACTGGGGAATAAATAAAGACAGGTGTGTAAAATGCCATCCTTTGTAAATATCCCCCTATGAATGTACAAATAATTTGAAAATAAACCTGAATTATTCCAGAACAAAAATCATGTTGCTAGGCCAATAAATCAAAAAGTTATAGTCATTAACTCCTTCCGAACATCTGCCGCACATGTATGGTGGATGTCTGGTCATTAAACATGGCACCTGCTCCGGAGTGGGCACCACAGCTACTGGGTGCCTGCTGTTTCACACAGTAGACAATCGGGGCTAATGTCTGCAAACTGCAGTAATGCTGATTGTGGATATGTAACCCCTCAGATGCCGTGGTCAAATGTGACCAAGCCATCCAAAAGGCCGAAAACCCAGAAGCCCAGAATATGGTCCGCCATAATCATACTGACCCAGAGAATAAAGGGAACAGGTAAATTTTACCGCATAGTGAACATCGTAAAAACAAAAAGTGGGGCAGAATAGAATTTTTTTTCCAATTCCACCACTTGAAGAATTGTTTTTAGCTCCCTGCTACATCATATGCAATATTAATTTAGGCCATTATAAACTGTCCTGCAAAAACTTGTCCTGCAAAAAACAAGCCCTCATACAAATATGTGAACAAAAAAGCAAAAAAAAAGTATGACTCTGGGAAGGCAGGGAGTTAAAAAACGAAAAAGCAAAAATGGAAAATCACCATGTCAGGAAGCGATTAAACTATGGTGTGTGATAGTGTCTGGTCCTGATGAGCAAAATCACTCTGATTATCAAGTCCTCAACTTGATAAAGTTTGATACCTGATTTCTGCTTAGACTCAGAAGTCACAGCAGTCCTATACCGATGGCTCATAGGACAGATAACCTTAAGTGTAATACATGATTAGGGTGGCCTCTCGTTTCACCTCAAAAAGCCAGATACTCTAGCTATGTTCCAGACTCTGCTAAGCAATGCCCCCCGCTGCCAGCGAAGAAAGAAAATAAAAGTATTGGTGACCTGCAGGCGGGGAGGAGTGCTTCTCTCACCCTCAGTCAGTAAGAGTGACTGGTCCACTGGCTCTAGTGACTGGGGGTGAGAGAAACCTGTCAGTAAGGCCTCATGCACACAACCATTTTTCAGGTCTGCATCCGAGCTGAAGTTTTTGCGGCTCGGGTGCGGACCCATTCACTTCAATGGGGCCGTAAAAGATGCGGACAGCACTCCATGTGCTTCAGTTTTTTGCGGATCCGCGGTTTGCGGACTGCAAAAAACAGAACGGTCGTGTGCATGAGGCCTAAGTCAGTCAGATTGTACTCGCAGCTCAGGCTTAAATGCTGCTGTCTGAGAGTGAGATACTGAAAACGAGGACATCCCTGTGTCTGTGCAGGCCCTGCACTGGACGGAGGACATGGAGACAGAAAGCCGGACTGTCCGGCCTAAAACTGGATGTCTGGCCATCCTATACATGATAATTGAAATGAATACAGTATAATCTTTAAAAGAAAATCTGAAATGTTTTGTTTATTTTTTAGATGGAAATTGATCATCTCAAGAAGCTATCTTTATCCTAAATACCACTGAAAATTTGGGCTGGTCCCATGAGCACATACAGGAAGCAGAAAACACCAGTTAATAACCATGGAAAGATGGCATCACAAGTCTTCCTGGAGGCTTCACTGGGGATGGACACTGTTTGACATATTCTGAGAAAAAATATGCCTGCCATTGATTTTATTTTATAGGCAAAGAATATTTTTGTCTTGGACAGAGATACCTATAATTTGTGTTGTATAATGCTAATACCTTCTGTAATACAGTCCTCAGCAGAACTGGTATTTAATGATAAATGTTCATATGTTCAAACCATGGACTTGTAAGTTTGGGAAAGTTCAGTGAAGATATTAGGATACTGAACATATAAGCATAAACAGCACTAACCTTACTAATGGTGTCTGACGAAAGCCTAGGGTCTATAGATCCATGTTCCAAAGGATTTTCTCTGTATCCCAGACTAAACTGTATCGAGAAGATAGACTCTCTCCATTGGCACAAATAGTTAATAAAATTGTCCCACAGCAGATAAGACACCATTTTGGAGTATAGTATGCCATAAAAAGGTGCAAATGCATTGATAAATGTGTGCCATGGGTCTTGTATAAAAACGAGTACAAACTAAGGCCAACAATACAGCATATTCCACCAGGTAAAATGGCAATTGTGTCCAAAATGCCAGTAACAGCTTCTAATTGATTTCAGTGGAAAAATGTAACCTAGTGCATGTAGGCCCATTTTTTGTAAGCAGGTGATTTCATTAATTTTTGAGGCTGGTTTACCCATTGAAACCAGTGGGAAAGGGGCAAAACACATTGAGTAGGAGGTACATCGAAGAGTATTAAATATTCTGATCTGCCACTGATTTTTCAGCTAGGTTTTTTGCCTTGTGAACATTGCTTAAGAAGCAATGTTGTTAGAGACTTCCAGGGATCAAAATCTCTGGATATTGGTATTAGTAAAATCATAGGTCATTGCATGGCACCTAGCGAAATAAAAGGTGAACATTAATAGAAATTTCCTGTTACACATAGGGCACAATATGGACCGTGTTTGCATCTGTATTACGGCCACAACACTTGGATCCATAAAGGTTCTACTGAAGCAAAAATTACACGCAAAAAAAATGTTTTAGGAGAAATCAGAACCTATAGCAAAGTAAACAGTTTTCAAGGAAACCATATCACTGTACCCCATTAAAATCTGCAGTTGTATTGTATGAGACATTTAATACTGTGTGATGGTTTTAATAAGAAAAATGACCTTATTACCCATAGAAACCAGTTATGTCTCTTTTTCTAATGTAAAATAAAAACTCTGATGGGTTGCTATGGGTAAGAGACAAATTTCATACATAAGCCCTGAAAGGTTTATACAGTATATCATGTTTTTGGAATGGATTTCTACTGTAAAATGTGCAATATTGTCAATAAATATTGAGATGTATTTATTCACACAGTAGTTTAATGTGGATGCATTAATGGGTACATATTTAATGAGCATACATGGAAAATTTCCATATACTCCTTAAAGTGAATATATCACCTATAAAACCAGGTAGGGCTTCTTCACATCTGCATTAGAGTCTCTGTTCGAGACCTCCGTGGCAGATTCTACCAAAAACAACAGAGAGAACTGCATGCAGGACTTGTTTCTCCACCAGAAAAGAAGGAACCCGAACAGAAACCGATGGATTCCATTATAGATAATTGGATTGGCCATCCAAAACTGTAAGATCCTGTAGTGTTCCCCATCTATGTTGTAACAGCATCAGAGAAGAAAGTAGCTTCTATCTCTGCTGATAATAGAGGCCCTGTCCACCACCCCCTGTAAAGCATGCTGGCAGCTCTGGGCTTGTAAAACTTTCCCTGTGCAGTGTGCCCCGGCTGACATTTCTTTCCTCTCCCAAAGCCCATGCTTGTCTCCTCACCATATTTTAAGCACCAGTGGTATACTATATGCATGGAGGCATCAGTCCTTATTCACTGGCAGGACATGATACAGACTGCACACCCCCTGTCTCTCCTGCCTGTGCTGCAGTAAATTACAACAGCCAAGCTTCTTGCTGGCTGTTGTAACATGCTACAGGCAAGTCAGAGCAGAATAGACAGAACAAGGAGGGAGTGTGCAAAATAAGAGGACAGCCATGGGTGGAGTAAGAGTAGCTTGGATCCTTGGCTGCTCCTAAAGTGGACCTATAATCATGGGTATTCAAGAATGCATTTGTTTACTGCCTTTAAAACTGGAAGAAAAACAAAACAAAATAGGTAAAAAATGTACACACGCAAAAAGTAGGTAGAAAACAGTAGCCCACTACTAATGTGAGTGCACGTAGATACTGGCGTAAACAGCTACAAATTTGGCACATTTTGGCACATCTAGGTTTAGAAAAAAATATCTGTTCCTAGTCTGACAATAGGGTATGACTGGCGGGAAAGGGGAGTGGATTTTCTGAAAAGGTGGGGTGGCCTAACATTAGCACCATTTAGCGCCAAAATTGCACCACAATTGTGTCATAAATGATGTCTCAAACAATGTCAGCGAACAAATAGATATTATAAAGTTAAAGAAAAGTGTCTGGTCACGCACCAAATGTATCATCCAGTCAGTGGCAACTAGAAATGACTGGGCTCCACTGCAAATTTTTTAATGCCCCCCTTCCCAAGCAACTTCTTTGCAACCCCCTCCTCCCGTGCAACCTCCACTCCAGTGGCTAGTCAATATCGCTCTCTCAGACCAGGCCCGGTAGCTGCTCCATTTCTTACAGTGTCTCTGTATATAATGTCATTTTATAATAGTGTTGAGGTGGCCCTGACAATAAAATCTTTCAGTCCTCATCCTGGGTGGGTCCCTTCTGAGCTCCGGCCCTAAACCAGCTCCTTCTCCTTCTCCCCCTATACAGTAGCTATGCCCTTGCATCCGCGGTAAATGTGGTGCCTGTCTAAAGAGCTTCCATCCATGGGATGAGTAAATCTGCCTCCCAAAGTTTTTAGATTCTGTCCACATTGGTTTTGGTTTCCTTTTACATCAGTGTTCCTCAAATCCAGTCCTCATGGCCCACCGGACGGCCATGCTTTAACGATTTCCTTAGTATTGAGCAGGTGATATAATAAGTGTCAGTGCATCAGGACTTATAACAGGTATTCATTATGTGGGATATTCTCAAATCATGACCGGCAGGTGGGTCCTGAGGACTGGAGTTGAGGAACACTGTTTTACAGGATCCATGATGAGTCGGTTATAATCCAATATGATCTATTATGATATGTTATTGGGGTGGTTCACCAAAGAGATATATGGGTACCTGAGAGCACTGTAAAGGGGAACCCTATCCCCCAAAAAACATATAGGATAGTAATTACTAAATGTAACTACTGGCGCCATAGTAATTAAGTATCTGTTAGTACACATAAATTAATTCTATGATATACAATAAATTGACAAATTACGATCAGGGGGAGAAACAGAACTGGATCACACATCCACAATGCTATGCTTTGACCTAACTCGCTTCTCAGCACTATAATAAAGTGTACAGCCCCCCATACTGCATGCTGTACAAGAGGCATTAGTGTACATTTTAATCAAAAGGCATGCCTCTTGTACAGCATGTGGTGCATGCCATAAGACGGGTATCCAGCCATATGGCTGATGAGTATCATGTACCGAAAGTGTAGTAATATTTACATCAAGCATCAGAACAAAGATGGACCACTGAATAAAATGTACAACAGTGGAGACACAGAAAGAAAGAGATAAGAGAGAAGAAAAGAGAAAAGAGTAGGAGGAGTACGGCCAGAGTATGCATACTGAGTGCTGGGTACGCATGTATATACACAGAGGGAAGAGGAGTACCCTCTGAGAGTAAAGTAACAGCACAGACAGAAAGATGAAAATGTTCGCTGGGCTTACCTAGTTGCGTGCATGGATGCATGGAGGGCCGGCATGTCTGAAGTATGTTCAGCAGAGCTTTAAATAGGCAGATTCCCGCCTTGGAGGTGACGCTTGCGATCATGTGATATTGGGGGAGTCATAGCTAAGCGCCGGCCTAGTTGAATGACGTGTTGTCAATCGGCGCATGCGCATAAAAATGCGCGCATGCGCATAATTGTCGGAATATGCGCGCATGCGCACAAGGGCCGAAAGGTGAAGGTGGGCCATCTTGGTTATGGGAATGTCTCGAATCTAGGCATCTGCGTGCGGCAAATAGACGGCACAGCACCAGTCAATATTATATGGGAGAAGTGATGGAAATGTGTGTGTTAGACAAATAACCGATGGCGACTATTAGGATCGGAGGCTGATACATGGTGGAATAAATTGGCATGTACCCCAAATAGGAAAGTGTGATAGCTAATGTGTGTTAAAGGGCACATCTGGTGAGTCCAACCAATGTAAGAGAAACTAATGGGGTAGAACCCTAGTTAGAGGTCAGTAATGTCGTCTATTCGTGGTGGAATGGACACAGTATAATGGCTGGAGCATAAGTTAATATAGATATCACATAAGACATATACCAACGGCTAGGGCGTGCTTCACGGATGTCGCCACCCGTTATTAGACGGCTCTGGCACCAGAGAGTGCCTCAATGAGCTCTCTGCTATAGTTGAGATTGCTCTCAACAATGGGATTATTAACAAAAAAACAGCAAATTATCTTGTTCCAACTTATCCTCGTATTCCGGTCATCTACGTGTTGCCCAAAATTCACAAAAGTATGGATCACCCTCCCGGCAGACCAATAGTCTCTGGTTGTGAGTCGGTTTTCCAACCAGCTGCCAAAATGCTAGACAACCTTTTAAGGACCTATGCACAACAGGGTGCCTCCTTTATCCAGGACACCACTGACTTTCTAAACAAAATCCAATGCCTGAACCTGGAGGGTGATAATATCTTTTTAGCAACAATGGATGTCAGCAGTCTCTATACCAACATCCCCACCGATGCCGGTATAGAATGTGTTATAGAAACCATCCGCCAACAAGCAGAATTCTCTATTTTAGAACAACAATTTATTCTTTCTCTTTTGACATTTGTACTCAAAAGGAATTATTTTCTGTTTGAAGATCAATTCTATTTTCAAATCTCCGGGACAGCCATGGGCTGTAATGTAGCACCAACTTTTGCAGTTTTGTACATGAACCACTTTGAACGCTGCCATGTATATACGAATGAACTCTTTTCTAAACATGTGAAATGTTGGTATAGCTACATTGATGATATCTTTTGCGTTTGGCAGGGTCCAGTGGAAGACCTGCATACATTCCATAAAACAATCGACTCGGCCACAGACTCTATCTCTCTCTCCTTGACCTGCAGTAACACCGAGATTTCGTTTCTGGATGTCCTAGTCATGGTAAGCAATAATACATTGCAAACTGATCTCTATACCAAACCCACAGACAGGAACAGTCTTCTCAGACACAACTCATTTCATCCCCCTGGACTAATCCATTCCTTACCGTACTCACAACTCATGCGAGTTAAACGGATTGTATCTGATCCAGATACAACAAACTTTCGACTTGTAGAAATGTCGAATAAATTTCTCAGCAGAGGTTTTCCTAAACATGTTCTAGATGAACATATTGACAAAACCACCCAGTTGTCCAGGACCGATTTACTCAAATCTACACATTTCAGATCCAACCCTACACAGAAACGCATTCCATGTGTTACTACATTCTCCCATTTAAGTTCAGACATTAAACGGATCATTTACAAACATTGGTCCGTATTATCCAATAATTTCCCCAATATCTTCCCAGATAAACCACTGATGTCATACAAAAGGGCAAAAAATATCAGGGACAATATTGTACGGTCTGACCTTGGTTCCAATAAAACACATAGCATACAAAGCACTATCACTGGCTCTACCATTAAAGGTACATACCCTTGCCTATCCTGCGCCCAATGCGGGAATGTTACGAAAGGTTCGACCTTCACCCACCCATCCACTGGGAAAAAATATAACATCAATGGTCACTACTCTTGTGTTTCCAGCTATGTAGTATACTTAATCAAATGCCCTTGTGGATTGGGATACGTTGGGAAAACCATTCAAAAAATAAAAGAATGTATATCCCAACATAAGTCTAATATACGTACCACTAAACTAGAAGCACCCCTTGTCCAACATTTTACCAAACATGGTCACTCAGTCAGTCAGCTGCGTTTCCAAGTCATCGACTGGATATCACCACCAAGATGAGGAGGTAACCGCGAGCTGCTTTTACAGGAGAGAGAGATGTCTTGGATCCGACGCCTTAACACTCTTGAACCTCATGGTCTTAATAGAGATTATATCTTAGACTGATTAATCATCCTCTTTCTTATGTTTATGTTCTCTATTTCGTTGTATGTTTGTTCCCTTATGTTAATCTTGTCTTTATGTTTCCCTTTTAGGGCCAGAGCCGTCTAATAACGGGTGGCGACATCCGTGAAGCACGCCCTAGCCGTTGGTATATGTCTTACGTGATATCTATATTAACTTATGCTCCAGCCATTATACTGTGTCCATTCCACCACGAATAGACGACATTACTGACCTCTAACTAGGGTTCTACCCCATTAGTTTCTCTTACATTGGTTGGACTCACCAGATGTGCCCTTTAACACACATTAGCTATCACACTTTCCTATTTGGGGTACATGCCAATTTATTCCACCATGTATCAGCCTCCGATCCTAATAGTCGCCATCGGTTATTTGTCTAACACACACATTTCCATCACTTCTCCCATATAATATTGACTGGTGCTGTGCCGTCTATTTGCCGCACGCAGATGCCTAGATTCGAGACATTCCCATAACCAAGATGGCCCACCTTCACCTTTCGGCCCTTGTGCGCATGCGCGCACTTTCCGACAATTATGCGCATGCGCCGATTGACAACACGTCATTCAACTAGGCCAGCGCTTAGCTATGACTCCCCCAATATCACATGATCGCAAGCGTCACCTCCAAGGCGGGAATCTGCCTATTTAAAGCTCTGCTGAACATACTTCAGACATGCCGGCCCTCCATGCATCCATGCACGCAACTAGGTAAGCCCAGCGAACATTTTCATCTTTCTGTCTGTGCTGTTACTTTACTCTCAGAGGGTACTCCTCTTCCCTCTGTGTATATACATGCATACCCAGCACTCAGTATGCACACTCTGGCCGTACTCCTCCTACTCTTTTCTCTTTTCTTCTCTCTTATCTCTTTCTTTCTGTGTCTCCACTGTTGTACATTTTATTCAGTGGTCCATCTTTGTTCTAAAGCTTGATGTAAATATTACTACACTTTCGGTACATGATACTCATCAGCCATATGGCTGGATACCCGTCTTATGGCATGCACTAATCTTTGAATAATAATTATGCACTTCTTCTTTAATCATATTAATATTACGGAATCATGCTTTTTGAACCAATTTTCTTTGAATTATGTCTTTTGAATCATGTTTCTCTGAGTCATGTTACTGATTGTATTGATACCAATTACTTGTTTAAATCATGTGACTTTAAATTTGTAATCATGTTAAATTGCAAATATTATATGTATTTATACATTTTCCCCCCTTTTCCCCTTTCCCTTCTTTACATCAGCCTGATGAAGGGCATGTGTTTTTGCCCGAAACGTTGCCTCAGTTCCTAAAAGGACCCTTATGTCCGGCAAATAAAAAGCATTAACCGCATACTGGAGTGCTGTCTAAATTATTTGAAATATTTACTAGTTCCGAGAGGTGGAGCAAGGAACGCACCTAGACGTGCACCCTAAACCTATCAGTCTCAGATAGAGTGCCGTGATCAACACGTGATTTTTATATCTTGTACAGCATGTAGTATGGGGGGCTGTACACTTTATTATAGCGCTGAGAAGCGAGTTAGATCAAAGCATAGCATTGTGGATGTGCAATCCAGTTCTGTTCTTCTCCCCCAGATAATTATTTTAATCTTTCTTCTTTATTACTGGGATCAGCACTCCTCCCATTCGGCACAGGTGGTTTTAATCACACAAGTCTGCATATAGTGGCCATTGACCTGTAGCTCCTGATAGTAATGGACATGTTGTGTTAGACAACTGTTCACATGATGCAGTACTGCGTGGTGGCCTTTGTTTTTGTGGTGCTGTGCTGGTGGGTTGGTGGGACCCAGTGCCATGGGTGGCATAATCAGACAGCAGAGGTGCTGTTTGACCCTTGGGTCCCGCCACCTACTAGGGCAGTGCCGCCTCGTCACCGCATGGTCGCTGCACCTTTTTCAGAGTAGTTCCCACTCAAAGAGGCGACCTTGGCGTGGTGAGTGGGCTTATACCTTTTGATCAAAATGTACAACTAATGCCTCTTGTACAGCATGCAGTATGGGGGGCTGTGAACTTTAATACAGCGCTGAGAAGCGAGTTAGATCAAAGCATAGCATTGTGGATGTGCGATCCAGTTCTGTTTCTCCCCCTGATCATCAAATTGACAAATTACTACACACACCATACATGAATGCTGTTTGAGTACGGCCACACGGTCAGGTTTCCTGATGCAGTTTTGGAAGCCAAAATCACTCTTGGTTTTGATTTCCAAAACTGCATCAGGAACCTGACAGTGTGGCCGTACACTTTTAGTATGCAAATTGATGAACAAATCAATAGGCAATCCACACATATGTACTACAATGGTAAGTATATGCAATTGGTGTGCTACAGGGCCCCAGTAGCCACACCAGTAACTTAGAGCTCATGAACATGTGCTGTCCGGGCCCATGCTGCAGATGGAAAATTGCAGTCCGCAATGCACGGGCACTAACCCTGTGCCCACTGTCTGCATTCACTTGATGGAGTCCGCGATCTGCATCCAACGTCCTCACTGCAAACAAAGTAGTGCATGAACTGCTTTTTTGTATAGACTATATCCACTAAATAGAACCACACATGTAGTATAGAAAAATATCTTTATTACACATAATCATATCAACTCAATATTATACAAAAAATACAATATAGAATCTGCGGGTAAGAGCTATAGAGCAAAAAATCTCCCCCCCCCCCCCCCACACAAACACTATAAACCTATTTAACATATGCAGGTAATATATGCACACCAACAGGTAACGCATAGTAAAGTGCTAATGCTATAGGGTATGATGCAGTCATCTATGGCCGGTCAGTAGAAAAAGTCCAATACTCATCTCACATAGCCAAAGCACACCCAGGGTCCCATAGAATATGGGACAAACTACATGGCTCCAACTTAGGGAAATCCCAGTATGTGTCAATAACAGCAGTCAGAGTGATATGGACAATCACTACCGAACACAGACAAACAATATACTGACCCTGGTATCCGTGGGGAGGGAGAAGGAGGACGACTCCCTGACGTACATCACGTGACCGGGCGCATAGCGCATGTGCCATGCTGATGTATCATCCAGCACAGCGATCCCTCATCCTAGCACAGGTCTGTGTGATGTTAGAAATCATGTCACCATAAGTAATAACCAATCACATGATCGCAGGTTATCGAGGGGTTCCTCCATCGTGCAAATACCCCAATCTACAACCATAAAATATATATAAATGATTCTTTGTCCATAAATAAATATACATATGAAGCATAAAATATACACAGGTATATGTATTAAATAAATAAATAATTAATACATTTTACATCCATGATTAATCACCATATCTGTTTGTTGTAGGGGATATTAATTATTGGTATTTATGCAAATCTCAATACTTAATATTCATAAATAGGCGTGAATCGTCTAATGATAACCCCACCTATTTATGCCTGAATTAACAACAAATCGCTACTGATTGCCTTACGCTAATCTCTAAACTAGCTGCATGCGCCTTACTAACTAACGTCAGTAACCACACGTTACACCATACGTATAAATAACACAGTATTTATTAATCCTTACAGAACATCACACGTCATATACTAATAATACAATACCGGTAATACTCTACAACTTATTGCTGCTGTGCCTTACTACCTGATTGAGACTATTGGTGAAAACAGTCCCACTGATATTTCAAGATTACCAAAGCTCAAAGTGGCCCACAAGTGAGAAATGTGGGGAAATATCCTTATTTAAAAATTAACTTTTATACGATATACATTAAAATATACACCTAGGATGTATCACAAAAACAAAACATGTAGTAAAGGGGTACTGTGGTGTCAACCCCACTGCTGGCAGGAAGGGAAAAGATACTTCTTGACACTAAAGCGCCTGTATATGCGCTCAAAATGTAACCAACCAACATACACACAAACAACATATATTGGGGTTCATCAATGAATAACCCACTTCTGGTAGAGCAAGGAAAAGATGTCACTGCCGCGCCTGTGTGGACGCAGGCAGTCTTACCTTACCGACCAGGTGACTGGGATCAGCACAGCAGGGGACCAGGCCTGATGAAAAGGAGTATAGACAGGAGTTGTAGTCATGAAAATAGCGGTACTGTGCCCTATATCGCCCTATATTCTTGATAGGAATGGGGCCTATTTTCATGCTACCTGTCTATACAGAGCACTCGCCCTAGAAAGGGCGACCCCGTCCGGATGCCTGTCCCTAGTTAGGACCTGAACCCTAAGATAAAAAAGAACAAAAATAATAATTGCTGTAGTGACTACAAGCCTCCCGACGTGGCACGTTTCTGTCGTGTCGACTCCTCAGGGGGATTTAAAACTAGTAGAGACCAAAAAAGGGGCAGAAAACCGCTCTATAACCGCAGGTAGCAGTCTGGTATACACTGTGGTTAAGCGGCATCTTAGAACACTAGACTCAAACAATAATAAAGTTCAGAATCTAGGGGCAGGCATCCGTGGTGCTGGATCGCCATGCTGCAGAGGAATAGATGCTTCTCCGCTTTTCAGTGTGGGAGGATAAGATGGTCCTCAGTCTGGTGGTGTCCCTATCATTCAGGGGGTTCTTCAACCTATGCCAGCCACCCTGACACATACCTTGGTGAAGTTTAAATACATTCCCAGCGCGCCTCTTGTTGGGAGACCGCCCTGTCAGCACCTGCGCCGGCGTGTGACGTCACGCGCGTGCGCCTCGACGCGCAACACGTCGCCGCATGTACCACATGATTACGGCGGCCAATCAGGTCCGGAGGCGGAGGGGAATAGCGGTTACCCTGGAGACTGTCAACAGGAAGTAACTTCACAGTACATCTCTAGATAGAGGCGTCCGTGGCAACGCTGTGATAAGAAGTAACAGCAACATAGGGCCGATATTTCTTGCAAGATACCAGCAACATGATAATAATACAGGAAACTGGACATATTACCAGGTGTTTAACAAATGTTTGGGATAGATAGATATCGCATACATATACATATTGGCATGAGGAAGGGGATGCCTTCATAATCAGGGGTATGGACTCCAATACCGGAAATGTGAATTATCATTGCCAGTGTAGGCATCATCGCCACTATTGGAGATACTACCCCATTTTATATGAAGCACCCGAAATCCAGCCTTTCATTTAGGCCTAGGGGTGCAGATGTTTTAAGTTGAAAGATCCAGCGAGATTCCTGTTGCAGCAGGCACCTGTCCCAATTACCTCCTCTCACAGGTGGCTTGACCAAATCAAAACCCAGGAATTTCAGGGAAGGTTTTCCATTATGTACAGTGTGTACATGTTTCGAGATAGGGGTATCTCGTTTGTGAGAGATATCCCCTAGGTGCTCACCTATCCGCCTCCTGAATTCACGTATCGTTTTGCCCACATATTCAATCCCACATTCACACTGGATCCGATAGATGACCCCTCTGGATTTACAGTTAATGAAATGTGGGATTGAATATGTTTTCTGGGTGACATTGCTTACAAACGACTTGGTGACGTCTATGCGTTTGCATGCTATACAGTTCCCACATCTATAGCATCCCACACTCCTAGGTCGCAACCAGGTGGTTTTGGTGCGATCAGGTGCATAATGACTGTGCACGAGCTTGTCGCGTATGTTCGGTCCTCTGCGATAGGTAATTTGGGGTTGATCACCCAGGACATCTTTCAAGTCGGGATCCATTTTGAGAATCTGCCAGTGGCGTCCCAAAATCTGCCTCACTTGTTTGGACCCCCTATCAAAATTGGCGATCATTCTCGTGACCCTAGTTGGCGGGAGAGATGGTTGATTAGATGTGAGCAATGGTCCTCTTGGTCTAGACAGGGCTGTCTGGTACGCCGATCTCAAAACATAGTCCGGGTATCCCCTGGACAAGAATCTACTCCTCATATCCGCTGCTTGATTGATAAAATCACGTTTATCAGAGCAATTACGTCTCAAACGTAAATATTGCCCCCTAGGAATTCCTGTCCTGAGTGGGAGAGGGTGATTGCTCTCCCACCTCAGGAGGGAATTCGTAGAGGTGGCCTTCCTATAAATCGATGTATCCAGCTCCCCCCTCCCATTCTTGGAGATTTTTATATCGAGAAAGGGCAAGGTGGTGGGATGGGACTCGCTAGTGAAGCGCATACCGATCTTGTTGTGATTCAGATACTGGACAAAGGCTTCAAAAGTCCCAAGGTCACCATTCCAGAGAATAAAAATGTCGTCGATGTATCGCGCCCACAGACCAATCTCATACGTCTCCAGGGCTTCATCCTCCCTAAATACGATGGTCTCCTCCCACCAGCCCAGGAACAGATTGGCATACGATGGGGCACAGGGGCTCCCCATCGCCGTACCCCTGAGCTGGTGGTAGGTCCTCCCATCAAAGGTGAAAAAGTTACGTGTAAGCGTACTGAACATGTGGGCCGGCGCGGTGATATGACGTCACCGCGCCGGCCCAAGGATCTCGGAGCGCGCTTCCGGGGGGGGGGGGATCCTTTGATCCTCCCGCCTGTGAAGCGGACGCCTACCTCCGGAGGTCAGCCACTCAGAGGGGCATGGGAACTCTTTGTTCCCATGTCTCTGTTAGGTGCACCATTTCCGGCGCGGCCGGAGATGGTGACAAAGGGCAGAGGATCTTATTGATCCTCTGTCCTTTGTAGAGGCTGACGCTGGACATAATTTTCCAACTGTCGGTCTCCTCCTCCCCCCCTTCCCCCCCCAGCAGGCGCATTTGAGCGGGATTCCGGCCATATATGCCCATAGATGCTTGGGGCACATCTATAAGCATATATGAACGGACATTATATACACATAGGGGCAGGAATAAGCCCTCCTATATACTGCATAGGGGTACATATACATCCACAGATGTCTGGGACACATCTATAGATATATATGTACCCATACCCCTAAAACCCACCCCTATAATATACCCTATATACATAGAGATGTATGCTGCCAAGGGGGCACACATACATCTCTATGTATGCATACACATCCTAACTGGATGTGCCCAGAAAAAGGGCCCATATATATGCATATATGTCAGGGCATATATACATATATATACTTGAATATGCCACTTCCCTCAACACTGTTGAACATATATTAGACACACAGACCATGAACAGTCGAAAAGATGACTAGAATTAATATAGACCATATAAATTAGTGTTATACTGGGGTACCTCTACAGTTATTGCGGTCACCCTAAAACCTATGGAACGGGAAGTCCATTAATTTTGCTTAATAGGGCACATTAGTTAGTGATAAAACTGAATAAATGCGACAATCAAAGAATGTATTTATATATATATATATATATATATATATATATTTGTGGTAGGAGCTTAACCGAGGAGCAGAATAGGCATGCCTATGTGCTGCCCTAACCTGACTGCCTGGAGTGTGCCCGGTGCCAGTGACGAGGTAAGGCCTAGAGAAGTGGGCCACCCAGGAGGAAATGACTGAGAAAGGGGATGGGAGGGAGGGGCAACGAACGGGCGCCCTCCTGCTTGTAGCCGGGGGTTTAAATGCAGGAGGGCGCTCCGCCCACAATTACAGGCTGCAAGCAGCCTTAAATATTTGTGGTAGGAGCTTAACCGAGGAGCAGAATAGGCATGCCTATGTGCTGCCCTAACCTGACTGGCTGGAGTGTGCCCGGTGCCAGTGATGAGGTAAGGCCTAGAGAAGTGGGCAAAAAGAGAACTGACCCGGTGTAGGGTACAAGTATTTATTGGAACATGGTGATGCCTATAAAGCCAGTGAACGGAAGGCTCTGGAGATCTCAGCTCGCTGGTTGGGAATATACCTTGCGTAGCAGGATGACCGCCATCGACCCATCCTGCGGATGACGTGCGCCGCAACCTGATGACTGGACGCTGCGGACGCGGCCCCTATGCGAAAAGAGTGTCCGGATATCGTGCTGGGGTTATACCCCAGTCCTGCCGCCAGGGTGCGGATATTGGAGACAAACTGGGTCGAAGATAGGGGCCTACCATTAACTGGGAGCAATGGTTCGTCTGCTGCAGAAGACTGGAGGGAGGCCAGAAGCTCCTGTAGCACCTTGACGGGACGCCAACAGTTGGCCGTAGGGAAAAACTCCACCTCGGTGGGAGGACCTGCCTGGTTGGTCTTGGTAGATGGGATGGACAGTATGAAGTGGCCCGCGTGCCAGGTGAGATGTCGCCTGAGCAGGGTCGCTCGACTGACCGTGCCGCAGGTGAACTCCCCGGGCCTAAGGAACCCATAGAACCCTAGGTACATGGCCGCTTTGGTGATGATGCTTGCCAATTGCCCAAAAGGAAGACCGTCTAGGGCTACCGACAATCTGCGGAAAAGCTCTCCCAACACCGGTTGCCTGCGCACCTGGACCACCGTGCTAGCTTTCTGAATGCCCCTGAGGGTGGCTTTGATGGCCTGATTGGAAAATATGGATTTGGCAGAGGGGTCGCCGAGCATCCGGTGGTGCTGAATGCCGGCCAAATACAGCCTGATGGTGTTGACTGACAGGTTCCCGGTGCGTGTGGCAATAGGCTATGAAAGCCATGATGAACGTGAGCTCGTCCACCTCCCCCCGGGGATGGGTGTCACTGAACTCCCTGAAAACTCTGAACCCGGCGTCATAGTTCCTGGCGGTGTTGGCACTAGCGAGCGCTGGACCAATGACCGTGCAGACGCTATCAGGGGCTCTAGTCCAACAGGAGGGAGTTGAATGGCGGAGCTGGAACACTGACGGGGTCTGCCTCTGGGAGCTCCTGAAAGAAGACATCATAATTAAAACGAGACAGGGCGTCCGCTGCTACGTTCTGCGCCCCTTGGACGATATGAAAATTGAAAGACAAGGACAGCCACACAAGTCTACGCAAAAGGGACATGATCCTGCGGGACTTTGCCCTCCCTTTGGAGATGATCTCTACCAGGACCTGGCTGTCAGTCCGGAAGATAACCGACCTATTTGCCCAGAGAGAACCCCACACCTGGGCTGCCGCCACAATTGGGTACAATTCTAACAGCGGGGAGGATTTCATGGCCTCAGTCTCGGATATGAGCTCCACCGGCCAACCGCCGACCAACCACTGTGGATGGAAGATGGCAGCGAACCCGCAGGAGGCCGCAACATCGGTGAAGACCGTGGGGGACGCTGAATCTGGGGATGGTACAAACAAAGAGATACCATTCCACCCGGCCAGGAAAGCCTGCCAAATCTGGAGATCCGCCATGGCGTGTCTGTCTAGTTGGATGGTGGAGTCCTGATCCGGAGCTGTCGGGAGGAGACTAAGGAGCCGGGAACTGAAGGCCCTGCCCTGGGGCATGATCTTGAAAGCACAGTTGAGGAATCCAAGCAGGGACTGGAGCTCCCGCTTGGACAGGACCCTGGAAGAGGCCGCGGAGGAGACGGCGGACTGGATCTTGGCCAGCTTGGCTGCGGGGAGGCTGGCCTCCATGCGGACCGAATCCAGGGTAATGCCCAAGAAGGGGACTCTGGTGCCCGGACCCTCTGTTTTAGCCGACGCCACAGGGACCTCGAGACTGGCGAATAGCTGAAGCAGGCTTGCCAACCCCGAGGGGGAACCCTGGGGCCTCTCCACGATCAGAAAGTCATCCAAATAATGGATGACCATGTCCAGACCCCCGTGGTGGACCAGGATCCAGTGCAGCGCACAGGCGAACCTGTCAAACAGCCACGGGCTGCTCTTGGACCCAAAGGTGAGCCGGTTGGCAAAATAGTAGCCGTCCTCCCACCGCAACCCGTAATACTGCCACAACTGGGGAAGGATGGGGAGTAGTTTAAAGGCGTCCGCAATGTCAGCCTTGGCCAGCCAAGCCCCTTCCCCGGCCAGCAGGACGTACTGGATGGCCTCATCAATGGACGCATATGACATGGAGAACTCCTCTGACGGGATCAGGGAGTTGAGGCTGGGGACAGTTGACATGTGTGGAGCCGACAAGTCATAAATTAAGCGCTTTTTATTAGAGGCCTGCTTGGAGACCAAACCAATTGGGTTTATCCTCCAAGTGCTGAAGGGAATGGCCTCAAACGGGCCCAGCAAAAAACCCTTCCGGACCTCGTCCTGCAAGAGGGTGGCCACCGCCGCCGGATCTTGACAAGCTGACTGCAGGTTCCTTCCCTCCCAGGAAACTTGGGGGAGGGCAATGAGGCCCGTATGGAAAACCCTTTCGAAACCGGTGAGCAGGAACTGGACGGCTTGGTGATCGGGGTGGTTTTGTAATAGGACACCCAGGAGCTCGACGTTAACATCGGTCAGTCATAGGTTCTTTCGCTGTCTCTTGGGGCAGCTGGGGCGGGGATGGGCCCTGAAACAGAGGGAGCAGATGTGCAATGCGCGACAGCTATTGAAACTGCAACCCCCGCGTTGAAATTATTGCACACCTGACTCTGCCCCAGGTATGTGATGGGCCTGCCCAGTTTATCGGTGGAGCCCTGGAACCGCTGGGTGCCAGAGGGGCCTGGCAAGGAACCCTCCCGGGCCGGGGTGGGGAGGTTGGGACACCAGTCGGCGGTGTGCTGAATTGACTGGCACGCTGCGCAAGTTGGAGCCTGTAACCCCGCAAAATGGCGACAGAACAGCTCCATATCTAGATTGGCCCAGTCCATGCGGAACTGAAATTGGGCGAGGGCTGCGGCTGCCTTGGCCGAGAAAGACCGGTGGTAATCGTAGAAGTTGGTCCCGCCGTACTTGTACCCCAAGTCGGTGACCTGGTACAAGTACGAGTCCATCTCTTCCCGCCTCTGTGGCTGGACGCCACATATGGTGTCCCTATAGAGGCTAAAAGCCAGGACGAACTCTGGAATCGATAGTTTTCGGTTCAGTCGGGCGTCCTTGGCCCTGAGAACTACCGAGACCTCCGCGCAACTGATCACTTTGTTCTCTGACACGTCCTGGGACGCAATGAGAATGGACGCCAGGTTGACGTCCCTCCCTGCCAGAATGTCCCTTTTCAGGTTCTCGGGGATGAAGTGCGAGGGGGCAATCTGGGGGCTGGCACGGACCGTACCTGGAGCTGCGTCCTGAGACGTGGAAGGCAAGGCAGGAGGGGCTGGGGAAGGTGGTGCCGCCGGAGGCCGGGACTCCAATTCCCCCATCCTGGTCTGTATTTCTGCTACCGAACCTGCCAGGCTGCCAAAGGTAGCCTGCAACTGCAGAATGGATAGCTGTATAGACGACAGAGAGGGCTGGTCGTTGGGGCCCTCTGGTTCTGTCATCAGGAGGCGGTACAGCTCTGCCTTCCTCGCGGAAGCGGGATGACGGATTCCCCTCCTGTTGAGCTCTGCGATGAGCTTCGGGATGGTCCAGCTTCGCAGAGAGGGGTTGCTGGCACGCCCTGACACGGAAGTCCCGGGTAAAGATAGGCTATCGTCTGTTTCTGGAGCCTGAGACATCTTTACGCTGCCTGAGGAGGTATGACAACGACAGATGAATAAAAATCCTCCCCCCTACGGACAAGACGACGCCCGTCAGAGGACGGGTTGGTACGGAAATGTGTTTTAATTGATACTTACCCGAATGACTCACGCTACTATTCTCAGAGGTGAGCAGAAACCTATGAACGGAAGCTCGTGAGAAGACATGCTTGACGCCGGGACAAGGTGCAACAGCAACCTCTGGCTGAACCTACCTGCACAAGGAGGAGCCTGGTGACACGATAGAAGCTTGCTTGAAGCTCTGGAGGCCTGGGGCTCTGTTTACGTGGAGAAATAAGTTGTGTTGGAACGAGACCCGGCGATGAGTATGAATGACCGGCCCCTATGGCGCGAAGGGAACCGCGAGACTCAGACTACCCACCTCGGGGGAGACAACCTGTTGAACTTTTTTTTTTTTTTAGAGACAGGGAGCACCTGATACCCGAGTGAACCAGGAACACCACACCTGAGCGAATCAGGGTACACACCAGACCTGAGCGAATCAGGGTACACACCAGACCTGAGCGATTCAGGGAACACACCAGACCTGAGCGATTCAGGGAACACACCAGACCTGAGCGATTCAGGGAACACACCAGACCTGAGCGATTCAGGGAACACACCAGACCTGAGCGATTCAGGGAACACACCAGACCTGAGCGATTCAGGGAACACACCAGACCTGGAACGTTACCCCTAAGTGACTAAGGGGAGGCAGCCGCCGGAGTGATTCAGGGAACCTGAGCCCTGAGCCACCTAGGGAAGACATGGCACAAGCGACTCTTGGGGACATGACACCTGCGATTTGGAGAAAACATAACCTGAGTGATTCAGGGAAGACATGACACCTGCGATTTGGAGAAAACATAACCTGAGCGATTCAGGGAAGACATGGCATGACACCTGCGATTTGGAAAAACATAACCTGAGCGATTCAGGGAAGACATGACACCTGCGATTCTTGGGGACATGACACCTGCGATTTGGAGAAAACAATAACCTGAGAGATTCAGGGAAGACATGGCATGACACCTGCGATTTGGAAAAAACATAACCTGAGCGATTCAGGGAAGACATGACACATGCGACTTTTGGGGGCATGACACCTGCGTTTTGGAGAAAACATAACCTGAGCAATTCAGGGAAGACATGACACAAGCGATTTTTGGGGACATGACAACTGCGTTTTGGAGAAAACATAACCTGAGCGATTCAGGGAAGACATGACGCATGCGATTTGGAACCGTGAAACCTGAGAATCTGAGAACATGACACCTGAGCGAAACAGGGAACCAAACCTGCGCTATTCAGGGAAGCCAGAGCACCAGCGTGCTTCAAGAATACCACAAAAAACAAGCGCCTGTGCGGTTCAGGGGACGTATGGCCCCTGACTGATTCCAGGAATTTGCGTACTGAAGGAACCCTGGAATAAACACAAAACGTACCCTGCGCGATTTGCGACCCCAGTGCCCTGGGGACACTGGGCACCGTTGAGGCCGCCGCAGGCCGGCAGAACCCACCCCCTGATCTGTGGGGAACAGAGGAGCGGCGCCCGCAGCGGGCCGGCTAGCAGAGGATTGTGACACGCCACGCCGCCTGCTAGCCACCCCAAGCTCCCCGGGTACAGCCTGCCCCCCCCCCCATGCTGACCCTGAGTGACAGGGACAGCTGGGGTGCACGTTGGAGGACCCGGCATGGCTAGCAGGAGCGGCGCAAGCCCAGAAAGACAGGAGGTGACCGGGATCCCGCCGCCTGACCGGACAGATGGAGTCCCTCTCTGCAGGGAACCTGTCCCTCACCTGAGGACCGCGGCTCCAACTAGGCCCCAGTGCTGCCGTACCGACCACCGCCCCCGTGCCAGTGAAGCCCGGCACCCGACGGAGGGGGGGGGGGGACGCAGGAGACGCCGACCGGACCTGCTATGACCGTGGGGAAAGACGTGGTGGCGCATGCCCTGATGATAGGGCTCAGCTGCCCAGCCGGGACCACTTACCGGAGGCGCCGAGGTCTGGATTCCTCGACGACGTGTCACAACCGGAAGTGACGTCACGGAAGTTGCTGAAACCGGAAGTGGCGTCACGGACGGGCGGAACTGCAACGAACGGGCGCCCTCCTGCTTGTAGCCGGGGGTTTAAATGCAGGAGGGCGCTCCGCCCACAATTACAGGCTGCAAGCAGCCTTAAATATATATATATATATATATATATATATATACAGTATATGTAATGGAAATAGATTTTTTTAATTCTAGTCATCTTTTCTACTGTTCGTGGTCTGTGTGTCTAATATATGTTCAACAGATATGGTGATTAATCATGGATGTACAATTTATTTTTACCTCTTCCAGACACAGGGCGTACAGAAACGCCCTTATGTCCTCGTACTTAAGGACACAGGGCGTACCAAATCATTGAGCAGGCACCTGGGGCAAATGCGCCGGGGGGTCCTGTGACCCCCCCGTGTAGGCGATCGCAGCAAACCGCAGGTCAATTCAGACCTGCGGTTTGCTGCGTTTCCGGGTTATTCGGGTCTCTGAGGACCCGATAACCCGGAACAGAATGGTGATCGGTGGTGTGATTTTACCCCACCAATCACCATCCTGAGTGGTGATGGTGACATCACCTCTCAGGATCGCCTCTGATTGGTAGGAGCGCGGCCCGGCATGAGATTCAAATGATAGCAGCGCTGCTCTCCTCCTCCTTTTGTGTCCGGCGCCCGAGGAGAGAGAAGGGCTGCCTGCACGTGTCGGATCTGAGCCAGCATCACCCCATCTGTGCCCCAGCACCCATCCTTGCCCCAGGACCTGATCTGTGCCCCAGCACCCCCATCTTATCTGCAGGTAATTAGGGAAAGTCTAGGGAAAGGTTGGGCTAGTCAGGGAAAATAAAGGGAAAGTTAGTGGTAAAAAAAAGTTTTCTTGCATCACCCTAAGGGGTGTGACCCTATCCCCCCCAGGGGTGCTGCCAGGGGTTCTGCCCCACAACTTTTGGCGCGCAGGCATTTTTTTTTTTTTTTTTTTTTTTTTTTTTTTTTGTGCGTACCCTGACTGTGGCCAGCACTCTTAGCGTCCGGCCACTGTTAGCACATTGCACACCCCACCGCTGATCAACTTCGGACGGTTGATCAGCGGTTTAGACTTTTTTTTACTTTTTTTCCCCTTTTTTTAGTTAGTTTTAGGGATAAGTATGCAAACACCCATGCCCCCACACACACGCACACCAAATAAAGATTTACACACACGCACATTCACACGCAGACACACACTCCCCTATGGCAGAGGGGTCGCCGAGCATTCGGTGGTGCTGAATGCCGGCCAAATACAGCCTGATGGTGTTGACTGACAGGTGCCAGTGCGTGTGGCAATAGGCTATGAAAGCCATGATGAACGTGAGCTCGTCCACCTCCCCCCGGGGATGGGTGTCACTGAACTCCCTGAAAACTCTGAACCCGGCGTCATAGTTCCTGGCGGTGTTGGCACTAGCGAGCGCTGGACCAATGACCGTGCAGACGCTATCAGGGGCTCTAGTCCAACAGGAGGGAGTTGAACGGCGGAGCTGGAACACTGACGGGGTCTGCCTCTGGGAGCTCCTGAAAGAAGACATCATAATTAAAATGAGACAGGGCGTCCGCTGCTACGTTCTGTGCCCCTTGGACGATATGAAAATTGAAAGACAAGGACAGCCACACAAGTCTACGCAAAAGGGACATGATCCTGCGGGACTTTGCCCTCCCTTTGGATATGATCTCTACCAGGACCTGGCTGTCAGTCCGGAAGATAACCGACCTATTTGCCCAGAGAGAACCCCACACCTGGGCTGCCGCCACAATTGGGTACAATTCTAACAGCGGGGAGGATTTCATGGCCTCAGTCTCGGATATGAGCTCCACCGGCCAACCGCCGACCAACCACTGTGGATGGAAGATGGCAGCGAACCCGCAGGAGGCCGCGACATCGGTGAAGACAGTGGGGGACGCTGAATCTGGGGATGGTACAAACAAAGAGATACCATTCCACCCGGCCAGGAAAGCCTGCCAAATCTGGACATTTTGGGGCCTCATGCTGCATATGGGCCTAGTCAAGAAACTTAGTGTCAGGCATTACTGGAGTGGGGATGTCCTCTACCAGGCCCCACTTTACAGTACGGCCATGACACACTCCCGGATTGAGGCCATCCGGAAATGTCTGCATTATTCAGATAATGCAGCATGTCCCCCCCAAGGTGATCCTGCCTATGACCATCTGTATAAGATACGGCCGGTCATCGATCACTTTGGGGGCAAATTTGTACAGGCCTATGTGCCTGGAAGGAAGGTCGCGGTTGATGAGTCTCTCATTGCGTTCAAGGGGAGACTCATTTTCTGCCAGTATGTTCCCTCAAAGCGGGCGAGGTATGGCGGGAAGCTGTACAAACGTTGTGAGAGTACCTCAGGGTACACTTACAAGCTTCATGTGTAGGAGGGGCAAGATTCCCGTATTCAACCCCCAGAATGTCCCCCCACTCTGGGTGTTAGCGGGAAACATGTGTTGGACCTTATGCACCCACTGCTAGATAAGGGTTACCACCTTTACGTGGATAACTTTTATACTAGTATCCCCTTGTTCTAGTCCCTCGCCGCCAGATCCATGTCCGCTTATGGGACCGTGCGCAAAAATCAACGCTGCCTCCCTGCCCACCCCCTCCAGGTACCTATCCCCAGGGGTGAGACCCGTGCCCTTACCAGTGAAAACCTGTTGCTGGTCAGATATAAGGACAAGAGGGATGTCCTTGTACTGTCCACAATTCATGGTAACGGCATCCCCCCTGTCCCTGTGCGAGGTACCACAGCAACGGTCCTCAAGCCCGATTGTATCGTCGACTACAATCGGTATATGGGAGGAGTTGATCTCTCTGATCAAGTCCTCAAGCCATATAACGCCATGCGCAAAACCTGGGCATGGTACAAAAAAGTTGCGGTCTACTTGGTGCAGGTTGCCTTGTACAACTCTTTTGTGCTGTCCCGGAGCGATGGCAACACAGGGACATTCCTTCAGTTATATGAGGCAGTCCTCAAGGCCCTGATCTTTTCAGACCGGGAAAGAGCAGGCTGGAGTACCTCGGGAACTGGAGGCGCCCGGATCGTCCCTGGCCAACACTTTCCAGGTGTGGTCTCCCATACTGGAAAGAAGAGATGAACCCAAAAAAAGTGAAGAGTGTGTCGCAGGAGGGGGATACGGAAGGACACCACTACTCAGTGCGACACGTGCCCGGATCATCCGGGCCTCTGCATTGACGGTTGCTTCAGGAAGTATCACAATTCCATGGAGTACTAAATTTATATCCCAATTTAGCCACTGACTATCGGATAAAAAAACTGGTTCTCAAACTTGAGACACCAAAACAAATTGTAAAAACTAAAATAATTTTAAAAAGTATGCAAATTAGGTATCGCTGCGTCGGTAATAATCTCCTCTCTAAAAATGCCCCATGACCTAACCCCCCAGATTAACATGGTCCAAAAAAAAAAACGGTGCAAAAAAATAACTTTTTTTGTCACCTTATATAACAAAAAGTTTAATAGCAAGCGATCAAAAAGTCATATGGCCCCAAAATAGTGCCAATAAAACCATCCTCTCATCCCGCAAAAAATGAGCCCCTACATAATATAATCGGCTAAAAAAAAAAAAAAAAAAAATGACTCAGACTTTAGAGATACAAAAAAAAATTTGTGTCAAAAAGGATAATATAGTCTAAAACTTAAATAATTGTAAAAAAGTAGACTTATTAGGTATCGCCGTGTCCGTAAGAATCTCCTCTATAAAAATACCCCATGACCTAACCCCCCAGATTAACACAGTCAAAAAAAAAAAAAAGTGCCAAAACAGCTATTTCCCTTACGCCCATGACAGCACCCTTGAGAGACCGCCTCCATCCAGGACAGGAAACAGGAACTTTCGTGGAGAGCTTTTAGGAGGAGCATGGCCCCAAGACCACCAGTTCCTGTTTCCTGTTCTAGACAGAGGACGGTCCCGTGGATAGCAGAATATTTAGGCTTCAGGGCCCCTGGGTTTGATCTGGAGAGGGGTTACCTGTCCCGGCGTAAGTCTCCTCTAGGAGCCGCTGGTGGAAAAGTCAGGCGCTCGCTTCTGGGGTCCGGGTTATGCCGTTCTGCCACTACTCTGTAGTGCGTTCCGGAAGTAGGAAGCAAAAATCCTACTAAAGGCCACAGATAGCTCCAGCAAGACCCGACCGGGGGATTTCTCACCCACAGGAGGTACGCGGTCAGAAGCAGCCCAGCCAGCCTACTAAGAAGCCGGATCTTTTTCTGGACTACACTCTATCCTACAGTGCCATGGAGGATGAGAGTGCCCAGTGCGATGAACAGCAGGAGGGTCATGAGAACAGACCGGTACTCCTAGTGGGGTAAGGGGGATCATTCCCCATCCTTTTTTTTCTTTAGTCATGCTAAACGTCCTTTCCCTTTGTCTTGCTTTTTAGACTATAAAAGAGGGGCCTAGAAAGGCGGTCTCAAAAACCAGAGGGAAGGAATGTGCCGTCTGTAAAAAGAAGCTTGCACTCTCTTGGCCAAAATTTTTATGTCAACGTTGTGTTGAGAAAGTAGTGGAAGAAGAGTCCCCATCCCTACTTCAGAATATTAGGGGTATAGTGAAGGTTTCTGATTCCTTGAAAAATTTCAAAAAGAGCCTCCCTTCCGTAGTCTCGGGCAGACCAGGCATGGCTAATAAAACATCTGATTCAGATTCATCAGAAGAAAGTGAACCAGGGCAGATCCTAGATAGCTCAGACTCGTCGCAGAACGAAGAGTCCACTTGCAGACCACTTTTTCCCCCGGATGATACGGAAGCTTTATTAAAAGCAATCTGTTCTACCATGAAGGTAGGTGAATCCAGAGACCCAAAGTCTGTTCAGGATATCATGTTTGGCGACCTAGGTCAGAGAAATTCCTGAGTTTTTCCCGTGAATGAGAATATAAAATTTTTGATACAAAAGGAATGGAAAAAACCTGAAAAAAAAATGTTGTCCCTAAAAATGTAAAAAAGGAAGTATCCTTTTGATGAGGGGGACTCAGTTAATTGGGGCAGGCCTCCTAAGTTGGATGCACCTGTTGCAAAAATTTCAAATCGGCCTTACCGTTTGAGGACTTGGGCACGCTTAAAGACCCTATGGATAAGCGAGCGGAGGTTTACCTCAAAAAGGTCTGGGAGACCTCAGCTCAAGCCCTTAAGCCAAATATTGCCGCCACATCCACTGCTAGGTCTTTAAAGTTATGGCTACAGGAATTAGAATCTCACATTCAGAATAAAACTCAGAGAGATCAATTATTAACCGTCTTTCCCACTATACTTAAAGCGGTAGATTTTATTTCTGACGCCTCAGCGGATGCGTTGAAATTGAACGCTTGCAAAACTTTTGTGAGTGGGGGACATTAATATGGTCATGGATTCACGGAAGGACCGCTTCCATGCTTCCCCGGCCTCGCGGGCTCGTAGCCCCCCTACTTTGCTGGCGGCTTGGGCTGGAGAGGTGGGCTGGCTGGACTTATGGAGGGAGAAGCATCCAGACCTGATAGAATACTCCTGTTTTACTCCTTCCCAGGGAGCTTTGTCCAGAATAGACTACATGTTCGGTTCCCCTGATGCTTACTTGGAGTTATCTGACGTTTTTTATGGCCCTCAAAATGTGTCTGACCATGCGCCCCTGATTGCGCAGTTTAATGCTGCACAGGGAACGACCTCCCGTTTGAAAATGAGAATTCACCCATTTTGGTTGACCCTATTGAAGGAACAGGATAGGATACCGGACCAATTGCAGGTTTTCCTGGGAGTGCATGATGCTGAGACGAATGCCCTCCTTCTATGGGAAACAATGAAGGCATATTTGAGGGGATGTCTTAAATCATCGATTTCATTTATCAAGAGGGACACCAGGAAACAAGAGGACTCCCTCAATGCTTGCGTTAGGGAAGCTGAAGCTTGGTTCCTGTCAGACCCTTCGGAGACACATAGGCAGGATTGGCTGTTGAAAGGCAGGATGTACTTAGTCCATCTGCATGAAAAGAGTAGTCGCAGGCTATTTTTTTATAAGCAGCAGGCCTTTGAGGTAGGAAATAAGGCGGGAAGACTTCTGGCTCAAATAGTGCATAGAAACACCTCTGCACCACCGGTTTTGCGTATTCAGGCTCTGGATGGAGTGATTAAAGACTCTGTGTCAGACATAGTGGCGTGTTTTGCTGACTTCTATCGCGAGTTATATCAATCATGAGTGTCCTACTCTGAGACTGAACTTGAGCATTACCTGGATGAGATTTCTTGTCCGTCACTCTCAATGAAAGACAGCAACCTACTGGAGGAGGACATAACTCTGGAGGAGATTCAAGCCGCAATTGCTGGTTTGGCAAATGGGAAGTCTCCTGGTCCTGACGGGCTGCCTCTGGAGGTATACTCCAGGTATGTTGACATCCTTGGTCCTCAACTGAGAGAGATGTTAAAGGAAGCGTGGCGTCTTAGTACACTTCCGGACTCTCTATATGAAGCATCCATAGTAGTGATTCTCAAACCGGATAAGGAGCCGACGGACTGTGCTTCCTATCGGCCGATATCTTTGCTGAATCTGGATTACAAAATTCTGACAAAGATCTTGGCCAATAGGTTGAACAAAGTGGTATCTAGCATAATACACTGCGATCAGACTGGGTTCATACCCGGGAGGTCCACTTCTAACAACATCCGCAGAGCGCAAATCATAGCCCAACTTGGAGCCTGCCAGGGGAGACAATGGGCGATGGCCTCGCTAGATACAGCCAAGGCCTTCGATTCGCTGGAGTGGCCGTACCTGCTGAGGGTCTTGGGGAGATTTGGCTTCGGTCCTAAGTTCTTACAATGGATTCGGATACTATACAATAATCCGAGAGCTAGTATTTTGGTCAATGGCACGGCCTCCCCTTGCTTCCCACTGCAGAGGGGTACGAGGCAGGGTTGTCTACTTTCTCCCCTCTTATTTGCAATTGCCATTGAACACCTGGCCTTACGTATCCGCCTTGACTCAACATTCAGGGGGGTTGGTTTGGGGGGGAGAGAGGACAGAGTGGGTCTGTATGCAGACGACCTCATACTATATATGAGTGACATGGATACCTCCTTACCTCGAGCTATCACGATTATAGAGCAATTCAGCCATTTCTCTGGGTTGCACATTAATTGGGCTAAGTCTGCCCTGATGCCTTTATGGCGTTCCGATTGGCCTGCAGTTCACCATAACCTGAGGGTAGTGGACCACTTTAAATATCTGGGGATTATCATTACCAGAGTGCCAGGTGACTCTTACTCCAGGAATGTTGTCCCCCTGGAGGCCATATTCACTGAGAAGTTCAAGGTGTGGAAAACCCTCCCGCTGTCTGTTATGGGCAGGATCAATCTGATCAAAATGGTCTTGTTGCCTAAAGGGCTGTATATTCTGGGACATGCGTGCACCCCTATACCACGGAATCTATTGGACCGGCTCCACTCCTCAATGACTCAGTTCCTATGGGGCAGAGCCAGGCACAAACTTGCCTTGAACACATTACAGCGGCCCAGGACACAGGGGGGGGCGTCGCTGCCGAACTTCCATTTGTACTTTTTGGCAGGACAGCTAAAGTTCTTGGCTGGGTGGGTCAATGGGAAGCCCTTGCAAAATATGGATTATTACCTGCAGCAGCACTTGGACATATCTAACTTGTGGCCAGTGCTGGAGAAGGCTAGCTCCTTGTCGAGACGGTTATTACCGGTACACAGGTTGGCACAACAAGTCTGGAGGGATGCTAAATTGAGGCAGTATCAAGACTGGGCCGACACCATACCTTTGTGGGATAACTCCTTATTCCCCCATTTGCAAGGGATTGTAGGTACGCATGCTTGGGCAGAGGCCGGTGTTGTAGCTTTGCGGGATTTGTACAGTGGAGGCGTCCTACGCTCATTCTCTCAAATCCAGGAGCAATATGGTTTGGCACGCACCCAATTCTTTAAATATCTGCAGATTAGGCATGCTCTGCAGGAACAATTTAGAGATAGAAACAGGGCCATATCTTCTTACCCCCTCATAGGAGTTATTAAATCTCAGGGACCCCGGGGCGTAGTATCTGTGCTCTACACCCATCTCCTAGAGAATCACATGTCCGCGCAACCTATACTCGCTGAGGCACGGTGGAAAGGGAATATCCCGCTTCTTTCGGCGGAGGATTGGTCGGAGGCGTTAGAGGCGGTAACTAGGGTATCTCCCTCAATCAATAATTGGTTGATCCAGTTATTTATGCTACACCGCAGCTATTTGACCCCCACTAGATTGCATAGGATGGGGAGACTTCCCCACTCCAACTGTTTGAGGTGCTCTCATAACAACGCGGATTTCTGGCATATGATGTGGGAATGCATTCACATTAAGTCATATTGGCAGGCAGTACTGGGAGTGCTTTCATCTTTGGGCCTAGGTCCTGTTCCGCTATGCCCTAAGGTGTGTCTGTTGGGTATCCTAGACAATGATGGCTGGACTCATTATAACAAGATATTCTTGAGTGAATCCCTGTTCTTGGCCCGTAAGGTTATTGCCCTCAAATGGATGGCGGATGATTTCCCGACTTTGGGGATATGGAAAAGGTTGGTTAATCAGGTGATCCCCTTTGAGAAAGTGATATTTGTTAATAGAAAGTGTCCAGATAAGTTCCAGAAAGTGTGGGGCCTGTGGTGTGACTCGCACTTAACAACCTCAATGGGGTCTGCAGTCTCTGTTGGTCCTGGACAGGATCGGTTTTAATTTTTTTTTCTTTTTCTTTTTCTGTTTTGCCCTACTCGATCTATGGTATCTCTGCTGTGTAAGCCCTGAAATGATGTACCCTCTCTGCGTTTGATTAATTGTGTATGTGTAATCACTGTCTTTACATGTGACCAGACCTGTACTATGTTTTGGTATCCTCTATGCAATTGTACCACTGATGTGCCTTGTTACTCTTGTTTCAATAAAACGAGTTTAAAAAAAAGAAATTGAACGCTAGGTCAGCTGCACTCTCTAATTCAGCCAGGTGAGCTATTTGGCTCAAAGGGTGGTTGGGAGACACTAAAAAATAAACTTTGTGCAATTCCTTGTCAGGGCGATTATCTTTTTGGTTCCGTTTTAGACAATCTTTTAGATAAGGCTTCTGACAATAAAAAAGGATTCCCTGTCTCCAGACCCCCCAAGAAACAGCATTTTTTTCGTAAGAACGAAAAGGATTTTTATAAAGCACAGAGAAAAGACTTCAGAGCAGACAATAAGAATAGGAAAGGCAAGGGTTTCTTGTTTGTCATATCATTTGACAGTTCCCAATCTTCCTCAGCTTCTAAACCCACTCAGCGATGATGGTTTCTCTCCTGTGGGCGGCAGACTTACTCACTTCCTTCACGCTTGGGAGAAAATCTCCTCAAGCCCCTGGATTTTAAGCATCATAAGGGAAGGGTTTTGCCTAGAGTTTGTCTCTCGCCCACCGGACAGATTCAAAATCACAAATTTCCTAGGAAATTTGGAAAAAAACCTAGCTTTACAACAGGGGATTGCATCTTTACTACGAAAAAATGTACTGGTTCCAGTGCCAGAGTCAGAGAAAGGCAGGGGCTTCTACTCTTCCCTTTTTCTGGTTCCAAAACCAGATGGAACATTCAGAACCATCATAAACTTAAAAGATCCAAATCAGTCTCTCTCTTACAAAAAGTTCAGAATGGAGTCGATCCAGTCAGTTTTAAAACATCTTTTCGGGGGCTGTTTCATGGCTACAATAGACATAAGAGATGCATACTATCACATCCCTATTCAGGTAGACTGTCAAACATTTCTCAGTCGCAGTTTCAATAGAAGGTCACATTCATCACCTACAATATACACCCCTTCCTTTTGGAATTTCTCAGGCTCCCAGGCTATTCACGAAAGTCATGGCAGAGGTCATTGCTCATATAAGAGAAAGAGACATTCTGGTAATTCCTTATCTAGACAATCTCTTGGTGGTAGCGGAGTCAAAGAACCTTCTCGAGTTGCATCTCAAAGAAGTAGTGCAGATCCTAGAAGATCTCGGCTGGCAAATAAACTGGGGAAAATCACATCTAATACCCTCCCAAGAACGTGTCTTTCTAGGAATAATCCTGAACTCGCAGAATTTACTCTGTATCCTTCCCCAAGACAAGATTCAGAAATTAACACAGGGAGTTCAGTCTCTGATATCTACAAAAAACCCTACTATCAGGCAAGCAATGGCGGTGTTGGGCAGAATGACTTCCACTATACCAGCGGTCAGTTGGAGCCAACTTCACTCCAGACCCCTTCAGAGGTAAATCCTGAAGGAATGGCAGGGTGCCCTCCGCCCACTAGATACACCTCTGACACTCACCCCACAGGTGATTCAATCTTTTTGCTGGTTGCTAAATCCTGTAAATCTGTCCCAGGGGCTCCCTTGGAACCAACAGAATTTTGTTACCCTTACCACCGACGCAAGTCCTTTCGGCTGGGGGGCCTGTTGCCAGGGGTACCTGCGGCAAGGCATTTGGAAGGAAGAAGAGAGTCTAGACTCTCAAAACATGAGAGAGCTGAGAGCGGTTCTTCTCGCCTTAAAATAATTTCTTCCTCTAGTTCAGGGAAAGGCTATAAAAGTTTTTTTCCGACAACGCCACAGTTGTCTCCTATCTGAACAGACAAAGAGGAACCAAATCAGAAAATCTTATGCAGTTGGCCGCAGACATTTTTTCCCTTATAATTCCTTGTGTTCCGTCCCTTATGGCAGTACCTCTAAAGGGTACGGAAAACAAGGTAACAGATTTCTTAAGCAGAAACACATTAGACCAAGGGGAATGGTGTCTAAATCAAATGGTCTTCAATCAAATAACTCAACTCTGGGTCGTCCACATCTGGACTTATTTGCTACCAGGGAAAACAGAAAATGTCGTCTTTTCGCTCAGAGCAAGAGATTCACCAACGGGGATAGATGCCTTCTCCCTCCATTGACCGAACCAGCTCCTCTACGCCTTTCCTCTGCTAAGACTTCTTCCAAGGTTCCTCCAAAAGTTAAGGCAAGAACGAACGAGAGTGATCCTAATTGCTCCATTTTGGCCCCGAAGAAGCTGGTTCACCTGGTTGAGGAAACTATCCCTGGCAGACCCTTGGATTCTCCCGGAGAGGCAAGATCTTCTGTCTCAAGGACCTGTCATCTATCTGAGCGTGAGGCAGTTACACCTAACAGCATGGCTCTTGAGGGGGAAATCCTAGAAAGTAGAGGCCTCTCCAAGAAAGTAGTTTCCACCTTGCTATCCTGTAGAAAGGAGGTCACCTCTTCCATTCACCTTAGAATTTGGAACACCTTCCAGAAGTTTGCCATGGATCCGGTGAATCCTTTAAACCCTCCGCCTATGTGTAAGATCTTAGATTTCCTGCAAGCCGGTCATGAAAAGAATCTGAGGCCGAGTACTCTCAAGGTACAGGTATCCACTCTAAGTGCCTTTTTTGATTCCCCCATCGCTAACCACCCCTGGGTTAGAAGATTTTTCAAAGCCATCAGCAGACTTAGACCAATACTTGGTCCTTCAGTTCCCCCCTGGGACCTCAACTTAGTCCTCACTAGCCTCATGGAGCCTCCTTTTGAACCATTACAAGAATTGCCCATAAGACTCTTGTCCTTCAAAACTGCCTTCCACATGGCAATCACCTCAGCCAGGAGGGTCGGTGAAATTTCAGTCTTTTCTATTTCTCCACCTTATACTAACATCTTAGATGACAGGGTGCTCATTAAGCCAGACCCTTCCTTTCTACCGAAAGTGGTTTCTATGTTCCATAGAACACAGGATATTATCCTTCCTTCCCTGTGCCAAAATCCGAGCAATGAAAAGGAGAAGAAGCTCCATTGCTTGGATGTAAAAAGATGCCTATCCCATTATCTAGAAAACCTCTAAGCTTTTCATTCAATTTAGTGGAAAAAATAAGGGTCTCGCAGCCTCTACTAAATCTCTTTCCAGATGGATTGTGAGCGCCATTACTTTGGCCTATTCTTCAGCTGGAAAGACTCCCCCGAAGGGTTTTGGTGCTCATTCCACTAGATCAGTTTCCACCTCTTGGGCAGAAAGGGCTGATGCTACCTTAGAACAGATTTGTAGAGCAGCCACATGGCAGTCACCCTGTACCTTCTTTCGTCACTACAGACTAGACCTAGACTCTAGGGAACAACTAGCTTTCGTTAGAAAAGTCCTCCAGGCGGTAGTCCCCCCCTCTAAAAAAGGAATTTCTATTCTAGTCGTCATGGGTGTAAGGGAAATTTTAAGATTACACTCACCGGTAATCACTTTTCCATAAGCCCATGACAGCACCCGGGATTTAGTCCCACCCTTTATGGATATAATATTTATTTTTTCTGAAAAATAAATAAATCATATATACAGTACAGACCAAAAGTTTGGACACACCTTCTCATTCAAAGAGTTTTTTTTATTTTCATGACTATGAAAATTGTAGATTCACACTGAAGGCATCAAAACTATGAATTAACACATGTGGAATTATATACATAACAAAAAAGTGTGAAACAACTGAAAATATGTCATATTCTAGGTTCTTCAAAGTAGCCACCTTTTGCTTTGATTACTGCTTTGCACACTCTTGGCATTCTCTTGATGAGCTTCAAGAGGTAGTTACTTGAAATGGTTTTCACTTCACAGGTGTGCCCGGTCAGGTTTAATAAGTGGGATTTCTTGCCTTATAAATGGGGTTGGGACCATCAGTTGCGTTGTGGAGAAGTCAGATGGATACACAGCTGATAGTCCTACTGAATAGACTGTTAGAATTTGTAATATGGCAAGAAAAAAGCAGCTAAGTAAAGAAAAACGAGTGGCCATCATTACTTTGAGAAATGAAGGTCAGTCAGTCCGAAAAATTGGGAAAACTTTGAAAGTGTCCCCAAGTGCAGTCACAAAAACCATCAAGCACTACAAAGAAACTGGCTCCCATGTGGACCGCCCCAGGAAAGGAAGACCAAGAGTCACCTCTGCTGCAGAGGATAAGTTCATCCGAGTCACCAGCCTCAGAAATCGCAGGTTAACAGCAGCTCAGATTAGAGACCAGGTCAATGCCACACAGAGTTCTAGCAGCAGACACATCTCTAGAACAACTGTTAAGAGGAGACTGTGTGAATCAGGCCTTCATGGTAGAATATCTGCTAGGAAACCACTTCTAAGGACAGGCAACAAGCAGAATAGACTTGTTTGGGCTAAAGAACACAAGGAATGGACATTAGACCAGTGGAAATCTGTGTTTTGGCCTGATGAGTCCAAATTTGAGATCTTTGGTTCCAACCACCGTGTCTTTGTGCGGACCAGAAAAGGTGAACGGATGGACTCTACATGCCTGGTTCCCACCGTGAAGCATGGAGGAGGAGGTGTGATGGTGTGGGGGTGCTTTGCTGGTGACACTGTTGGGGATTTATTCAAAATTGAAGGCATACTGAACCAGCATGGCTACCACAGCATATTGCAGCGGCATGCTATTCCATCCGGTTTGCGTTTAGTTGGACCATCATTCATTTTTCAACAGGACAATGACCCCAAACACACCTCCAGGCTGTGTAAGGGCTATTTGACCATGAAGGAGAGTGATGGGGTGCTGCGCCAGATGACCTGGCCTCCACAGTCACCGGACCTGAACCCAATCGAGATGGTTTGGGTTGAGCTGGACCGCAGAGTGAAGGTAAAAGGGCCAACAAGTGCTAAGCATCTCTGGGAACTCCTTCAAGACTGTTGGAAGACCATTTCAGGTGACTACCTCTTGAAGCTCATCAAAAGAATGTCCAAGAGTGTGCAAAGCAGTAATCAAAGCAAAAGGTGGCTACTTTGAAGAACCTAGAATATGACATATTTTCAGTTGTTTCACACTTTTTTTTGTTATGTATATAATTCCACATGTGTTAATTCATAGTTTTGATGCCTTCAGTGTGAATCTACAATTTCCATAGTCATGAAAATAAAGAAAACTCTTTGAATGAGAAGGTGTGTCCAAACTTTTGGTCTGTACTGTATATATATATATATATATATATATATATATATATACATACATGTATATGTATATATATATATATATACACACATGTATATATATATATATATATATATATATATATACATGTATGTATATAGTCGTATATATGGATATATATATATATATATATATATATAAATCAAATAAAAAGTATTTTCTTTAAGAGTGTGTTCTAGGACATGTTCTCGCGGTTAACTGGTGGTCTTGGGGCCATGCTCCTCCTTAAGAGCTCTCCACGAAAGTTCCTGTTTCCTGTCCTGGATGGAGGCGGTCTCTCAAGGGTGCTGTCATGGGCTTATGGAAAATTGATAACCGGTGAGTGTAATCTTAAATTTTTGGCACTTTTCCATTTTAATCCATTTTTTACGGTAACAAAGCAAGGGTTAACAACCAAACAAAACTTAATATTTATTACCCTGATACTGCAGTTTACAGAAACACCACATTTGTGGTTATAAACTGCTGTATCACTAAAAGGCAGGGCGCAAAAGGAAAGGACCGACATGGTTTCTGGAAGGCCTATTTTGATGGCCTTTTTTATTGACACCATGTCCCTTTTGAAGGCCCCCTGATGCACCCCTAGAGTAGATACTCCCTAAAAGTACCCCATCTAAGAAACTACACCCCTCAAGGTATTCAAAACTGATTTTACAAACTTTATTAACCCTTTAGGTGTTCCTCAACAATTAATGGCAAATGGAGATGAAATTTCAGAATTTCAATTTTTGATAACCTTACCTCACAACAATGTAATATAGAGCAACCAAAAATCATATGTACCCTAAAAATAGTCCCCAAAAAAATTCTACCTTATCCCGTAGTTTCCAAAATGGGGTCACTTTTAGGGAGTTTTTTCTCCAGGGGTGCATCAGGGGGGTTGAAACAGGACACGGCGTAAATAAACCGGTCCTCCAAAAACCAAACGGCGCTCCTTTCCCTCTACACCCCGCCGTGTGGCCGTACAGTAGTGTTTCTGTAAACAGCAGAGTCAGGGCAATAAAGATACAGTCTTGTTCGGCTGTTAACCCTTGCTTTGTTAGTAGAAAAAATGGTTTAAAATGGAAAATTTGGCAAAAAAATGAAATTTTCTAATTTCATCCCCATTTGCCACCTAAAGGGTTAACAAAGTTTGCAAAATCAGTTTTGAATACCTTGAGGGGTGTAGTTTCGAGAATGGGGTCATTTTTGGGTAGTTTCTATTATATAAGCCTCACAAAGTGACTTCAGACCTGAACTGGTCCCTAAAAATTGGGTTTTTGAAAAATTTTGCTTCCAAACTTCTAAGCCTTGTAACATCCCCAAAATATAAAATATAATTCCCAAAATGATGCAAACATGAAGTAGACATATGGGGAATGTATAGTAATAACTATTTTTGTAGATATTACTATGTATTATAGAAGTAGAGAAATTGAAACTTGGAAATTAGCAATTTTTTACAAATTTTTGGTAAATTTGGTATTTTTTTTATGAATAAAAATGATTTTTTTTAACTTAATTTTACCAGTGTCATGAAGTACAATATGTGACGAAAAAACTATCTCAGAATGGCCTGGATAAGTCAAAACGTTTTAAAGTTATCACCACTTAAATCCCGTCGTTTCCAAAATGGGGTCACTTTTAAGGAGTTTTTACTCCAGGGGGGTTGAAACAGGACACGGTGTAAATAAACCGGTCCATAAAAATCAGCCCTCCAAAAACCCAGCTGTGTGCTGTGTTTATACTATGGGTAGCAACTCAGTGATTTCATTCCCTTGGATAAGGCTAAGGTGAAATGTACATCACTGAGTCGTCCTCCTTCTCCCTCCCACGGATACCAGGGTCAGTATATCATTTGTCTGTGTTGGGTAGTGATTGTCCATATCACTCTGACTGCTGTTATTGACAAGTATTGGGATTTCCCTAAGTTGGAGCCATGTAGTTTGGACCATATTCTATGGGACCCTGGGTGTGCCCTGGCTATGTGAGATGAGTATTGGACTTTTTCTACTGACCGGCCATAGATGACTGCATCATACCCTATAGCATTAGCACTTTACTATGCGTTACCTGTTGTTGTGCATATATTACCTGCATATGTTAAATAGGTTTATAGTGTTTGTGTGACGGGGGGGATTTTTTGCTCTAAAGCTCTCACCCGCAGATTGTATATTGTATTTTGTTTGTATAATATTGAGTTGATATGATTATGTGTAATAAAGATATTTTTCTATACTACATGTGTGGTTCTATTTAGTGGTTATAGTCAGCTGGAATGGTTCCACACATGACATATATGCTTTGGTTTATGGTTGTTGTTATACTTTTTTGTATTGTGGAGGCGTGGACAGAAAACCCATGGAAGCATTGCTGAGCAGCTGCAATGTGCTTGAGCCCACTTATATGTTTTTAGTAAACAAAAATGCTGTTTTAGACTGAAAGTGCACCTGATTTGAAGGCTTTTTTGCCTCGTTCAACTATTTTGAAGTTTTATTCAGGAGTTGCCTATTTTTTTGCGACTTTTATATATTTATGTAGGTGTGTCTTTTTTATGCATGAATCAGGTGCAAAAATAGTCACATTTTTATGCCACTCCAGGACTGGCTTATTTTCATTTTCAGGGAGATGTGCGACTTTTCTCTGCACAGATGCGACTATTTTTCATGTGCAAATAAGTTAGACCAGTCTAAGTAAATATGAACCTGTCTAACTTAAAAAGAACCACCAGAGGTCAGACTAATAACAATAAGCCTAGTCTAATTTATCAACTGCTGTGAGATTTTTAATAAATACTAGGCAAATTACTGACTGCCAAATCATATATACTAGTCTAATTTTACACCTCAAAACAGACGAGCTTGATAAATGTGCTCCATTGTCTTTAAATCATTGATAACACTGTAGAACGTGGCTATATTTAAATACTGATGAACAGTATGACATATTTGTTTCAGTAGTGTGGCCACGCTTCCTTCATAGTTATTTGTCACTTTTACGATTCAATATTCATATACAGAAAATAAGTATAGCTGTGATATACAGAAAAGATTGCTTCTCACCGCCCTAAAAGATGTGGTAGTGTCAGTACCAGGTTCACTCATCTGGATATTCTTTCCTGCTGCCCTACTGCATCTCTCTTTTTGGAGTGCCCATGCAGGCTCTAGCCATGATGGTGCTTGTAGTTCTTCTAGTGCTTGTAATAATGTGTTATGTGATATGCGGTCACTTATATGTTGTGCTTAGCACTGTAGTGCACTAACTAGTGTTGAGCGAAGCATCTGAAGTGGAATTTGGTCCGAAGTTTATGAAAATGTAGATTCTAAACAAATCTGAATTTCCTCGCGCTTCATGGTAATGAATCTGTTTTACTAAAATGGTGGCTGCACATGTTAGAAAGTGAAAGTAAGTGTAGAGGAGGCAAGCCCGCGAATGCGAGATCACCCATAATGTCATCTATGAATTTTTCATTTTTGGGTAATCCGAATTACATATTATTGCTACTCTGCAAAAAACTGTTAGGCCAGCACCTTCAAACTATACATAAATAGACTGCAGGTGCATGCTACCATGGTTGCAATGCAAAATTAAGAACTACAAGTAGCAGCCCACTACTTTATGCACAAAGATATTTTTGATCAAGAATATTTTGAGCCCATCTACTAGCGACAAGATGGCTTCTGACAGACATGATCTACACTGTGTGGGGCACATTTACTAAGGGACTTGCAACACTTTTAAACATAAAAAGTGTTGCAAGTTCCCTTTTCTGTCCGGCCATGTGACAATATTTTGTTGCACGGGCAGTTTTGCGCCGTGTACGCCAGTTGGGCGTGATAGGGGCGGGGGCTGTGCAGGGGCTGGGACTCAAGCCCCAGCAAATTTACTTACATTTGCGCCTGGAAACAGCTGCAAATGTTGGCTAAAAACTACGCCAACCAGGGGCTGGTGTAGTTTTTACTCCAGGTGCATAGACTGCCACTGATGTGCATAATTTATGATGAGGTGCATGAGAGGGGAAACTAAGACTGGCATAAAATGGGTGGGAGTGCTAGGTTTAAGGGGAAGGCACATCCCAAATATACAATGCAAAATAGAGATAAACCAGCACCTACAAACTATTTATATATAGAGTGCAGGTTCACATTACGCCACTATTTTACATGGAAAAAAAAGTCCTACGTGAAGTAATCTTTTTTTCTAGCTAAAATAACAGATCTCAGACGGAAATGGCTAACACAGATGCAAAATATGCATAACTAAACATAACGCATGCTTAAATAAAGGATCAATTTTTTGAGGGATCAGAAGAACGGAAACCTAAGCAGTTATGTGAACCCGGCCTTATTGCTGCATCCAGTAATTAACCGAAACAGTGATTTACAGCCATTTCAAAATAGTATCAGAAAGTGGGGTACAGTGGGAACCTGGTGCAGGCAGAACTGCCGTGGCCAGAGATCGGTGAGGTGAATACAAGTTATTTTTTTTTTACACCATGTGCAGGCCCCTGGGACAGTTATTTTTTTTCTTGTTTTTGAATATCCCTTTAAATATTAGCATATAAATAGAGTTGAGCGAACACCTGGATGTTCGGGTTCGAGAAGTTCGGCCGAACATCCCGGAAATGTTCGGGTTCGGGATCCGAACCCGATCCGAACTTCGTCCCGAACCCGAACCCCATTGAAGTCAATGGGGACCCGAACTTTTCGGCACTAAAAAGGCTGTAAAACAGCCCAGGAAAGAGCTAGAGGGCTGCAAAAGGTAGCAACATGTAGGTAAATCCCCTGCAAACAAATGTGGATAGGGAAATGAATTAAAATAAAAATTAAATAAATAAAAATTAACCAAAATCAATTGGAGAGAGGTTCCATAGCAGAGAATCTGGCTTCCCGTCACCCACCACTGGAACAGTCCATTCTCAGATATTTAGGCCCCGGCACCCAGGCAGAGGAGAGAGGTCCCGTAACAGAGAATCTGTCTTCATGTCAGCAGAGAATTAGTCTGCATGTCATAGCAGAGAATGAGGCTTCACGTCAGCCACCACTGCAACAGTCCATTGGCATATATTTAGGCCCAGCACCCAGGCAGAGGAGGGAGGTCCCGTAACAGAGAATCTGTCTTCATGTCAGCAGAGAATTAGTCTGCATGTCATAGCAGAGAATGAGGCTTCACGTCAGCCACCACTGCAACAGTCCATTGGCATATATTTAGGCCCAGCACACACACAGGCAGAGGAGAGAGGTCCCGTAACAGAGAATCTGGCTTCATGTCAGCAGAGAATCAGTCTGCATGTCATAGCAGAGAATGAGGCTTCACGTCAGCCACCACTGCAACAGTCCATTGGCATATATTTAGGCCCAGCACACACACAGGCAGAGGAGAGAGGTCCCGTAACAGAGAATCTGGCTTCATGTCAGCAGAGAATCAGTCTGCATGTCATAGCAGAGAATGAGGCTTCACGTCAGCCACCACTGCAACAGTCCATTGGCATATATTTAGGCCCAGCACACACACAGGCAGAGGAGAGAGGTCCCGTAACAGAGAATCTGTCTTCATGTCAGCAGAGAATTAGTCTGCATGTCATAGCAGAGAATGAGGCTTCACGTCAGCCACCACTGCAACAGTCCATTGGCATATATTTAGGCCTAGCACACAGGCAGAGGAGAGAGGTCCCGTAACAGACAATCTGGCTTCATGTCAGCAGAGAATCAGTCTGCATGTCATAGCAGAGAATGAGGCTTCACGTCACCCACCACTGCAACAGTCCATTGGCATATATTTAGGCCTAGCACACAGGCAGAGCAGAGAGGTCCCGTAACAGACAATCTGGCTTCATGACAGCAGAGAATCAGTCTGCATGTCATAGCAGAGAATGAGGCTTCACGTCACCCACCACTGCAACAGTCCATTGGCATATATTTAGGCCTAGCACACAGGCAGAGCAGAGAGGTCCCGTAACAGACGATCTGGCTTCATGTCAGCAGAGAATCAGTCTGCATGTCATAGCAGAGAATGAGGCTTCACGTCACCCACCACTGCAACAGTCCATTGGCATATATTTAGGCCTAGCACACAGGCAGAGCAGAGAGGTCCCGTAACAGACAATCTGGCTTCATGTCAGCAGAGAATCAGTCTGCATGTCATAGCAGAGAATCAGGCTTCACGTCAGCCACCACTGCAACAGTCCATTGTCATAAATTTAGGCCCAGCACCCAGGCAGAGGAGAGAGGTCCCGTAACAGACAATCTGGCTTCATGTCAGCAGAGAATTAGTCTGCATGTCATAGCAGAGAATCAGGCTTCATGTCAGCCACCACTGCAACAGTCCATTGGCATATATTTAGGCCTAGCACACAGGCAGAGGAGAGGTTCATTCAACTTTGGGTAGCCTCGCAATATAATGGTAAAATGAAAATAAAAATAGGATTGAATGAGGAAGTGCCCTGGAGTCCAATAATATATGGTTATGGGGAGGTAGTTAATGTCTAATCTGGACAAGGGACGGACAGGTCCTGTGGGATCCATGCCTGGTTCATTTTTATGAACGTCAGCTTGTCCACATTGGCTGTAGACAGGCGGCTGCGTTTGTCTGTAATGACGCCCCCTGCCGTGCTGAATACACGTTCAGACAAAACGCTGGCTGCCGGGCAGGCCAGCACCTCCAAGGCATAAAAGGCTAGCTCTGGCCACGTGGACAATTTAGAGACCCAGAAGTTGAATGGGGCCGAACCATCAGTCAGTACGTGGATTGGTGTGCACACGTACTGTTCCACCATGTTAGTGAAATGTTGCCTCCTGCTAACACGTTGCGTATCAGGTGGTGGTGCAGTTAGCTGTGGCGTGTTGACAAAAGTTTTCCACATCTCTGCCATGCTAACCCTGCCCTCAGAGGAGCTGGCCGTGACACAGCTGCCTTGGCGACCTCTTGCTCCTCCTCTGCCTTGGCCTTGGGCTTCCACTTGTTCCCCTGTGACATTTGGGAATGCTCTCAGTAGCGCGTCTACCAACGTGCGCTTGTACTCGCGCATCTTCCTATCACGCTCCAGTGCAGGAAGTAAGGTGGGCACATTGTCTTTGTAGCGTGGATCCAGCAGGGTGGCAACCCAGTAGTCCGCACAGGTTAAAATGTGGGCAACTCTGCTGTCGTTGCGCAGGCACTGCAGCATGTAGTCGCTCATGTGTGCCAGGCTGCCCAGGGGTAAGGACAAGCTGTCCTCTGTGGGAGGCGTATCGTCATCGTCCTGCCTTTCCCCCCAGCCACGCACCAGTGATGGACCCGAGCTGCGTTGGGTGCCACCCCGCTGTGACCATGCTTCATCCTCATCCTCCTCCACCTCCTCCTCATCCTCGTCCTCCTCGTCCTCCAGTAGTGGGCCCTGGCTGGCCACATTTGTACCTGGCCTCTGCTGTTGCCAAAAACCTCCCTCTGAGTCACTTCGAAGAGACTGGCCTGAAAGTGCTAAAAATGACCCCTCTTCCTCCTCCTCCTCCTCCTCCTGGGCCACCTCCTCTTCCATCATCGCCCTAAGTGTTTTCTCAAGGAGACATAGAAGTGGTATTGTAACGCTGATAACGGTGTCATCGCCACTGGCCATGTTGGTGGAGTACTCGAAACAGCGCAACAGGGCACACAGGTCTCGCATGGAGGCCCAGTCATTGGTGGTGAAGTGGTGCTGTTCTGTAGTGCGACTGACCCGTGCGTGCTGCAGCTGAAACTCCACTATGGCCTGCTGCTGCTCGCACAGTCTGTCCAGCATGTGCAAGGTGGAGTTCCACCTGGTGGGCACGTCGCATATGAGGCGGTGAGCGGGAAGGCCGAAGTTACGCTGTAGCGCAGACAGGCGAGCAGCAGCAGGATGTGAACGCCGGAAGCGCGAACAGACGGCCCGCACTTTATGCAGCAGCTCTGACATGTCGGGGTAGTTGTGAATGAACTTCTGCACCACCAAATTCAGCACATGCGCCAAGCAAGGGATGTGCGTCAAATTGGCTAGTCCCAGAGCTGCAACGAGATTTCGCCCATTATCACACACCACCAGGCCGGGCTTGAGGCTCACCGGCAGCAACCACTCGTCGGTCTGTTGTTCAATACCCCGCCACAACTCCTGTGCGGTGTGGGGCCTGTCCCCCAAACATATGAGTTTCAGAATGGCCTGCTGACGTTTACCCCGGGCTGTGCTGAAGTTGGTGGTGAAGGTGTGTGGCTGACTGGATGAGCAGGTGGAAGAAGAGGAGGAGGAAGCCGAGAAGGAGGAGGTGGCAACAGGAGGCAAAGAATGTTGCCCTGCGATCCTTGGCGGCGGAAGGACGTGCGCCAAACAGCTCTCCGCCTGGGGCCCAGCTGCCACTACATTTACCCAGTGTGCAGTTAGGGAGATATAGCGTCCCTGGCCGTGCTTACTGGTCCACGTATCTGTGGTTAGGTGGACCTTGCTACAGATGGCGTTGCGCAGTGCACACTTGATTTTATCGGATACTTGGTTGTGCAGGGAAGGCACGGCTCTCTTGGAGAAGTAGTGCCGGCTGGGAACAACATACTGTGGGACAGCAAGCGACATGAGCTGTTTGAAGCTGTCTGTGTCCACCAGCCTAAATGACAGCATTTCATAGGCCAGTAGTTTAGAAATGCTGGCATTCAGGGCCAGGGATCGAGGGTGGCTAGGTGGGAATTTACGCTTTCTATCAAATGTTTGTGAGATGGAGAGCTGAACGCTGGCGTGTGACATGGTTGAGACGCTTGGTGACGGAGGTGGTGGTGGTGGTGTTGGTGGTACATCCCCTGTTTGCTGGGCGGCAGGTGCCAACGTTCCTCCAGAGGCGGAGGAAGAGGCCGAGGCGGCAGCAGCAGAATAGGCCGAGGCGGCAGCAGCAGAAGAGGTAGCAGGGGGAGCCTGAGTGACTTCCTTGGTTTTAAGGTGTTTACTCCACTGCAGTTCATGCTTTGCATGCAGGTGCCTGGTCATGCAGGTTGTGCTCAGGTTCAGAACGTTAATGCCTCGCTTCAGGCTCTGATGGCACAGCGTGCAAACCACTCGGGTCTTGTCGTCAGCACATTGTTTGAAGAAGTGCCATGCCAGGGAACTCCTTGAAGCTGCCTTTGGGGTGCTCGGTCCCAAATGGCGGCGGTCAGTAGCAGGCGGAGTCTCTTGGCGGCGGGTGTTCTGCTTTTGCCCACTGCTCCCTCTTTTGCTACGCTGTTGGCTCGGTCTCACCACTGCCTCTTCCTCCGAACTGTGAAAGTCAGTGGCACGACCTTCATTCCATGTGGGGTCTAGGACCTCATCGTCCCCTGCATCGTCTTCCACCCAGTCTTGATCCCTGACCTCCTGTTCAGTCTGCACACTGCAGAAAGACGCAGCAGTTGGCACCTGTGTTTCGTCATCATCAGAGACATGCTGAGGTGGTATTCCCATGTCCTCATCATCAGGAAACATAAGTGGTTGTGCGTCAGTGCATTCTATGTCTTTCACCGCTGGGGAAGGGCTAGGTGGATGCCCTTGGGAAACCCTGCCAGCGGAGTCTTCAAACAGCATAAGAGACTGCTGCATAACTTGAGGCTGAGACAGTTTCCCTGGTATGCATGGGGGTGATGTGACAGACTGATGGGGTTGGTTTTCAGGCGCCATCTGTGCGCTTTCTGCAGAAGACTGGGTGGGAGATAATGTGAACGTGCTGGATCCACTGTCGGCCACCCAATTGACTAATGCCTGTACCTGCTCAGGCCTTACCATCCTTAGAACGGCATTGGGCCCCACCATATATCGCTGTAAATTCTGGCGGCTACTGGGACCTGAGGTAGTTGGTACACTAGGACGTGTGGATGTGGCAGAACGGCCACGTCCTCTCCCAGCACCAGAGGGTCCACTAACACCACCACGACCATGTCCACGTCCGCGTCCCTTACTAGATGTTTTTCTCATTGTTATGGTTCACCACAACAACAAATATATTATTTGGCCCAATGTATTGTATTCAAATTCAGCGGGATATAAATTTGAGGCCTAGTATTTAGGCGCTGGGTGACCGGTATGGATTTAGTGACAGAATTAGACTTGGAAATGCACAGAAGCGTGTGTGTGTGAAGTTATTCTGAATGACCCAATGTGCACCTTGAATATTATATACCCTTTTAGGGATAGATTTCAAATAGCTCTGATATAGCAGAAACCACTAAATTATGAAATTGCTAAATTGGGAATTGTATTTCAACCCAGAACAAAAAATGTGCTTTGACGGACACTAAATAACTTTCCCAGCCACAACAGGACAGCGTTAACGAGAGATTTAGCAGGATATAAATTTGAGGCCTAGTATTTAGGCGCTGGGTGACCGGTATGGATTTAGTGACAGAATTAGACTTGGAAATGCACAGAAGCGTGTGTGTGTGAAGTTATTCTGAATGACCCAATGTGCACCTTGAATATTATATACCCTTTTAGGGATAGATTTCAAATAGCTCTGATATAGCAGAAACCACTAAATTATGAAATTGCTAAATTGGGAATTGTATTTCAACCCAGAACAAAAAATGTGCTTTGACGGACACTAAATAACTTTCCCAGCCACAACAGGACAGCGTTAACGAGAGATTTAGCAGGATATAAATTTGAGGCCTAGTATTTAGGCGCTGGGTGACAGGTATGGGTTTAGTGACAGAATTAGACTTGGAAATACACAGTAGCGGGTGTGTGTGAAGTTATTCTGAATGACCCAATGTGCACCTTGAATATTATATACCCTTTTAGGGATAGATTTCAAATAGCTCTGATATAGCAGAAACCACTAAATTATGAAATTGCTAAATTGGGAATTGTATTTCAACCCAGAACAAGAAATGTGCTTGAACGGACACTAAATAACTCGCCCAGCTACAGCACTAAGGACAGATTTAGCTGGATATAAATTTGAGGCCTAGTATTTAGGCGCTGGGTGACAGGTATGGGTTTAGTGACAGAATTAGACTTAGAAATACACAGTAGCGGGTGTGTGTGAAGTTATTCTGAATGACCCAATGTGCACCTTGAATATTATATACCCTTTTAGGGATAGATTTCAAATAGCTCTGATATAGCAGAAACCACTAAATTATGAAATTGCTAAATTGGGAATTGTATTTCAACCCAGAACAAAAAATGTGCTTTGACGGACACTAAATAACTTTCCCAGCCACAACAGGACAGCGTTAACGAGAGATTTAGCAGGATATAAATTTGAGGCCTAGTATTTAGGCGCTGGGTGACAGGTATGGGTTTAGTGACAGAATTAGACTTGGAAATACACAGTAGCGGGTGTGTGTGAAGTTATTCTGAATGACCCAATGTGCACCTTGAATATTATATACCCTTTTAGGGATAGATTTCAAATAGCTCTGATATAGCAGAAACCACTAAATTATGAAATTGCTAAATTGGGAATTGTATTTCAACCCAGAACAAAAAATGTGCTTTGACGGACACTAAATAACTTTCCCAGCCACAACAGGACAGCGTTAACGAGAGATTTAGCAGGATATAAATTTGAGGCCTAGTATTTAGGCGCTGGGTGACAGGTATGGGTTTAGTGACAGAATTAGACTTAGAAATACACAGTAGCGGGTGTGTGTGAAGTTATTCTGAATGACCCAATGTGCACCTTGAATATTATATACCCTTTTAGGGATAGATTTCAAATAGCTCTGATATAGCAGAAACCACTAAATTATGAAATTGCTAAATTGGGAATTGTATTTCAACCCAGAACAAAAAATGTGCTTTGACGGACACTAAATAACTTTCCCAGCCACAACAGGACAGCGTTAACGAGAGATTTAGCAGGATATAAATTTGAGGCCTAGTATTTAGGCGCTGGGTGACAGGTATGGGTTTAGTGACAGAATTAGACTTGGAAATACACAGTAGCGGGTGTGTGTGAAGTTATTCTGAATGACCCAATGTGCACCTTGAATATTATATACCCTTTTAGGGATAGATTTCAAATAGCTCTGATATAGCAGAAACCACTAAATTATGAAATTGCTAAATTGGGAATTGTATTTCAACCCAGAACAAGAAATGTGCTTGAACGGACACTAAATAACTCGCCCAGCTACAGCACTAAGGACAGATTTAGCTGGATATAAATTTGAGGCCTAGTATTTAGGCGCTGGGTGACAGGTATGGGTTTAGTGACAGAATTAGACTTAGAAATACACAGTAGCGGGTGTGTGTGAAGTTATTCTGAATGACCCAATGTGCACCTTGAATATTATATACCCTTTTAGGGATAGATTTCAAATAGCTCTGATATAGCAGAAACCACTAAATTATGAAATTGCTAAATTGGGAATTGTATTTCAACCCAGAACAAAAAATGTGCTTTGACGGACACTAAATAACTTTCCCAGCCACAACAGGACAGCGTTAACGAGAGATTTAGCAGGATATAAATTTGAGGCCTAGTATTTAGGCGCTGGGTGACAGGTATGGGTTTAGTGACAGAATTAGACTTGGAAATACACAGTAGCGGGTGTGTGTGAAGTTATTCTGAATGACCCAATGTGCACCTTGAATATTATATACCCTTTTAGGGATAGATTTCAAATAGCTCTGATATAGCAGAAACCACTAAATTATGAAATTGCTAAATTGGGAATTGTATTTCAACCCAGAACAAAAAATGTGCTTTGACGGACACTAAATAACTTTCCCAGCCACAACAGGACAGCGTTAACGAGAGATTTAGCAGGATATAAATTTGAGGCCTAGTATTTAGGCGCTGGGTGACAGGTATGGGTTTAGTGACAGAATTAGACTTAGAAATACACAGTAGCGGGTGTGTGTGAAGTTATTCTGAATGACCCAATGTGCACCTTGAATATTATATACCCTTTTAGGGATAGATTTCAAATAGCTCTGATATAGCAGAAACCACTAAATTATGAAATTGCTAAATTGGGAATTGTATTTCAACCCAGAACAAAAAATGTGCTTTGACGGACACTAAATAACTTTCCCAGCCACAACAGGACAGCGTTAACGAGAGATTTAGCAGGATATAAATTTGAGGCCTAGTATTTAGGCGCTGGGTGACAGGTATGGGTTTAGTGACAGAATTAGACTTGGAAATACACAGTAGCGGGTGTGTGTGAAGTTATTCTGAATGACCCAATGTGCACCTTGAATATTATATACCCTTTTAGGGATAGATTTCAAATAGCTCTGATATAGCAGAAACCACTAAATTATGAAATTGCTAAATTGGGAATTGTATTTCAACCCAGAACAAAAAATGTGCTTTGACGGACACTAAATAACTTTCCCAGCCACAACAGGACAGCGTTAACGAGAGATTTAGCAGGATATAAATTTGAGGCCTAGTATTTAGGCGCTGGGTGACAGGTATGGGTTTAGTGACAGAATTAGACTTAGAAATACACAGTAGCGGGTGTGTGTGAAGTTATTCTGAATGACCCAATGTGCACCTTGAATATTATATACCCTTTTAGGGATAGATTTCAAATAGCTCTGATATAGCAGAAACCACTAAATTATGAAATTGCTAAATTGGGAATTGTATTTCAACCCAGAACAAAAAATGTGCTTTGACGGACACTAAATAACTTTCCCAGCCACAACAGGACAGCGTTAACGAGAGATTTAGCAGGATATAAATTTGAGGCCTAGTATTTAGGCGCTGGGTGACAGGTATGGGTTTAGTGACAGAATTAGACTTGGAAATACACAGTAGCGGGTGTGTGTGAAGTTATTCTGAATGACCCAATGTGCACCTTGAATATTATATACCCTTTTAGGGATAGATTTCAAATAGCTCTGATATAGCAGAAACCACTAAATTATGAAATTGCTAAATTGGGAATTGTATTTCAACCCAGAACAAGAAATGTGCTTGAACGGACACTAAATAACTCGCCCAGCTACAGCACTAAGGACAGATTTAGCAGGATATAAATTTGAGGCCTAGTATTTAGGCGCTGGGTGACAGGTATGGGTTTAGTGACAGAATTAGACTTGGAAATACACAGTAGCGGGTGTGTGTGAAGTTATTCTGAATGACCCAATGTGCACCTTGAATATTATATACCCTTTTAGGGATAGATTTCAAATAGCTCTGATATAGCAGAAACCACTAAATTATGAAATTGCTAAATTGGGAATTGTATTTCAACCCAGAACAAGAAATGTGCTTGAACGGACACTAAATAACTCGCCCAGCTACAGCACTAAGGACAGATTTAGCTGGATATAAATTTGAGGCCTAGTATTTAGGCGCTGGGTGACAGGTATGGGTTTAGTGACAGAATTAGACTTGGAAATGCACAGTAGCGGGTGTGTGTGAAGTTATTCTGAATGTACCCTATGTGCACCTTGAATATTATATACCCTTTTAGGGATAGATTTCAAATAGCTCTGATATAGCAGAAACCACTAAATTATGAAATTGCTAAATTGGGAATTGTATTTCAACCCAGAACAAGAAATGTGCTTGAACGGACACTAAATAACTCGCCCAGCTACAGCACTAAGGACAGATTTAGCTGGATATAAATTTGAGGCCTAGTATTTAGGCGCTGGGTGACAGGTATGGGTTTAGTGACAGAATTAGACTTGGAAATACACAGTAGCGGGTGTGTGTGAAGTTATTCTGAATGACCCAATGTGCACCTTGAATATTATATACCCTTTTAGGGATAGATTTCAAATAGCTCTGATATAGCAGAAACCACTAAATTATGAAATTGCTAAATTGGGAATTGTATTTCAACCCAGAACAAAAAATGTGCTTTGACGGACACTAAATAACTTTCCCAGCCACAACAGGACAGCGTTAACGAGAGATTTAGCAGGATATAAATTTGAGGCCTAGTATTTAGGCGCTGGGTGACAGGTATGGGTTTAGTGACAGAATTAGACTTGGAAATACACAGTAGCGGGTGTGTGTGAAGTTATTCTGAATGACCCAATGTGCACCTTGAATATTATATACCCTTTTAGGGATAGATTTCAAATAGCTCTGATATAGCAGAAACCACTAAATTATGAAATTGCTAAATTGGGAATTGTATTTCAACCCAGAACAAGAAATGTGCTTGAACGGACACTAAATAACTTCCCAGCCACACAGGACAGCGTAACGAGAGATTTAGCTAGGATATAAATTTGAGGCCTAGTATTTAGGCGCTGGGTGACAGGTATGGGTTTAGTGACAGAATTAGACTTGGAAATACACAGTAGCGGGTGTGTGTGAAGTTATTCTGAATGACCCAATGTGCACCTTGAATATTATATACCCTTTTAGGGATAGATTTCAAATAGCTCTGATATAGCAGAAACCACTAAATTATGAAATTGCTAAATTGGGAATTGTATTTCAACCCAGAACAAGAAATGTGCTTGAACGGACACTAAATAACTCGCCCAGCTACAGCACTAAGGACAGATTTAGCTGGATATAAATTTGAGGCCTAGTATTTAGGCGCTGGGTGACAGGTATGGGTTTAGTGACAGAATTAGACTTGGAAATACACAGTAGCGGGTGTGTGTGAAGTTATTCTGAATGACCCAATGTGCACCTTGAATATTATATACCCTTTTAGGGATAGATTTCAAATAGCTCTGATATAGCAGAAACCACTAAATTATGAAATTGCTAAATTGGGAATTGTATTTCAACCCAGAACAAGAAATGTGCTTGACGGACACTAAATAACTTCCAGCCACAACAGGACAGCGTAACGAGAGATTTAGCAGGATATAAATTTGAGGCCTAGTATTTAGGCGCTGGGTGACAGGTATGGGTTTAGTGACAGAATTAGACTTGGAAATACACAGTAGCGGGTGTGTGTGAAGTTATTCTGAATGACCCAATGTGCACCTTGAATATTATATACCCTTTTAGGGATAGATTTCAAATAGCTCTGATATAGCAGAAACCACTAAATTATGAAATTGCTAAATTGGGAATTGTATTTCAACCCAGAACAAGAAATGTGCTTGAACGGACACTAAATAACTTCCCAGCCTAACAGGACAGCGTAACGACAGATTTAGCAGGATATAAATTTGAGGCCTAGTATTTAGGCGCTGGGTGACAGGTATGGGTTTAGTGACAGAATTAGACTTGGAAATACACAGTAGCGGGTGTGTGTGAAGTTATTCTGAATGACCCAATGTGCACCTTGAATATTATATACCCTTTTAGGGATAGATTTCAAATAGCTCTGATATAGCAGAAACCACTAAATTATGAAATTGCTAAATTGGGAATTGTATTTCAACCCAGAACAAAAATGTGCTTTGACGGACACTAAATAACTTCCCAGCCACAACAGGACAGCGTAACGAGAGATTTAGCAGGATATAAATTTGAGGCCTAGTATTTAGGCGCTGGGTGACAGGTATGGGTTTAGTGACAGAATTAGACTTGGAAATACACAGTAGCGGGTGTGTGTGAAGTTATTCTGAATGACCCAATGTGCACCTTGAATATTATATACCCTTTTAGGGATAGATTTCAAATAGCTCTGATATAGCAGAAACCACTAAATTATGAAATTGCTAAATTGGGAATTGTATTTCAACCCAGAACAAAAAATGTGCTTTGACGGACACTAAATAACTTTCCCAGCCACAACAGGACAGCGTTAACGAGAGATTTAGCAGGATATAAATTTGAGGCCTAGTATTTAGGCGCTGGGTGACAGGTATGGGTTTAGTGACAGAATTAGACTTGGAAATACACAGTAGCGGGTGTGTGTGAAGTTATTCTGAATGACCCAATGTGCACCTTGAATATTATATACCCTTTTAGGGATAGATTTCAAATAGCTCTGATATAGCAGAAACCACTAAATTATGAAATTGCTAAATTGGGAATTGTATTTCAACCCAGAACAAAAAATGTGCTTTGACGGACACTAAATAACTTTCCCAGCCACAACAGGACAGCGTTAACGAGAGATTTAGCAGGATATAAATTTGAGGCCTAGTATTTAGGCGCTGGGTGACAGGTATGGATTTAGTGACAGAATTAGACTTGGAAATAGCACAGTAGCGGGTGTGTGTGAAGTTATTCTGAATGACCCAATGTGCACCTTGAATATTATATACCCTTTTAGGGATAGATTTCAAATAGCTCTGATATAGCAGAAACCACTAAATTATGAAATTGCTAAATTGGGAATTGTATTTCAACCCAGAACAAAAAATGTGCTTTGACGGACACTAAATAACTTTCCCAGCCACAACAGGACAGCGTAACGAGAGATTTAGCAGGATATAAATTTGAGGCCTAGTATTTAGGCGCTGGGTGACAGGTATGGGTTTAGTGACAGAATTAGACTTGGAAATACACAGTAGCGGGTGTGTGTGAAGTTATTCTGAATGACCCAATGTGCACCTTGAATATTATATACCCTTTTAGGGATAGATTTCAAATAGCTCTGATATAGCAGAAACCACTAAATTATGAAATTGCTAAATTGGGAATTGTATTTCAACCCAGAACAAAAATGTGCTTTGACGGACACTAAATAACTTCCCAGCCACAACAGGACAGCGTAACGAGAGATTTAGCAGGATATAAATTTGAGGCCTAGTATTTAGGCGCTGGGTGACAGGTATGGGTTTAGTGACAGAATTAGACTTGGAAATACACAGTAGCGGGTGTGTGTGAAGTTATTCTGAATGACCCAATGTGCACCTTGAATATTATATACCCTTTTAGGGATAGATTTCAAATAGCTCTGATATAGCAGAAACCACTAAATTATGAAATTGCTAAATTGGGAATTGTATTTCAACCCAGAACAAAAAATGTGCTTTGACGGACACTAAATAACTTTCCCAGCCACAACAGGACAGCGTTAACGAGAGATTTAGCAGGATATAAATTTGAGGCCTAGTATTTAGGCGCTGGGTGACAGGTATGGGTTTAGTGACAGAATTAGACTTGGAAATACACAGTAGCGGGTGTGTGTGAAGTTATTCTGAATGACCCAATGTGCACCTTGAATATTATATACCCTTTTAGGGATAGATTTCAAATAGCTCTGATATAGCAGAAACCACTAAATTATGAAATTGCTAAATTGGGAATTGTATTTCAACCCAGAACAAAAAATGTGCTTTGACGGACACTAAATAACTTTCCCAGCCACAACAGGACAGCGTTAACGAGAGATTTAGCAGGATATAAATTTGAGGCCTAGTATTTAGGCGCTGGGTGACAGGTATGGGTTTAGTGACAGAATTAGACTTGGAAATACACAGTAGCGGGTGTGTGTGAAGTTATTCTGAATGACCCAATGTGCACCTTGAATATTATATACCCTTTTAGGGATAGATTTCAAATAGCTCTGATATAGCAGAAACCACTAAATTATGAAATTGCTAAATTGGGAATTGTATTTCAACCCAGAACAAAAAATGTGCTTTGACGGACACTAAATAACTTTCCCAGCCACAACAGGACAGCGTAACGAGAGATTTAGCAGGATATAAATTTGAGGCCTAGTATTTAGGCGCTGGGTGACAGGTATGGGTTTAGTGACAGAATTAGACTTGGAAATACACAGTAGCGGGTGTGTGTGAAGTTATTCTGAATGACCCAATGTGCACCTTGAATATTATATACCCTTTTAGGGATAGATTTCAAATAGCTCTGATATAGCAGAAACCACTAAATTATGAAATTGCTAAATTGGGAATTGTATTTCAACCCAGAACAAAAAATGTGCTTGACGGACACTAAATAACTTCGCCCAGCTACAGCACTAAGGACAGATTTAGCTGGATATAAATTTGAGGCCTAGTATTTAGGCGCTGGGTGACAGGTATGGGTTTAGTGACAGAATTAGACTTAGAAATACACAGTAGCGGGTGTGTGTGAAGTTATTCTGAATGACCCAATGTGCACCTTGAATATTATATACCCTTTTAGGGATAGATTTCAAATAGCTCTGATATAGCAGAAACCACTAAATTATGAAATTGCTAAATTGGGAATTGTATTTCAACCCAGAACAAAAAATGTGCTTTGACGGACACTAAATAACTTTCCCAGCCACAACAGGACAGCGTTAACGAGAGATTTAGCAGGATATAAATTTGAGGCCTAGTATTTAGGCGCTGGGTGACAGGTATGGGTTTAGTGACAGAATTAGACTTAGGAAATACACAGTAGCGGGTGTGTGTGAAGTTATTCTGAATGACCCAATGTGCACCTTGAATATTATATACCCTTTTAGGGATAGATTTCAAATAGCTCTGATATAGCAGAAACCACTAAATTATGAAATTGCTAAATTGGGAATTGTATTTCAACCCAGAACAAAAAATGTGCTTTGACGGACACTAAATAACTTTCCCAGCCACAACAGGACAGCGTTAACGAGAGATTTAGCAGGATATAAATTTGAGGCCTAGTATTTAGGCGCTGGGTGACAGGTATGGGTTTAGTGACAGAATTAGACTTAGGAAATACACAGTAGCGGGTGTGTGTGAAGTTATTCTGAATGACCCAATGTGCACCTTGAATATTATATACCCTTTTAGGGATAGATTTCAAATAGCTCTGATATAGCAGAAACCACTAAATTATGAAATTGCTAAATTGGGAATTGTATTTCAACCCAGAACAAAAAATGTGCTTTGACGGACACTAAATAACTTTCCCAGCCACAACAGGACAGCGTTAACGAGAGATTTAGCAGGATATAAATTTGAGGCCTAGTATTTAGGCGCTGGGTGACAGGTATGGGTTTAGTGACAGAATTAGACTTGGAAATACACAGTAGCGGGTGTGTGTGAAGTTATTCTGAATGACCCAATGTGCACCTTGAATATTATATACCCTTTTAGGGATAGATTTCAAATAGCTCTGATATAGCAGAAACCACTAAATTATGAAATTGCTAAATTGGGAATTGTATTTCAACCCAGAACAAAAAATGTGCTTTGACGGACACTAAATAACTTTCCCAGCCACAACAGGACAGCGTTAACGAGAGATTTAGCAGGATATAAATTTGAGGCCTAGTATTTAGGCGCTGGGTGACAGGTATGGGTTTAGTGACAGAATTAGACTTGGAAATACACAGTAGCGGGTGTGTGTGAAGTTATTCTGAATGACCCAATGTGCACCTTGAATATTATATACCCTTTTAGGGATAGATTTCAAATAGCTCTGATATAGCAGAAACCACTAAATTATGAAATTGCTAAATTGGGAATTGTATTTCAACCCAGAACAAGAAATGTGCTTGAACGGACACTAAATAACTCGCCCAGCTACAGCACTAAGGACAGATTTAGCTGGATATAAATTTGAGGCCTAGTATTTAGGCGCTGGGTGACAGGTATGGGTTTAGTGACAGAATTAGACTTGGAAATACACAGTAGCGGGTGTGTGTGAAGTTATTCTGAATGACCCAATGTGCACCTTGAATATTATATACCCTTTTAGGGATAGATTTCAAATAGCTCTGATATAGCAGAAACCACTAAATTATGAAATTGCTAAATTGGGAATTGTATTTCAACCCAGAACAAGAAATGTGCTTTGAACGGACACTAAATAACTTCCCAGCCACACAGGACAGCGGTAACGAGAGATTTAGCAGGATATAAATTTGAGGCCTAGTATTTAGGCGCTGGGTGACAGGTATGGGTTTAGTGACAGAATTAGACTTGGAAATACACAGTAGCGGGTGTGTGTGAAGTTATTCTGAATGACCCAATGTGCACCTTGAATATTATATACCCTTTTAGGGATAGATTTCAAATAGCTCTGATATAGCAGAAACCACTAAATTATGAAATTGCTAAATTGGGAATTGTATTTCAACCCAGAACAAAAATGTGCTTTGACGGACACTAAATAACTTTCCCAGCCACAACAGGACAGCGTAACGAGAGATTTAGCAGGATATAAATTTGAGGCCTAGTATTTAGGCGCTGGGTGACAGGTATGGGTTTAGTGACAGAATTAGACTTGGAAATACACAGTAGCGGGTGTGTGTGAAGTTATTCTGAATGACCCAATGTGCACCTTGAATATTATATACCCTTTTAGGGATAGATTTCAAATAGCTCTGATATAGCAGAAACCACTAAATTATGAAATTGCTAAATTGGGAATTGTATTTCAACCCAGAACAAAAAATGTGCTTGACGGACACTAAATAACTTTCCCAGCCACAACAGGACAGCGTAACGAGAGATTTAGCAGGATATAAATTTGAGGCCTAGTATTTAGGCGCTGGGTGACAGGTATGGGTTTAGTGACAGAATTAGACTTGGAAATACACAGTAGCGGGTGTGTGTGAAGTTATTCTGAATGACCCAATGTGCACCTTGAATATTATATACCCTTTTAGGGATAGATTTCAAATAGCTCTGATATAGCAGAAACCACTAAATTATGAAATTGCTAAATTGGGAATTGTATTTCAACCCAGAACAAGAAATGTGCTTGAACGGACACTAAATAACTCGCCCAGCTACAGCACTAAGGACAGATTTAGCTGGATATAAATTTGAGGCCTAGTATTTAGGCGCTGGGTGACAGGTATGGGTTTAGTGACAGAATTAGACTTGGAAATACACAGTAGCGGGTGTGTGTGAAGTTATTCTGAATGACCCAATGTGCACCTTGAATATTATATACCCTTTTAGGGATAGATTTCAAATAGCTCTGATATAGCAGAAACCACTAAATTATGAAATTGCTAAATTGGGAATTGTATTTCAACCCAGAACAAGAAATGTGCTTGAACGGACACTAAATAACTTCGCCCAGCTACAGCACTAAGGACAGATTTAGCTGGATATAAATTTGAGGCCTAGTATTTAGGCGCTGGGTGACAGGTATGGGTTTAGTGACAGAATTAGACTTGGAAATACACAGTAGCGGGTGTGTGTGAAGTTATTCTGAATGACCCAATGTGCACCTTGAATATTATATACCCTTTTAGGGATAGATTTCAAATAGCTCTGATATAGCAGAAACCACTAAATTATGAAATTGCTAAATTGGGAATTGTATTTCAACCCAGAACAAGAAATGTGCTTGAACGGACACTAAATAACTCGCCCAGCTACAGCACTAAGGACAGATTTAGCTGGATATAAATTTGAGGCCTAGTATTTAGGCGCTGGGTGACAGGTATGGGTTTAGTGACAGAATTAGACTTGGAAATAGCACAGTAGCGGTGTGTGTGAAGTTATTCTGAATGACCCTATGTGCACCTTGAATATTATATACCCTTTTAGGGATAGATTTCAAATAGCTCTGATATAGCAGAAACCACTAAATTATGAAATTGCTAAATTGGGAATTGTATTTCAACCCAGAACAAGAAATGTGCTTTGAACGGACACTAAATAACTTCGCCAGCTACAGCAGCGTAAGGACAGATTTAGCTGGATATAAATTTGAGGCCTAGTATTTAGGCGCTGGGTGACAGGTATGGGTTTAGTGACAGAATTAGACTTGGAAATACACAGTAGCGGGTGTGTGTGAAGTTATTCTGAATGACCCAATGTGCACCTTGAATATTATATACCCTTTTAGGGATAGATTTCAAATAGCTCTGATATAGCAGAAACCACTAAATTATGAAATTGCTAAATTGGGAATTGTATTTCAACCCAGAACAAAAAATGTGCTTTGACGGACACTAAATAACTTTCCCAGCCACAACAGGACAGCGTTAACGAGAGATTTAGCAGGATATAAATTTGAGGCCTAGTATTTAGGCGCTGGGTGACAGGTATGGATTTAGTGACAGAATTAGACTTGGAAATGCACAGTAAGCGTGTGTGTGTGAAGTTATTCTGAATGACCCAATGTGCACCTTGAATATTATATACCCTTTTAGGGATAGATTTCAAATAGCTCTGATATAGCAGAAACCACTAAATTATGAAATTGCTAAATTGGGAATTGTATTTCAACCCAGAACAAAAAATGTGCTTTGACGGACACTAAATAACTTTCCCAGCCACAACAGGACAGCGTTAACGAGAGATTTAGCAGGATATAAATTTGAGGCCTAGTATTTAGGCGCTGGGTGACAGGTATGGATTTAGTGACAGAATTAGACTTGGAAATACACAGTAAGCGTGTGTGTGTGAAGTTATTCTGAATGACCCAATGTGCACCTTGAATATTATATACCCTTTTAGGGATAGATTTCAAATAGCTCTGATATAGCAGAAACCACTAAATTATGAAATTGCTAAATTGGGAATTGTATTTCAACCCAGAACAAAAAATGTGCTTTGACGGACACTAAATAACTTTCCCAGCCACAACAGGACAGCGTTAACGAGAGATTTAGCAGGATATAAATTTGAGGCCTAGTATTTAGGCGCTGGGTGACAGGTATGGGTTTAGTGACAGAATTAGACTTGGAAATACACAGTAGCGGGTGTGTGTGAAGTTATTCTGAATGACCCAATGTGCACCTTGAATATTATATACCCTTTTAGGGATAGATTTCAAATAGCTCTGATATAGCAGAAACCACTAAATTATGAAATTGCTAAATTGGGAATTGTATTTCAACCCAGAACAAGAAATGTGCTTGAACGGACACTAAATAACTTCGCCCAGCTACAGGACAGCGTAAGGACAGATTTAGCTGGATATAAATTTGAGGCCTAGTATTTAGGCGCTGGGTGACAGGTATGGGTTTAGTGACAGAATTAGACTTAGGAAATACACAGTAGCGGGTGTGTGTGAAGTTATTCTGAATGACCCAATGTGCACCTTGAATATTATATACCCTTTTAGGGATAGATTTCAAATAGCTCTGATATAGCAGAAACCACTAAATTATGAAATTGGCTAAATTGGGAATTGTATTTCAACCCAGAACAAAAAATGTGCTTTGACGGACACTAAATAACTTTCCCAGCCACAACAGGACAGCGTTAACGAGAGATTTAGCAGGATATAAATTTGAGGCCTAGTATTTAGGCGCTGGGTGACAGGTATGGGTTTAGTGACAGAATTAGACTTGGAAATACACAGTAGCGGGTGTGTGTGAAGTTATTCTGAATGACCCAATGTGCACCTTGAATATTATATACCCTTTTAGGGATAGATTTCAAATAGCTCTGATATAGCAGAAACCACTAAATTATGAAATTGCTAAATTGGGAATTGTATTTCAACCCAGAACAAAAATGTGCTTTGACGGACACTAAATAACTTTCCCAGCCACAACAGGACAGCGTTAACGAGAGATTTAGCAGGATATAAATTTGAGGCCTAGTATTTAGGCGCTGGGTGACAGGTATGGGTTTAGTGACAGAATTAGACTTAGAAATACACAGTAGCGGGTGTGTGTGAAGTTATTCTGAATGACCCAATGTGCACCTTGAATATTATATACCCTTTTAGGGATAGATTTCAAATAGCTCTGATATAGCAGAAACCACTAAATTATGAAATTGCTAAATTGGGAATTGTATTTCAACCCAGAACAAAAAATGTGCTTTGACGGACACTAAATAACTTTCCCAGCCTCAACAGGACAGCGTTAACGAGAGATTTAGCAGGATATAAATTTGAGGCCTAGTATTTAGGCGCTGGGTGACAGGTATGGGTTTAGTGACAGAATTAGACTTGGAAATACACAGTAGCGGGTGTGTGTGAAGTTATTCTGAATGACCCAATGTGCACCTTGAATATTATATACCCTTTTAGGGATAGATTTCAAATAGCTCTGATATAGCAGAAACCACTAAATTATGAAATTGCTAAATTGGGAATTGTATTTCAACCCAGAACAAGAAATGTGCTTGAACGGACACTAAATAACTCGCCCAGCTACAGCACTAAGGACAGATTTAGCTGGATATAAATTTGAGGCCTAGTATTTAGGCGCTGGGTGACAGGTATGGGTTTAGTGACAGAATTAGACTTAGAAATACACAGTAGCGGGTGTGTGTGAAGTTATTCTGAATGACCCAATGTGCACCTTGAATATTATATACCCTTTTAGGGATAGATTTCAAATAGCTCTGATATAGCAGAAACCACTAAATTATGAAATTGCTAAATTGGGAATTGTATTTCAACCCAGAACAAAAAATGTGCTTTGACGGACACTAAATAACTTTCCCAGCCACAACAGGACAGCGTTAACGAGAGATTTAGCAGGATATAAATTTGAGGCCTAGTATTTAGGCGCTGGGTGACAGGTATGGGTTTAGTGACAGAATTAGACTTGGAAATACACAGTAGCGGGTGTGTGTGAAGTTATTCTGAATGACCCAATGTGCACCTTGAATATTATATACCCTTTTAGGGATAGATTTCAAATAGCTCTGATATAGCAGAAACCACTAAATTATGAAATTGCTAAATTGGGAATTGTATTTCAACCCAGAACAAAAAATGTGCTTTGACGGACACTAAATAACTTTCCCAGCCACAACAGGACAGCGTTAACGAGAGATTTAGCAGGATATAAATTTGAGGCCTAGTATTTAGGCGCTGGGTGACAGGTATGGGTTTAGTGACAGAATTAGACTTAGAAATACACAGTAGCGGGTGTGTGTGAAGTTATTCTGAATGACCCAATGTGCACCTTGAATATTATATACCCTTTTAGGGATAGATTTCAAATAGCTCTGATATAGCAGAAACCACTAAATTATGAAATTGCTAAATTGGGAATTGTATTTCAACCCAGAACAAAAAATGTGCTTTGACGGACACTAAATAACTTTCCCAGCCACAACAGGACAGCGTTAACGAGAGATTTAGCAGGATATAAATTTGAGGCCTAGTATTTAGGCGCTGGGTGACAGGTATGGGTTTAGTGACAGAATTAGACTTAGAAATACACAGTAGCGGGTGTGTGTGAAGTTATTCTGAATGACCCAATGTGCACCTTGAATATTATATACCCTTTTAGGGATAGATTTCAAATAGCTCTGATATAGCAGAAACCACTAAATTATGAAATTGCTAAATTGGGAATTGTATTTCAACCCAGAACAAAAAATGTGCTTTGACGGACACTAAATAACTTTCCCAGCCACAACAGGACAGTGTTAACGAGAGATTTAGCAGGATATAAATTTGAGGCCTAGTATTTAGGCGCTGGGTGACAGGTATGGGTTTAGTGACAGAATTAGACTTGGAAATACACAGTAGCGGGTGTGTGTGAAGTTATTCTGAATGACCCAATGTGCACCTTGAATATTATATACCCTTTTAGGGATAGATTTCAAATAGCTCTGATATAGCAGAAACCACTAAATTATGAAATTGCTAAATTGGGAATTGTATTTCAACCCAGAACAAGAAATGTGCTTGAACGGACACTAAATAACTCGCCCAGCTACAGCACTAAGGACAGATTTAGCTGGATATAAATTTGAGGCCTAGTATTTAGGCGCTGGGTGACAGGTATGGGTTTAGTGACAGAATTAGACTTGGAAATGCACAGTAGCGGGTGTGTGTGAAGTTATTCTGAATGTCCCTATGTGCACCTTCAATATGATCTACCCTTTTAGGGATAGATTTCAAATAGCTCTGATATAGCAGAAACCACTAAATTATGAAATTGCTAAATTGGGAATTGTATTTCAACCCAGAACAAGAAATGTGCTTGAACGGACACTAAATAACTCGCCCAGCTACAGCACTAAGGACAGATTTAGCTGGATATAAATTTGAGGCCTAGTATTTAGGCGCTGGGTGACAGGTATGGGTTTAGTGACAGAATTAGACTTGGAAATACACAGTAGCGGGTGTGTGTGAAGTTATTCTGAATGACCCAATGTGCACCTTGAATATTATATACCCTTTTAGGGATAGATTTCAAATAGCTCTGATATAGCAGAAACCACTAAATTATGAAATTGCTAAATTGGGAATTGTATTTCAACCCAGAACAAAAAATGTGCTTTGACGGACACTAAATAACTTTCCCAGCCACAACAGGACAGCGTTAACGAGAGATTTAGCAGGATATAAATTTGAGGCCTAGTATTTAGGCGCTGGGTGACAGGTATGGGTTTAGTGACAGAATTAGACTTGGAAATACACAGTAGCGGGTGTGTGTGAAGTTATTCTGAATGACCCAATGTGCACCTTGAATATTATATACCCTTTTAGGGATAGATTTCAAATAGCTCTGATATAGCAGAAACCACTAAATTATGAAATTGCTAAATTGGGAATTGTATTTCAACCCAGAACAAGAAATGTGCTTGAACGGACACTAAATAACTCGCCCAGCTACAGCACTAAGGACAGATTTAGCTGGATATAAATTTGAGGCCTAGTATTTAGGCGCTGGGTGACAGGTATGGGTTTAGTGACAGAATTAGACTTGGAAATACACAGTAGCGGGTGTGTGTGAAGTTATTCTGAATGACCCAATGTGCACCTTGAATATTATATACCCTTTTAGGGATAGATTTCAAATAGCTCTGATATAGCAGAAACCACTAAATTATGAAATTGCTAAATTGGGAATTGTATTTCAACCCAGAACAAGAAATGTGCTTGAACGGACACTAAATAACTCGCCCAGCTACAGCACTAAGGACAGATTTAGCTGGATATAAATTTGAGGCCTAGTATTTAGGCGCTGGGTGACAGGTATGGGTTTAGTGACAGAATTAGACTTGGAAATGCACAGTAGCGGGTGTGTGAAGTTATTCTGAATGTCCCTATGTGCACCTTCAATATGATCTACCCTTTTAGGGATAGATTTCAAATAGCTCTGATATAGCAGAAACCACTAAATTATGAAATTGCTAAATTGGGAATTGTATTTCAACCCAGAACAAGAAATGTGCTTGAACGGACACTAAATAACTCGCCCAGCTACAGCACTAAGGACAGATTTAGCTGGATATAAATTTGAGGCCTAGTATTTAGGCGCTGGGTGACAGGTATGGGTTTAGTGACAGAATTAGACTTGGAAATACACAGTAGCGGGTGTGTGTGAAGTTATTCTGAATGACCCAATGTGCACCTTGAATATTATATACCCTTTTAGGGATAGATTTCAAATAGCTCTGATATAGCAGAAACCACTAAATTATGAAATTGCTAAATTGGGAATTGTATTTCAACCCAGAACAAAAAATGTGCTTTGACGGGCACTAAATAACTTTCCCAGCCACAACAGGACAGCGTTAACGAGAGATTTAGCAGGATATAAATTTGAGGCCTAGTATTTAGGCGCTGGGTGACAGGTATGGGTTTAGTGACAGAATTAGACTTGGAAATACACAGTAGCGGGTGTGTGTGAAGTTATTCTGAATGACCCAATGTGCACCTTGAATATTATATACCCTTTTAGGGATAGATTTCAAATAGCTCTGATATAGCAGAAACCACTAAATTATGAAATTGCTAAATTGAGAATTGTATTTCAACCCAGAACAAGAAATGTGCTTGAACGGACACTAAATAACTCGCCCAGCTACAGCACTAAGGACAGATTTAGCTGGATATAAATTTGAGGCCTAGTATTTAGGCGCTGGGTGACAGGTATGGGTTTAGTGACAGAATTAGACTTGGAAATGCACAGTAGCGGGTGTGTGAAGTTATTCTGAATGTCCCTATGTGCACCTTCAATATGATCTACCCTTTTAGGGATAGATTTCAAATAGCTCTGATATAGCAGAAACCACTAAATTATGAAATTGCTAAATTGGGAATTGTATTTCAACCCAGAACAAGAAATGTGCTTGAACGGACACTAAATAACTCGCCCAGCTACAGCACTAAGGACAGATTTAGCTGGATATAAATTTGAGGCCTAGTATTTAGGCGCTGGGTGACAGGTATGGGTTTAGTGACAGAATTAGACTTGGAAATACACAGTAGCGGGTGTGTGTGAAGTTATTCTGAATGACCCAATGTGCACCTTGAATATTATATACCCTTTTAGGGATAGATTTCAAATAGCTCTGATATAGCAGAAACCACTAAATTATGAAATTGCTAAATTGGGAATTGTATTTCAACCCAGAACAAGAAATGTGCTTGAACGGACACTAAATAACTCGCCCAGCTACAGCACTAAGGACAGATTTAGCTGGATATAAATTTGAGGCCTAGTATTTAGGCGCTGGGTGACAGGTATGGGTTTAGTGACAGAATTAGACTTGGAAATGCACAGTAGCGGGTGTGTGAAGTTATTCTGAATGTCCCTATGTGCACCTTCAATATGATCTACCCTTTTAGGGATAGATTTCAAATAGCTCTGATATAGCAGAAACCACTAAATTATGAAATTGCTAAATTGGGAATTGTATTTCAACCCAGAACAAGAAATGTGCTTGAACGGACACTAAATAACTCGCCCAGCTACAGCACTAACGACAGATTTAGCTGGATATGAATTTGAGGCCTAGTATTTAGGCGCTGGGTGACAGGTATGGGTTTAGTGACAGAATTAGACTTGGAAATGCACAGTAGCGGGTGTGTGAAGTTATTCTGAATGACCCTATGTGCACCTTGAATATTATATACCCTTTTAGGGATAGATTTCAAATAGCTCTGATACAGCAGAAACCACTAAATTTTTAAATTGCTAATTTGGGAATTGTATTTCAACCCAGAACAAAAAATGTGCTTTGACGGACACTAAATAACTTTCCCAGCCACAACAGGACAGCGGTAACGAGAGATTTAGCGGGATATAAATTTGAGGCCTAGTATTTAGGCGCTGGGTGACCGGTATGGATTTAGTGACAGAATTAGACTGGGATATGGCCAAAAAATAACCACACTATTGCTGGTTAAATGCACTTGGTGATGGGCGCAGCTTGCCCCTGATGTAGTATATGGCCAAAAAATGAACAGACTATTGCTGGTTAAATGCACTTGGTGTCACAGCTTGACCAACCACACTACTGAGGGTTAAATGCACTTGGTGACGGGCGCAGCTTGCCCCTGATGTAGTATATGGCCAAAAAATGAACAGACTATTGCTGGTTAAATGCACTTGGTGACGGGCGCAGCTTGCCCCTGATTTAGTATATGGCCAAAAAATGAACAGACTATTGCTGGTTAAATGCACTTGGTGTGATAGCTTGACCAACCACACTACTGAGGGTTAAATGCACTTGGTGACGGGCGCAGCTTGCCCCTGATGTAGTATATGGCCAAAAAATAAACAGACTATTGCTGGTTAAATGCACTTGGTGTGACAGCTTCACCCTGATGTAGGCTTTAGCCAAAAAACAAACGCACCATTGAGGGTTAAATGCACTTGGTGACAGGCGCAGCTTGCCCCTGATGTAGTATATGGCCAAAAAATAAACAGACTATTGCTGGTTAAATGCACTTGGTGTGACAGCTTCACCCTGATGTAGGCTTTAGCCAAAAAACAACCACACCATTGAGGGTTAAATGCACTTGGTCGCAGCTTGTGCTGGCGCACCACAAGACACAAAATGGCCGCCGATCACCCCAGAAAAATGTGACTGACAAACGGTCTGGGCAGCCTAAAAACAGTGAGCAATTGAGGATCAGCAGCTCAATGATCCACAGCTGCAGATCGATCAGTTAATCAAGTCCTTTGGAGGAGTTAATCTGCCTAATCTCGCCCTACTGTCGCAGCCGCAACCTCTCCCTACGCTAATCAGAGCAGAGTGACGGGCGGCGCTATGTGACTCCAGCTTAAATAGAGGCTGGGTCACATGGTGCTCTGGCCAATCACAGCCATGCCAATAGTAGGCATGGCTGTGATGGCCTCTTGGGGCAAGTAGTATGACGCTTGTTGATTGGCTGCTTTGCAGCCTTTCAAAAAGCGCCAAGAAAGCGTCACAAAAGCGCGAAGAAAGCGACGAACACCGAACCCGAACCCGGACTTTTACGAAAATGTCCGGGTTCGGGTCCGTGTCACGGACACCCCAAAATTCGGTACGAACCCGAACTATACAGTTCGAGTTCGCTCATCCCTACATATAAACCATCTAATTTAAGTAATCCCTATAAAGGAGGGTATCACCCCCAGCCCACAGTTTTTTTTCAGGTGGACTAACGGTGATCCCCCTCCTTTTTTTTTCTAGGGGGATCTTTTCTTTCTGCCGGGTCTCTTGGGGTGCTAACCCCTATGTTTTCCGGGTTTTTGCCATTCTTTTTTAATAAACTTGTCCTGCGCTTTGCTGCAGTTGTTCCGGCGCCGTCCTCGGTCCAGTTCTCTCTCGGCCACTGGGCACGATGTCGGAGTGCTCTGACGTCATCTCTGGGTTTTCCTTGCAGCACAGTTTCGCGTTCGCTGATGATATTAGGATTCTTGCGGCATTCTTTTCCTTCTGTTCGAGGATTTGTAGTTATTACCTGTTTTATTGGGAAACTTTGATTTCGTTTAGTGGGTTTTTCCCTCTGGGGGCGGGGTTTTGTTTCTAGGTCCAACCCCTTCCCTATTTAAGGAAGCATTGTGCACCAGCTTGGTCTCTGGCTGCACATGCTTCTCAAGCTAGCTCCCAGAGTCCCTATAAGTCGGTGTTTCTACACCTATTGGTGCCTTATTTTTCTTCTGGTCCTCATTTTCAGCTTCCTCCGGTCTGCCTCTTACCTTTTCTCCTTAACATTTATATGTAATTTACAAATGTTTTACTGGTCTTTTTTTCCCGCAGTGATGTCTTCTCCGCGTGATTCGGATGGCAGAAAGGCGAGTTCCGAGAGGAAGCATTTATCCTGCTATGATTGTAGCGCTCTTTTGGAAGATAGCTGTCCCTACTCCAGATGTGACAGCTGCTGTCCGAGGGTCCAACCTTCGAGTGAACCTACGATGCAGGACATGTATTATTGGGTGAAGAGCTATGTAGATGGGTCCATCAAGGGAGTCGTAAACCTGCTTGATGAAAGGCTTCCTGCTCAGACCCCTATGGAGTCCTCTGCTCCTGTGGAGAGACCTTCTGTGGTCTCCTTAAATTCTTCCTCATCAGATGAGGAGGAGCTTACTTCATGTTTTTTTCCTCCAGAGAAGACACAAAAGCTACTTAAGTACATCAGGTCGGGGGACCATGATGTTGACCCCCGGGAGCCTTCCGATCCCGCTAGTCGAGCACTTTGTGTCTTTAAAGCGGATGAGACCCTCCTCTCTGTCATACGTACAGAATGGAAGAAACCTGAGAAAGGTTTGGTTCTAACCAAGAAATTTAGAACCATGTTCCCGATGGCTAAATGCTTGGTGGAATCGTCGGGCTCCATTCTCAAGGTGGACATGGCTATTACCAAATTGTCCAGATGCACTCTGGTTCCAGCAGACAATGGGTCTAGTCTGCAGGATCCCATTGACAGGAGAGTGGAGTGCACTCTGAGAAGAGGTTACACGGCATCCGCAGCCTCCGCTTCTACAGCCATTGCTGCTACCGAGGTCTCTACATTCCTCCGGAATCGCCTGAACCAGATTCAGTCAGATGCTTTAAAGATCATTAACCTGGTGACAGATTTCTTGTGTGATACTGCGCAGCTTCAGCTGAAATTGGTGGCAAAATCCATGGCCCTTGTGTCAGCGCCCCTTAGGCCTTTGTGTCTTCAGCCTTGGGTCGCTGACAACTCCTCTAAATATAACTTATGTGGCCTTCCCATTGAGCCCAACCGTTTGTTCGGCTCGGAGCTAGATAAAATTATGGAAGGCCTGTCAGATAAGAAGGGGAAGAGTCTTCCCCAACAGTCTTTTCAAGGGCGGGGCAGACAGAACCATGGAGGTAGGTCTGGCCAGCAGTCAAGAACTCGAAGGGACTGGGGAGCGCAGCAAAGAGGTACAAAGCGCTCTCGCGAAGGAGCCAAGGTTAAAAGATCCACCTCCTGACTACGAGCCTCATTGAAGCTCTTGGATGACTCCCGTTACTCCTGCCGTCCTGCCTGAAAACTTCCCCATTTCTTTGCCTCATCTTCCCGTCGGGGGCCGTCTCTCCAACTTCAAGGAGAATTGGATCCAAGATGTTTCGGATCCCTGGGTCCTGAACATCATCTCCGAGGGGTATTTAATCAATCTTATCTCTCTTCCTCCAGACAGGTTCATCAAGACCAAGCTCTTACTGGCTGCCAAGCAGTCGGTTCTGGAGGCTTACATTCAGGACTACATCCACAAGGGGGTTCTGGAGGAGGTTCCGGCAGGGAACGGGGCTTAGGGATCTACTCACCAGTTTTTCTGGTTCCCAAGATGTCAGGAGATCTCTGGATGATTATTGATCTGAGGTATTTCAATCGATATATAAGGAAGGTGAAGTTTCGTATAGGAAACCATCAGGTCAGTGGTTCACGTTCTCAATCCTGGAGAATTGATGGCAACCCTGGACCTCAAAGATGCATATCTGCACATCCCGATTCATCCTGCTTCCAGGACATATCTCAGAATCGCGGTCCAGGTTTCGGGTGTCATCAGACACCTTCAGTTTGTTGCCCTTCCTTCTGGCATTTCTTCTGCCGCTCACACTTTTACCAAAGTGGTGGTTTCTGTGGTGGCGGCTTTAAGACTTCAAGGACTGACCATCATTCCTTATCTGGACAATTAGCTTTTAAAAGCCTCCTCTCTAGCAGTCCTAACCCACCATCTTCATGTAGCAATCTCCTTTCTGTTCCACCTGGGTTGGATTATCAACTGGCAGAAGTCGAACGTGAGCCCGTCTTCAGTAAGATATCTAGGCTTCATAATCGACTCCATTGGGATGTCCAGTTGACTTCAGAAAGAAGATCCATAATACAGAACACGGCAGAGTTCCTATCCGTTCCTCGGCGAGTCCCAATTCGGACTCTCATGAACATGTTGGGGCTCATGTCAGCGTCTGCGGAAGCAGTCCCTTGGGCTCTATGGCACCTCTGTCCTCTACAGCCGGAGGTCCTCTCCAAATGAAATGGCAGCCCCGCCGGGCTAAACTCCCTGTGCTCCCTGTCTTGGCAAACTCTGTATTCCCTCAGATGGTGGTTCCATCTTTCAGATGGGAAGTCTATGACCCAGCCATCCTGGATCATATTGACAACAGATGCGTCCCAAGTGGGCTGGGGCGCTCACCTAGATGACTCTCTAGTTTACGGAACCTGGTCTCCTCAGGAGCAGCTTTTCTCATCCAATCTCCATGAGATTCTAGCTATCCAGCTAGTCCTCCTTCACTTCGCCCCTCAGATCCGGGGCAAAGCTGTGAGTCCAGTCACACAGTATGACTGCGGTACTTTACATCAACAAGCAGGGAGGCACAAGATCACTTCCTCTCTTATCAGAGATCGGGGTGATTTTGGATTGGGCAGAGTCGAACCTTTCCCACTTATCCTTGATCCACATTCGAGGCTCCCTCAATAAGATAGCGGATTGGCTGAGCCGCGGTCTTACAACAGTGGAGTAGTCTTTACATCCAGAGATATTCAAGCAGATAGTCCTCAAGTGGGGGATGCCAGAGGTGGATCTTATGGCAACATTTTCAACGCCAAGGTAGAGAGGTTTTACTCCCTTTACAGGGAGAACAACCCCCTGGCGATAGATGCTCTGTCAATATCCTGCAGGTCCAGGCTGGCTTACATCTTCCCTCCGTTTTCCATGATTCCGACAGTATTGATGAAAATCCATCAGGATCAGGCCTCGGTGATAGCCATCATACCATTTTGGCCGAAGAGATCCTGGTTTACCCAGCTCGCCCAAATGAGTTGAGGGCAATATTGGAGGCTCCCCCCTCAGCAGACCCTGGTGTCGTGGGACACTCACCTCTGCTCAGATCTGCACAGGTTCAACCTGACAGCCTCGAGGTTGATCAGTCCCTTCCCAGAATAGAAGGGCTTTCAGAGACGGTCCTGAGAACACTGTCTCATTCAAGAGCGGACTCTACCAAGAGAGCCTACTCACGGATTATGAGGATATTCTCATCCTGGTGTACCTAAAAGGAGGTGGCGTCTGCAGATCCGCCCCTCTCCGCTATCCTTCAGTTCCTGCAAGACGGCTTTGACAAGGGCCTTGCTCAATCTACTCTGAGGGTTCAAGTTTCAGCCATCTCAGCTTGCCTCAACAGGTCTTTTTCTCAGGACCCGCTCATCAAATGGTTCCTTAAAGGAGCTGAAAGATTAAAGCCTACAGCACTGAGACCCATTCCTCAATGGTATTTATCAGTAGTTCTCAAGGGGTTAGCATCTTCCCCCTTTAAGCCTTTGTAGGAGGTGGATTTCAAGTTTGTCACATGGAAACTTGTTTTTCTCCTTGCAGTGAGTTCGGCCAAGAGGGTCTCTGAGCTTCAAGCTCTCTCAGCACACGAGCCCTATACCATCTTTTTTCAAGATCGGGTCCTTCTAAGATTTCTCCTGTACTTTAGGCCTAAAGTTCATTTGTTCCAGAATATCAACCAGGTGATATCCCTCCCAGTTCTTTCTACATCTTCAACCTCCTCCGAGGAACCTGTTAAACATCCTCTGGACGTCTCGAGATGCCTCCGGATCTATGTGGATAGATCGAAGGAGTTCAGGAAAGATGAAAATCTTCTAATCCTGTTTGCCGGTAAGCTTAAAGGCCGTAAAGCATCTAAACCATCCATCATTCGATGGATTAAGGAGGCTATTAGGGAATCTTTTGTTTCCCAATCTCTAGACCCTCCACCCATTCTACTAGGGCCATAGCTATTTCTTTTGCCAAGAGGAGTCTTCTTCCTCCCGACATGATTTGTAAGTCTGCCTCCTGGAGCTCTGAATCAACATTCATCTCCCATTATAGATTGGATGCCAGATTAGCTGAATACTCGGCCTTTGGGCAGACTATACTTAATTCTGCCAAGCATGAGGGCCCTCCCTAGGGGTTCTTCTTGCTATCTCCCCATCTGTGCTGCTGTAGAAAGTAAGGGAATCGTTAATATCTAATGATAATTTGTTTTCCCTTAGTCCTAACAGCAGCACACAAATATCCCACCCTAGTAAGGCTAGTTTTCTTCTTGCTATAACACAGTGGGCTGGGGGTGATTCTCTCCTTTATAGGGGTTACTTAATTGTTTTATTACTTGGGCTCATTAAAAATTCTGCCGGTCCTACCAGTCCACGGGCGGTGGTTAACCCCATCTGTGCTGCTGTTAGGACTAAGGAAAAACAAATTATCGTTAGAAATTAATGATTCACATGTTAGTGTTTTGGTCAGTGATTTCCATCAGTGATTGTGAGCCAAAACCCAGGAGTGGAGCTTCAACAGACATACGGTATAAGGGAATGGTCTGCACCTGTTTTAGTGTGCAGAGCTGCACCTGGTTTTGGCTCAAAATCACTGATAGCATGTGTATAGGGATTTGTGGAGGGATGAGCTCTAGTTTTATGTGTGCAATTTTGGGATGCATATGGCTTTTTGATTGCTGCTTATTCCATTTTTTTTCAGGAATGTGAAGGGAGAAAACAACAACTCTTTCAGTTTTTTTTTTTTACTTTTATGGGATTCACTGTGCAGTAAATGACATTATCTTTTACACCATGAAATACATGTAAATTAATATTTGTGTCACTATATTTTAAGAACCATAAGATTTTTTTTCCTTGAGGCAGCTGTAAATTGTACTGGTACCATTATTGGCAACATAAGAAGTTTTGATCCCATTTTCTGGAAGGTGATGTGACCAAGACATATGAATTTCAATATTGTATTTTAATAGTTTTTTTTATGTTGTTCATTGTGCAGGATATGTAATGTAATCATGTTGTAGCTTAAGTTGTTAAGGACACGGCTATACTAGTTGTGTAGAATATTTAATTGACTAGGAAAAGGCATTTTGTAACTTAAAATTTTTTCTTTTTCTTTTTCGATAATCAATTTTTTTTAGAGCCATAAGGCTCCATTCAGACGTCCGTAGAATGGGTCCGCAATTATCCAGAATGGGTGCGGACCCATTCATTCTCTACGGGGCCGGAAGAGATGCGGAGAGCACACTATGTGCTCTCCACATCCCCATTTCTGGAGCGCGCCCCCGATCTTCCGGTCTGCAGCTCCGCAAGAAAATAGAACATGTCCTATTCTTGTCCGCATTTCTATGGGGGTGCCGGCTGGGTGTATTGCGGATCCGCAATGCACTATGGACGTCTGAATGGAGCATTAGGGGACTTGAATATTCAATCTCCTAATTGATGGTATAAAATACTGCAATAAAGGGGGTTAGTCAGCACATACCAAACCGCAGGAGCACATTGCTATGGCAGGGAACAACATTAAAAGACAAAACATGCAATGCAGCAACTCACTGCAATATAGAGTACAAAATTGCATAATAATTACAAGTGCTACACTATAAGTGAGATATACTTGGCAAATCGTTTTGTACACAATTATTTGAGCCGTCTGCCGCACGTCAAGGCGATCTCTGTTAGACGGGTTCCTAACACTAAATTCTACCTGTTAAGTGCCATGACGGCTACCATACACGATTTGCCAAGTATCTCTCACTTATAGTGTAGCACTTGTAATTATTATGCAATTTTGTACTCTATATGGCAGTGAGTTGTCGCATTGCATGTTTTGTCTTTTAATATTGTTCCCTGCCATAGCGATGTGCTGACTGACCCCCTTTTTTTTGTCTTTCTTTGCAGTTTGTACTGGAGGTTTGGCTGCCTCCTCAGTCATGCACTCCTGACCACCTTGTCTGCCCTATAGGCTGATTTTAATTAGTGTGAGTATATAGTCAGGCCTGCTCCCCCCTCACTCACTGAAGCCATTTGGCACCAGGAGTGAGATAGTTTGTGGACTCTCACTGCAGTCTTTGGTTGCCATTTGGCGCCGGGGGTGTTGTGGAGTGGGCCTGTATGCATGTTGGTACCTGAACTTATTGGATACAGTTGAGGCCATTTTGGCACCCAAAATGACAGTTATTGAAGCAGACCCAGCATGCATGTGGAACCTACACTCCCTGAAGTGTATGGTAGCCATCATGGCACTTAACAGGTAGAATTTAGTGTTAGGATCCCGTCTAACAGAGATCGCCTTGACGTGCAGCAGATGGGCTCAAATAATTTTGTACAAAACGATTTGCCAAGTATCTCTGACTTATAGTGTAGCACTTGTAATTATTATGCAATTTTGTACTCTATATTGCAGTCAGTTGTCGCATTGCATGTTTTGTCTCAAAATACTGCAATAGTTCTGTAACTATATTGAGCAAAACCTGTAAGACTATATAAATTTGGTACTGCTATTATTTTATCAACCTGCAGAATAAAGTTATCGTGTAATACACTGACAGCCTATAAGACTCTGTCTCTGGACATAAATACCATTTGTAGATGGCAGACATTTCCCAAGGATCATTTTCTACTGGGAAATACAGGGCACAGTATAATACACTAGAATCTATATAATAATACAATTAGGTGGTCATTTATTATATAGAAATACGTCTATGTTAGGCGCAAAGGTCCTTAGCACCGCAATCTGCATATTTTTCCCGCTCATGCCAGGTCTAAAAAAGGATGGTGTGGGCAGGGAAAGGCATACAGTTATGGCCATCCAGTTATTGGATACCATCGCCATACATTCACCGGATAACATCTCTGTACAGTGACCGGATAACACCGCCATACCGTGACCGGATAAAAGGGTATTAGAGGGCACAGTACAGGGAATGACTAGAGGCACTGCACAGGGTGTGGTAAGAGGGCACAATGCAGGGTGTAAGGGGGCACAGTACAGGGTGGGGGGCACAGTCACTTGACCCTGTGACATTAGATGGTCCTTATGGTGAATGCGGTTCATAAGCCACCATAATGAGAGGCAGAGGAGTGAGACAAGGGTGTGATTATGTGGCTAGAGATAAAAAAAATGTAACTGTTAGCCAGTACAGGCCCCAAAAATTAGCCAATAGGCATTCACCTGACAACAAAGAACTTTGGATTCTGTGGCTGGAGGTACATTAGGCGGTCACAGGATAAATATGTAATTGTCGGTCAGTACAGGCCCCAACAATTAGCCATTCACCTGACATAAAAGGCCTTTTATGCCGCTGTATATACATAAGGCAAGAACCATTCTTTGTTCTGTGTGGTGGCGGATATCTGTTGGCTGGCATGAGGAAATTCAATTACACGTGGTCATCACAGGTGTTGAATTCTTCCGAGATCCATGCCTAATTTATTTTAAAAAATGTAAGTTCGTGAGCTAGGCGAGTGCGCTTATCGGTTGTGATCCCCCCTGCTGCGCTATATGTGCTTTTGGACAGGTCACTCGACAATCAATGAATGACATGACGCAATGCACGCTCCAGAAAGAAGGTGTAAGGTATGATGTCACTGACGCCCTGGCAGCGACTGACCAGTTTGTGGATCTCATCAAATGGCCGCAGAAGTCTGCATGCGTCGTGCATGAGCAGCCACTGGCGCTATGAAATGAAACCAAGCTCCCCAGAACCTGTCCTGCCGCAAAGTTGGTACAGGTAGTTGTTAACGGCACGTTTTTTGCTGGAGCAGCCTATCAAGCATATACAAGGTGGAGTTCCAGCGCTTGGGCAGTCACAAATCAGACGTCTGATGGGCAAGTGGTGTCGCTGCTGAAAGTCAGCAAGGCGAGCCATGGCTGTGTAAGATTTTCTGAAATGGCCAGAGATTTTCCCGGCCTGCCGCAAGACGTCCTGGACCCCGGGGTATTTGGCAATGAATCGCTGCATGACTTAGTTCAGAACGTGTCCCATGTCTGTTATTTTTCCCTATTTCGGAGTGCTCAGCAGATTGGCACCATTGTCGCACACTACTATACCAACTGTCAAATTAAGCGGGGTTAGCCACTGATCGGTCTGTGACTGCAGAGCTGAAAGCAATGCAGAACCGGTGTGGCTCTTGGCTTCCAGGCACAACAGCCGCAGCACAGCATGGCAACGTCTCACCTGGCACATCGAATAGGTTCGGGGGAGCTTAAGGGGTGCAGCAAAAGAGGGGGTAGCAGTGGAAAAGGAGGAGTCAGCCAAGGAGACAGAGGATGGAGTAGGAGGAGGAGGAGAAGAGGCCGGCCTGCATGCAATCCGTGGTGGTAACACCAAATCCACACGGGTGCCACGGGTTACATGCTTGATGGCCGTCAGAAGGTTCACCCAGTGGGGACTAAAAGTTATGTACTTTCCCTGCCCGTGATTGCTAGACCACGTGTCTGTGGTCAGATGTATCTTGGCACCGACACTGTGTGCCAGAGATATATTAACCTGCCGCTGAACGTGGTCATACAGTTCAGGGATGCCCTTCTGGGAGAAATATTTTCTTCCGGGGACCTTCCTTTGCGGTGTGCCAATGGCTCACACTGGGTTCGGTGATGGAAGGCCAGGTGCCTTCTTAAGGTGGTCGTCCCTAGGTGAGTGTTGGGCTTACCACGACTTATGTATTGACAGCACTTGCTGCAGATGACAACACTATTGTCAGCAGCTGACACATTAAAAAAAGCACACATGGAGCCTTCCGTCCTGGGAGCGCAAGATGTGACCTTGCATGGTGAATGGCTCTCTCCAGATACATTTGCAGTCTGCTTTTGCCTCCTGTGCACTGCGAGTTCTGCCTGCTTCTCCTCCCTATCTACTGCTCCGTCTCTCCCACTGAACTCCCCTCCTCTTCCTCTCTCGGGGGCACCCATGTGACGTCCATCGACACATCATCATCGTCACCTTCACCACCACTGACATTAGAGATCTCGGAGTAGGCAGCAACAGCGGGGACCACCCTCCTTGGGCTGATCTGGGTACTGTCGTCAGGCCACTGGGTGGTGGACGCTGCTACCTCCTCTTCCCCATCCGATGCCAAGAATGGCTGTGAATCGGTAAGGTCTGGGAATGGATGGGAAAATAATTCCTCTGACTCTAGTGGAGGGGTTATGGTGGTGGTGGTGCTGTTGTCTTTGGGGGTGCACACAGCAGAGAGTGAGGAGGGTACAGATACAGAGGATGAGGAGGGTGCAGAAGCGGAACGCTGAGTGAGCCACTCAACCAACTCTGGTGTGTCCTTAGACATAATCGCACGCACCTTCTCCAACTTAGCCTGGTGCACCTGCCCAACCCCTACCACCCCTGCGGAACGGTCTGCCTCTTCCTCTGTCTGTCATTTTCAAAATGACCCTGTGCCAAAGCCCATAGAGAAGAGCATTATTTGTGGAAGCTGATATATGGCAGGCCTCAATCAGTTGTTAGTTGAAGCAGGTATATCACCCTCAAGCAGTAATTTTGAGGAAGCAGGTATATGGAAAACCTCTATCACTATTTTGTGGAATATATGGAAGGCCTCAATCAGTTGTTAGTTGAAGCAGGTATATTAAAACCCGCAATCTGTATTTTGTAGACGCAGGTGTTGTAGAAATATTAATAGTTGTAATTTGCTTGCATCAAACTTTGTGTAAGGAAAAAGGTAAATCCCTATTCCCTTAGCCGCAGTCAGAGACAGACCCAGGTGTTACCATCTTGCTTGAAATTCTGAGCAATTCCTCCCCTCCCTGCCCAGTTTGTCTCTTTTATTTACTAACAAAAGGTGTAAAAGGGGCTGGCCCAAGACAAGGATACAGGAAGTGATGACATACACGAAGTGATGACTTAGGAATAACCTAGCCAGATAACAAACACATGTATACTAAACCTACCATTACCACTGAAGCTAATTATATCCAGCCTTGCTCAGTGATCAATGCCAGATAAAATTACTATGATCCTCATGCATGTTTATTTACAGGGCAACGTCTTTATCTCCAGCGGCTGATCAGGCGCACTAGAGACAACAAACGCACGTTTCTTTCCTATATTGTTCTCTTAACAAATGCATCCACACCAAGCCAATAAATCGGCGTCTTGCGCGGGGGCCCTAGCCGGTGCCCATACATCAGCCAACAAAACACTGCTCTGCTGAACACATCAGTCTCCCCCGGCCCACAGCCCAGTGCTTAGCACATGGACCATTCACCGACGGAGACCCCTGCACCGAGCAGCTGTGACAGGACATACACGGGAAGATATCCACTTCAATGGTTTACCCTGACACTGAGAGACATGATGACAATACACAATATATTAAAAACACATCATAATAAAATTTCCACAACACAGGTATATGGAAAACTTCTATCACTATTTTGGGGAAGCTGATATTTGGAAGGACTCAATCAGTTGTTAGTTGAAGCAGGTATATCAAAACCCGCAATCTGTATTTTGTGGACGCAGGTATATGGAAAACCTCAATCACTATTTTGTGGAAGCTGATATATGGCAGGCCTCAATTAGTTGTTAGTTGAAACTGGTATATAACCCTCAAGCAGTAATTCTGTGGACGCAGGTATATGGAAAACCTCTATCACTATTTTGTGGAAGCTGATATATGGAAGGCCTCAATCAGTTGTTAGTTGAAACTGGTATATAACCCTCAAGCAGTAATTTTGTGGATGCAGGTATGTGGCAAACCTCTATCACTATTTTGTGGAAGCTGATAGATGGCAGCCCTTAATCAGTATTTTCTGGAAGCATACAAATGCACTATAATATACTTTCTATGTTAGAAAGTATATTGTAAGTATATCACACTCCTCTGTGTATCACATCTATCGATAGCACAATGTTAACAGTCCTTAAAAGTACTTTAGTGGCCCTATTAGCTAGCGCTTGGTGTCCCTAAGTTCCTCACAGCCTGTCCCTGCTCCAAAATGCAACCTCTCCCTACACTGGCAAAACACATAATGTAAAATGGCTGCCAGATCGGGTTCTGTTATAGGGTTGGGGAGGTGTCCATGTGCTGAAACGTCTCAATTGGCTGTCCTCTCCCACCTGATGGATGTGTCATGGGTCAAAGTTTGGCGCAATGAAAAAGAATATGGCACGTGCGGACATCGCCATATGTTTGCATGTTCGGCGGATCGCAAACGTGCAAAGTTAGCCGCGAACCGTCCGTCGGGCAAACCACAAGGCCATCACTAAAAGGGAGCCCCTTTCTATTGTTTACCACTTATGTGCCTCTGTCACTTCTGAGGCTACTACTGTGGCCAGTGATTGGGTGAACAGTAACACATCATGTTGACACAAAATTGCTGAAGACAGGATGCCGCCTTTCTTAACACAAAATACCATCCATGTGTACATGAGTAAAAAGGGTCTGTGGCTTAGGGGGGCATGGCTTAATACACAGTGTTATTTCACAACAATGGCTTGATCATATTTTGGGTTTTCTACTTTTTTTTTTAAATACATTTTTCCTGTTGTTTTTAAAGTTATTCTGCACTGACTTAAGGGGGTTGTCCGACGGATAATATTCTACATTTTTCAAACCAGCACCTGGATCTGAATACTTTTGTAATTGCATGCAATTAAAAATGTAGTATAGCCACTGAGTTATTCTCTGAAATCTATCTGTATAGCGCCATCTGCTGTTTGCTCTTTTTCTAATTTTCCTGTCCTGCTCACTGATATGGAATCACATGCTCAGTTTCATCCTTCAACTGAAACCAGCTGCAGCAGAAAGCACACGTCCCCTGAGAGTAAGGCCCTTTAAGCTACCAGCTTAAATAAATCTAACAGATCAATTGGATCAATGAATAGGGATATTTCTAGATCCATGTGAGGTACAGGGTAGGTTCTAAGTTTATTAGAAAAAGATTGTCATGTACTGTATCATATCAGATTTTCATTTTCACATTATTCATGGGATAACCCCTTTAATATTGATGACCTATCCTCAGGGCTTCATAGAGGCAGGGGCAGGCACTGATCATGGTATATTATAACATTGTACAAGGAAGGCAATCCATTAGAATATGCATAAAGATAAAACGTAACCTTTAATAATGTTACTATGAGGGTCCATTCACACGTCCGTAAGCGTTTTGCGGATCTGCAAAACACAGACACCGGCAATGTGCATTCCGCAACTTGCGGACCGTTCATCGCCGGCCCTATAATAGGAAATGCCTAATCTTGTCTGCAATTGCGGACAAGAATAGGACATTTTCTATTTTTTTTCGGAAACTGAAACACGGATGCAAATGCGGATGCGGACAGCACATTCCAGCCCTTTGCAAATTAATGGGTCTGCACCTATTCCGCAAAATTGCAAAACAGATGCGGACCCATTTTGTGGACGTGTGAATGGAAAGATATCAATCAAAATGAAAATAAATTATTAAAGTTAAGCAAAAAGCATAGATGTAGTAGGCAATAACAAGTGCTCAGCGGCACTAAATCAGGTGCTTGGCTGCACCAAATCAGAAACCATATGTCCTACCACAATCCGGGGGGTTCCAGTGCACATCCATGAATCCCGGAGGGAAAGCAAAAAACATCTATCCCTGGGCTAGATGATGATGTAGTATTGAAGGACAGGGTGGGCAAAGAACTGTCCCTGATATTGCCCTACAGGGGGCTGATATTCTGGCACTGATAGCCTAACCACAGACCACCCGCCCTGATCACCTTACCCTATATAAAAATGGCCCTAGTAAGCCCCTAACCCCTGACTTCCAGGTGATCACTATATAGATCTATGTGTTTTTGACTCATTATAAAAGTATATTATAAGTGTATTGCACCCCTCTGTGTATCACACCTAGCGATAGCACACCTATACCAGTCCTTAAAATGACTTTTGTGGCCCTATTAGCTAGCGTTTGGTGTCCCTAACAGCCTGTCCCTGCTCCACACAGCAACCTCTCCCTACACTGGCAAAACACTGAATGTAAAATGGCGGCCAGATCAGATATATTTATAAGGTAGGAGGTATGTCCACATGCTGAAACGTCTCAATTGGCTGTCCTGTACCACCTGATGGAAGTGTCATGGGTCAAAGTTCTTCACAATGTAAGAGAATATGGCGAGCGCGAATATCTCCATATGTTCACATGTTCAGCGAACACTCAAAGCTGGCCGCGAAATGACCGCCTGGTGAACCACAAGGCCATCTCTAATGGACACCTCCTAGTTAGTCAGGACTTTGATTAGGATTTTACTACCAGTATGAACAGACCCCAGAAGTAGGTGAGTTCATACACCGGAATACCTAGTGTTCTAAAGGACACTATAGGACCCTGGTACTAATGTCAGGACTGAGACAACCTGGTCCTCCAAAAAGAAGGATGAACAGGAGTCTTCCTTAGGCCTTAATACAAAAGACAGGGAAATGCAACACACAAAATAACCCAAACAAAATACAAAAGGAAAAAACACTTAACTTCAAGTGGCTATGGCGGCACCAGGAACTCAGCCAAGATCCACACACCAGATATCCACAACTCCAACAGAAGCTATAAACCACAAAGCAGAGTGGGAGAAACAACAATAAATAGAGCAGGTTAAATGGTTTTCTAGTTTCTTGTAACCAGTGTAGGTGTGAACACTTTTCTGACTACCTGTGTACTGTACTCTGCCTGTCTACTGATCTTTGCCACCTGCCCTGACCTTGGACTGTGTTCAGACTTACGCTTTGGCCAAAATGTACACCAATGCCTTATTCAACATCCAGCATAAAGGCAGGGCAAAGTGCTGGTTGCAGTGTGCGATTGCATTTTGTGTTTTTGCGTTTGTATCTGTATTTCGCCATAGCAATCTGCACCTGCTAGGGGTTGTGCGGGCTGAATCCCCCATATTTTTTCTTTGTAGTATATATTGGAGGCGTGGCGATCTCCATGCAGTCATGCACACCTGACCAGCTAGTATGCCCTGGAGGCTGGTTTTAAAGTCAGTATAAAACTGAGTCTGCTTATATAGCACCTACCAGTAGCCATTAGGCTCCAGGAGAAGTATATAGTGGGCTCAGCATGCATGTTGGTACTTGCATCCCTGGATCCGATGAAAGCTGTAATGGCACCGGACGGGGTTAAAAGCAGATTGTGCTTGGCGTGCATGCTGTACCTGCGCTCCCTGGACTTTGTGTGGCTATCATGGCCCATAAAAGGTAGGAACTAGTGTTAGGGACCACTCATTAAGGCGACCTTGACGTGGTGAGTGGCTTATTACGCTTTGGCCAAAATGTACACCAATGCCTTATTCAACATCCAGCATAAAGGCAGGGCAGACTGCTGGTTGCAGTGTGCAATTGCATTTTGTGTTTTTGTGTTCAGACTATGCCTTTTGCCTGAGTACTTGGTGCTTTACACAAGTGTCTCAGACCCCCATGGGTTAGCTGTCAACTACACAATGACTACTCCAGGAGGTAGCGGCCAGGTTGGTTCCCTGCAGCGAAGTCTAGACCCCTGTACAGGGGATAAAGGGTGGATACCATGGAACTTCCAGGACAACGCCATTAAGCTTAGCCCAAATTCAAACTTGCTAGTTGTCACAGTGGGTTCACGCCCATTCCTGTTACATGAACCTGCATGGCATAAATATTTATTGTTTCTGTTATTAATATTGCTGATTTGTTGAATAGGATCAGGTTTAAGCTTTTTTGGGCTACATGTGTAAATGTGCACTTCTTGCTAAGAATACCTTTGTATGTGCAAAGTCTGATAGAGTATGTATATAGCTCAGTATGAAATTAAATAAATAAAAAGATTACCATAAGGCCACCATCACATGACAACAGTTTGGTCAGTATCTTTGATTGGAGTTGGCAAGCCAGAGCACAGAAAAATTATAAAGATTAACTATGTGTACCCCATCTGTGTTCTGGTTTACAAATACTCTTTACAAATATTGACCAAATCACAGAATTTTTACATAGTTTGGTGTCAGAACATGGCCTTGTTACCAAATAAAACATACAAAATATACTGTAGATCAGGTTCACAATTGCCTCTGTCTTGATTTTGTCAAAATTTTCAGAACAATTTCGCCGCTAAATACCCGATCTGACAAAACGCTGGCGGCAGGGCAAGCCAGCACCTGCAAGGCGTAGAGAGCCAGTTTGTGCCATGTGTCCAGCTTGGACACCCAATAGGTGTAAGGCATAGAGGGATCACTGCTATGTACTCCTTCACCATCTTCCAAAACATTTCCCTCCTTGTGACACTAGGCCGCACATCAGTGTGAGGGGGGTGCTTTTGGGGTGTCATGAAATTGTCCAAGGCCTTGGAGAGTGTTTCCCTGCCTCTGTTAGAACTGCTGTGTGTTCCCATCGTCTCCCCTCCTCGGTTGCCCAAGGAACTACGTATTCTGCCGCCAGCATTGTCAGCTGGAAACTTTTGGAGCAATTCTTCCTTCTGGTATTGCACCATTTTGCTAGTCCTCTCCACCACAGGAATGAGAAATGAGAAGTTCTCTTTGTAGAGGGGGTCGAGAAGGGTGAACAACCAGTAATCGGTGTTGGCTAAAATGTGTAAAACGCGAGGGTCACGGGAAAGGCAGCATAACATAAAGTCAGCCATGTGTGCCAGAGTTCCAACAGTCAAGACTTTGCTATCCTCATCAGGAGGATGACTCTCAATCTCCTCATACTCTTCAGCCCATCCACGCTGAACAGATGGAATAAACCTGCTATGGATGCTACCCTCTGTAGCGGAGGCAACCGTCTTCTCCTCCTCATCATCCAATTCGCGCTGAGAAGACGAACTGAGGGTGGTCTGGCTATCACCCTGTGTACTGTCTTCCCCCATTTCCACCTCTTCCACATGCAAAGTGTCCGCCTTCATTGTGAGCAGCGAGCATTTCAGTAAACACAGAAGTGGTATGGTTACGCTGATAATAGCGGCATCGCCGCTCACGCTCTGTGTTGATTCCTCAAAGTTGCGTAAAACCTCACAGAGGTCAGACATCCATGCCCATTGGTCTTTTGTGAAGAGCGAAAGCTGACTGGAAAGGCAACGACCATGTTTGCAGCTGGTATTCCACTACTGCCCTCTGCTGCTCACAAAGCCTGGCCAACATGTGGAACGTGCAGTTCCGGCGCATGCTCCCGTCGCTCAACAGTCAGTGAGCTGGAAATGGGCACACCAGTAGCTCAGGCAAATTGGGGTAGGTTTTGAGAAACTGCTGAACCATTAAGTTGAACACGTGGGCTAGGCATGGTATGTGTGTGAGCTTGCCGAGCTCCAAAGCCACCACCAAGCTACAGCCATTATCAGACACAACCATGTCTGGTTTTAGTTTGAGTGGCGAGAGCCACAGTTCAGTCTGGTCCCTTATGCCCTGCCACAGCTCTGCAGTGGTGTGCTGTTTGTCACCTAAGCAAATTAGTTTCAGCACGGCCTGTTGCTGCTTCCCCACTGCAGTGCTACACAGCTTCCAGCTACTGACTGATGGCTGACTGGTGCTGCAAGATAAGAATTCAGAGGTGGAGGAGGAGAAGGGGGGGGGGGGGTTGCAGCCACTAATGTAGGTGGTGGCAGAAATCCTGATGGAAGTAGGCCCTGAAATCCTTGGCGTCGGTAGCACCTGTGCCATCCCAGGGTACAACTCGCTCCCGACCTCCACAACATTCACCCAGTGTGAGGTCAGGGAAATGTAGCGTTCCTGGCCAAAAGCACTTGTCCATGTGTTAGTTGTTAAGTGGACCTTCCCAATAACTGCGTTGGTCAGGGCATGGGTGATGTTACAGGGCACATGCTGGTGTAAGGCGGGGACGGCACACCAGGTGCAGGGCGGGAGGCATCCGGGCCTGCATCTTGGACAGGGGATTAGCCAGCACGTAACACAGGGGAAGAGGAGGCAGTGGTGTGACCTGCAGACACTGATTGTGGACCCAGGCGTTCGGCCCACCTATTAGGGTGCTTTGATGCCATGTGGAGGATCATGCTGGTGGTGGTGAGGTTGCTAGTGTTCACACTCCTGCTCATTTTAGTACAGCACAGGTTGCAAATGACAATTATCTAATCGTCCACACTTTCCTCAAAAAAGTGCCAGACTGCGGAACACCTACCAATTGGCAAGAGAAATTGATGCAAGGGGGTGTTTCGGGAACAGTTGCGGGTCTGTCTGGTGTGACCCACCTCCTCCCTTTTGCCACTCCACTGCCTCTTCCAGGCTGTTGGGGTGCTGTGGATCCCTCCTCCTCTGTACTGCTGTGCTAGCTCGACTTGCCACCTTCCCAAGTTGAGTCAGTGATTTCATTGTCCACCACCTCCTCTTCCACTTCCTCACTCTAGTCATCCTCCTGACTTGTTGACCTAACAAGAACCTCACTTATTGACAACTGTGTCTCATCCTCATTATTAACCTCTTGAGACACTAATTGCCGTTGACTTATTGGCAACTGTGTCTCATCATCATCATCCACCTCGTGAAACACTGATTGCCGTTCCCCAGCCATCTTCTTCTGACTGTGGATGTTCAAGAGTTTGGGAATCAGTGCACACGATCTCCTCATGTCCCTCTTCAAGCGGGCTTGCCGAGAGACCCAAATCAAGGAATGGCAATGAAAAGAGCTCCTCGGAATATCCGAGTGTGGGTTCACTTGTTTGCCAAAACTCTCCATGGTGGGAGGAAGGAGGAACCAGGGTGAGGATTCTATTGACCAGACTCTTGGCTACTGAGACTGGACTTTGTGAAAGACAGGGTGGTGCTTAACCGACTGGAAGCATTATCTGCTGCAATGCAACCGACCACCTGGTCGCACTGGTGTGACTTTGAGAGTGGTGTCCTGCGCCGCCCTGCAAACTGAGACATAAAGCTAGGTATCGTGGATGAGTGTGTTTCTTGTACTCTGGCAGCAGGCACAGTTTCACCGCACCCAGGTCCACGGCCTCTACGTGCACCGTCTGCAGCACGGCCACTTCCCCGTCCCTTACTGCTCGCCTTGAGCATATTAAATGGTATATATGCTTGCAAGTATGTCACACGTACAGTAGCGCAGGTTTTGTAAGTGTATGCACAAATAAATTGCACTGAATATCACAGATATTTAGGATGCGCAAACGTTATGCAGGAGATGTAGCGCAGGTAATGTCACTGTAACCAACAGCTAAGAAAAAATTACACTGAATGTCACAGTTATTTAGGATGTGCAAATGTTATACAGGAGATGTAGCGCAGGTAATGTTGCTGTCAGCAGCAGCCAAACAATTGCGCTGAATGTCACAAATATTTAGGATGCGCAAATGTAACACGACAGATGTAGCAGAGGTTGTGTCACTGTCAGCAGCGGCCAAACAATTGCACGCAATTTAGCGCAGGTTGCGCTAATAATATATATTGCAGCCAGATAAAACAATAGTTCTCTAACACCTTTTAACACTAATCCCTGCCTAAACTAAAAAAAATAAATAAAAATTCCTGTCCCCACACTACATGTCCCTTCTGCTGCAGCTCGCCCTGATTAAGACTGAGCCGAACCACGTGTCATCGGGTGCTATATAGCACCCGATGACACGTTCCGGCCAGCCAATCACTGTAATGTCAGTAACCAACATGGCTACGTCATTACAGTGAGTGCCCAGGGCCGTCTTTACCAAGGGGCAAAAGGGGCAGCTGCCCTGGACCCAGTTGCTCCTGGGGGGCCCAAGGCAGCTGCCTCTTGAGCCCTGCTAGCTACTGCCCCGGGTGTCAGGCTGTAGGCTACACAGGCATCATGATCGTACTGTGTTAATGATCTTAATTCTAGGACCTTAATGAGTTTTGCTCTAGGACCTTAATGACATCATTACCATGTGACCAGTAACCTAGCAATTACTGGTCACATGGCTATGAGGTCATCACAGGTCCTACAGAAGTTAACTGTGGAGCTTTTTTGTGTAAAGATTACATCAGAAAAAGGTGACAGGGGCTGTTATGTTAATATACTGTAAACCACTGTATAGTGGGGTGCTGTATACTGTGTGGTGGGCTGTATACTGTGTGGTGGGCTGTATATTGTGTGGTGGGCTATATATTGTGTAATGGGCTGTATATTGGGGGGGGGGGGGGTGGCCTGTATACTGTGTGGTGGGCTGTATACTGTGGGGGGCCTGTATAGTGTGGGGGGCCTGTATAGTGGGGGGGAGTGCTATACTGCTGTACTGTATAGTGTGGGTGGCTGTATCGTGTATAGTTTAGGGTGCTGTATACAGTGAGGTGTTGTATACCGTGAATTGCTGTATACTGTGGGCTGCTATACTGCTCTACTATATACTGTGGGGTACTGTATAGTGTGGGGTGCTAAACTGCATACTGTGTGGTGCTGTATACTATAGGGTGCTATACTGCATACTGTGGGGTGCTGGGGTGCACTGTAACACTAGGGTGAGCCGAGCCCTGGTCTCCTTCCTGCAGAGCGGTGCCCACTTTCAGCCTGAGCCCAGAGCTCTGATCCTGAGCCGCTGGAGTCTTCAGAACTGGAAGTATTTACAGTCATTCTCTGTACTCTACCAGATGTGTGGATTTGTTTTGTGTGTGTTGTGGTGGAGAGCGTGATTGCATGCTAAGGTGTGGGAAGGCGGGATCCAGGGGGCCCAAGTAAATTTTTGCCCAGGGTCCAATCAATATTAAAGACAGCCCTGTGAGTGCCAGTACTTCTGCGCACGTTTATTGCGTAGCAGCCAACAAACGTGCGGGGAGGAGACTCGAGCATCGAGCTCAGCACATCGCAGTGTTCGACCGAACACTGCGATGTGCTGAGCATCGCGATGCTCGAGTCAAAATGGTGTTCACCAAGCATGCTCGCCCAACACTAATAATTAGAGTTGAGCGAACACCTGGATGTTCGGGTTCGAGAAGTTCGGCCGAACTTCCCGGAAATGTTCGGGTTCGGGATCCGAACCCGACCCGAACTTCGTCCCGAACCCGAACCCGAACCCGAACCCCATTGAAGTCAAGGGGGACCCGAACCTTTCGTCACTGAAAAGGCTGTAAAACAGCCCAGGAAAGGGCTAGAGGGCTGCAAAAGGCAGCAAAATGTAGTTAAATCCCCTGCAAACAAATGTGGATAGGGAAATTAATTAAAATAAAATAAATAAAATTAACCAATATCAGTTGGAGAGAGGTCCCATAGCAGAGAATCAGGCTTCATGTCAACCACCACTGGAACAGGCCACTGTCAGATATTTAGACCCCGGCACCCAGACAGAGGAGAGAGGTCCCATTGCAGAGAATCAGGCTTCATGTCATAGCAGAGAATCAGGCTTCACGACACCCACCACTGGAACAGGCCATTGTCAGATATTTTGGCCCTGGCACCCAGACAGAGGAGAGAGGTCCCATAGCAGAGATTCAGGCTTCATGTCATAGCAGAGAATCAGGCTTCATGTCATAGCAGAGAATCAGGCTTCATGTCACCCAACACTGGAACAGGCCACTGTCAGATATTTTTAGGCCCCGGCACCCAGACAGAGGAGAGAGGTCCCATAGCAGAGAATCAGGCTTCATGCCATAGCAGAGAATCATGCTTCATGTCACCCACCACTGTAACAGGCCATTGTCAGATATTTTTAGGCCCTGGCACCCAGACAGAGGAGAGAGGTCCCATAGCAGAGAATCAGGCTTCATGTCATAGCAGAGAATCAGGCTTCATGTCACCCACCACTGGAACAGGCCATTGTCAGATATTTTTAGGCCCCGGCACCCAGACAGAGGAGAGAGGTCCCATAGCAGAGATTCAGGCTTCATGTCAGCAGAGAATCAGGCTTCATGTCATAGCAGAGAATCAGGCTTCATGTCATAGCAGAGAATCAGGCTTCACGTCACCCAAAACTGGAACAGTCCATTGTCAGATATTTAGGCCCCGGCACCCAGACAGAGGAGAGAGGTCCCATAGCAGAGATTCAGGCTTCATGTCAGCAGAGATTCAGGCTTCATGTCAGCAGAGATTCAGGCTTCATGTCAGCAGAGAATCAGGCTTCACGTCACCCAAAACTGGAACAGTCCATTGTCAGATATTTAGGCCCCGGCACCCAGACAGAGGAGAGAGGTCCCATAGCAGAGATTCAGGCTTCATGTCAGAAGAGATTCAGGCTTCATGTCAGCAGAGATTCAGGCTTCATGTCAGCAGAGAATCAGGCTTCACGTCACCCAAAACTGGAACAGTCCATTGTCAGATATTTAGGCCCCGGCATCCAGACAGAGGAGAGAGGTCCCATAGCAGAGATTCAGGCTTCATGTCATAGCAGAGATTCAGGCTTCATGTCATAGCAGAGAATCATGCTTCACGTCACCCAACACTGGAACAGGCCACTGTCAGATATTTTTAGGCCCCGGCACTCAGACAGAGGAGAGGTTCATTCAACTTTGGGTTGCCCCGCAATATAATGGTAAAATGAAAATAAAAATAGGATTGAATGAGGAAGTGCCCTGGAGTACAATAATATATGGTTAAGGGGAGGTAGTTCATGTCTAATCTGCACAAGGGATGGACAGGTCCTGTGGGATCCATGCCTGGTTCATTTTTATGAACGTCAGCTTGTCCACATTGGCTGTAGACAGGCGGCTGCGTTTGTCTGTAATGACGCCCCCTGCCGTGCTGAATACACGATCAGACAAAACGCTGGCCGCCGGGCAGGCCAGCACCTCCAAGGCATAAAAGGCTAGCTCTGGCCACGTGGACAATTTGGAGACCCAGAAGTTGAATGGGGCCGAACCATCAGTCAGTACGTGGAGGGGTGTGCACATGTACTGTTCCACCATGTTAGTGAAATGTTGCCTCCTGCTAACACGTTCCGTATCAGGTGGTGGTGCAGTTAACTTTTCCACATCTCTGCCATGCTAACCTTGCCCTCAGAGGAGCTGGCCGTGACACAGCTGCGTTGGCAACCTCTTGCGACCGCTTTCTCTCAAATGTTTGTGAGATGGAGAGCTGAACGCTGCCGTGTGACATGGTTGAGATGCTTGGTGATGGAGGTGGTGGTGTTGGTGGTACATCCCCTGTTTGCTGGGAGGCAGGTGCCAATGTTCCTCCAGAGGCGGAGGAAGAGGCCGAGGCGGCAGCAGCAGAAGAGGCCGAGGCGGCAGCAGCAGAAGAGGTAGCAGGGGGAGCCTGAGTGAGTTCCTTGTTTTTAAGGTGTTTACTCCACTGCAGTTCATGCTTTGCATGCAGGTGCCTGGTCATGCAGGTTGTGCTAAGGTTCAGAACGTTAATGCCTCGCTTCAGGCTCTGATGGCACAGCGTGCAAACCACTCGGGTCTTGTCGTCAGCACATTGTTTGAAGAAGTGCCATGCCAGGGAACTTCTTGAAGCTGCCTTTGGGGTGCTCGGTCCCAGATGGTGGCGGTCAGTAGCAGGCGGAGTCTCTTGGCGGCGGGTGTTCTGCTTTTGCCCAGTGCTCCCTCTTTTGCTACGCTGTTGGCTCAGTCTCACCACTGCCTCTTCCTCCGAACTGTGAAAGTCAGTGGCACGACCTTCATTCCATGTGGGGTCTAGGACCTCATCGTCCCCTGCATCGTCTTCCACCCAGTCTTCCTCCCTGACCTCCTGTTCAGTCTGCACACTGCAAAAAGACGCAGCAGTTGGCACCTGTGTTTCGTCATCATCAGAGACGTGCTGAGGTTGTATTCCCATGTCCTCATCATCAGGAAACATAAGGTTGTGCGTCAGTGCATTCTATGTCTTCCACCGCTGGGGAAGGGTTAGGTGGATGCCCTTGGGAAACCCTGCCAGCAGAGTCTTCAAACAGCATAAGAGACTGCTGCATAACCTGAGGCTCAGACAGTTTCCCTGATATGCATGGGGGTGATGTGACAGACTGATGGGCTTGGTTTTCAGGCGCCATCTGTGCGCTTTCTGCAGAAGACTGGGTGGGAGATAATGTGAACGTGCTGGATCCACTGTCGGCCACCCAATTGACTAATGCCTGTACCTGCTCAGGCCTTACCATCCTTAGAATGGCATTAGGCCCCACCGAAAAACGCTGTAAATTCTGGCGGCTACTGGGACCTGAGGTAGTTGGTTCACTAGGACGTGTGGCTGTGGCAGAACTGTGCTTTGACGGACACCAAATAACTTGACCAGCCAGAGCAGTAACCACAGATTTAGCTGAATATAAATTGTAGGCCTAGTATTTAGGCCCTGGATGACAGGTATCCCTTTTACGGACAGAATTAGACTTGGAAATGCACGGTAGCGTGTGAAGTTATTGAGGATGACCCTTTTAGCACCTTCAATGTAATATACCCTTTTATGGATAGATTTAAACTTGGCCTGCTACAGCAGAAACCACTGATTTAGGGAATTGCTAATTTGGGAATTGAATTTCAACCCAGAACAAAATATATCCTTTGCCAGACAGCAGACAGTATTACAATTGGCTAGCCACAGCTGAAACACCAGATTTAGGGTACTACTATTTAGGCAATTGTATTTCACCCCTCAATAAAATAGCAAGCACAGCCAAGCCTCTGATGTAGGATATAGCAAAAAAAAAAAAAAAAAATAGATAATGTGAACGTGCTGGATCCACTGTTGGCCACCCAATTGACTAATGCCTGTACTTGCTCAGGCCTTACCATCCTTAGAACGGCATTGGGCCCCACCAAATATCGCTGTAAATTCTGGCGGCTACTGGGACCTGAGGTAGTTGGTTCACTAGGACGTGTGGCTGTGGCAGAACGGCCACGTCCTCTCCCAGCACCAGAGGGTCCACTAACACCACCACGACCATGTCCGCTTCCCTTACTAGATGTTTTCCTCATTGTTACTGTTCACCACAATAAGAAAAAAATTATTTGGCCCAATGTATTGAATTCAAATTCAGGCCTTTTTTACAGACACCCAACACTATCTGGCTATTTATTTAGGTACCGTATTACACTAATACAGGCAAAGCAGTAACGACAGATTTAGCTGAATATAAATTGTAGGGCTAGTATTTAGGCCCTGGATGACAGGTATACGTTTACAGACAGAATTAGACTTGGAAATGCACGGTAGCGTGTGAAGTTATTGAGGATGACCCTATCAGCACCTTCAATCTAATATACCCTTTTATGGATAGATTTAAAGTTGGCCTGATACAGCAGAAACCACAGATTTAGGGAATTGCTAAGTTGGGAATTGTATTTCAACCGAGAACAAAAATATATCCTTTGCCAGACAGCAGACAGTATTACAATTGGCTAGCCACACCTGAAACACCAGATTTAAGGTACTGCTATTTTAGCAATTGTATTTCAACCCTCAATAAAATAGCAAGCACAGCCAAGCCCCTGATGTAGGATATAGCAAAAAAAAAAACACACTATTGATGGTTAAATGGACTTGGTGGCAGCTTGTGCTGGCGCACCACAAGACACAAAATGGCCGCCGATCACCCCAGAAAAAAGTGACTGAAAAACGCTCTGGGCAGCCTAAAAACAGTGAGCAATTGAATAGCAGAAGATGAATAATTCACAGCTGTAGATCGATCACTTCATTAAGTGTTTTTGTTGAGTAAATCCCTGTCTAGTGCCTAATCTCGCCCTAACAGCAGCTGCATCCTCTTCCTACACTGATCAGAGCAGAGTGACGTGTGGCGCTACGTGACTCCAGCTTAAATAGAGGCTGGGTCACATGCTGCACTGGCCAATCACAGCCATGCCAATAGTAAGCATGGCTGTAATGGCCTCTTGGGGCAAGTAGTATGACGCTTGTTGATTGGCTGCTTTGCAGCCTTTCAAAAAGCGCCAAGAAAGCGATGAACACCGAACCCGAACCCGGACTTTTACGAAAATGTTCGGGTTCGGGTCCGGGTCTGTGTCACAGACACCCCAAAATTCGGTACGAACCCGAACCTCTACAGTTCGGGTTCGCTCATCCCTACTAATAATGTAAGAACCAAGTCACCTGACAGACCATGATGACTATATTTGGGATCTGGTTTCCATTAGAAATCCCAGCATTTTACCACAAAAGAAAACTCAACATGCTTCGCTATTCAGTCCTGTATTTTTTACGGAATCTGCAATGGAAGTTCCTGATGGATTCTCTGATCATGGAACACACACATTTCTGTGCATGTAATCATCCTCTAATCAGTCACAGCATATTTGCTCTCTGATTGTCACATACTGTATGGGGGTCTCTTTTATCCAGATCAGCAGTGAGGAAACAATCACTTACCATCTAATCTTCTTTGCTCCCAATTAGGCCATTTTATTGACTCCACGACCCAATTGTTTGCCAGTGTCTGTATCACAGTCTTGGCTATGTTAAAGATAATACAAACGGATCCGTTCAGAACTGATGCAGACGGTTGTATTATCTGAATAGATCCGTACAAAACGCGAGTGTGAAAGTAGCCTTACACTGTCCTTCTATCCATACTGGATCTTTAGTGTAAAACCTGTGGAGCGCTTTTTTAGTGATGCCTGTTCCATGCTGCAGTAGTGGCGGCTATCACTAGAGAGGAAGAGTGCAGTGTCCCACTGTTACACAGTGCTCCATTGCTTAACAGTTAAAAATTTGCTTTTATATGTGGCATATGCATGTCATGTCTATGGGCTGTCAAGTAATTAACAGACCTTTAGTAACCATTGATAGTTGGGGCTGTGTTACGCTCACCTGACTCTGAGGGAATATAAGAAAAAAAGAGATAAGTGACATTTTGTGGAGCATTCCAGTGTGGTGCGAGCTAAAGACACTGAAGGTAACTTGTCTGAGAGGCATGTAGCTGGCCAGCTAAGACCTGTCCTAGGTTGCTAATATAGCTTATATGTTTATACAACTAAACCTGCCAATAAACTTAATACAGTTCCTATGTTTGTGTGTTAAAGACAAAAGCAGAGTTATTTACAGTGACTTCACGTTTGGATGTCATATAACTGTTATATATTTTGTGTTGAAGCAGAAAAGATAATCTTCCTTTAAGATTCATTATATAATGTAAGGTAAGCTCAATGACACAGCAGAAACAACAGAAAGCATAGAGTTAAACTGTTGTTGCTGGGCAAGGGTCTTGACCAAGCACAGCCAGCCTCACACACAGCAAGAGTTTTGGCCAATCATAGCCAGCCGCACACACAGCTTGTGTGGGAAATTCCCCTAGCAGGAGCTGCTAGAATCATTACACCAGAGGAGAGAAGCTGAACAGACAATCACTTCACTAAGAGCTGTGTTTTATGGAAGCAGAGAGGCCAAAATAGGTATTTAAAACAGTTATATAATGTTACTACTGTTAATATAGTGATTAGAACTGTATACTGAATCAGTTATGTGCGTTTACTTACAGTTCCACCAATTGCAAACTACAAAGTTCCCAATTGCAAACTACAAAGTTCACAATCCAAATTCAAATTCCATATTGCAATCCAAATTGCATACAACCATACCAGATCATACTCATCCAATCTGCAAATAGTTACTGCTAGCTGCATACTGCAAATTGCGACCAAATTCAACAAGTGAACTATTAGTTAGACCTCAGAGAGATCATGAAGTGCTTAAATAACTTAAAGTGCGAGTACAGATACTGAAGAAAGAAATATATCCACCATTTTATGTTAAATGACAAAATTGAACAGTTGAACCACCATCTTATACATACCGCCATTTTATGATTCTTTATTCAACACGTGTTTTGAACATGGACTATCTGCTGCGGAGACGGCAGCCTACTGTTTTCAAAGAACAGCGTTAGAGGAATAGTGATGTCGTGAACATAAAATTTTCCGTTCGCGAACGGCGAACGTGAATTTCCGCAAATGTTCGCGAACGTGCGAACCGGGCGAACCGCAATAGACATCAATAGGAAGGCGAATTTGAAAACCCACAGGTACTCTTTGTGGCCACAATAGTGATGGAAAAGTTGTTTCAAGGGGATTAACACCTGGACTGTGGCATGCCGGAGGGGGATCCATGGCAAAACACCCATGGAAAATTACGTAGTTGACGCAGAGTGTGGTAAGTTGAAATCGCAATTCGATTTATAGAACTTGAATTAATCGCATTGCGATTTCAACTTTCTCAAATCCGACAGTACATTCTAGCATGGAGTCGTTCCCATGGTGATGGGGACGCTCCATGAGCACGGAAGTCAGCAGAAGTTCTGTTGAAATCGCAATGCGATTTATAGAACTTGAGATTTCAACTTAGAGCTTCTGCCGACTTTCGTGCTCATGGAGCGTCCCCATTACCATGGGAACGGCTCCATGCTAGAATGTACTGTCGGATTTGAGAAAGTTGTAATCGCAATGCGATTAATGCAGGTTATATTAATCGCAATGCGAATTCAACTTAGAGCTGCTGGGTTCCTAATGGTTGTATTGCTAGAATATAATGAAGATTGAGAATATAGTGCTATATTCGTTATATTCGTCAATTCTAGCAATACAACCATTAGGAACTTAGCTTGCATTCGCTAGCTTGAATTCACAATGCGATTAATATAACCTGCATTATTCGCATTGCGATTGCAACTTAGATCTGAGTTCCTAATGTTTGTATTGCTAGAATTGACAACGAATATAGCACTATATTCTGAATCTTCGTTATATTCTATCAATATAACCGATAGGAACCCAGCTCTAAGTTGTAATCGCAATGCGATTAATATAACCTGTATTAATCGCATTGCGATTACAACTTTGTGACACTGCAGCTTCAGATTTAATATAAGATGGATGCTGTCTCTGCTTTTGATAGGCGGTGGGAGGGTCTGGGAGGGAGGGTATGCTGATTGGCTGGAATGTGTCTGCTGACTGTGAGGTACAGGGTCAAAGTTTGCTCAATGATGACGTATAGGAGGCGGACCGAACATCGCATATATTCGCCCGCCGCGGCGAACGCAAACACGCTATGTTTGCCGGGAACTATTCGCCGGCGAATAGTTTGGGACATCTCTATAGAGGAATTACAGAGTAACAGACAGTCTGGTTAGACTAAAAGTCAGAGATATCAGAATTCTTCTAATGCCACAGCGCAAAAGGCACTTCATAGTGCTGCGTCTGCCACAAGGCATATGGACTCTGCAGCTAACTTGTCCAGGAAATCAACTGCTAAAGACTACATCCTGCATTGGAAACTTGCAGTGCCACATTGTGAGCACATAATTGAAGTGAGAAAAGTGAGCAGCAAGAGAAATGTTGCACCCCCTATGTCTGAAAACTTGGGCTTGAGAACAAAGTGCAGTATTGGGACAACTTGGCTTGTTAACTGACTTCACAGCTGGTCAAACTGTAAGAACTGTGGAATTTCAAAACGTCCAGTCCATGCAAAGTCTGAACTATGACAACTGCTGTTAGAACTGTATTTTAATTTTATTTGCCAGTAAAGGACTGTTCACCTGTTAAACCAACCTCATCATTGCCTTACACCTCTGCCTTGCACCTCAAAATTCATATCCACCAAAGGAACACCACCTAACACCAGACAGATGAAGCCCCAAAGCCAGAGTGTGTTACCATCACTGCTTGGCCATCTTGAATGAAGAAAAGGTGCCAAATCTGACGTGTGACTTCATCATGTCATTGCGTATGAGATTTGGCGCATTTTCTTCAATCAAGATAGCTGCAATGACATCTCCACGAACAAATGGGTGAGGTCTTAAAGGCCACAATGTGACTCTCAGATGCTGCGATCACTGTTGAACGTGGCATCTGAGGGTTTCAATGATGGGGGTGGCGCGATCACCATTCCCCATCATTGCTCCTGCTACATACAATGGAAGTACTTTGTAATGAATCTAAATTTTTTGTCGAAGTTTAGCGAAGCAGCCAAATCGAATTTTTAAAAACTTCGCTCATCACTAAGTCGATTTGCATAAAACTTTGTTCTAATACTGTACAGAGCCGAAGTTATCGCTTCACGAAGTGTCTCGAGACTTTGTGCAATAACTTCATAAATTAATTTGTACTGTAAAAAAACATTTCCCGAGTTCTCGAGACTTCGCAAACCATTTAACTTCTGCTCATCGGAGCCAATACATTTTAATACTGTACGGAGCTCCTGCTCCATACAATATTAGAACAAAGTTTTATGCGAATTGACTTGAATGTTCCTAGAAAAACAATATCCATTGAAACTGTAAGATAAATCTCTTAATAAAGTCAAAGAGATGGATAGAACTTTGTTCTTTATGACAAAACAAATAAGGGGAAACCAAACTATGGCAGATTCATGTAGAATTATATTACCATTCATAGTGGACCACAAAAAAGTAGCCAGAGTCATTAAAAAACATTGGCATCTGTTAAAGGAGGATAAAATATTTGGGCCCGTAATCCCAATTGTCTACACTCGGGCGCCCAATTTGGGCCTACAGATAGCACCAACAGTTAGGAACAATAAAAAGAAAGTAACCTTAACCAATTGGACGAATCTGAAAGTTTTTTTTATAGATGTGGGCTATGTCCAAAATTGCAAAAAAACTAACTTTAATAGGAAGACCACAACAATATCATCCACCACGAACCACTTTAAATGGGAGATAAAGGAAATGCTCATATGCAATAGCAAATCTGTTATTTATTTAATAGAGTACCCATGTCAAAACCAGTACATAGGAAGAACAAAGAGGGCCCTCAAAACAAGAATTGCTGAACATATAATTAACATCAAAAAGGGATATGAGAAGCATACACTATCTAACCATTTTAGAATACACCATGCCAGTAATCCAATAGGCTTGAAATTTGCAGCTATCGATTCCGTCAGGAAAAACTGTAGGCGGTGATTTTATCTCTCGAATGTCCAGATGTAAATCGAAGAAGATATATGAATTTGGATCCTTGACGCCAAAGGGGTTAATGAAGAACTGGAGATATTCGGATTCCTATAAATAAGTTGGGGGGACGGAACACATGAAGCATCGATGCCATGCTGTATATCAGTGCATTCATGCTCCCTGTGACCTTCCTCTAACCCTCTACCTTTATCAATTTTTCTTTTTTTCCCTTTTTTTCTCAAACATTTTTATTTTTCTAACTTCTTAATTTTTTATTATTTTCTATTATATATTTTTAGTTTTTAATGGTATGGTATGATATATGTTAGGAGTAGTGTTGATTAAGCATGCTCGGCCGAACACCATGCTTGAGTATCCTCCCCGCCCGTTTGTTGGCTGCTATGCAGCCAATAAACGTGCACGTAAGTACTGCCACTCACTGTAATGCCGTAGCCACATTGGTTACTGGCATTACAGTGATTGGCTGGCTGGAACACGTCATCGGGTGCTATAAAGCACCCGATGACATGTGGTTCGGCTCAGTCTGAGTCAGGGCTGTGCTGTAGAAGGGACAGATAGTGTAGGGAATAGAATTTTATTTTTTTGTTAGGCAGGGTTGTGTTAGAGACCCAAAAGTCCTTTCAACTACTTTGCATCCACCCATAAGATATAAACCTTCTAGGGGTGAATGTTTATCTCTGAATGGATGTTCTGGAACGTCCATTCAGAGTTGCAGCTGCACCCTAATCGTGCAGCTGCCGAGCGGGGGGGCCTGCTCTCAATGACAACAGCGCAACCCAGTGAGAAGGCAGGGACAGTTGCCAGGTACTCGAGCGCTCTAGTACTCGAGCGCTGTGTATACAGATCAGGAAGCGATATGCTTCCGCCAGGGCTGGGAGAGTGCAGGAGCTGTCGGGTCTTCTACAGACCTTGATAAGCCCTGCACTAAGGCTGTACAGTGTTGTATTCTGCTGTTCAGCCTCTCTGGGGGGTGTATTTCCCTTGTAACTGGGGCTACTATGTCAGCCCCAGTTAGAGGAGAAATCAATGGTAAAAAAAGAAATAAAGTGAAGGTAAATGTCCCCCAGAGGTCTTGTGTGACCTCATGGGGGACTCAAAGTGTAAAATAAAAAATAATAAAACAATAAAGTGTTTAAAAAAAGGTTTCACATAGAAAAAATTAAATAGACATGTTTGGTATTGCCTCATCCGTAATGACTGGCTCTATAAATATATCACATTATCCACCCCATCTGATAAACACCATAAAAAAATAAAATTAAAACTGTGTCAAAAAAGCGATTTTTGTCACCTTCCTTCATAAAAAGTGCAACTCCAAGTGATCAAAAAAGCTTATGTCCCACAAAACGGTACCAATAAAACCGTCCCCTCATCCCCCCCAAAAATGAGACCCTACAAAAGAAAATCGCAAAAAATAAAATAAAATATATAGCTCTCAGAACATAGGGACATTAAAACATATTTTTTTTGTTTCAAAAATGCTATTATTGTGTTAAACTTAAATAAATAAATAAAAAGTATACATATTAGGTATTGCTGCGTCCGTAACAACCAGCTCTATAAAAATATCAAATTACCTAACCCCTCAGGGTTAAAATAAAAACAGTGCCAAAAAAAGCTATTTTTTGTAACCTTACATCACAAAAATTGCAACACCAAGCGATCAAAAAGGTGTATGCCCCCCAAAATAGTAGCAATTAAACCGTCACCTCATACTGCAAAAAATGAGATCCTAAGACAATTGGTCAAAAAATAAAAAAGCTTTTTTTTTTTGTTTAAAAAATGCTATTATTGTGTAAAACTGAAATAAATAAGAAAAAGTATACATATTAGGTATTGCCACGTCCATAATGATCTGCTCTATAAAAATATCACATGATATAACCCCTCAGATGAACACTGTAAAAATAAATAAATAAAAACTGATAAAACAACCAATTTTTTGGTCACCTTGCCCCATAAAGTGAAATAATGAATGATCAAAAAATGATATGTATCCAAAAATGGTACCAATAAAAACGTCAACTCTTCCTGCAAGAAAGAAGCCCCTGCACCAGACGATTGGCAGAAAAATAAAAAAATGCTTTATTATGTAAAACTGAAACAAACAAACAAAGAAAGTAGACATATTTGATATCAATGCGTCCATAACTACTTGGTCTATAAAAATAGCACAAGATCTACCCTGTCAGATGAATGTTGTAAAAAATAAAAACCGGGCCAAAACAGACATTTTTTGGTTACCTTGCCTCACAAAAAATTTAATATAGAGCAATTAAAAATTATATGTACCCCAAAATAATACCAATAAAACTAGCACCTTATCCCCTAGTTTCCAAAATGGGGTCACTTGTTGGGAGTTTCTACTGTAAGGGTACATCGGGGGGCTTCAAATGGGACATGGCATCTAAAAATCATTTCAGGTAAATCTGCCTTCCAAAAACCATACGGCGCTCTTTTTCTTCTGCGCTCTGCCGTGTGCCCTTACATCAGTTTACGACCACATTTGGGGTGTTTCTGTAAACCACATAATCAGGGTAATAAATATTGAGTTTTGTTTGGCTGTCAACCCTCGATGTGTTAAATAAAAAATTGATTAAAATGGAAAATCTGCCAAAAAAGTGAAATTTAGAAATGTCATCTCCATTTTCCTTTAATTCTTGTGGAACATCTAAAGGGTTAACTAAGTTAGTAAAATCAGTTTTGAGTAACTTGAGGGGGTGTCGTTTCTACAATTGGGTCATTTAGGGGGGTTTTCACTATGTAAGCCCCACAAAGTGACTTCAGACCTGAACTGGTCCTTAAAAAGTGGGTATTGGAAATTTTCATAAAAAGTTTAAGAATTGCTTGTACAATTCTAAGCCTTCTAACGTCCTAAAAAAATAAAATTACATTTCCAAAATGATGCCAACATAAAGTAGACATATGGGGAATGTTAAGTATTGCATATTTTATGAGGTATCACTTCCTGTTTTAAAAGTAGAGAAATATAAATTTTTAAAATTGCTAAATTTTTGGTACATTTTTGATTATTTTATAAATAAAGGTAAAATATATAAACTCAAATTTACCACTGTCATGAAGTACAATGTGTCACGAGAAAACAATCTCAGAATGGCTTGGAAAAGTAAAAGAGTTCCAAAGTTATTACCACATAACGTGAAACATGCTAGATTTTCAAAATTAGGCTCTGTCAGGAAGAGGGAAATGGCCCGGATGTGAAGTGGTTAAGGACTATTGTTGTGTCTGGCAGCAATATATATTTTTTGCGCGACCTGCACTAAATAGCTTGCAATTGTTTGGCCGCTGCAGACAGCGGCATTATCTGCGCTACATCTCCTGTGTAACGTGTGCGCAGCCTAAAAATATCTGTGACATCCAGTGTACTTTTTCCGTAGACGGTGTCCGCTACAAACAGTTACATAACCTGCGCTATATCTCCTGTATAACGTTTGCGCATCCTAAAAATATTTGTGACATCCAGTGTACTTTTTCCGTAGACACTGCGGACAGTGAAATTTACCTGCGCTACAACTCCTGTACAAAGTTTCCGCATCCCAAATATCTGTGACATTGACTGTAATTTTTTCTTAGCCTCTGGTGACAGCAGCGCCATTACCTGTGGTACCTATCCTGTATAACGTTTCAGCATCCCAAATATCAGTGACATTGACTGTAATTGTTTCTTAGCCGCTGGTGACAGCAGCGACATTACCTGCGCTACATCTCCTGTATAACGTTAGCCGCTGGTGACAGCAGTGACATTACCTGCGCTACATCTCCTGTATGACGTTAGCCGCTGGTGACAGCAGCGACATTACCTGCGCTACATCTCCTGTATAATGTTAGCCGCTGGTGACAGCAGCGGCATAACCTGCGCTGCATCTCCTGTATAACGTTTGCGCATCCTAAAAATATCTGTGACATCCAGTGTACTTTTTCCGTAGACATTGCGGACAGTAAAACTTACCTGCGCTACAACTCCTGTACAAAGTTTCCGCATCCCAAATATCTGTGACATTGACTGTAATTTTTTCTTAGCCGCTGGTGACAGCAGCGCGATTACCTGTGGTACCTCTCCTGTATAATGTTTCAGCATCCCAAATATCAGTGACATTGACTGTAATTTTTTCTTAGCCGCTGGTGACAGCAGTGACATTACCTGCGCTACATCTCCTGTATGATGTTAGCCGCTGCTGAAAGCAGTGACATTACCTGCGCTACATCTCCTGTATAATGTTAGACGCTGGTGACAGCAGCGGCATTACCTGCACTACATCTCCTGTATAACGTTAGCCGCTGGTGACAGCAGCGGCATAACCTGCGCTGCATCTCCTGTATAATGTTTGCGCATCCTAGAAATATCTGTGACATCCAGTGTTCTTTTTCCGTAGATTCTGTGGACAGTGAAATTACCTGCGCTACAACTCCTGTATAAAGTTTCTGCATCCCAAATATCTGCGACATTGACTGTCATTTTTTCTTATCCTCTGGTCAGCAGCCCCGTTACCTGTGGTACCTCTCCTGTATAACGTTTCCGCATCCCCAACATCAGTGACATTGACTGTAATGTTTTCTTAGCCGCTGGTGACAGCAGCGACATTACTTGCGCTACATCTCCTGTATAACGTTAGCCGCTGGTGACAGCAGCAACATTACCTACGCTACATCTCCTGTATAATGTTAGCCGCTGGTGAGAGCAGCGACATTACCTGCGCTACATCTCCTGTATAACGCTAGCCGCTGGTGTCCACAGCGACATTACCTGCGCTACATCTCCTGTATAACGTTAGCAGCAGGTGACAGCAGCGACATTACCTCCACTACATCTCCTGTATAACGTTAGCCACTGGTGACAGCAGCGACGTTACCTGCGCTACATCTCCTGTGTAACGTTAGCCACTGGTGACAGCAGCGACATTACCTGCGCTACATCTCCTGTATAATGTTAGCCACTGGTGACAGCAGCGGCATTACCTGCGCTACATCTCCTGTATAATGTTAGCCGCTGGTGACAGAAGCAGCATAACCTGCGCTGCATCTCCTGTATAATGTTTGCGTATCCTAAAAATATCTGTGACATCCAGTGTTCTTTTTCCGTAGATGCTGTGGACAGTGAAATTACCTGCGCTACAACTCCTGTATAAAGTTTCCGCATCCCAAATTTCTGTGACATTGACTGTCATTTTTTCCTAGCCTCTGGTCAGCAGCGCCATTACCTGTGGTACCTCTCCTGTATAACGTTTCCGCATCCCAAACATCAGTGACATTGACTGTAATTTTTTGTTAGCCACTGGTGACAGCAGCGACATTACCTGCGCTACATCTCCTGTATAACATTAGCTGCTGGTGACAGCAGCAACATTACCTGCGCTACATCTCCTATATAACATTAGCCGCTGGTGACAGCAGCAACATTACCTGCGCTACATCACCTGTATAACGTTAGCCGCTGGTGAGAGCAGCGACATTACCTGCACTACATCTCCTGTATAACGCTAGCCGCTGGTGTCCACAGCGACATTACCTGCGCTACATCTCCTGTATAACGTTAGCAGCAGGTGACAGCAGCGACATTACCTGCGCTATATCTCCTATATAACGTTAGCCACTGGTGACAGCAGCGACATTACCTACACTTCATCTCCTGTATAATGTTAGCCGCTGGTGACAGCAGAGACATTACCTGCACTACATCTTCTGTATAACGTTAGCAGCTGGTGACCACAGCGACATTATCTGCGCTACATCTCCTGTATAACGTTAGCCGCTGTTGACAGCAGCGACATTACCTGCGCTACAACTCCTGTATAACGTTAGCCACTGGTGACAGCAGCGGCATTACCTGCGCAACAACTCCTGTATAACGTTAGCTGCTGGTGACAGCAAAGACATTACCTGCGCTACATCTCCTGTATAACGTTTTCACATCCTAAATATCAGTGACATTCCGTTTAATTTATTTGCGCATACACTTACAAAACGACATACTTGCAAGCATATATACCATTTAATATGCATAAGATGAGCAGTAAGGGACTGGGAAGTGGCCGTGCTGCTGATGGTGCACGCAGACACCGTTGCCCTGGGTGCGGTAAAACTGTGCCTGCTGCCAGAGCACAAGAAACACACTCATCCATGATACCTATTTTCATGTCCCAGTTTACAGGGCGGTGCAGGACACCACTCTTGAAGTCACACCAGTGCAACCAGGTGGTCGGTTGGATTGCAGCAGATAATGCTTCCAGTCGGTTAAGCACCACCCTGTCTGGTCAACAGAATCCTCACACTGATCCTCCTTCCTCCCACCATGGAGAGTCTAGGCAAACAAGTGATCCCACACTCGGATATTCCGAGGAGCTCTTTTCATCGCCATTCCTTGATTTGGGCCTCTCGTCAAGCCCGCTTGAAGAGGGACATGAGGAAATTTGTGCACTGATGCCCAAACTCTTAAGCATCCACAGTTACAAGAAGATGACGGTGGGGAATGGCAATTAGTGTTTCACGAGGTGGATGATGATGATGAGACACAGTTGCCAATAAGTCAACGGCAATTAGTGTCTCAAGAGGTTGATGATGAGGATGAGACACAGTTTTCAATAAGTGAGGTCTTGTTAGGCCAACAAGTCAGGAGGATGACCAGAGTGAGGAAGTGGAAGAGGAGGTGGTGGACAATGAAATCATTGACCCAAACTGGGAAGGTGGCAAACCGAGGTATGATAGCAGTACAGAGGGGGAGGGATCTGCAGCACCCCAACAGGCTGGAAGAGGCAGTGGGGTGGCAAAGGGGAGAAGGTGGGCCCCACCAAACAAGCCCACAACTGTTCCCCGTAGCACCCCCTTGCGGCCATCTCCCTTGCCAATTGGTAGATACCTCACCACCACCAGCATGATCCGCCAAATGGCATCAAAGCACCCTAATAGGTGGGCCGAACACCTGGGTCCACAATCGGTGTCTTCGGGTCACACCACTGCCTCCTCTTTCGCTGTGTTATGTGCTGGCTAATCCCCTGTCCAAGACGCAGACAGGATGCCTCCCGTCCTACACCTGGACCTTCGCAAGCACCATCAGCTAGCACATTCACTTCTGTGTCCCAGAGCAGCTTACAGGTGTCCATACCCCAGGCCTTTGAACGAAAGTACAAATACCCAGCCATTCACCCACAGGTCATAGCACTAAATATGCACTTTTCCAAATTGCTGGCCCTGGAAATGTTGCCATTTAGGCTTGTGGACACTGAGGCTTTCCGCAGCCTGATGGTGGCGGCTGTCCCTCGTTACTCAGTCCTTAGCCGCCACAATTTTTCCTGGTGTGCCGTCCCCGCCTTACACCAGCATGTGCCTTATAACATCACCCGTGCCCTGACCAACACAGTTATTGGGAAGGTCCACTTAACGACTGACACATGGACAAGTGCTTTTGGCCAGGGATGCTACATTTCCCTGAACACACACTGGTTGAACGTTGTGGAGGTCGGGAGCGAGTCATACCCTAGGATGGCACAGGTGCTACTGACGCCAAGGATTTCAGGCCCTACTTCCATCAGGATTTCTGCCACCACCTACATTAGTGGCTGCAACCTCCCCTTCTCCTCCTCCACCTCCACTTCCACCTCTGAATTCTCATCTTGCAGCACCAGTCAGCCATCAGTCAGTAGCTGGAAGTAGCACTGCAGTGGATAAGTGGCAACAGGCATTGCTGAAGATTATTTGCTTAGGTGATAAACAGCACTCCACTGCAGAGCTGTGGCAGGGTATAAGGGACCAGACTGAACTGTGGCTCTCGCCACTCAACCTACAACCAGGCATGATTGTGTCTGATAATGGCTGTAACTTGGTGGCGGCTTTGGAGCTCGGCAAGCTCACACACATACCATGTCTAGCCCACGTGTTCAACTTAGTGGTTCAGCAGTTTCTCAAAATCTACCCCAATTTCCCTGAGCTACTGGTGAAGGTGCGCCGTATGTGTGCCCATTTCCAGCTCACCGACTGTTGAGCGACGGGAGCACTCGCTGGAACTCCACGTTCTACATGTTGGTCAGGCTTTGTGAGCAGCAGAGGGCAGTAGTGGAATACCAGCTGCAACATGGTCGTTGCCTTTCCAGTCAGCTTCCACTCTTCACAAGAGACCAATAGGCATGGATGTCTGACCTCTGTGAGGTTCTACGGAACTTTGAGGAATCAACACAGATGCTGAGCGATGCCGCTATTATCAGCGTAACCATCCCACTTCTATGTCTACTGAAACGCTCGCTGCTCACAATGAAGGCGGACACTTTGCATGTGGAAGAGGTGGAAATGGGGTAAGACAGTATACAGGGTGATAGCCAGACCACCCTCAGTTCGTCTTCTCAGCGCAAATTGGATGATGATGATGAGGAGGAGGAGCAGGAAACGGTTGCCTCCGCTACAGAGGGTAGTATCTATAGCAGGTTTATTCCATCTGTTTAGCGTGGATAGGCTGAAGAGGAGGAAGCGGATGAGAAGATTGAGAGCCATCCTCCGGATGAGGACAGCAAAGTCTTGACTGTTGGGAATCTGGCACACATGGCTGACTTTATGTTATGCTGCCTTTCCCGTGACCCTCGTGTTATACACATTTTGGCCAACACTGATTACTGGTAGTTCACCCTTCTCGACCCCTACTACAAAGAGAACTTCTAATCTCTGATTCCTGTGGTGGAGAGGACTAGCAAAATGGTGCAATACCAGAAGGTCCTTGTGGAAAAATTGCTCCAAAAGTTTCCAGCTGACAATGCTGGCGGCAGAGTACGTAGTTCCTTGGGCAACCGAGGAGGGGAGACTATGGGAACACACAGAAGTTCCAACAGAGGCAGGGCAACACTCTCCAAGGCCTGGGACAGTTTAATGACACCCGCCAGCACCCTCACACTGATGCGCGGCCTAGTTTCACAAGGAGGAAAAAGTTTTGGAACATGGTGAAGGAGTACGTAGCAGACCGTGTCAGCATCCTCAGTGATCCCTCTGTGCCTTACAACTATTGGGTGTCCAAGCTGGACACGTGGCATGAACTGGCGCTCTACACCTTGGAGCTGCTGGCCTGCCCTGCCGCCAGCTTTTTGTCAGAGTGGGTATTTAGTGCTGCTTGGGGCATAAAAACTGATAAGGGCATCCACCTGGCATCTGAAAATGCTGACAGGTTGACTCTTATCAAACTGAACAAAGCCTGGATTGCCCCTGACTTCTCTACTCCACCAGAGGAAAGCGGCTGAACATAAAGGCACTTTAAATGTGGCTTTTATGGTGTATTCCCATGCACCCATTCCACCTCGAAAAATGGCATATGGTTCAATCTTCCTTTTCTCATCCTCCTCCTCCATCATATCAACATGCCTATTAGGCTGCCCTCACTCCTAATGTTTTAGAGGGTCAGCTCAGCAGCAGACCCTCACCACTAATGTTTTAGAGGGTCACTTGCAGGCCCTCGCCCCTAATGTTTTAGATGGTCAAATCAGCAGCAGGTATTTTCCCCTAATGTTTTAGAGGGTCAGCTCAGCAGCAGACCCTGATCCCTAATGTTTTAGATGGTGAGATCAGCAGCAGACCCTGACCCCTAATGTTTTAGATGGTCAGATCATCAGCAGGCCCTCGGCCCTAATGTTTTAGAGGGTCAGCTCAGCAGCAGACCCTCACACCTAAAGTTTTAGATGTTCAGATCAGCAGCAGTCCCTTGCCCCTAATATTTTAGAGGGTCACCAGCAGGCCCTTGCTCCTAATGTTTTTGAGGTTCACCAGCAGGCCATCAATCATAATTTGTCAAGGATGCCTTCCTTTATGTGTAATAAAGGGTGTATTGGAGTGCCAGTTCCTTGTAATTTTTGGCTGCTGTTTCACTTAGTGCATAGGCTTTATGAGTGTAGGAGTCCCACTACCTGAACAATTGTACTAAAATGTGAATGAGGCCCTCCATTATGTGATATACAGGTTGTATCAGAGTGCCTCTTGTAATTTTTGGCAGCACCTGCACCTAACAATTTTTCCTCTAAAATCGATTTTATCTTCGGTTTGGTGCGCATTATTGTCAGTCTTTAAATGTGGCGTACTATTCGGACAACATCGTTCCCAGCAGTGACCCTGGGAGTCCAAGATGCATCCAGATATCCTCCCCATGCTGTTTCTGAACCATTTCAGTGGTGTTTCCATCAATTTCTGACCTTTTCCTGTGAACCAGACACCCTCCCCTCTTCAGAGCAGGGGGTGCCTCGTTTAATGCTCAGGTTCTGTAGCGTACCCGAGCATCCCAAAGTGTTCTACTCGAGCACCAGGGCACCTGAGCACTTTGGTGCTTGATCAACACTATACAGTATATATATATAAATAATGTATAGATACTAGAACATTGTACATAGGAATCATTTATACACGGAAAGCATGCTATTGAGGTCTTTAGTGAGAGAAAATCCTCATATTAATAACATTGGGTTCTGTTGCTTAGTGCTAACAGTGCCTGTCAGCAATACAGAAGGTCCTGGGTCCAAGAGCCAACATTAACTATTTAAAAATGGAGGCAGAATAAAAGTATACAGGACTCAGGGGTATGCCCAAGCATACTGACACTGCTCGAAGATACCCACTTTCATGGTTATAGCATTGCGTTAAAATCGGGGGACTCCCAGAAGCACTGACTCTATATATGGATGCAAATACTCCTAAGCAGTGCAGGTAAAAAAGGGGCACTTCAATGGGCATGTAACGGTGGTGAACGGTGGCAACCCTAGCTGGTGTCCGGAGGGAGATTTCTATGACTACTTTTGCTATTTTATACCACTGCAAACTGCTTGTAAAAAAAAGACAGATGTGATTGAAAATGGACCTGTCCTGGGATTAAAAAAATGTGAAGCACATGTGCTTATAATACCTTGCTCCCTGATTATAGTGCTTTTATTATTTTTATGAGTCCCTTCATTCCTGAGATCTGGTCCTCTATGGTTTTTGGTGTACTGTATATAAAGGGGGTTCTCCGGGAATTAAGAAAATTAAAATACTTAAATATTCTATTATTATAAATATATTCCCAAATACCTTTTATTAGTTATAATGGCTCATTTTGTCTGGGGAGCAATCATCAGGAGAAATAAAATGGCCACCGTCCTATTAGTACACACAAAACCTGTCCTAATCACACAGGAGGACAAGTTACTTCACAAGACTGAGCTAAAGAGCTGCCTCATCCTCCTCTCTGAAGCTAAAGATCTTATCATCTGTATTCAGGGTCATAATCCCTGACAAGCAGAGCAGAGATGAGGATGAGGCAGCTTAGTGTTGTGAAGTAACTTGTCCTCCTGGGTGATTAGGACAGGTTTTGTGTGTAGTAATAGGACGGCGGGCATTTTATTTCTCCTAATGATTGCTTCCTAGACAAAACGAGCCATTATAACTATTGAAAGGTATTTGGGAATATATTTATAATAATAGAATATATAAGTATTTTCATTTTCTTAATCCCCAGAGAACCCCTTTAAAGGGGTTGTCCGGGTTCAGAGCTGAACCTTCGACATATCATGATATGAGCATCGGAGCATTTTATGCTCCGATGCTCTCCCTTGCCCTGCACTGGATCGCACAGAGCAAGGGCTTTTTCGTTAGATCTGCTGACGTACAGGGTCTCTGCTAGGCGGAGGCTTCTGTAAAGCAGGCTAGGGCAGCGCTAAAGCCCATCTAGACAACTCTACAGGAAAGAGATTTTGTTGCCACCTAAAGGCAGGCCACACTCTATTAGTATAAAGCATGCCAAATAATGGGGTGACTGATGAAGAAAAATAATAAAAGCATTACAATCGGGGAGCAAGCTGCTGTAAGCACATGTACTTCACATTTTTTAATGATAGTTCATCATTAAGCGTGGAATACTTGTTATATTTCAAGTAAGCCACTAGATGGCATCATCTACATGAACATGTCACAAAAATATTTTACATCCAAAAATTGTTTGAAAGATCAGATATTTTAACCCATAAAACAGTAAATATATTCCAGTTATAGTAATGGCTGAGACTGGCAGCATCTGTTGTCACGGCAGAGAGTGGGAGCAGCTAATGTCACAGAATATTACAAAAGCTAAATGGGAGAGCTTTTAATCTACCTTTGATAATTATACTGCAATATTTATTCCTGTAGGTAACGGTAAGTATAAATGGTTAAGTTAATCTCCACATGGCTTACAGCTACTGTAAAAAGGCAATGAATGCGAAAAAATACAAATCTGAAGGGTCAGCTGTAGCCTTTGAAATTTACAAAGGGTTTAATAAAATCATAAAAACAAGATAAAATGTGAAAATACTAAATTAACGGCAGGTGTCTAAAGAGAGCAAAACAAAATCCAAAGAAATCTTTAAAGATATAAATGCTAAAAAAAAAAAAAAAAAAAAAAAGGTCACAGAAGGTAGGTCCCCTAAATAATAGTAATGGGATGTTGGTCACTGAGGATCAAGGAAAGGCTTCTAAATGGGAATTTAGCCCTGTACAAAAGAAGAGAAACAAGCTGATATTGGTTGTGCCAGAGCTGTTAGTACATCCAGTAATATACTCAATTGGCTAACTGTAGATATGGTCCAAGCTAAAAAAGTTTAATAAGGTAAATATGAACAAGACTCCAGTTCCAAATGGATTACACCCAAGAGTTCTTATAGAACACAGTTCAGTTATTACTGCGCCCCTGTTCATAAATTTTTGAGATTCTGTAGTGACAGGTACAGTGCCAAGTGACTGGCACAAGGCAAATGTGGTGTCCATATTCAAAAGAGCTCTAGGTCTTCCCCAGGTAATTATAGACCAGTTAGCTTAACTTCTGTTGTGGGAAAATGAAGGACTCTTAAAGGCTATGTACAACTTTGGGGGAAATTTTTATTTATTATTGCATTGTACTCATTTTGAGCTAAAAATAATTTTTAAAATTGGTATTTAGAAAAAATTAATCTTTTTTCTGTACAAAGCTGACATGCTCTAGTAGCACCCTTTGGTCTTTTCCATCAGAACAGGAGCAGATGGGCTCCTTATCTTTGCTCTCTGACCTCCTAAACACCCATTATAGCTCAGTTCTTATCTTACTGATAAGAATGTGGCTTAAATATGTGTTTATGACCTATTTACCCCTTGTGGCCAATTGAAAAAATGATTTTTAGCCAAAAATGAGTAACATGCAATCATAAAAAAAATTGCCTCTGGAGTTGTACATAGCCTTTAAGGGACTTATATACGTGACTTAGTACGTGACTGTTAATATCATCAGTGATGACCAGCATGGGTTTACCTCGGACAGAAGTTGTCAGACTAAGGCTACTTTCACACTAGTGTTTTAGTTTTCCTGCATTGAGATATGTCATAGGGGCTCAATACTGGATTAAAACGCTTCAGTTTTGTCCCCATTCATTGTCAATGGGGACAAAACTGAACTGAACAGAACGGATTGCTCCAAAATGCATTCCGTTCCGTTTAGTTGCTTTCCCATACTGGAGAGCAAACCGCAACATGTAGTTTGCTTACCGTCCTGGAATGAGGAGTAAGACGGATCCAGCATGATCCCCAATGCAAGTCAATGGGGATGGATCTGTTTTCTCTGCCACAATCTGCCACAATAGAAAACAGATCCGTCCTCCATTGACTTTCAATGGAGTTCATGACGGATCCGTCCTGGCTATGTTAAAGATAATACAACTGGATCCGTTCATAACAGATGCAGATAGTTGTATATCAGTAATGGAAGCGTTTTTGCTGAATCCTGCCGGATCCAGCAAAAACGCTAGTGTGAAAGTAGCCAGATTTTTTTATGAAGGTATAAGCAGAAGTCTGGACAGAGAGGCGGCTGTGGATATAGTGTTCTTGAATTTTGTATAGGCGATACTGTCTATCATAGACGTTTAATAGGTAAAATAAGGTCTATAGGCTTAGAAAGTATAATTTGTAATTGGGTTGAAAACTGGCTAAAGGGTGGTGTCCAGAGAGTTGTGGTCAATGATTCCTATTCTGAATGGTTTCCAGTTATAAGTGGTGTACCCCAAGGTTCAATGCTGGGTCCACTATTATTTACGTTATTTATTAATAGAAGATGGGATTAATAGCACTGTTTTTATTTTTGCAGATGACGCCAATGTATGTACTGTGCAGTCTGGGGAAGATGTCCATAAACTACAGGCTGCCAGGGGCAGGGCCAAAATTTGGCATTTGCCCCTCATGGTGTCATTGAGACACAATTATGTGCTCGTATTGTTTCCCCCCCCCATCCCCCTGTTTTCTCTCTCTATTTTCCCCAGGTATTCAGGTTAGCCGGTGACAGGGCAGCGTTTTGATAGGTCACGTTGCTGGGCAGTGTGCTATTTTTAACCTGTTCTGTGGATTGGACAATGAACATTCTCGTCGGGAATTTATGGAGATCACTCACCCTGAGGAGCGCTGTCAGCATCTGAAGATTCAAGCAGGAAGAACGTGCCCCTCCCGCCCTCCCTGAATATTAGTCACGGTCTTGTTAAATGGGGAGATGGGGGTTAATCGCTCAGCCTTACTAGGTGGACAGATGATCAGTTCCTTAATGGACTTTAATTAACATCTGTGGGAATTTTAATAAGTTAAAGGGTTTGTCCGGGTTCAGAGCTGCGTGTGAGGCTGGATGTGATTTGTCAAAACCTCTGCTGTGTGTGAGGCTGGCTGTGATTGGTCAAGACTCCTGGCCAACAGTTTAACTCTATGCTTTCTGTTGTTTCTGCTGTGTCATTGAGCTTACCTTACATTATATAATGAATCTTAAAGGCGCATTATCTTTTCTGCTTCTGTGAACACAAAATATATAACAGTTATATGACATCCAAACATTAAGTCACTGTAAATAACTCAGCTTTTTTTTTTTGTAACACACAAACATAGGAACATTATTAAGGTTATTGGCAGGTCTAGCTGTAAAAACATATAAGCTATATTAGCAACCTAGGACATGTCTTAGCTGGCCAGCTACACTCCCACCAAAATGACCTATAATTCTATGCTCTTAGTGGTAGGACTTAAACATGAATTTGAGGAATTCCAAGTGTCTTTTATCACTCAAGTAGAACAACTAACTTCTGTATAGGACGTTCCAACTTGAGTGGAGTAGTGAGACGTTTTCCTTTTTTGTCAAGTTTTGAGTCTCCTATTTGTAACAACACTCTTCTTACTAGTCTATCTTCATCCTTTTGAACTTCTAGAACTTTGGCCAATTTCTATTGACTTCTAGGTAAATCTTCTTTCACTAACACTATGTCACCAACTTGGACATTTCTTCTGGGTGTTTGCCATGTACTTCTTAGCATAAGATTGGCTAAGTACTCTTTTCTCTATCTATTCCAAAACTGATCTGATAGATATTGAACTATTCACCATCTCCTTTTAGCATATAAAGCCTCTTTGGTGAACTTGCCAGGTTGTGGCTGTATGTAATCAGACTTAAGGTGAAGTAGATGGTTGGGAGTTAAAGGGTCACAACTTGTTTGATTGTTGATGTTATCAACTGTAAGTGGACGACTGTTAACAATAGACATAACGTCATAGAACAGGGTCCTAAGTGAAGCATCATCCATTCTTCCGGTGTTCTTTTTCAACACTGAACTTAAAACATTTCTTACAGTTCTGATTTGTCTTTCCCAAGCTCCTCCTGTATGGCTTGCATGTGGAGCATTCATATGAAAATCACACTGTTTCTCTAACAAATACTCAGTTACTTTTTCTTTATCAATCTCTTTTAGAGCTTTCTTCAATTCATTCTTTGCGCTGACAAAATTAGATCCTTGGTCAGATCTAAGCTCTCTGAGGGTACCTCTAATGGCTATGAAACATCTCAAGGCGTTGATAAATGCTTCAGTTGACATATCCTCTAACATTTTCAGGTGAATTGCTCTGGGGCTCAGATATGTAAATATTAGTCCATATCTCTTGAACTCCTTGTGGTTCTGTTTGGTGATTAATGGGCCAAAACAATCCATTCCGCTCTAAAGAAATGGTGGTGATGGGTTTACACGATCTGCCGGTAAATCTGCCATTCTTTGCTCTTTGGTAGGTCTACGTGCCTTTCTGCAGACTAAACATTTACTTATATACTTTGCTATAACTTTGCTTCCTTTCACTAGCCAGTAACCACCTTCTCTCAAACACCTTTGAGTAAAGCTTTTTCCTTGATGCAAGGATTTGTTGTGGTAATGATCAATAATCAATCTTGTGAAGGTAGAATTTTTGGGTTGATTGCTGGATGCTTCACTCTTCTAGGTAACGTTGCATTTTCCAGTCTCCCTCCAACCCTCAGTATACCATGCTGCAGAACAAGATTAAGCTTGTACAATGGGTGTTTGTTTGGAAGCCTTTTAGGTTCTTGACTAAGTCTCCTCAACTCTTCACTGTAGAATCTCAGTTGAATGAGTCTTATGACTCTCAATCTGTCTTCTACATTCAATGATTCCTTCTTTCTGATTCCCTTTGCCAAATGTTTAATTCGAGCTACTACATTTATGACTGTATTCTATTTTAAACATCTGGCTAGTCTTTCAAGTATGTCATCTTGACACTTGGCAGCAGTGCTCAATGTTTGTACAACTTTTACTTCTGGATCATCCATAAACAATTCTGTGAAACCTTTACTGGGTATGATTTCCTTTTCCCAAAGGAACTCTGGGCCTGTGAACCAATTAGAATTTTTCAATTCTGTTACATTCAGGCCCCTTGAAGCATGATCTGATGGGTTATGCTTTGTGTCAATGTGATGCCAAATGTTCAAGATTTGTTATTTTGTCAACTCTGTTGGCCACAGACATATGGAATCTTCAAGCTTCGTTGTTTATATATCCTAGGAAAACTTGTGAGTCTGTCCAAAAATATTCTTCATCTATTTTTAAATACAATTCTTCTCTCAGAAACGTGTTTACTGATGCTGAAACAGCTGTTGTCAGTTCAAGTCTTGGTATTGTCTGAATACTGATAGGTGCAACTCTGGCCTTTCCCATAACCAGGGAACAGTGTATCTTTTCTTCTCCTATCATTCTGATGTAGGAGCACTGACAATAACCATAACTACTGGCATCTTAAAAGTGATGAAGTTATATTTTCTTGTACTGTCCGAAATCATAAGGTACAAAACATCTGGGTATCCGAACCTCTCTCAAGTTTTGCAGGTCTCTTATCCAACTCTCCCATCTTGGCCTCAAATTTTCAGGTATGGGCTTGTCCCATCCCAACTTCTGTCTGCATAAGTCTTGTAGCATTTTTCTTGCTCTGAGGATTACTGGGGCCAAGAATCCCAATGGATCAAATATAGAAGCCACTGTGGAAAGAATGGTGAGTCTAGTTGCAACTTTCTCTTCAATAGATACTTCAGAAGAAGAACTTGTCATTCTCTACATTTCATCCCAATCAGAGTACGTTTTGAACTGGAAGATGATCATAATTGAGATCTACATTCTTCATTGTTGCTGCACTTTCACTGATGGATTCCAGTACCTCTCTGTTGTTTGAGATAAATTTGTGAAGGAGCAGGTTTCCTCTTGAGCATAACTGATGATTTATTTCACTAGTTTGATCTTGGATTCTGTGTACTCTATAGACTTATAAGACCATCATCTACATAAAAAAGTTTTTCTTCCGAAAATTTGCTGCTGACGGGCAATCCTTTTCATTCTGATTGGCCAGGTACTTCATACCATAATTGGAGCAACCTGGAGATGCTGCTGCTCCAAACAAGTGTACTTTCATTCTGTATTCAGCTGGCTCTGAATCTGTATCTCCGTTCGCCCACCATAAAAACGTCAGGAAGTCTCTATCTTCATTCTTCACATGAAACTGGTGGAACATCTTTTCAACGTCACACATGACCGCTACGGGATACTTTCTGAATCTACAGAGTACTCCAGGCAGAGTGTTTGTAAGATCTGGTCTTTTTAGATGATCGTTCAATGCAACACCATCGTACTTTGCTGAGCAATCAAACTCTACTTAAATCTTATCTGGTTTCTTTGAGTGGTAAACACCTTGATGTGGGATGTACCACACTTCTCTTTAGGTTGATTATTAACTTTCTCTGCATGTCCTTCTTCGAGGATACTATCCATGAATTTAAAATAATCATTCTTGAGTTTGGGATCTCTTCCTATCCTTTTCTTCAAACATTTCAATCTCGAGAGGGCAAGATTTCTGTTATTTGGCAGCGAAGGTCATTCTCTAAAAGGTAAGAGCATTTCAAGATGACCTTGTTGATTCTGCTGAATACTTTCTTCTAGAGTGTGTACGAACTTTTTGTCTTTGTGGGATGCACTCTTTTCTTTAGAACTTATGTCTGCAAAATCGGATTCAAGGATGATTACTTTTGCTGGACTTGAGAACTCTTGGACAGATATTCGATGACACAATCCTGTCACCTGTCTTGAGTTTGCGATCTGCTGTTTTCCTCCAACAACACCCCATCCTAGATCAGTTTGAACAGCGTAGGGTTCATGCTTTCCTCCTGTGAATACCTTTCATGGTATCAAGGCTTCGGGACAATCGTAGCCTATCAACAGTACAACACGAAACTCATTCAGCAGGGACATTTTATAAAATATGACAGATAGGTGCTCCCATTTATTGGCTGTTTCACATGTAGGTATGCGATCTCGATCTAGAGGTATATCGTCTTTTGTATAAGATGGAGGCAGATCTAATATGCAGTTTGAATTAAGTCCTCTAACTCTTAGTCCTTTGACTGTTCACTAATATGTCTCTCCTGTCATTGTGGTGAGTTTGTGCTTCACTGGTTCTGTAGCCACTTGTAATTTATTGCAGATTTCTTGATCAATGAACGTGACATCACTCTGGGCATCCAGTAGCGCATAGGCATATAAATTCTTGTTCCTCCTTTTAGGATTTGAAATGCACACTGGTACAACCATTGATGTGCCATTGCTTTCTCCTTCCCTCACTCTGTAAGAGAATACCGATACTTTGTTCCCTTCCTCAGTATCTTTATCTTTCTTTGGACGTTCTTCATGTAGTGGTGTAGGATGTCGTCCTTTGCAAACGCTGCATGTGGCCTCTCTCTTACACTCCTTAGTAACCAAGGCCTTTTCTTAGACCTCCGGAACACAGTTGGTTCTCAAGTACAAACCTCTTCTTTTCATCTGTGGACTTCTCCTTCAATTGTTGGCACTTGTGTATGGAGTGGTTCTCTCCATAGAACATACATTTTAAGGAAGTCTGAAGATTTGTTGGTTCTGTCTCTCTACTGATCCCAGTAGTGACATTGGACTTGCTCTCATAGGTATCTGGACCTTTAGCTGGTGTGTTGGTTGCAAAGCTAGTTGCTCTTGCGCGTCTTATATCTCTCACAGGCATTTCTTCTAAGGATTTTAAGACATAAGATGCTGTTACTGGATTACATACTATCCGTGCTTCCTCATTGACAAACTCAGAGAACTCTTTAAAACTTGGGAAGTTCTTACCTAGATCTAACTGTTTAGTCACATAGCGATTCCATCTAGAAGCCACTTCTTCAGGTAGCTTAGTTAGCATCCTGTGGTTTTCTAGATAGTAGTTCAGTACTTCTAGCCCTTGAACATGTGGGATGGTATTGCTGCATGCTTGCAGGGAGTCACCATACTTTTGGAGTCTGAAGTGTTCTTTAGAACCTATTTTAGGCCAGTTATTCAGTTTCTCTCTAAAGGCTCTTTGTATTAAGAAAGGATGACCATATCTTGTATTCAAATTTTCCTAAGCTTGCTTGTAGGCTTCTTTGTCTCTTCTATAGAAGTTACCTTCAAGAACTTCCTTGGCTTCTCCACCAACATATCTCTGAAGGTAGAATACATTTTCGACTAGACTGAAGCAATGATGCTCAATGATCACCTCAAAGCTTGCCTTCCACTCTATAAACTTCAGTACGTCTCCTGAAAATACAGTAGGTTCCGGAACGGGAAGTTTCATGAGGATTGTTCTCTGTTGCCATGACATCTAGGAATAGAATCATAGAGTCCCTTTCTTTATCTTTTCTGGTAGAGATAGATGGTAAATTCACACACCTTTTTCTTGACACTGGACTAGGCCTCTCTTTGTTTTTCTGAGCAGGGATGGAAGGATAATAACCTATTTCTTCACTACATGCTGGAGATTCCCTTCCATCCTCCTGGGCATATGAAGGAAAGTAGGAGTCTGTTTCTTCACTTGGTACAGATTTGAACCTATGACTACTCTGATTTATATCCTCTTCATGTACTCTGAGTCTGGCTTCTTTGATCTTAACTTCTTTCTGACTTTCCAGACTTTTCATCTGTTGGCGCTGTGGTTCCATTTCAGCTTCCATTTGATGGCGCTGTGCTTCCATTTGATAGTGCTGTGCCTCGATGGCAGCTTCCTTCCAGCTGAAGGACTGTGATATGGGGGTGGCACCTGCTAGCGAAGGAAGTCCCACTTGTAATTGTGGTTCCACAAGGACCTAGCATAGTCTTTCATAAAGAGCTCGTTCATTCTCCTTCTTGCTTTAATTTCATCATAGTTTTATGCAGATGATAGTTCTCTCATAAGCTTTACTAAATCTTTAGTGACCACAGTACATGTGTCCATGTTCCTTACAATATCCTGGGAAGGTGTCGTAGACGACTGCAGTTTGACATATGATGCCATAAGCTCTGATTCAGATTCTTCTACTGTCTCTACCATGTCACTCAAGTTCCTTTTTATACTTTCTTGCTTTAGCTTTCTACGAATATCTTTAATGTATGATTTCTACCTATCATACATCCGGGCAAACTTTTTCTCTTTCAGTGCTGCTTCTTGCTTCAACATTTCCAGCATTTTTGGGATCAGTTTTCTGGCACGTGATGAATGTCTTAGTTCATTTGTTTGGGCTAGATTTGTTTGAGGCAAGACTAGTACTGCATTAGACTCTTCTAACTCAGACAGGTTCTCTTGATCTTCAACTTCTACCCTATGTGTCTTTGTATCCTCTAACAGTGGCATGGTAATACTAGGCTTGGACAATTTACTTTAAATGCAATAACAATCAATACAAATAATAAGATGCCTTTCACTTTATATGCAATACTGAAATGCAGACATAAATTACTTTCATGTTAAATGCAATACTGACAAAATGCAGAAATAAATGACTTTAACTTTAAATGTAACAGAGTCTGTGTATTACAAACTGTCCTTTGTCTTTCATTCTTGAACACAAAACATGTCTTTATAGCAAAACCTATTTGCAATGATAAGTAATAAAAGGAAAGCTCTGACCTTATTCTGAAGAGCAGGAACAAATTTCAGTCTTAAAGGAGACATGTTGTCACGAGTCGCCAGCTTTACGTTTACCCTCTCAGTGCCGCTGGCGCCCTGAGGCTAGTACGGAGCGAGGACACGGGCTGCGTCCTCGTCTCCACAGCAACGGGGAGCAGGGAGGACCCAGCCGCACTCACCTCCTTGCTCCTTGTGTCTGCCTTGCTTCTCTTGGTTTAGACTTCTGGCTTGTTATTGACCCGTCTTTGCTTATCCACTGGTACTATAGTTATCTCCTGGTTTTGACTTGGCTTGTTGACCGTTCTATGTTTGTCTGTCTTGTTTGTCCCTCCGCACTTACCAAGGCTAGGGAACGCCGCCCAGTTGTGCTCTTTTACCTAGGACGGATAGTGCAAGTAGGCAGGGACAGGGGTGTGGGTGGAGTCAGTGGTGCACCATCCGCTCCCCCTCTTTGTGATAGATTCACAAGTCCACTTTACCACTATGGATCCCCTGCAAAATCTGACAGATCATGTCCTGAACCTGGCCTAGATTGTTCAGGAGCTAGGAGAGAGGTTACAAGTTCAAGAAGCTGACCGTAACCTCACTGTTTCTCCTCTGTCCGCTTTACAGGTGGAACCCCCTGTTAAGCTTCCTGAGCGGTTCTCGGGGGACCGCAAAAGATTTCAAACCTTTAAGGAGAGTTGCCAACTATATTTCAGACTGCGACCCCATTCTTCTGGCATTGGGCCACAGCGAGTGGGAATTATAATATCCCTGTTACAGGGTGACCCCCAGAAGTGGGCGTTTTCATTACCCCCCCCCCCCTCCGACTCGCTGTGTCTTGGGTCAGTTAATGCATTTTTTCAGGCCCTAGGGCTGCTATATGATGAACCGGACAAAGCAACCATAGCAGAGAGTTTGCTGAAAGCTTTGGTGCAGGCTCACGACCGGTAGAGGAATACTGTACTCAGTTTAGAAACTGGTGCGTTCCCTCTGGTTGGAATGAACCTGCTCTCAAAAGTCAGTTCAGATCATAGTGGAGATGGATGCTTCTGAGGATGGGGTGGAGGCTGTTCTTTCCCAGGGACCCTCTAACCTCACTAATTTAAGACTGTGTGTTTCTCTCATAGAAATTCTCTCCCATTGAGAGGAACTATGATATTGGTAATCGGGAATTGTTTGCTATCAAATGGGTTTTTGAGGAGTGGAGACATTTTTTAGAGGGGGCCAAACATTGTACCACTGTTGTCACTGACCATAAAAATGTATTGTTTCTTGTGTCTGCAAAAAGGTTGAATCCTCGTCAAGCTAGATAGGCATTATTATTCACGCATTTTAACTTCTCTATTACTTTTAGACCACGAAGTAAGAATGTGAAGCTTTTGTGCATTTCAACCCCCTGACATTCCTCCTGAACCCATCTTACCAGGTAACATCATTGTGGCAGCATTATCTGCGCATCTTGCGTCTCATATTGAGGCAGAGCAACATCTAGGTCCGGCACAGACACCTACAGTTACGTTTTTTGTTCCTGGGCATTTCTGTCTCCAGCTGCTTGGTGAGTGCCATGATTCTGTTTTTCGTGGGTGTTATGCAAGCGGGTGTGGAACCACTGTGCCACTGACTGGGTATACTCCAGAGGGGTGTAACTAAGCAGCTACCTGGTATTCACTAGAGCCCCTGATGGTGGAGATAGGCTTGTGCCGTAGGGTAGCTGCCAGGTGCCACTCCAGGGGGTCAGAGTGCTTGGTGCAAGCACCAATGGGACTTACGAGGCCTGGAGGTACGGGTCAGGACAGGCGGCAATCAAGCAAAGTCAGCAAACAAGATCTGAGGTAAGGGGCAGGCGGCAAGCAGGCAAAGTTCATAAACGAAGTCCGAGGTCAGAGGCAGGTGGCAGAAAGCAAAGTCCAGGAGTACAATAGCAGGATTCGGTACACAGAAAGGCAGACAAGATAAACACCTTTGCACAGGAACTAGACAGGCTACACACTGAGGTTGCTCAGGCAACTTCCTGTAGTAGGAAGTCCTTTAAATACCTGCTGCAATCCGGCCATTGGCTGCTGAGACAGAGGGTGTGTATGTGTTGCCACATAGGAAAGAGAGACACACCCACGCAAGCTTCAGCACCAGTGCAAGTCTCCAGCAGCAAAGAAACACTGGCATGGATCACATGTAGCAGAGTTAAGTTAGTTGCTGCCCGTGTTTGTCAGCTGGGCGGCAGGAGGGAAAAGAGAGTGCCTGTGCCTGCGGATAGGGGCAGCGGCGATGGTACGGGCCGCTGGGCTAACAGTGGGCATCCCGGTATTGTGTTCACTAGAAAACTCGTGTCCAGGTCTTATTGGTGGCCCACTTTATCCTGGGATGTCAGGTCTTATGTCTCTGCTTGCGAGGTATGTGCCAAGTTCAAGACTCCAAGAACGAGTCCTGCTGGTGAGTTACGACCACTACCCATTCCTAGTAAACCCTGGTAACACATTTCTATGGATTTCATTACTGACTTGCCACCCTCTGAGAGTAAGTCAGTGGTTTGTGTAGTGGTCGATAGATTCAGTAAAATTGTACACTTCATTCCATTTCTGGCTTCTGTGTTTATGGAACAAGTAGTACGATTGCATAGAGTTCCTGAAAACATTGTGTCTGACAGGGGTGTCCAGTTTGTCTCCAAATTTTGGAGAGCTTTTTGTCAGAGATGTGAGATATCTTTGTCCTTTTCATCAGCTTTTCATCCCAAGACCAATGGACAAACCGAACGGCTTAATCAGGCTGTTGAACAATTTCTAAGATTTTACATCTCTGATAACCTGCAGTTATGGGTAAAATACCTCCCTTTGGCGGAGTTCGCCTGCAATAACCATGTGAACTCTTCCACTGGGGTGTCTCAGTTTTTCAGCAATTTTGATTACCACCCTCGATTTAATTCTGATTCATCTGTTCCTTCACCTAACCCTGAAGCTGATAGGGTAACTTCAGAACTGTGCACAGTCTGGGCTCGGGTTCAACTGAACCTGGAAAAAGCTCAGGAAGATCAGAGAATTAAGGCTAATAGGAAGCGTTCCAGAGGGGTGGACTTTCAGGTCAGAGAAAAGGTTTGGCTGTCCACCAAAAATTTGCCACTAAAAGTGTCGTCCAGGAAGTTTGCACCACGTTTTATTGGTCCATATGAAATCCTCAATGTTATTAATCCTATATCTTTTAGGTTGAAGCTGCCAGATTCGTTCCGCATTCACAACGTATTTCAAAAATCATTGCTTAAGAAATAGGTTTCGACCATAATTACATCGCAGGCAGCCCCTCCCCCGGTACAGGTGAATGATCAAAATGAATTTGTAATTTCTAAAATCATTGACGTCAGAAGAGTTTGAAACTCATTTCAATACCTGGTTCATTGGAAGGGTTATGGACCTGAGGAAAGGTCCTGGGTACCAATGAATATGATTCATGCAACTAGGTTGATTAAAAAGTTTCATCATGATCATCCTAACAAACCATCTCCAGTGACTTTGGGTCCAGTGGCCCCTCATAAAAGGGGGGTACTGTCACGAGGCGCCGGCTTCACATTCCCCCGCCTTAGTGCCGCTGGCATCCTGTGGCTAGTACGGAGCGAGGACATGCACTGCGTCCTCGTATCCACAGCAACGGGGGGAAGGGAGGACCTGGCCGCACTCACCTCCTTTGCGCGGTCGGTGTCCTCCACTCCCATGGCAACTGTAAGGAGTCCGAACACTGAGCTGAGCACACGTCACTCGGCTGGTTGCAGGGCAATGAGTCATGTGGCGCTAGCCACGTCACAGGACTCCTCTTGCTAGGGAATGAGTCATGTGGCGCTGGCCACGTCACATGACTCCTCTTCCCCACTATATATACAGGCAACCTGCTGGCCATAGGTTGCCTGTGAATAAGATCCTTTCCTGAGTTCTTCAGTGTGATTCTGTGGCTATTGACTCCTGACTCGTTAATCATCACCGTCCTTGCTTGCTCCTTGTGTCTGCTTTGCTTCTCCTGGTTTTGACTTCTGGCTTGTTATTGACCCGTCTTTTCTTATCCACTGGTACTGTAGTTATCTCCTGGTTCTGACTCGGCTTGTTGACCATTCTATGTTTGTCTGTGTTGTTTGTCCCTCCGCACTTACCAAGGCTAGGGAACGCCACCCAGTTGTGCTCCGTTACCTAGGACGGATAGAGCAAGTAGGCAGGCACAGGGGTGTGGGTCGAGTCAGTGGTGCACCATCCCCTCCACCTCTTTGTGAAATGTGTCCTTTCTTGCTGTGATGCTCTGCTCTGCGCTGACTTGTGATGCTCTGTGCAGACTTACCATGCGCTGGCTTGTATATGCTGCTGCAGACCTTGGGCTTAGTGGCGTGAAACTAGCTGGCTGCAGTACGTGGTCTCTCTGTGGAACTGTAAGTAAGCACACATATAACTGGTTCAGTATACAGTTCTAATCACTATATTAACAGTAGGAACATTATATAACTGTTTTAATTACCTATTTTGGCCTCTCTGCTTCCATAAAACACAGCTCTTAGTAGAGTGAATGTCTGTTCAGCTCCTCTCTCTGGTGAATGATTCCAGCAGCTCTTGCTAGGGGAATTTCCCACACATGCTGTGTGTGAGGCTGGCTGTGATTGGTCAAAACTGCTGCTGTGTGTGAGGCTGGCTGTGATTGGTCAAGACTCCTGCCCAACAGTTTAACTCTATGCTTTCTGTTGTTTCTGCTGTGTCATTGAGCTTACCTTACATTATATAATGAATCTTAAAGGTGTATTATCTTTTCTGCTTCTGTGAACACAAAATATATAACAGTTATATGACATCCAAACATTAAGTCACTGTAAATAACTCAGCTTTTTTTTGTAACACACAAACATAGGAACATTATTAAGGTTATTGGCAGGTCTAGCTGTATAAACATTTACGCTATTTTAGCAACCTAGAACAGGTCTTAGCTGGCCAGCTACACTGGAGAACCCATTTAGCCCCATATTAACCTCCTCCCTCAACTTCCTAGTTTAGTTTTGCATGAGAGTTATAGCACACAGAGAGGCTGCACTCACTTTGCATGAAGAGCCTGTCACAATATTAGGGGTTGTCCAGGATTAGGACCTATTATGACTGTATTTATGGGTCCGCAATTTGTGGGCCCCAAAACACATAAGGCCCTTAGAAAAAGATGACTGTACCACACCCTTCCATAGATTGTGTCTGGTATTGCCACTTCAGAAGGCCCCAGGTTGCCATAGCAACCAATTATAACCCCGCAATTTTGCTTTGAGGGCTCTTGCAGCCAACCAGTCGCAGGGGCAACACGTGAGGTGCACGGTGGACCGATGAGGGGCCAAATAATATAACACACAGTTCATCAGTTTACTCACGGTTACCAGAAAGCCTCCCTGGGCTGGCAGCACAGTGTTGAGGTGGACAGCACGAAATCCTCCGGGGCACGCTCTGTGGGAGGAAGCATCAGCCAAGATGGTGGTTGAGGTGCCCTTGATGTTAAGGGTGCTTAGGGTGCTTGTTGCGGCTGAGTCCCTTGATGATTTTTGTTGTGACGCCAGTACCGTTAATGGTGGTACAACCATAGGTAGTAATAATGAGGTAGACAGTGGTAAGATGCAACTCACAACTTTTACTTTGGATGTCTTTTGGTTGCAGCAGTACAAATATGCAGTCTTTAGATGGTACAGAGTTAATTCTGCAAATCCACTGTTTTAGGCTGTTTAGGTTTTGTGGTTTTGGAGCAGTGGGTTACTTCAATGTTAGTGGAACTCTTTGGTGAGGTTGCCGGAGGCTAGGGTATCCTTCACCTGAATATCCCCAAGGTCCTTTATGCCTGGTTTACGGCTTTTACCCTTTGGATGAATTTGAATTTTTCCTTTTCTCTTGTCCCTTTCTGGACTAAAACTTCTCTTTAGAGCTGAAGAGCTGGATCTGCACCTTTTCACTCTCTCTGTGTAATCTGTCTCACTAGGCCTGACCTGAATATATATATAGGACCTGAACTTTATCCCCATCTAGTGGTGGAATGTATAAATAGGTCTGTTAACAGGGATTTTGCAGATACATAAATGCAAAGTTATACCATACTGTACAATGCAATTATTAAGATCAAAAAGTACTTTTAAGCAGTTGCCCACACACACGTAGTGGGATGCTGCACTCTGATCAGAGGAACCCCCTCCCTCTGTTTAACCTCCCTCTAACGAGCCCCTGCTGGCTCTATTCTGCTCTCACGGCACTCCCTGATGTGAGCACAATATCTGCTGGTTCCGCAGTTGATTATCTGGCCTCAAACGACCGCTTGTGTCATTTTAATTGTCACAGAACTAACACCAGTCAGGCTGTATGTGAGTTCAAACTGACAAAATTCTTTATTGAATGCCCAACATATATTTATATCGACAGTTGGAATACCTCTTTCAATTGGTAAATTGTAAAACCCCCTCTGATTGGCTATGCAAATGAGGTAAGCAGAGATTAGTTCAAGAGCTTGGCTGGGAGGCAAATGGGTGTGGCCATTGTCACAGAGAGATTGAAACCATGACATTACCCCCCTCCCGGGAAACAGTCCAACAGCCACAGTGGGACCCTCACTGGGTCAACTCGAGGATGTTGGAGTCTTAAGATTCCAGGTCCGTTTGCCAGGATAATCCATCCGCATTCACATTTTGAGGCCCTGGCCAATATTGTATGGTGAAATTGTAGGGTTGCAAACCCAGGCTCCACCTTAGTAATCGGCAATTCTCTCCCGCCACCTGGTTTAGCCATATCAAGGGATTGTGGTTCGTCATGACGGTAAAAGAGTGTCCATACACGTAGGGCTGCAATTTCTTTAAAGCCCAGACTAAAGCCAAACATTCTTTTTCCACGGCAGCATAACCAACTTTACGGGGTAACAACTTGCGGCTGAGATACGCCACCGGGTGCTCCTTCCCGTCGTCGCCAACTTGACTTAGTACGGCTCCCAGTCCGAACATGGAGGCGTCTGTATGTACGACAAAGCGTTTGTTAGGATCGGGTGCCGCCAGTATGGGAGCTTGTTTTAGGGTGGTTTTTAACTGTTGAAATGCTTTTTCGCACTCCGGGGACCACAGGACCTGTCTAGGGAGATTCTTTTTGGTCAGATCCGTCAGTGGTTTGGCTATGTCACTATAGTGAGGTACAAACTTTCTGTAGTACCTGGCTGTCCCTAAAAATGCAAGTACCTGGGCCTTGGTTCTGGGAACCGGCCAGTTTAGGATGGCCTCGATTTTTGCAGGCTCCGGCCTCTTATTCCCACATCCCACTCTATGTCTCAAATATTGTACCTCAGACATCCCGATATTACACTTGTCTGGCTTCAGGGTCAGGCCTTCAATTCTGTCTAGCACTATGCCCAGGTGTCTGAGATGCTCCTCCCATGTCCGGCTATAGATTGCAATGTCATCAAGATATGCGCATGCAAAATCCTGCAGACCACCAAGGAATTGAGCTATCATTCGTTGGAAGGTAGCTGGAGCATTTTTCATCCTGAATGGCATTACCCGGAACTGGTAAAGGCCAAACGGGGTGATGAAGGCCGACTTTGGAATGGCGTCCGCCTCCAGGGGAATCTGCCAGTAGCCCTTACACAGGTCAATAGTCGTCAGATAATGTCCCTGAGCTATATTGTCCAACAATTCGTCCACTCGGGGCATGGGGTAGGCGTCTGCCACAGTACAGTCATTCAGTCGCCTATAGTCCACACAAAATTGGGTCGTGCCATCCCGTTTTGGGACTAATACTACAGGGGAAGCCCAGGGGCTTGCTGATGGTTCAATCACCCCTAACTCAAGCATCTCCCTAATCTCTGCTCTCATTCCTACTTGCACAGTTCCGGGAATCCTATAGGCTGATTGTCTTAGGGGCTTCTGCCCGAGGGTCTCCAACTTGCGCACTGCCAAGTGAGTGTATCCAGGGAGTGTTGAGAACATCTCTTTCCGGTCCTGGAGTAATTCCCTGACCTGTTCTTGTTCCTGGGGCCCTAACCCATCTCCTAACTGAACATCTTCCACCCCCCAGAACGGTTACTGATTGCAGGAAGCTCCAGCATCGGCAGGTATTCAGAGTCCCCAGTGGCAGGAGCGCATATGGCGGCTACTGCCTCAGCCCTCTCGTGATAGGCCTTCATCATATTGATGTGGAATGTTCTCTTAATTCTTGTGTCTGCACAGCTGGAGACCACTTAGGTGGTGTCGCACAGCTGTTTTACCACCTGATAGGGGCCCTGTCAGGAGGACTGTAATTTATTTTGCTTCAAGGGTTTTAGTACTAGGAAGTTCTGTCCAGCACAAAAAATGCAATTCCGAGCAGATCGATCTTACCAAACCTTCTGCTGACTCTGGGCTGATTGCATATTCTCGTGGACTAGCTCGGTAAGTTCCCGCAGTCGATCCCTGAGTTCCAAGACGTAACTAAGGATGCGGAGGCCTTCAGGATCCTCTCCCCCTTCCCACTCGGCCCTCACTAAGTCTAAGGGTCGCCCATACAACAGCTCAAATGGTAAAAACCCTGTGGACTCTTGAGGTACCTCCCTGTAGGCGAACAGTAGGTGGGGAAGATATTTTTCCAAATCCTTCCTACTCTCCACGAAGGACCGAAGTAGCTGTTTTAGGGTTCCGTTAAATCTCTCGCACAGCCTGTTCGTTTGGGGGTGGTAGGGTGCGCTCTGGAGGGTTTTAATATCACAGAGGCACCAGAGCTGCTGGGTCAGCTCGGCGGTGAACTGATTTCCTTGATCAGACAATATCTCCTGGGGAAATCCTACCCTAGTAAACACCCGCAGGAAGGCATCAGCTACCGTGTCAGCCTGGATATTGGATAGGGGAATAGCTTCCGGGTAGCGGCTAGCTCAATCCACCACTATAAGAATATACTTCTTCCCAGTGGCACTGGGGCGGGCTAGTGGCCCAATAATGTCTTCTGCTATCCGGCTAAAGGGTTCCCTAATTATCGGCATGGGGTGCAGAGAGGCTTTTGGATGATCCCCCGCCTTTCCTACCCTCTGGCAAGTCTCACAGGTCCGGCAGTATACTCGTACCTCTGCATGTAACCTAGGCCAGAAGAAAGCACGAGACAACCGACTCCGGGTCTTAGCTATCCCTAAATGTACGGCCAAGGGGATATCATTAGCCAGCCTCAATAGCTCCTGTCTGTACTTCTGGGGTACGACTAGCTGTTTGTGGGGGCCCTCGCGCTTACCGTTGCCCACCCCTTCAGTGTAAAGATAAAGAAGCCCTCCCTCCCACTCTATTCTTTCTTTCCCTAATCCCCCTGGATCCATGCCCGCCCTGTCCCGATAGCACGCTAAAGTAGGGTCTCTCCGGGTTTCTTGCCTAACGTCGGAAGGAGAATCCCAGGACATGGGGTTGTCAAGTCGAGGTAACGTGGGAGGATTTGGTCTTACCTGGGTCCCCATAGGAGTGGAGTTGCCTTGTAGGTGGCTTTGTTGTCGGTTGGTCACGGCCATGGAGGTCTCTGCTCCAAATGAAGAAGTCAAATGCCCCAAGTCGTTCCCCAAAAGTACTCTTGCGGGTAACTCACGGAGTATCCCTACTCGCACTTGTCGCTTCCCTGAGCCCCAATCCAGGTGAACTCTGGAGGTGGATAAACGCAGCACCTTGCCCCCTGCTACCCTGACTGCCACAGTCTGGTAGGTTCGGGCCGAATGAGGAACCATGTGAGGCTGAATAAGGGTAATCGTAGCCCCAGAATCACGAAGTCCCTGGGCCGGCTGCCCATTAACCTATACCGCCTGACGATGGTGCTGCAGATTATCTTCAGCTGCGGCCTGGACGGGATCAGCCTCGAACAGCTCACCAAACTCTTCCTGAACATCTAGAGGGTTGGCCTCGTTCTGAAGGCAATAATTCGCCAACCTGGATAAATGGGCAGTCTCTTGGTACCTCGGGGATTGGTTAGGGCAATAACGCTGCAGATGACCCGTCCGATTACATGTATAGCACTTAGGCCCGGTAGAAGGTTTTGATCGGGCTAAGGGTCTAGAGGCAGCCCACTGAGATACTGGAGTTGGGCTCGAGGTCGGTACACTGGGCCGCGGTAGTGGATAGCGCTGGCCTCCAATGGATCTCCGAGAGTCCAGATATTCATCGGCCAAAGTCGCTGCTTGCTGTACGGTCTGTGGCCTCTTATCTCGAACCCAATCCCGTACTATCAGAGGGGTGTGGTCAAAGAACTGCTCTAAGAGAACTAGCTGGGTGATGTCCTCTATGGTATGAGCATGGCTTCCCTGGAACCAACCCTTGAGGTTCTGCTGCAGACGATGTGCCCACTCCACGTAGGTTAGGTTGCCTTGTTTCCGGGATTCTCGAAACGTAATCCGGCTGGCTTCAGGGGTAATGGCAAATCGGGCTAGCAGGGCTTCTTTTACCCGGTCATAATCCATGGCGTCCTACTCCTCCATGGCCGATACGCATCCGAAGCTTTGCCAGTTAGGTTACTTGCCAGTAAGGCAACCCGATCTTGGGACTGCACTTTATGTATCTGGCACAGTCTCTCAAAGTCCTGGAGGAACGCTTCTATTTCCTCCTCTCATTCCTTATATAATTTGAATGCGCGAAAGGGCAACTTACGGACAGGTGCTGTATCTCTAGGTGCCGTCTCTGATTGCCGTATTTCCGCCATTCTCCACTCATGTTATCGCTCCAATTCTCAGTCTTGTCGCTCTAGTTCTCTCTCTTGCCGCTCATCCTGCAGCTGGATGTCTCTGATGGCATTCTGTATGGCGGTCTCGGATGGGTTGGCACCATATAATGCCAACCGCTCTCTAACTCGTTGCTGAAAAAAGTCTTCCACGGACCGAGGTCCAGCATCACCATCACTCTGATCCATCTCAGCTAACTCACTGATCAAGGTGGCCTTGTTCTTTGTCCCAGCGATCCCTTCTCGGCTCTCAAGTAAATCTTTCAGCGTGTTTCTCCTGCAGGCTGCGTAGCTGGTCATTCTTAGTTGTGATTTGGAGTGTCCCAGTAACTGGAGAGCCAATCCCACCTCTGCCACCAATGTAACCAGCCCCTGCTCGCTCTATTCTGCTCTCATGGCACTCCCTGATGTGACCACAATATCTGCTGGTTCCGCTGTTGATGATCCGGCCTCAAACGACCGCTCGTGTCGTTTTAATTCTCACAGAACTAACACCAGTCAGGCTGTATGTGAGTTCAAACTGACAAAATTATTTATTGAATGCCCCACATATATTTATATTGACAGTTGGAACACCTCTTTCAATTGGTAAATTGTAAAACCCCCTCTGATTGGCTATGCAAACGAGGTAAGCAGAGATTGGTTGGGAGGCAGATGGGTGTGGCCATTGTCACAGAGAGATTCAAACCATGACACTCCCAGATGCTGCGGTTTCCATTGACCGAGGCATCTGAGTCCTATGTATACAGAACAAGATCAGAAAGGCTACACCTTTCAGTCACTGCACGGACTCAGGGAGCGCCAGAGGGAGAGATTGCCCCTGTGAACTTGAGTACTACTTCTGCTACCATCAAGGCCACAACTACCACTCCCATCCTCCTTCCCTCCAGGTTGCTGTCCTTACAGTAAATGTTCTCATAGAAAGGTCACATAGCTCTCACTAGAGGAGTTTCCGTTGAAAACACTGTTCTTCATTACAAAAGATACAGCTAATGACAGATACTGAGTGTTTTCAACTCTTTCTTGGACTCTATGTTCAAGTAAACACATTTAAGTATGTTTTTTACTGCATTTACTGTATATTTTATTACATCATAAAGCACTCCTAACTGCTTCTCCATTTTTATAAACGCTATACTTGATAAGAAACAAGCAAACAATAACTGAGATAATCCAGTTTTCTAGTTACATGTGACACCAGACTATTTTACAGATGTCTGTAGAAAACATTATTCAAATCTTAAAGGGATATTTACACTAATAAAATGAATCAGCTATCCGAAGAACAGGTCATAAATGATGATGATTGGGTACCCCAACTCTGGGACCCCCACCATTCTACAGAATAGGAGCTGTGGTCAAGCAAGTTTGTTGCAGCTTTCTTTAAAGCCTTTTAGCTGACAGAGATGGCCGGGCACAATGCTTCATACTGGTTAACCTTCTGCCTAGTAAGGTAAAACAAGGGGCTCGGTAGCCATTCTTGTGATCTATAACTGGCAAAAATTATAGCTGAGGTGCCAGCCATTCACTGGTAAGATTCTTTACTTACTGTAACTGCTATTAACCCCTTCAAGACAAGCCCATTTTCGTTTTGTCCTCTCCTCATTCCCAGAGCCATAACTTTTTAAATTTTCCGTACACATGGCTTATTTTATTGCAGGACAAGTTGTCTTTTTTTAATGACACCTCGGCTTCGCTTCCGACTGGTACCTCGGAACCGAAGCTGAGTTTGGTTTCAAGTTTTGAAGTGGTTTTCCACCTTAAAAATTAATTACCAAAGTATTCAACAAAGTCACGCATGGCTTCGCAAATAACTAACTTCTGCTCATCAGAGCCCATACATTTTAATACTATATGGTGAGGGATCTCTGTAAAGTATTAATCCGGAGGTTTGAACAAAGCCAATTCGGATGTAGCATCCGAAGCTTGCTTCGATCATCACTAGATTCCACCTTTTATTTTCCTAAGGAGCTGTCAAAAATGAAAGGTGAAATCTGACTGGTTGCTATGGGCAACTAAGCCAGTTCTACTTTACACCAGTTAGATAAATGACCCCATTAATATTTTTTATAGCTTTTTTTTAACTTTTTACATAAAAATCCCACGTCCCATTCACCCTAAGGCCTCTTACACACAACCGTATGGCTTTTTCAGTATTTTGCAGATCCGCAAAAAATACTGATAACGTCCGTGTGCATTCCGTTTTTTGTGGAACTGAACAGCTGGCCCCTGATAGAACAGTACTATCCTTGTCCGTTATGCAGACAGTAAGGGTCCATTCACACGTCCGCAATTTCGTTCCGCATTTTGCGGAACAGAATTGTGAACTCATTCATTTCTATTGGGCAGCACAATGTGCTGCCCGGACACAGAATTGCAGACCCAATTCAGTTCTCGAAAAAAATAGAACATGTCCTATTCTTGACCGCAATTGCGGACAAGAATAGGCATATTCTATTAGTGCTGGCAATGTGTGGTCCACAAAATGCGGAAGGCACATTGCCGCTGTCCGTGTTTTGCGGTTCCGTGGGTCCGCAAAACACGTTGCGGACGTGTGAATGGACCCTAATAGGACATGTTCTATCTTTGAACGGAACGTAAGAACTGAAATACGGAAACGGAAGGCATACGGAGTACCTTCCGGTTTTTTTGCAGATCCATTGAAATTAATGGTTCCATAGATGGTCCGTATACAAAACGCAAAAAAAGGAACATAAACGGGAAAAAAAAGGCCTAATAGAGATCCATTAGATGAATGGCATTCTGCCACTCTGTCTGCTGAGCTATGCCTTGTGCATTGCTTAGCAGGCAAATTGGCAGCACCCAGGCTTTCATGGTAACCGATTGGAGCCCCGCGATTTTACTGAGGGGTGTCGCGACCCAGCGGGTGTGAACCCACTGTGCCACACGTCCTACTGTCACGAACCAGCAGGTGTGAACCCACCGTGCCACACGTCCTACCTCCTCTAAGGGCGTTGTCAAGAACAAACAGTACCTGTAAGGACAGAGTCGAGGACTGCAGCAGTTAATAGCGAAGCACAGGCAGCAGATCATCGCTGAGCACGACACCCTTTTACCAGTTTAGTTAAAGTTTTGTTATTGGTGTTCTTTGGTTATGATAGTAGGGTCTTGTACTTATGAATGTGAAGGATGCATGTGATTCACACTGGGTATGTGTGCTCAGTTCCTGATTTCGGATATAAGTTTTTTTTTCATTAGATATAATTTTTACTAAATTATATTAAACTTCATACTTTTCATAGCTTTGGTATTTAAGTAGGTTGTACATTCATGCATATGAGCTTTCCTACTTATAGCTGGGTCTTGAATTGTGACAATGGGTGGACAAACAAAAGCTATAAACTCCAAGCACTGATTAGGGAAGAATGGGTTGCCATCATTCAGAAGCTGATATCCAGCATACCAGGGTGAATTGCAGAAGTCATGAAAAAGAAGGGTCAACATTGAGCCTTTGCATAAACTTTATGTATTTGTCAATAAAAGTAAAAAAATGTATTCTTATAATTGTACTTCAATATAAGGGCTCTTTCACACTTGCGTTCTTTTCTTCCGGCATAGAGTTCTGTCGTCGGGGCTCTATGCCGGAAGAATACTGATCAGTTTTATCCTAATGCATTCTGAATGGATAGAAATCCGTTCAGGATGCATCAGGATGTCTTCAGTTCAGGACCGGAACGTTTTTTGGCCGGAGAAAATACAGCAGCATGCTGCGCTTTTTGCTCCGGCCAAAAATCCAGAACACTTGCCGCAAGGCCGGATCCGGAATTAATGCCCATTGAAAGGCATTAATCCAGATCCGGCCTTAAGCTAAACGTCGTTTCGGCGAATTGCCGGATCCGACGTTTAGCTTTTTCTGAATGGTTACCATGGCTGCCGAGACGCTAAAGTCCTGTTTGCCATGGTAAAGTGTAGTGGGGAGCGGGGGAGCAGTATACTTACCGTCCGTGCGGCTCCCGGGGCGCTCCAGAGTGACGTCAGGGCGCCCCACGCGCATGGATGACGTGATCGCATGGACACGTCATCCATGCGCATGGGGCGCTCTGACGTCATTCTGGAGCGCCCCGGGAGCCGCACGGACTGTAAGTATACTGCGTCCCGCTCCCCACTACTACTATGGCAACCAGGAATTTAATAGCGTCCTGGCTGCCATAGTAACACTGAACGCATTTTGAAGACGGATCCGTCTTCAAATGCTTTCAGTTCACTTGCGTTTTCCCGGATCCGGCGTGTAATTCCGGCAAATGGAGTACACGCCGGATCCGGACAACGCAAGTGTGAAAGAGCCCTAATATAGGTATTCAGTATAAGGGTCCATTCACACGTCAGTAGTGTATTGAGGATTCGCCTATAGAAATGCCTATTTTTGTCCGCTATTGCGGACAAGAATAGGACATGTTCTATTTTTATTGGGAGCCGGACCGGAAGTGCGAAGCCACGGATCGGAAATGCGGAAGCAGATAGCACAATGTGTGCTGTCCGCATCCTTTCCGTCCCTATTGAGAATGAATGGGTCTGCACCCCTTCCGCAGAATTGCGGAACGGATGCGGACCTATTCTACGGACGTGTGAATAGACCCTAAGAAACTTTGTGAAAAACAAAATTTAGTCCGTTTCAAAACTTTTTCGCTGTAGTGTACCTACACAATGAAAGGTTGATTGTGTTTGTTGTGTTGATGAAGGTGATTTCTTCTTCAAGTGAGAAACTGACACGAGCCCTTAAAAAATGTTGCCAATGTTCACGATTTATATAGTCTTCACTAAGTGATTAGAATAAATCAGTTTCTTCCCTTTTTTTCCCTTTTAATTCTATTCTGTAGAGTGGAGTAAATTATCTGAAATTCGATTCAGGTCCGATTTGATTAGAATCAATTTGGTCTGACTTAAAGGGGTGAGAGAGGAGGTGGAAAGAAGCAAGCTGAGAGATAGCAGCAGTGTTTGAGCAAATAGTAGCTTGTAGACTGGCTGAAAGTGACAGAAACAAATGTCAGCCTCTGAGGAAGAGAAGTATTGGCCTAAAGGAAGGTTTAACGGCCATTACAAAGAAGAGTAGTACTGGAAAAATACAAGCCAGTGAAGGTAATGCAGGTACAGATGCATCTCAATAAATTGGAATTTCATCGAGAAATTAAAGGGGTTATCTAAACCCTACAATGAACCCCCCCCAAAATGCCAGGGCCCCTCATATAAGTTATAGTTGCCCTGCTCCCCAGCACCCGCGTCGCTCCTGATCCCCGCACAGCTGCTGATACATCTTGGCCTGCGATGTTAGGGAGGCTCATCCCTGTCGCAGCCTGCTATTGGCTTTTTTTTAAAGACCAGTGAATAGCGGCAGTCAAATAATAGTACAGATGGACTGCGCTGAAATCTATTGGCCCATTTTAACAGCTGCTTAGACAGGACTGCACCCATAAAAAATGGGTACCCTGTGTAAAAAAGGGACTCACAGGGGATAAAATAAATTAAAAAATAACTCATCCACTTAGCTACTTAGGGGGGCATTATTCCTACTGGGGAGCCCAAAGAGGCCCATTATCATACAGGGGGCACTAATGGGGGCTATTAATCATACTGAGGGCATTAATGGTGGTGTTAATTATACTGGGGGGAACTAAGGGGCCCTAAATCCTACTGGGGATCACTATGGTGAACATTGATGTCCAGGTGAAACTATTAGGGGCATCATATATACTGTGGAAGCACTACAGGGTTTGGGGGTGTTAAAAACCCCCATTAAAACAATGAAAATTATACGATTTAATGGGCGTTATAAACGGATGCTAAACAGCTATTGGAAACAGATGGCCAGAAAATAGATGCACACACGGATGCAAAATGGCCATGAAAAACTGCCAGGGTATCAGTTTTTAATGGTCATGTTTTACTATCATGTGAATGTGCCCTAGATTAGGTTAGAAAGTAAAGAAAAATGAATATTAGGTTGTTAAAAATAGCAGTGCCAGTATTTTTCTTTAAAAACTAACTTAAAAAATGCATGGAGTCAGCCAATTTCTGGCAAATCTCATAGTTCTTCTGCATTTTGGAGTTTTGCCTCATAGTCCACACCAGCCCACAAGTACTATATAGGATTGAGGTCAGGGTACTGGGCTGGACACTCAATTACCTCAATCCTGTTTGTCTATAACCAAGATGTTGTTAAGGCTACTTTCACACTTGCGTTCGGAGCGGATCCGTCTGGGGTCTGCACAGACGGATCCGCTCATATAATGCAGACGATGGGATCCATTCAGAACGGATCCGTCTGCATTATATTTTAGAAAAAATTCTAAGTCTGAAAGTAGCTCAAACGGATCCGTCCAGACTTTACATTGAAAGTCAATGGGGGACGGATCCGTTTGAAAATTGAGCCATATTGTTTCAACCCTCATACGGATCCGTCCCCATTGACTTACATTGTAAGTCTGGACGGATCCGTTTGCCTCCGCACGGCCTGCGGAGCGGAGGCCAAACGCTGCCAGACTGATGCATTCTGAGCGGATCCGCATCCACTCAGAATGCATTGGGGCAGCTTGTGAGAGCCTTCAAACGGAAATCAACCATTATGACACAGGTCAGGAGCTTCTTCAGGTCAGCTGCCTTAAGACGTAAAAACCATGACACAGCTGAGAAGACGCCAACAAATTTTATTGATGATCCAACAGTTGCACATAAGGGGCCCCTAATACCACAAGGCATGTCCCTAGGAGGAAAACCAGAAAGTGCTGGACCCCCACAAAAAAGGCCCCGGGACACTGATGCTGCGGAGTAGAGTTGAGCGAATTTCTTGAAAATTCGATTGGGCTGATTCGCCGAATTTTACAATATTCGCCATGAAGCACATATTTTTGTAAGTAGTATTTCCAGGACGTCCCTCCATGACAGCACCCATGGAGGTTGTCCTATTGGTCTCTGTAGGGACAGGAAGCGAGAGAGATTAAAAGGCCCCCACCCCTCCCACTCTCCAGTGTTCTTCCTGTCCCTACAGGGATCGGAGCAGAGAGAATCTGGGAATCTATTTTGGGCCGAGCCTGGTCGGGGGGTCTCCCTCTCCTCTTCAGGCTCTGGAGGGCCCTAAGGCTAGCACCTCTCTGGGTAGGGGTCCCCTAGCTTCCCCCGATACCTGTTTCTTTCCCGCATCGATGAGCTCTGTGGGTGGCCGCGGTATCAGGGAGCCGAGGCCGCTTCTTCCGGGTTCGGGAGCTCTGGGATCGGCTGCGGCTCCTGCGCTCGGCGCTCCTCCCGTTCGGCGTGCAGCCCATGTGACCAGAAGTGCGGGTCACATGGGCGGAAGAAAGATGGCGGCGCCCAGGGAACGCTGAGCCCGGCGGATGGCATGCAAGGGGGGTCGACTCTTCGTTTGAATGAGTCCCCCCCACCTGGAATTAAGGAGGCGGAGCAGCGCGGCAACGGGTAGACCAGGTAGGACATAAATTGTGTGTCAGTTTGCTGTCCAAGCGTGGTATGGAGGTCCAGATGTCAGCTATGCAGGACACTAGCGCAGATATCCCTACCCCGAGTCATGTAAGTTAAGTGAGGCTTGTATTCCGGTTCCTCTCTCTTTCTTTGCACTGGGCTAACGGTCTCTCTCTCTTCCATGCCAGGGAGAGAAAGACACCACGGTTAAATCGCTGGGAGAACCTAGAAAGAATATGGATATAGAGGAGGAGGAACAGACTCGCTCGATACAGGACGAGATGTTCGGCGGCATAAAAGCTAAGAAGAAAAAGTTGTTCCCGGTAAACGAGACCTTAAAGGATCTAGTCATAGACGAGTGGGCAGATGCCGATAGAAAATTATATATACCACGGGAATTTAAGAAAAGACTATTGTTCAACTCAGAGGATACAAAACTGTGGGATATAGTCCCTAAAGTTGATATTCAAGTGGCAAAGGTGGTAAAGAGAACCACTCTCCCCTTTGAAGACTCAGCCCAGCTAAAGGAGCCAATGGATCGGAAGATCGACGGTTTGCTCAAAAGAGCATGGGAAGTTTCGGCCAATAGCATAAATACCAATATTGCTGCTACTTCCGTGGCCAGATCCCTATGTTTATGGGTGAACCAGCTGGAGGAACATCTTAAGTGGGACACCCCTAAAGAAGAAATTCTGGCATCACTGCCTCTCTTTAAGATGGCTGCATCCTTTGTAGCAGACGCCTCGGCAGAGTCCATAAGGTTTGCAGCAAAAACAGACTCCCTAACCAATACGGCGAGGAGAGCTCTGTGGCTAAAATCCTGGTCAGGGGATATAGCCTCCAAGAATAAATTATGCGCCTTACCCCTTAAAGGTTCTCACCTCTTTGGTCCGGTACTGGATGAGATCCTGGAGAAAACAGCGGACAGAAAGAAGGGGTTTCCGGAGGAAAAAGGCAAGAAACCTTTGCCCTTTCGTAAGACGACCAGCAGCTTCCAGGGCACTCCCAGAGGTAAAGGGAAGACGGCAAGGTGGAGCTACCCCAAAGGGGGAAAAGGTCGGGGTTTCCTCTTTAATCCCAACTCCAAGCCTGAGAAACAATGACGCCAGACCAGTAGGGGGCAGACTCCAGTTTTTTGGGGAAGAATGGACCAGGATAACCAAGAACCAATACATCCTTGAATCCATCCAGAAAGGGTTCAAAATAGAGTTTCGCCTTCCCCCTCCTCATCTCTTTCAGACCACAATCTTTCAGTCGACCTCCCTGCAGGATCAACTTCTGGCAGACATCCAAAAACTTCTGAGTTTAGGCGCAATTGTACAAGTCCCTCCTTCGGAGGAGTTCAAGGGTCACTACTCAAAACTCTTCCTCATAACCAAACCGGATGGCTCTAAGAGAACCATCATCAACCTGAAATTCCTAAACAAATGGATAACACATCACCATTTCAAGATGGAATCAATAAAATCTGCAATTCCGTTGATAAGCCCAGGGGCGTTCCTATGCACCCTGGATCTAAAGGACGCTTATTATCACGTCCCCATTCACCCTCAATGCCAGCAATACTTGAGGTTCGCAATCAAGAAAGACGGCAGGATTATGCATTTCCAGTTCCAATGTCTCCCGTTTGGATTCTCATCAGCCCCACGCATCTTCACAAAGGTAGTGGCGGAGATAGTTGCCTATCTAAGACAGAGACAGGTAACTATAATTCCCTACCTAGACGATTTTCTGCTTGTGGCAGACTCAGAGGAGGAGTTAGAGCTTCACAAAGGAAGGACTCTATCTTTACTCACACATCTAGGATGGAGAATAAACCTGGAGAAATCAGACCTACATCCAGCAACACAAAAGAAGTTCCTAGGAACCCTCCTAAACTCCGTGTCCCAATATTCCCTTCTTCCCCAGGACAAGCAGGTCAGTATAAGGGAAAGAATAAGAGCCTTCAAACTAAAGAAAAAACTGACTCTACGGGAAGCCATGCAGGTCCTAGGACTGATGACCTCATGCATCACAACAGTTCCTTGGGCCCAGTTCCATTCAAGAACTCTCCAGGCGGAGGTCCTCACTTCTTGGGACAAGGACCACAGATCACTAAACGCCAGGATATCTCTTTCAGACAGGGCAGTAAACTCCCTCTCCTGGTGGTTGGTAGCAGAAAACCTGTCCCGGGGGGTTTCCTGGAACACGATACCGCTCAAAACGTTAACCACGGATGCAAGCAGCCAGGGTTGGGGGGCTCACGTAGAGGATCAGTTCTTTCAGGGCAGTTGGTCCAACACAGACACCCTACGATCCTCAAACTACCGGGAATTAAAAGCGGTCTGGGAGTCCCTGAGAGCGGCAGAACATCTCCTCATAGGCCATCATGTCCGAGTACTATCAGACAACGTAACAACAGTTTGCTACATAAAGAGACAAGGTGGGACGAAGAATCCTCATCTCCAGGAACTAGCGTATCTCATCTTCAGCTGGTCAGAGGAAAAGATCTTATCCATTTCAGCCACACACCTGAAAGGATCTCTCAATCACACAGCGGACTTTCTCAGCCGACAGTTAGTCAGGCCAGGGAATGGAAATTGAACCAGGAGGTATTCCAGATGATTTGCCAACAGTGGGGGAGACCTCAGGTGGATTTATTCGCGTCCAGCAGAAATACTCAGCTGGACTATTTCTTCTCACTAGACCCAAGAGGAGGACCACTGGCGGTGGATGCTCTTTCCCAACCTTGGGACATGAGTCTAGCCTACGCCTTTCCCCCACTTCTCCTCATACCGCTAATCCTGAAGAAATTGAGAGGGTGCTCATCCACGCTGATTTTGATAGCTCCAGCTTGGCCCAAGAGAGCCTGGTTTTCGGTTCTAAAGACCATGTCCATCAGGGATCCAATATCCCTTCCAAAAAGACAGGATCTTCTATCGTAAGGTCCTCTGTTTCACCCCAACCTGGACAAACTGAACCTTACAGCATGGATCCTGAGAGGCAGACCTTAAGGAATAAAGGGCTCTCGGACAAGGTAATTTCAACTTTACAGAGTTGCCGCAAACCTATCACAAGAGCAATATACAACAAGATTTGGAAGAAGTTCTCATCCTGGTTGTCACAGAACCATATAGATTCCAGATCCCCCACGGTGGGTTGTATTTTAGAGTTCCTCCAGGAGGGGTTCGATGCAGGTCTGAAACCCAGCACACTCAAAGTACAGATCTCGGCTCTCAGCTGTTGTCTCGATACTCCCCTTGCAGAGCATAGGTGGATTAAAAGCTTTCTAAGAGCAGCTTCTAGATTGAGACCCACCTTGAGACAGTCGGTTCCCCCCTGGAGTCTAAACATAGTTTTAGAAGGGTTATGCGATCCTCCTTTTGAGCCGATTGGGCAGATATCCGAAAAATTTCTGTCTCTAAAAGCGGTGTTTCTTCTGGCTATAACCACAGCCCGCAGGATAGGGGAAATCCAGGCCTTATCAATTAAACAACCTTATCTAAGGATTCTGGATGACCGCATAATCTTGAGGCCGGATCCAGCTTTTCTTCCCAAGGTGGTCTCTACTTTCCATAGAGAACAGGAGCTAACACTCCCTTCATTTTGTTCCTTTCCCAAAAATATACAGGAGGAAAGATTCCAGAGGCTGGACGTTAGAAGAGCAATTCTAGCCTATCTGGACAGAACCAGTTCCTGGAGGAGATCAAGTAATAAACAGACGCTGGCACGGTGGATTAAGGACACCATCAGAGAAGCATACAGACTGCAGGAAATGGCCTGCCCCTTAAATCTGAAGGCACATTCCACGAGAGCGATGGCAACTTCCTGGGCCGAAAGGGTTGGCGCATTTTGGTCGCCATCTGGAGCCCTGACTAAGGCTAATCAGACATCAGGGTCTGATTAGCCTTAGGTCTATAGCAACCAGGACGCCTTTGTTAGGCGTCCGGTTGCCATGGCAACGATCGGCCTCTGCAATCGCAGCAGCAGCGGCGCGATGGTAGAGAAAGGGAGCTCCCTCCTTCTCAACCACATGGATCTGGATGCCGCGCACCTGTTACAGAGTGTTAGCTGTTACAGTTACAGCTAACGCTCTCTGCTGATGGCAGCGGCAATATCTGCACCACAAGGAGCGGACGCATGGGGGGGGGGGGCATTTGTTATATATGGGACAATGGGGGCAGAAAGGAGTGGAGCATTTTAGGGGAGGCACTTTATTTCACTTTGACGTCACCGGACTGGAGGGGCGGAGCTTAGCGCAATCTTGGCCAGGAGAGTTACTGCCCCTCCTAGACTTTTGAATAATTAATTAGGCTGTCAGTGACGTCACCGGGCTCCTGGAGCAGCGGAAGAGGAAGCTTTCCTCCTCTGCAAGGAACCCGGTACGTCACTGACTGAAAGAAATCAGTTACTTCCTGCCATAAAGGTTTTTGGTAAAAAGGGTACTTAGAAACATGCTGAAAAGGTAGGACATGGGTGTATGTAAAGTGTGTGTATGTGCAACGCTATTAAACAATGGTCCCTAATCCCGGACAACCCCTTTAAGTAGTGGGTGGTGTGTCTGAGCCTCTTTATGAATCTTCATAGTCAACCGGATGGGGGTACAGGGTGTCGGTTCCTTTGCTGATCAGATAGTGATGGCCTTTATTGGTTTTAGAGCTCAGCCTATTTTTATCCCCTACCTACACGATAGGGGATAAGTATCTGATCGGTGGGGACTGATGGGTCCCCCATGAGAATGGGGATCCTGTGTACCCAAAGAAATTGAATGGTGGGTCAACCATGTTCCCTTTTGCTTCATTCAATGTCATTGGGACTTCTGGAAATAGCTGAGCACTGTACTCGGCTATCTCCAGCAGTCTCATAGAGAGTGAACAGAGTAGCTATGTGCAAGCTACTTCATTCATAAGGGGACACAGGATCCAGTTCTCATGATCAGTGGTGGTTCCAGATATTCTGTAGATAGTTTTGTATTGACAGAAACTTTCCCCTATCTCTAGACAATATACCCATTGAAGTCAACAGGTACACAATAAATGTGGATGTAACATGGACCACATCCATATTTTTTTCAGATCCGCGATTTGCAGACTGCAAAACGGATATGGTAATGTGCATGAGGCCTTTTACAGATTGTACTGAAAAAGGTACAGTCAGCGGTGTACCACGCAGCAGCTATAGGGCCCCTGGACGAAGTGGGCCTGGTCTTGGACAAAAGGCCTGGCCTCCTAATTACACTTAATTCTCGCTCCTGAGTCCCTGCCCAGGGCTCAGGCTCTGCTTTCCAACTCCCTGCTTCCTCTTTCCTGTCATCGGGACCCCAGTAGCAACCTGAATGTTGCTTCTCAGTCACCGACACAGTGTAACGCCGCCATGCCCTGCTCTGTGCACTCAGGTACAGTAAGTATCTCTGTGTCAGCTTCATGCACTGATGTAGAGACACATTGTTTATCCTGCTTTACAGTGCAGCTTAGCTCCGTAAGGGCATTACTATGATCAATGTTGGACTGGGGTACCTAGAGCCCACCAGTAAAATTTATTTTGGTGGCCCACTGTATGGATACATTCAAATATTACCTGCTCACACAGCAGAAAGGTGCTACCAGATGATTGATTATGGGGGTCCCTGCGGCAATTTTGAGAAGGTAGGTACTGGGGAGAAGAGGATACTGGTAGCTTTCCTCTATACCTAGAAGACATCTCAGCTCTGATCGTGTCTATAATAAACTGGGGAGTTTCTTTAATAATCTATTGAGTTTTTTTTATCTGAACATAAGCTGGTTGAGGTGCTGTACATTGAATATATGTATTGTAGGAGAGTCCCCGGGATAATAGACGGACGATACGTGCCACCAGAGGTCCTGGCCTCGGTGGAGTAAGAACCGGATCATTGAGGTTACAGCAGCGAATGCAGCTGGCGCAGCGTGTCCGGGACGGTTCTTACTGGGAACAGGTAAAGAGCTGGGGGGTGCCTGTTCCCCACGGCCAGCCCAGGTTTTTGGTGGAGCTGGGCCTTTAAAGTATAACTGTCATATATATTTTTTTGGGGGAGTATTTGATTGTGGTGATTAATATCTCATTGGTGGCCCTACTTCAACTTTTCACTGTGTATTCAATTACCCCTTAATTCCACCGTTTTGTTCCCTGTACTGCCTACTTTTACCTCTGCTTAAAATCAGGTCTATGTGTTGAAGGACGGAGGACGCAGAAGCACGCAGCGTGCAAGGTCAGATTACAGACAGCCAGGGACTGTAAGTAAATGATTAAAGCCAGGTCCTCCCCAGCAGCTGATAACAGTGCCTGGGCTGTGTGCACTTCTCCCTGTCCCTGCGCTTGGCAGACGCTCCCTCACTCAGCAGAGCTGGGGAATGCAGAGTTGGAGCAGCGCAGACCAGGGAAGGGAGATCTGCCATCTGCTCAGTGTATAAATGAAAGCAACATGTGGTAAGAGGACCCCTTTGTGCTGCAGGAGATTAACCCTTTAGGGGGAGGGCTCTGGTTACTGACACTTTTGGGAGGCTATTGTTACTGGCTAGTGAGGGCAGGCGGGATTAGCCTTAGGGTGAGGGCAGTGGCGGTCATCTTAACTGAATAGTGAAATTGCAGTTTTATGTAGACTGGTTGCTAAGGGCTGAATCTTATTAAATATGGGGTAAGTCAGTCTAATAGTAACTGATAAAATCATTACAGAACCGTAATGAACTATCTGGTTTGGGAATAAGGACAATCGGGCTAGCCCACTCGCTCTTTGACTCTTCTATGACCCCTAGACGTAGCATCGATCTTACCTCCTGCGAAATGGCCTGTCGCCGAGCCTCCGGTACTCGGTATGGTCTTAGGCGGACTTTCACCCGGGGCTCGGTGACAATGTCATGCTCGATCAAGGTGGTACGTCCAGGAAGGTCAGAGAATACGTCCCTATTCCGACTAACGAATTCTCTCACCTCTTGTGTCTGTTTGGTCGACAGTCCGTCCCCTATCGTCTCCCCAGCGGCGTTCTCCGGAACCCCTGGTGACCCCGGGTCACTCCCTGCCGTCCAGACAGAGGGCGAGCTGTCTCCAAACAAATTCTCTCTGTCTCTCCAAAGTTTTAGTGGATTCACATGATATACTTGTTCGGGCTTCCGTCGCCCTGGCTGGTATATCCTGTAATCAACTGGGCCCACTTTCTCCTTAACTTCATAGGGTCCTTGCCACCGGGCCAAGAATTTACTCTCGACCGTGGGCACGAGTACAAGAACTCGGTCACCCGGGTGAAATGTCCTTACCCGGGCGGATCGGTTATATACCCGACTCTGGGCCAGTTGTGCCGCTTCCATGTGCTCACAGATGATCAGCAATACGACCCCTATTCGGTCCTGCATTTTTCCTATGTGCTCTATCACACTTTTGAGGCATAGGCTGTTGCTCCCATGCCTCCTTAGCGATATCCAGTTGCCCCACGGGGATGTCACCCATATAACAACTCAAAGGGCGAGAACCCCGTGGACGCCTGGGGCACTTCCCGTACCGCAAACAAAACATAGGGCAACAGTAAGTCCCAATCTCTCCCGTCCTTAGCCACGACTCTTTTTAGCATGGACTTCAGGGTCTTATTAAACCGTTCTACTAACCCATCGGTTTGGGGATGGTAGACAAACGTGTGCAGGTGTTTAATATTTAATAGCTTACACAATTCCTTTGTTATTTTGGACATAAATGGTGTCCCCTGGTCCACCAGAATCTCCTTTGGTATCCCCACCCGGGCGAACATACTCATGAGCTCTTTAGCTATTACCTTGGCCGACGTATGGCGCAATGGGACCGCCTCCGGATACCGAGTGGCATAGTCTAACACTACCAGGATGTGTTGGTGACCTCGGGCTGACTTAATAATGGGGCCTACCAGATCCATGGCGATCCTTTCGAAGGGCACTTCTATAATGGGCATAGGTACCAGTGGACTGCGATACTGAGGTTGGGGGCTAGTCACCTGACACACTGGACAGGACTGACAGAACCTCCGGACTTCCTCATATATTTCAGGCCAATAGAACCGTTGTAGAATTCGCTCCAGCGTTTTCTTAACCCCCAGATGACCACCCAACACATGCGCTAAATCCAAGACCATTCGCCGGTAAGGCTGGGACACCACCAGTTGTTCCACCACCTCCTGCCTCACCTTGTCTACCCTATATAACAGGTCCTGGTTATAGGCCAGGTAAGGAAATATGGTATCGGCGCCGGGACGCTGGGCAGCGCCATTAATCACCGACACACCTTCTCTAGCCCGCAATAACGTCGAATCCTGGAGGTGTGTGGTCCCGAAAGTTTCTCGGGGTACCTCCAGATCCAGGATGGACGAACTTTCTACTGTCTCACCTGCCAATACTTCTAGGGGAAACCGGTCAGGGTTACACTCTACCTCCCCTACGGTGACCCCTACAGCTGGGGCCCCTGCCTTGGGGTCCTTGGGCTCGGGACCTGGACATTTTTCTTCCCCACAGGTAGGCAACCCATTCCTCCACAAAGTCCAGAACAGGGGAAAGTCCCTCCCCAATAATGCGGCATAAGGGAGCCGTCTCCCCACTCCGACGACATGTGGTACCTCCTTCCCACACACCGCCAGGGTAACCTTAGTGGTGGGATTCTCCCGGCGATCCCCATGTATACAGACAATGGTAAGGATTCGCCTTTCTGGGAGTTTTTCCGTTGCCAGCGACTCATGGACCAGAGTTACCAGGCTCCCAGAGTCCAGCAGGGCCTGCACGGAGTGTCCATTAACAACGACATCACACACCGGAGGGGAGTCTGCAGCCAGCAGGGGTCAGCTATATAAACTGGTTGGGCATAAAATGAGGACCGGCGAGCGAACCCGCAGTCCATGGGTTCGGATGTCCTAGGGCAGTTGGCTGCCACATATCCCCAGTCCTGACAATGCCAACATCTGATCCCCGCAGCCTCCCTCCTCCCCAGGGTATTCCTCCCACGGACTGGAGATCCACTCCCCTCCTTATGAGGTGGGATCCCTTTTTCAGGATCCCGGGTCGGCAACGGGGGCTTACGTGACTTCGGTAGTACCGCTGAATCCCGCACCAAATCCTGAGTGACCATATACCTCTCCACCAGGCTAACCAGTTGTTCTAGGTTGCCTGGATCGCCTTGTCCCACCCAGCGCTGTATGGCTCTCGGGAGGGTACGCACAAACCTGTCGACCACGACCCTTTCAACCATCTGAGAAGGGCTCAACATTTCAGGCTGAAGCCATTTTTTTTACTAGGTGAAGTAAGTCATAGGCTTGTGACCGGGCGGGTCGGGACTCGGCAAACACCCACTGATACACCCTGTGCGCTCGCACATAGGTGTTTACCCCCAACCTGGCAAACACCTCACCTTTTAGCCTCTCATAGTCCTTGGCCTCATCGCGGCTGAGGTCAAAATAGGCCTTTTGTGCGTCCCCGACCAGAAAAGGCGCCACCACCTCGGCCCACTGCTCCAATGGCAGCCTCTCTTGCTCCGCGGTTCTTTCAAACACTGTCAGGAATGCCTCTATATCATCTTCCGGACCCATTTTCCTCAGGGCGGATCGGACTTTGTCCCTGGCGGTAGACACAGTCGGGGTTGTCGCGGTTGAAACTCCTTGCAGGGATGTTCACGTCGATTCTTGCATGGCTACCAGCTGCTGCATTAGGAGATTGTTTGTTTGCTGCTGTGCACACATAGCCTCCTCATGTCTTTTTTGCTGTAGCTCATTACTTTCCCTCTGAGCCTGCAATGCCTGTTGCTGCTGTAAATTACTCTGAATCAGGTGCTTAATGGCCTCCTCCATCTTGTCAGGAACCATAAAACTTGCAGGCCTGATATATATCACACAGTCCAACACAACTTTTGCCTCAGGCCTGCCTCACTGCAGGAATGCCCGCTCCAAGCCACCAATTTTGGGGTGATTTGCTCGTGGTAGGCTACAGTAGCGGCGGCAGTATTGAGGCAATCACAGACAGTCTTTGTGATACACTGTGACTTTATTCACACCAAAGGCATAACAGGCAATGTGCAGACCACACAGGTGCATATCCACATAGTGCATAGAACAAAAGTCCTTCCATAGAAAATAAACAGCAGGTTTGAGTCACCTTGTTTTGGACAGACCACAGCGGTTCTGCAGGCTTGTAAGCTACCTGCCTTTGTCTCCCTCAGGCCAGAGCCCCTTCGGCTAGTAGCACCACAGGTCCCAGGGCTATCCTTCAATGTGTGCTGCGCCCAGACTCTCCTTCACCAGCACTGACTCTGTCTGTGGAAATCTCCAGCACTTTGGTGTGAATAAAGACACGGTGTATCACAAAGACTGTCTGTGATTGCCTCAATACTGCCGCCGCTACTGTAGCCTACCACGAGCACATCCCCACAGTATGTAGTGCAGTAAGTCTACTGTGTTATGAGTCACTGGTGCAGTGGGTGGGAGACTAGGGGCCCACCTTGCTCAGGTTCCCACCGGGTTCCTGTAGGCCAGTCCGAGCCTGCCAATATTGTGATCCACCACCATTCTTTACTGTCTTCAGTGTACAGTGGCTTGAATTCAGTGCTCGGGGTTGTCTGACATACTGTATGTGGCCACTAGACCCAAAAAGAACAATTTTGCTTTGATTAATCCACATAATGTTGCACCATTTCTCTTTTGGCCAGTCAATAGGGGAGATTTATCAAAACTGGTGTAAACTATAGCTGGCTTTGATGTCCATAGCAACCAATCATATTCCACCTTTCACTTATTATAATTATTAGTACACCCCGTTGAATTAATAATTCAGTTACTCAGAATGAGCGGCATGCATGTTCTAATTTTTGGGTCTGTTTTCCATTACACTACTACATTTACAAAACCTACAAGGAAATTACCAGACCGCATGAAAATACAATGTTTTATTAAACATGATTCATAGGAAAATATATTATAAAACAGAACAAACATCTTGACAAGTGTATTTAGGAAATCAACGTCTGTGAACTCCTTTCTCCACGCTTCCTCGTTCCATCCTCCACAGTTGATTAGATCCATTCCAATTGGACAATTCCTTAGAGGACGTAGAATATGTTCCACTGACAACAACCACAATATGCAAATGACTTGAAAAAGATTCTTTAAAAATGCTTATAGGAGGGCAAAATCCTGCTCCCATTCTGATCTCCTATACTCTAAGACAAAAAAAATCTAGAGATGATAAAGTGAGATTTATTGAGATTTTATCACTAGTTATCATTCTAGATGGTCCGAGATAAAGGCCTGTTTGGAAAAATATTAGCCAGTACTATTGACAGATCTGATTGTTGGAAAGTATGCCACTTCGGGCCTCCGGTAGTAGCAAGAAGATTAAAAATTTGAAAGATCATAAGGAGTCTTTACATCAAACCGTTTCCTTCTATTTTCCCTGGGATAGGGAAATCTAAGGGATGCGATGAGTCTGAAACCTGTCGCCAGACATTTTAAAATGTACCATGCCTGTGTTCCCAAGGGTTTGAAGGTCTGGGGAATAGATTGCGTACTTAAAAATGTTCATGGTGGAAATATATCAAAGAAACTTGCTCAATTGGAATGCAAATTAATTTTGAAACTGAATACATTACGCCCAAATGGACTCAATGAGTCCACTGGTTTTTCGTCTTTCCTTTAAGCACTTCCTGAGTCAGCACATGTTTATTGTTTTTAATTGTTTTTAATCATGAAATGTTATGTATATTTATTATTTAATAAGTGTTGTCATTGCATGTAATTAACCACCTTCCATCTTTTAGGTTTCACAAATATATTGCTGGACCTTAGGATCATTTACAGCACATAATTTATTTTTTTCTCTCACATCAATTATTACGTCATTGATATATTAATTAATATATATATTTTTCATATAATTTTGTAGAAAAATTGCTTTGTTTTTTTTCAATCGTGTCCAGTTTCACTTCACATATCATATTATTATGTTCACACATTCACAGCTTCAATTTATTTTTTAACCACCTCCCGACCGCTGTACGCACCGATGCGTCCTGGAGGTGGTTGATTTGTTCCTCCTGGACGCATCGGCGCGTCTTCTCGCGAGACGCGAGATTACGTCACAGCCGGCCCGCGCATGCGCATCGCGGGCCGGCATTTCGCAGCACAGTATTTCGTCAGCAGCCTGCCGGCCACGATCATTGGCTGGCAGGCTGCTGATTTTTAAAAAATCCAATCAGCAGCCATATAACCCCACATATTAGTAAATATGATGGGGTTATATGGCTGCTGTGCTCCTCTGCTCCTTCTTTTGGTCGGTTGGTTCCAGCAGAGGAGCAGAGGAGCACACATCACTGTGAGTACCCACTACACCACACTTAGCCCCCAGATCACCCCAATTAACCCTTTGATCACCCCTTTGATCGCCCCTGTCAATCACTAGTGAAAGGAAAAAAGTGATCAGTGCAAACTGTCACTTTTTTTTTTCACTGGTATTGACCGTTAGGTTTCAGTATAGTTTAGGCCCCTTGGTTAGGTAGTTTAGGGATCGGTTAGCGCCCAGCCCACCGCACCGCAGTCCGTTATTCGCTGATTAGCGTATCGCTAATCAGCATTTGTACTTTTATAGTATCTGGAAGTGATCAAAACTGATCACGGTCAGATCTATAATAGTACTAGTGTCACTTTAGTTCTCCCTCCACGCAAAACGCAGTGTTTGCCCGATCAGGCCTGATCGGTCGCCCACACGTGCGTACACCCACGCCCGCCCCACCGCAGTGACAAAAACAATTTATTTTTTTTGATCGCTGCACATTCATTTTACACGCACTGCGGCGATAAAAAAAATCAGTTTTGATATTTTTTATCAACCGCAGCGGCCTCCGGTACTTCGCTAGCCTCCCATTTGTAAGACAGGCTTGCTTTTTTTTTCTTGGGTAGTCTCAGGGAATACCCCTAAATTTAGTTGCCCACATGTCTAACAGGGGGTATTCTTCTGAAGAGGCCTACAGGCTTCTGACCCAGTCGGATGAGGAGTGGGAACCCTCATCTGATGAATCCAGCGGGTCAGAATACGAACCTGTAGAAAGCAGTGGCTCTCTGACCCAAAGTTCGGACGAGGAGGCTGAGGTCCCTGATAGCACCAGGCGTACCCGGCCCCGTGTCGCTAGACCGCAGGTTGCGCAGGATCCGCTTCAAGAGCAGCAGAGTGGGGCTGGTGCTGTCGGATTACGTGGTGAGGCATACACCAGCAGCCCAGCCCTTCCTGGACCTAGTACCAGCACTGCCGTACAACCTGGTGAAGTAGCGAGCACCAGAAGGGCAGTTGAAGCTGGTACGGTGGCACGTGCAGTAGTGACCCCGTCGCAGCCACCGCAAAGATGTGCCCGTAGAGCCCCTAGAGTCCCTGAGGTGCTGGCAAACCCTGATTGGCAGTCCCCAACTTCAGCCGCACCTGTAGTTTTCCCTTTCACCGCCCAGTCTGGAGTTCGGGTTGAGACAGCTCAGATCGATTCGGCCCTGGGATTTTTTGAGCTGTTCTTGACTGCGGAGCTTTTAGACTTAGTTGTGGCAGAGACAAACCGGTATGCCACACAATTTATCACCGCTAACCCGGGAAGCTTTTATGCCCAGCCTTTCCGGTGGAAACCAGTCCAAGTTTCCGAACTTAAAACTTGTCTGGGCCTCCTCCTCAACATAGGCCTGACAAAAAAGCATGAATTGCGGTCATATTGGTCCACGAACCCGATTCATCACATGCCCATGTTCTCTGCTGCTATGTCCAGGACACGATTTGAGGTCATCCTGCGTTTCCTGCACTTTAGTGACAACACCGCCTCCCGTCCCAGGGGCCACCCTGCTTTTGACCGGCTCCACAAAATTCGGCCCCTCATAGACCATTTCAACCTGAAATTTGCAGATTTACCCCTGAGCAAAACATCTGCATAGACGAGTCCCTAATACATTTTACCGGGCGCCTTGGCTTCAAACAATACATCCCAAGCAAGCGCGCCCGGTATGGGGTCAAATTGTATAAGCTCTGTGAAAGGGCCACAGGCTATACCCACAAATTTCGGATCTATGAGGGAAAAGATCAGACCCTGGAGCCGGTCGGTTGCCCTGACTACCTGGGGAGCAGTGGGAAGACAGTTTGGGACTTGGTGTCACCCTTATTCGGCAAGGGGTACCATCTTTATGTGGACAATTTCTACACAAGTGTGGCCCTCTTTAGGCATTTGTTTCTAGAACGGATTGGCGCCTGTGGTACCGCGCGAACTAGTCGCGTGGGCTTCCCCCAACGGCTCGTTAGCACCCGTCTTGCAAGGGGGCAGAGGGCCGCACTGTGTAACGAAGAACTGCTCGCGGTGAAATGGAGAGACAAGCGTGACGTTTACATGCTCTCCTCCATTCACGCAGACACGACAATCCAAATTGAGCGAGCAACCCGTGTCATTGAAAAGCCCCTCTCAGTCCACGACTATAACCTCCACATGGGAGGGGTCGACTTCAATGACCAGATGTTGGCTCCGTATTTAGTTTCCCGACGCACCAGACGCTGGTATAAGAAGGTGTCTGTATATTTGATTCAATTGGCTCTGTACAATAGTTTTGTTCTCTACAGTAAGGCTGGGAGAACTGGATCCTTCCTCAAATTTCAGGAAGAGATCATCGCGAACCTCCTGTATCCAGGAGGTTCCGTGGCCCCATCCACCAGTGTAGTTAGCCGTCTACACGAGCGACACTTCCCCAGTGTCGTTGCTGGTACCTCAAACCGACCGCCACCCCGAAAAAAATGTCGTGTCTGTAGCAGGAGTGGAATAAGGCGTGACACCCGCTATTTCTGTCCTGACTGTCCCGACCACCCTGCCCTATGCTTAGGGGAGTGTTTCCGAAAGTACCACACACAGGTACACCTAGCATAGGGATCATCTCACCAGGATAGGCACACAGGGCTATTAGGGCCCATTCACTCACAGCTGCTGCAAACGTCTCCTTTCACATGGGACAAAGTGCATAACGCACTTCGCCACATTTTTGGGCTATTTGCGCTTTGCACATTGACCCATGGGGAAGGAGAGGTTTGTTCTATAAAGGTAAAAAAACAAAAAAAAAAACAAAAAAAAAAAACAGGTAAGCAAACAGGTTAATGTTTAGTTCCAAAAGTTAAAGTTACATGTTCTGTTCCAAAGTTAATAAAATTATTGCGTTGTGGCCTGGTTTTTTCTTTTTTTTTTTTTTTTGTTTTTTTACCTTCCAGGTGGACCAACCGATCGACCAGCTGCAGCACCGATGTGCATTCTGACAGAAGCATTGCGCTGCTGTCAGATTACACGCAAGTCGGTGTATGTGGCGCTGCAAGACGGGATTTTCTCCTCTGCAGTGACAGATACGTTTGCCAAGGCATACGAGCTGAGGAGGAGGCAGCGTTCCTATGCTTTGGCAAACACTTTGTATATATATATATATATATATATAAAAAAAAATAATCCCGGCAATGATTTATTCATCCACATCGATTGATGCGAATGGAGAAATCTGGTTTGCCAGGGCATACGAGCTAAGTGGGTATGGATGTAGGGCGGAGCTCCTATGTCCTGGCAGACGCCTTTCCCCTCCATTTTTTTTGGCAGAGATTTTTTCATCCACATTGATCGATGCGAATGAAGAAATCTGTGCCGTTCATTTTTTCTTCTTTCAGCCCAGAGGCTGAACGGAAAAAAATATCTCATTACCTGTATGCTCAATATAAGGATAATAGCAGAAACTCCTAATGCTGGCCATACATGTAATGATTGCGGAGACCCTCAAATGCCAGGGCAGTACAAACACCCCACAACTGACCCCATTTCGGAAAGAAGACACCCCAAGGTATTTGCTGAGGGGCATATTGAGTCCATGAAAGATTTAAATTTTTGTCCTAAGTTAGCGGAAAGTGAGACTTTGTGAGAAAAAACAAAAAAAAAATCAATTTCCGCTAACTTATGCGAAAAAAATAAAATTTCTATGAACTTGCCAGGCCCCTCATTGGATACCTTGGAGTGTCTTCTTTCCAAAGTGGGGTCACATGTGGGGTATTTATACTGCCCTGGCTTTTTAGGGGCCCTAAAGCGTGAGAAGAAGTCTGGGATCCAAATGTCTAAAAATGCCCTCCTAAAAGGAATGTGGGCACCTTTGCGCATCTAGGCTGCAAAAAAGTGTCACACATCTGGTATCGCCGTACTCAGGAGAAGTTGGGGAATGTGTTTGGGGGTGTCATTTTACATATACCCATGCTGGGTGAGATAAATATCTTGGTCAAATGCCAACTTTGTATAAAAAAATGGGAAAAGTTGTCTTTTGCCAACATATTTCTCTCACCCAGCATGGGTATATGTAAAATGGCACCCCAAAACACATTCCCCAACTTCTCCTGAGTATGGCGATACCAGATGTGTGACACTTTTTTGATGCCAAGGTGGGCAAAGGGGCACATATTCCAAAGTGCACCTTTCGGATTTTGCAGGCCATTTTTTACACATTTTGATTGCAAAGTACTTCTCACACATATGGGCCCCTTAATTGCCAGGGCAGTATAACTACCCCACAAGTGACCCCATTTTGGAAAGAAGACACCCCAAGGTATTCTGTGAGGGGCATGGTGAGTTCCTAGATTTTTTTATTTTTTGTCGCAAGTTAGTGGAATATGAGACTTTGTAAGAAAAAAAAAAAAAAAAAAAAACATCATCATTTTCCGCTAACTTGTGACAAAAAAAAAAAAATTCTAGGAACTCGCAGTGCCCCTCACGGAATACCTTAGGGTGTCTTCTTTCCAAAATGGGGTCACTTGTGGCGTAGTTATACTGCCCTGGCAATTTAGGGGCCCATATGTGTGAGAAGAACTTTGCAATCAAAATGTGTAAAAAATGGCCTGCAAAATCCGAAAGGTGCACTTTGGAATATGTGCCCCTTTGCCCACCTTGGCAGCAAAAAAGTGTGACACATCTGGTATCGCCGTACTCAGGAGAAGTTGGGCAATGTGTTTTGGGGTGTCATTTTACATATACCCATGCTGGGTGAGAAAAATATCTTGGTCAAATGCCAACTTTGTATAAAAAAATGGGAAAAGTTGTCGTTTGCCAAGATATTTCTCTCACCCAGCATGGGTATATGTAAAATGACACCCCAAAACACATTCCCCAACTTCTCCTGAGTACGGCGATACCAGATGTGTGACACTTTTTTGATGCCAAGGTGGGCAAAGGGGCGCATATTCCAAAGTGCACCTTTCGGATTTCACCGGTCATTTTTTACAGATTTTGATTGCAAAGTACTGCTCACACATATGGGCCCCTAAATTGCCAGGGCAGTATAACTACGCCACAAGTGACCCCATTTTGGAAAGAAGACACCCCAAGGTATTCCGTGAGGGGCATGGCGAGTTCCTAGAATTTTTTATTTTTTGTCGCAAGTTAGTGGAATATGAGACTTTGTAAGGAAAAAAGAGAAAAAAAAAATCATCATTTTCCGCTAACTTGTGACAAAAAATAAAAAATTCTAGGAACTCGCCATGCCCCTCATGGAATACCTTGGGGTGTCTTCTTTCCAAAATGGGGTCACTTGTGGCGTAGTTATACTGCCCTGGCAATTTAGGGGCCCAAATGTGTGAGAAGTACCTTGCAATCAAAATGTGTAAAAAATGACCGGCGAAACCCGAAAGGTGCACTTTGGAATATGTGCCCCTTTGCCCACCTAGGCTGCAATAAAGTGTCACACATGTGGTATCGCCGTACTCAGGAGAAGTTGGGGAATGTGTTTTGGGGTGTCATTTTACATATACCCATGCTGGGTGAGAAAAATATCTTGGTCAAATGCCAACTTTGTATAAAAAAATGGGAAAAGTTGTCTTTTGCCAAGATATTTCTCTCACCCAGCATGGGTATATGTAAAATGACACCCCAAAACACATTCCCCAACTTCTCCTGAGTACGGCGATACCACATGTGTGACACTTTTTTGCTGCCAAGGTGGGCAAAGGGGCGCATATTCCAAAGTGCACCTTTCGGATTTCACCGGTCATTTCTTACACATTTTGATTGCAAAGTTCTTCTCACACATTAGGGCCCCTAAATTGCCAGGGCAGTATAACTACCCCACAAGTGACCCCATTTTGGAAAGAAGACACCCCAAGGTATTCTGTGAGGGGCATGGTGAGTTCCTAGAATTTTTTATTTTTTGTCGCAAGTTAGTGCAATATGAGACTTTGTAAGAAAAAAAAATAAAAATAAATCATCATCATTTTCCGCTAACTTGTGACAAAAAATAAAAAGTTCTATGAACTCACTATGCCCATCAGCGAATACCTTAGGGTGTCTACTTTCCGAAATGGGGTCATTTGTGGGGGTTTTCTACTGTCTGGGCATTGTAGAACCTCAGGAAACATGACAGGTGCTCAGAAAATCAGAGCCGTTTCAAAAAGCGGAAATTCACATTTTTGTACCATAGTTTGTAAATGCTATAACTTTTACCCAAACCATTTTTTTTTTTTGCCCAAACATTTTTTTTTTATCAAAGACATGTAGAACTATAAATTTAGCGAAAAATTTATATATGGATGTCGTTTTTTTTGCAAAATTTCACAGCTGAAAGTGAAAAATGTCATTTTTTTGCAAAAAAATCGTTACATTTTGATTAATAACAAAAAAAGTAAAAATGTCAGCAGCAATAAAATACCACCAAATGAAAGCTCTATTAGTGAGAAGAAAAGGAGGTAAAATTCATTTGGGTGGTAAGTTGCATGACCGAGCGATAAACGGTGAAAGGAGTGTAGTGCCGAAGTGTAAAAAGTGGCCTGGTCATGAAGGGGGTTTCACCTAGCGGGGCTGAAGTGGTTAATCATGTTCACATAATTATATTTGTCAACCATAATATTATGTTCACATATTCACAACATCAATTTATTTCTTAATCATGTTCACATAATTATATTTGTTAGTGCTATTATTTTTATTCACATAATCAGATTCACATATATATTTTTTCACATGATTTAACTTTTTTTAATCTTCATATTTATGATTTTATATTTATGACTTTTCATACAATTATGTTCACATTACTCACGTTTATAATGTGGTTTTCTATACAAATTGAGCATGGGTGTTGATTTACATTGTATCACATATTTTATCAAGTTTCACCAATTGCTGCCGTCTTGGATGTGATGCGTATGTTTATGGAATTATTAATATATTGAGTACACTTTCTCCTTTTTTTGTCCCTTCTATTTTTTTCTAAATTGCGCTGTTATGCAGGCCTGCGCATGCGCTATCTGGCTTCTGGTGTCAGTGATATCATCTCTGTAACTCTGTGGGGTGTACCGGCGTCATCATGTGACCCGATGTAGATCATGTGACTCATTTGTTTTGTGATGCTTCGCGTCACAAAGCTGCGGCCCGCGATATTATTCTCATATATGGTTCAGGTGTGCACGCTAATGTAATCAATGTTATGATTGGTTGGTGGGGGTATTTATTGTAAATTCTGGGGTGATGTTGCCACCCCCAGACGAAGGTTTCGCTGAAATGCACGTCGGGTTGGCCATCCCGGAGGAGGCACAGCATGGGTAATATATTCTGCCTTGGTTATTTATGATATTGATACAATTGCATTTTATCTCATTATTATGTGGAGCAGTATGAATTGTTGCCAATGTGCTTACCTCTGGTGATGTCGCCTTGTCCCTGCACTTGTTTTGTTTTATAATGTATCGTCCTATGAATCATGTTTAATAAAACATTATTGTATTTTCATGCTGTCTTGTAATTTCCTTGTAGGTTTTGTAATAGATTCATACCATAGGCATGTGTCTAGTTAGACATAATTGGTGAATTTGTTGCGGTATTGGGCCAAGTTTCATTGGTATACTACATTTACAAGTAAATTCTGTGTCACCTTGTAGTTCACTGTGTCACGGGTTGCTGTAAGTACTCGCTTTAGTAGCTCTCTGGTGTACTGGCTGCAGTGGATTCCGTGTAGGCTGGTTGCTATGACCTACAGTATGTGTAGTTGCGGCAGCCTGTGTGAAAACTGCTACTTGTGTATGCATGCTCCCGTCCCTGTTGTCTCTGTTCTGGCGGGGTTAATGGTATGGTCTGGGTATGTCTTCTAGGTGTCAGGTGACCTTATTCTGCTCTTTATATACCTGTGAGTTGTGGATTTGGGGGTCAGTCTGTCTCCAGTTAACTCTGCATGGGGAACAGGCATCTGCTAGTCTGGTTATATGTCTGGTGTGCAGTTCTGTCTGTTCACCCATTGACTAAACGCATGGGAAACAGGCATCTGCTAGTCCGAATCTATGCCTTCGGTGAGAGGGCTCCTGGGTTCTTCAGAGGGAGAACATCTAGTCTATGTGTGCAGCTTTGCCTCTGACCGCCATGTGGTGTTCTGCATGTGGTCCAGGCATATGCTTGTCTGCCTGTTTGGGCAGCTCTGCTTGGGAACGCCATGTGTCATTTCGCATGGGGTCCAGGCATCTGCTTGTGTTCTGGTTTCCTTTGTCTTGACTGAACTGTGTCCTGTGCAGTTGTTTAAGTTCCAGTTTGTGTGCCTGGGTTCCAGTCCTTATGTTTGTGTGGACCGCTGGTGCTTGCTAGTGTTGAGCACGAATATTCGAATATAGAATTTTTTTTTGCGAATATCGGCACTTTGCTAATTCGCAAATATTTTGAATATAGAGCTATAAATTCGCTATTTAGAATATTCGTGTTTCAACTTAGACCCGGTTTACTATGGTTGGCTTGGTAGAATTGGCAAATATGACGAATGTATTCGTCATATTCCTCAAAACGAAGATAACAAAGTATTCTCCATCTTCGTTTTAGATCCATATCCGTCAACTTCGCTATGCGAATTAAACACAGCTGTCTCTATAGTCAACTTTCCTATTTGATTGCTAGAATTAGCGAAGTTGACGAATATGGAGCTAAAACAAAGTTATATTAATCGCATTGCGATTACAACTTGGCACTGCTATATTCCATATTCGTTAACATCGTTAATTCTAGCAAGCTGACCCATTAGAAACCCAGCTCTAAGTTGAAATTGCAATGCGATTAATATAACTTGAAGTCATCGCATTGCGATTTCAACTTGGACCTGGTTTTACTATGGTTGGCTTGGTAGAATTAGCAAAGATGACAATTATGACGAATGTATTCGTCACATTCCTTCAAAACGAAGATAACGAAGTATTTTCCATCTTCATTTTGAGGAATATGACGAATACATTCATCATATTCGTCATCTTCGCTAATTCTAGATATCAAACCAGTAGGAAAGTAGCCTTAAGTTATAATTGCAATACGCGATTATTTAAATCGCATATTAATCGCGATTACTAGAATAATGACGAATATACATTCGTCATATTCGTCATCTTCGCTAATTCTAGATATCAAACCAATAGGAAAGTAGCCTTAAGTTATAATCGTAATACGCGATTATTTAAATTGCATATTAATCGCGATTACTAGAATAATGACGAATATTAAACGAATATTCTATTGAATATTCGCAAATTTCGTCAAAATCGAATATGGCACCTGCCGCTCATCACTAGTGCCTTGCACCGTTGGTCTCTGCAGGTAAGTGGCCCCAAGTCAAACCGGTGCACTTCCTCCAGTGTTGTTACCTGCCACTATACCTTTACCTGCTGGTCGACCTCACTGTCATGTCCTGATTCTGTTAATAAAGTATTTGTTTTTGGTCCTTGCTTTGTCTGCTTGCCTTGGTTTGTTATGCCCCGGAGATGTTCTAGGGGTCGGTAGGACCCTCATTAGAACATGACATTTGCTATGTAAAAATATCACTTCTACCCAAAACAGTGATTTATCAGGCTATTTTTTTTAACACTACTGTATATACACCATTTCCACTACCATGACCACATGTGACAGTGTGCCTGGTGGTCTCGGCAAGTGAAGAAGCAATGTTTTTTATAAAAGCCATCAAAAATGAATCTTTTTGGGGAGCAGTTTCAGGTTTTAGTTATATTTTTCAGCAGTATGGAACATGATGGACAAGTCAGGAGATGTTGCTGCTACTACTTATAGACCTACACAGGTGCACAAGTGTAGTAGTAGCTGCAGCAGCAGTACTATATGGAATATAATGGACAGGCCGACAATGGCAGTGGAATCAATGGCATTGCGAATAGCCAGTCCCCACTACCTGCAATGGCAGATCTTTTCATTGGCATAAGAAGGAGGTGGCACAAATCCATGCCTGATTCATTTTCATGTACTGTTTTCCACACTTGTAGAGGACAGTTTTGTCCCCTTTGGTGTGAATACCCTCTCGAATGGACACGCATGCAAGACAGTGAGTGACATAATGTCCATGACCAGAATTAATATTATTGATGACATCATAGAAATGACTGCCTGTTTCTCACTAACACAGTGACACTGACTCCAGTGTCTCTCTAAAATGTATCTCGCTATCAATTTATTTTGAATCTAAGGCTAGGTCTACACGACGACATTTGTCGCGCGACATTTTGTTGCACCAATGTCGCACGACAATTTTTATAATGACAGTCTATGGTGTCGCACTGCAACATGCGACATGCTGCAACTGCGACGCGACAGTCGCAGAAAATCCATTCAAGATGGATTTTTCTGCGACTGTCGCGTTGCAGTCGCAACATGTCGCATGTTGCAGTGCGACACCATAGACTGCCATTATAAAAATTGTCGCGCGACATTGGTGCAACAAAATGTCGTGCGACAACTGTTGCGCCCTATCTGTCGCGCGACTTTTTGTCGCGCGACAAATGTCGTCGTGTAGACCTAGCCTAAGAGTATGTTCGCATATGTGGCAGCGATTACAGCAGGCTGTTCTGGTAGAAAGCACCCTGTTGGATTTAGCTAGATTTGACATTGCTGGATTCTACAGTTCACTGCCTTATCCTTATTGACTGTAATGCAGTGATCCGGCTGCTTTCCAGCATAATCGTCATCTGGACAGAAACTGTTGCATGCAACAGTTTTTGTCCGTCCAACAGACAGCCTTTGTGCTAGATCAGGCATGCCGCAGAAGCGAACATACCGTAACTGACTATTCTCTACTCCTCACTGTGACAATATCTGTATTCTGTGCTTTACCATCTCTTCCTGTCAGATGTCTTCTCTCTTGTATGTGTATCCCCCACAAAGCGGCAGTCATCAGGGACCCACGCCTATAGTCCCTCATAATTGGCTGTGCTAGAGGGCCTGCATGGCATTATGGAGAAGCCAACTGTGCTGCCACGCAAAGTGTGATCCTTCTTCTCTGTCTTGTGATCTGTATCTGAACGGAAGTGACTCTTTTGAGCAATTTGTACAGGTCGAATCCCAAACGTTCCCAATTTGCTGAAATCTAAAACGTTTGGGAAATTCATAACAAATCAAATTTGTGCAAATTCAAATAGCTTAGCTCTAATTTTTCTATCAATCTCTGTACAAACTTACTGCCCTAAAGACTGCCAAGGCGGTTGGCGTAACTTTCTAGACAGCTTGCATGTAATATCTTTGTTACTCATATGTTTGGTTTCAAGGATCCAGCCTTATGAGAATACAGGCTACAGTTTTGCAACTTGTTTGGGGTAAGGGGAACACATTAATTTCTTCACACCACTTCCTTTTCTCAACCTGGAAAAAAGCAGAACCATCTTTGAGCATCCTCCTCTGTTCAGTCCTGGAGCTCTTTAGAAACACTATCTTTAAATAGCAGAGCATGGAGAAGAGGTGGTATCGTACATCATGTTCCTGCGGACTGTTCACAGCTGCTGTTTGTTCAGCTTTTATCCTTCTGTTACACCTTTTGGTTTTTGAGTTCTTTAGAGAACAATTCTAGGTACTGTTGCTATTAATACTGGTATTACGGTCAATGCCAAAAACAATATTAAATGGTAAAAAAATTGAAGTGCTGAATATTTGTCCCTTTCAGATGCCTTATATAAAAGCATTTGATTAGTAATGTTAGAACATGTCCATTTGTATAAATTAATGTTCTTTTCCTCCTGTTGTAAACATGCTCTTAACCTTAATGCTAAAAAACTCTCCATCCGCCTTGCACTGCTAACCAATAACCCATCTTTAATTTTCCCTTCATCTCTAGACCCATGGAGCAATGGGTCTACTCTTGTCTAGTGATGGACGAACATCGGCCAGGACGATTTGCAAACGCGATTGAGCGAACGCGATCAAATGTTCACGATCTGCACATTCGTGGCGGGCCCCATTCACTTTAATGGCAGGCAAAACTGAAAAACCTTCAGGTCATATTTACAGCTACTAAATACTTACAAATTGTCCCACAACATGGACAGTGAAATACCAAAGGGGATCAATGGCAAAAAGTCCCACCAAAAATATGTATTTTAATCAGGGGCTAGTTTCTTAAAGGGAAACTGTCAAAAATGTGCCCTGATGGAGCCTAGTAAAATTTTATTTTAGGCCCCAAACATTAGGCATTCACCGGACAGAAAACATCAAGTGATTATGTGGCTGGAGGTATATTAGACGGTGATTGGATATAAATTTTACTGCAGGCCAGTGGACTATAGGCCCCAAAAATTATTCATTCACCGTACAGAAAAGAAGAATTGATAATGTGGCTGGAGGTACATTAGGCGGTCACCGTATAACAATTTTACTGTTGGCCAGTTAGATTACAGGCCCCAAAAATTATTCATTCACCGTACATAAAAGATCAAGTGGTTATGTGACTGGAGGTATATTAGACTGTCACTGGATAGCAATTTTACTGCAGGCCAGTACAAATACATGTCAAATACATATGTTTAAAAGCTTAAAATATAAAATTGGATTAAAAACATGGCTAACGTAATCCCCCCTCTTGAATAAACCTCAAATGGTAATAGGTGAAATTCGATAACACGTTGTCGTCATAGGTGTTGAATTCCTCTGAGACCCCTACAATTAGGCATTCACCGTACAGAAAAGAACAAGTGATTATGTGGCTGGAGGTATATTAGACGACCAATGGATATCAATTTTACTGCAGGCCAGGGGACTACAGGCCCCAAAATCTATTCATTCACAGTACAGAAAAGAACAATTGATAATGTGGCTAGAGGTACATTAGGCGGTCACCGTATAACAATTTTACTGCTGGCCAGTTAGATTACAGGCTCCAAAAATTATGCATTCACCGTACAGAAAAGATAATTTCATTATATGGCTGGAGGTACATTAGGCGGTCATCGTATAACAATTTTACTGTTGGCCAGTTAGATTACAGGCCCCAAAAATTATGCATTCACCAGACAGAAAACATCAAATGATTATGTGGCTGGAGGTATATTAGACTGCCATTGGATATCAATTTTACTGCAGGCTAGTGGAGTACACTCCCCAAACATTAGGCATTCACTGCACAGAAAACATCAAGTGATTATGTGGCTGGAGGTATATTACATGGTCATTGGATATCAATTTTACTGCAGGCCAGTATAAATACATGTCAAATACATATGTTTAAAATAACTAAAAATATAAAATTGGATTAAAAACATGGCTAACGTAATCCCCCCTCTTGAAAAAAAACAACAATGGTAATAGGTGAAATTCAATTAATCGTGGTCCTCACAGGTGTTGAATTCCTCCGAAATCCATGCCTCATTCAATTAAAAAAATGTGAGGTAGTCCACACTGTCATCAGCTAGGCAAGTGCACTTATTGGTCACGATTCCCCCTGCTGCGTCCTTTCGGACAGGGCACTAGACGAGGGGCAAGACAAGAGTTCCATGGCAAATTGTGCCAGCTCTGGTCACATGTCAAGCCTGTACACCCAGTAGTCAAGGGGTTCCTTGCTTCTCAGAGTGTCCACATCAGCCGTTAACCCAATGTAGTCGGACATCTGTCGGTCTAGTCGTTCCCTGAGGATGGATCCAGAGGGCGGCTGTCGATGGGTTGGCTGCAAGAATGTTCTTATATCTGAAGAGATCAACGCATCTTCAAACCGCCCTCTTCTTGCATGCGTGGTAGGATTGGTACAGTTTCTCTGTGGGTGGAAATTCCTCTGCCAGCGCCCGCAACAGCAGAATGCAGCATCTTTCGAAGCAAGGCCTGGAAATGCTGCATTCTGACAGCTCTCTGTGATGCTGCCATTTTGTGTTTGTACGTCTAAGTACGTTGCCACCCAGTACTGGTCCTTGCCCTTTATGCTTTTTATACGGGGGTCCCTCTTCAAACACTGGAGCATGAAGGCCCCCATTTGCACTAAATTGAAAGCGGTGGAGCGGCCTGGCTCCTACTCATCGCTCAGGGGAATGTTGTCCTCGGTCTGCTCCCCCATCCATGGACAACACCAGGGATCCCAGAAAAGTTTAAAGCCTGCTCTTCTTGCTCCTCCTCCTCCCCCCAGGCAACATCCTCCTCTGACTCCTCTTCAGACTCCTGCTGACTTGTCTCAGATGGAGTAGCCCCCCCTGGGAATTCATTCAGTAGTGCGACTTCCTCATCTTCCTGCTCCTCGACGGCTTGATCAATGACACAACGCAATGCACGCTCCAGAAAGAAGGCGTAAGGTACAATGTCACTGATGGCGTCTTGGCTGCGGCTGACCAGTTTTGTGATCACATCAAATTGCCCCAGAAGTCTGCATGCGTCGTGCATGAGCAGCCACTGGCGCGGGGAAAAAACCAAGCTCCCCAGAACCTGTCCTGCTGCAGAGTTTGTATAGGTAGTCGTTAACGGCACGTTTCTGCTGGAGCAGCCTATCAAGAATATACAAGGTGGAGTTCTAGCGCATTGGGCAGTCACAATTCAGACATCTGATGGGCAAGTGGTGTCGCCGCTGAACGTCAGCAAGACAATCCATGGCCGTGTAAGATCTAAAATGGCCAGCGTTTTCCTGGCCTGCCGCAATATGTCCTGGACCCTGTGGTATTTGCCAACGAATCTCTGCACGACTAAGTTCAGGAAGTTTGTCATGCACGGCACATGTGTCATGTTGCCCTGTTTCAGCATGCTCAGCAGATTGGCACCGTTGTCGCACACCACTTTACCAACTGTCACTTTGAGCGAGGTTAGCCACTGATTGGTCTTTGACCGTAGAGCTAAAAGGAGTGCAGGACAGGTGTGGCTCTTGGCTTCCAGGTGCAAAAGCCGCATCACAGCATGGCAACGTCTCACCTGGCACGTCGAATAGGTTCTGGGAGCTTGGGGGGTGCAGCAGAAGAGGCGGTAGCAATGGAAAAGGAGGAGTCAGCTGAGGAGGAGATGGAGGATGGAGTAGGAGGAGGAGAAGAGGCAGGCCTGCATGCAATCCATGGCGGTAACACCAAATCCACACGGGTGCCACACGGGTGCCACGGGTTGCATGCTTGACAGCCGTCAGAAGGTTCACCCAGTGGGCAGTAAAAGTTTTATGTACCTTCCCTGCACGTGTTTTCTAGACCACGTGTCTGTGGTCATATGTATGTTGGCACCGACACTGTGTGCCAGAGATACATTCACTTGCTGCTGAACATGGCGATATAGCTCTGGGATGCCCTTCTGGGAGAAATATTTCAATCCGGGGACCTTCTATTGCGGTGTGCCAATGGCCACAAATTTTCTAACGGCCTCCGAGTCCACCAATCCGAGTCCACCAATTTATATGGCAGTAGTTGGCCGGCTAGCGGTTGCGACAAGCCGGCATCAGCCGTTGGGCAAGAGTCTTATCGGGCGTGATCAACTTTTTACGTTCGAACATTTGGGCCACGGAAGCCTGCTTTTTGCCAGATGAACGTGACGATGGCACAGTGGAAGGTGGAGTGGAGGACAAATGGGAGTAGTAAAAAAAAGGAGAAGGAGAAGAGGCAGGATGTGGAGCGCTGGGAGTGTGGCTCCAATAGCGTTTGTCCCTCTGTATAGCTGTGGTATCTCAGCAGAATCATACACAACTGCTGTACAATACAAATACACTATATAGAAAGTATATTATAGGTATATCACACCCCTGCCTCAATCAGTTTTTATGGGGGGGCAACTGGTATATCACACCAGTTGCAATTAGTTGCTCCAATAGCGTTTGTCCTATAGCTGCGGTATCGCAGCAGAACCACACACAACTGCTGCACAAAACAAATGCACTATATAGAAATAGAAAGTATATTATAGGTATATCACACCCCTGCCTCAATCATTTTTTTGGGGGGTCAACTGGTATATCACACCAGCTGCAATTAGTTGTTCCAATAGAGTTTGTCCTATAGCTGCGGTATCGCATCAGAACCACACACAACTGCTGCACAAAACAAATGCACTATATAGAAAGTATATTTTAGGTATATCACACCCCTGCCTCAATCATTTTTTTGGGGGGGGGGGGGCAACTGGTATATCACACCAGTTGCAATTAGTTGTTCCAATAGTGTTTGTCCCTCTGTATAGCTGCGGTATCGCAGCAGAACCACACACAACTGCTGCACAATACAAATGCACTATATAGAAAGTTTATTATAGGTATATCACACCCCTGCCTCATTCAGTTTTTTTGGGGGGCAACTGGTATATCACTCCAATTACAATTAGTTGTTCCAATAACGTTTGTCCCTCTGTATAGCTGCAGTATCTCAGCTGAACCACACACAACTGCTGCACAATACAAATTTACTATATAGAAAGTATATTATAGGTATATCACACCTCTGCCTCCATCAGTTTTTTTGGGGGGCAACTGGTATAACACCAGTTACAATTAGTTGTTCTAATAGCGTTTGTCCCTCTGTACAGCTGCGGTATCTCATCGGGACCGTACACAACTGCTGCACAATACAAATGCACTATATAGAAACAGAAAGTATATTATAGGTACAGTATATCACACCCTTGCCTCAATCAGTTTTTTTTGGGGGGGGCAACTGATATATCACACCAGTTGCATTTAGTTGTTCCACTAGCGTTTGTCCTATAGCTGCGGTATCGCAGCAGGACCGCACACAATTGCTGCACAATTCAAATGCACTATATAGAAATAGAAAGTATATTATAGGTATATCACACCCCTGCCTCAATCATTTATTTGGGGGGGGGGGGGCAACTGGTATATCGCAGCAGTTGCAATTAGTTGTTCCAATAGCGTTTGTCCCTCTGTATAGCTGCGGTATCGCAGCAGAACCACACACAACTGCTGCACAACACAAATACACTATATAGAAAGTATATTATAGGTATATCACATCCCTGCCTCAATCATTTTTTGGGGGGAACAACTGGTATATCACACCAGTTGCAATTAGTTATTCCAATAGCGTTTGTCCCTCTGTATAGCTGCAGTATCGCAGCAGAACCACACACAACGGATGTACAATACAAATGCACTTTAATATACTTTCTTTGTTAAAAAGTATAAGTATATCACAGCCCTCTGTATGTCACACCTATAGATAGCACACCTATACCAGTCCTTAAAATGACTGTTGTGGCCCTATTAGCTAGCGTTTGGTGTCCCTAACAGTCTGTTCCTGCTCACACAGCAACCTTTACCTACACTGGCAAAAGACTAAATGTAAAATGGCGGCCAGATTGGGTTTATTTATAGGGTAGTGTGTGTGTCCATGTGCTGAAATGGCTGTCCTGTCCCACCTGATGTATGTGTCATGGGTAAAAGTTATGCACAATGCAAAATAATATGGCATCGACGGATATCGCCTTATGTTCGCCTGTTCGGCGAATTGCGAACTAGCAACGACCGCCGGGCGAACCGCAAGGCCATCTCTACTCTTGTCTAATTAGCTTTATTGCTGCTAACTCTCTTCTCAACCCCTTACATCTGGTTTATGCATTTTACAGAAAATACCCTTACTAAAGTCTCAAAAACTCATAACGGCTAGAATGTAATGGTAACTGCAATCCATTAACCCCTTTCCTACATTTGCCATACACGTGTTTTATAATGGCAGAAGAGGTTTATGGAATAAGATCCAGGCAGTTGCTGGCTGTGTTATCCAGGAGGCAGTTCCAATCCTGGTCAGTTATCCTCTCAGATACAAAGGCAATAGTGACTGCGGCATCTGAGTGGTTAAACAGAGGGAGTAGCCTCCATCTGTCCTCCCATTGCCTATTTTTATTGGTGCCAGCCTGGGGCTCCCAAGCCCCCGCCCGCCTCCTCTTGAATATTCATTGGTGTTCAGTGGGTATACCAGAGTGACAGCACATTGCTGTCACTCTGGTATAAATGGCTGACATCTGTGTTGCGATGTCAGCCTTTTAACCCTTTCCATACCGCGGTCCAACAGTCAGGGTGCTCCCTTCCTCTCCCATCGGGGGGCTGCTGTGCCTTTGCAGCCCCCAGACAGGATGGGGTGAAAGAGGGAGGGAGCTCCCCTCCTTCCTCGTCTGCTCAGTTGTGGCAGCCGGGGAAGGTTCCCATGGCAACAGGACGCCTTCTCAGGCATCCTGCTGTCCATGATGCTGAACAGATCTGTGCTAAATGCATAGATCTGTTCAGACAAAGTGTAAGTAAAATACAGTACAGTACACTATATAGTGTATTGTACTGTATTATACAGACATCAGACCCACTGGATCTTCAAGAACCAAGTGGGTCCGGGTCAATTTTTTTTAAAAAAGAGTGAAAAAAATAAAAAATCAAAAAACACTTATCACTGATTAAAAATGAAAAAAAAAAATATTCCCTACACATGTTTGATATCACCGCGTCCATAACGACCTGATCTATAAAACGCTCATGTTACTTTACCCGAACGGTGAACGCCATAAAAATAAAAAACTATGATGAAATTGAAATTTTGCCCACCTTACTTTTCAAAAAAGGTAATAAAAGTGATCAAAAAAGTTGTATGTACGCCAAAATAGTAGCAATCAAACCGTTACCTCATCCCACAAAAAAAGAGATCCTACCTAAGATAATCTCCCAAAAACTGAAAAAAAAAAACTATGGCTCTCAGAATATGGAGACACTAAAACTTGATTTTGTTTTTGTTTCAAAAATGAAATCATTGTGTAAAACTTACATAAATAAAAAAAAGTATACATATTAGGTATCGCCGCGTCCGCAATAACCTGGTCTATAAAAATATCACATGACCTAACCCCTCAGGTGAATACTGTGAGAAAAAAAAAAGGTGTAAAACTATTTTTTGTCACTTTACATCACAAAAAGTGTAATAGCAAGCGATCAAAAAGTCATATGCACCCCAAAATAGGGCCAATCAAACCGTCATCTCATCCCGCAAAAATCATACCCTACCCAAGATATTTGTATGGAGACACTAAAACATGTTTTTTTTTGTTTCAAAAATGAAATCATTGTGTAAAACTTACATAAATATAAAAATAGTATACATATTAGGTATTGTTGCGTCCGTGACAACCTGCTATATAAAAATATTACATGATCTAACCTGTCAGATGAATATTGAAACTAACAAAAAATAAAAACGGTGCCAAAACAGCTATTTCTTGTTACCTTGCCTCACAAAAAGTGTAATATAGAGCAACCAAAAATCATATGTACCCTAAACTAGTACCAACAATACTGCCACCCTATCCCGTAGTTTCTAAAATAGGGTCACTTTTAGAAACTACGGGGCTTCAAATGGGACATTGTGTAAAAAAAAACGATCCAGCAAAATCTGCCTTCAAAAACCGTATGGCATTCTTTTCCTTCTGCACCCTGCCGTGTGCCCATACAGCGGTTTACGACCACATATGGGGTGTTTCTGTAAACTACAGAATCAGAGCCATAAATATTGAGTTTTGTTTGGCTGTTAACCTTTGCTTTGTAACTGTAAAAATAATTATTAAAATATAAATCTTTTTGAAATTGTATCTCTATTTTCCATTAAATCTTGTGGAACACCTAAAGGGTTAACAAAGTTTGTCATATCAGTTTTGAATACCTTGAGGGGTTTAGTTTCTTAGATGGGTCACTTTTATGGAGTTTCTACTCTAGGGATGCATCAGGGGGGCTTAAAATGGGACATGGTGTCAAAAAAAAAGTACAGCAAAATCTGCCTTCCAAAAACCATACGGTGCACCTTTCCCTGTACGCCCTACTGTGTGCTCATACAGTAGTTTACGACAACATATGGGGTTTTTCTGCAAACTACAGAGTCGGGGCAATAAATATAGCATTTTGTTTGGCTGTTAACCCTTGGCTGTCGAACAATCACAAGTGTTCAAGTCACCTAGGTGGACTACAAATAAATGTAAAAAATGTTTATAAAAATATAAAAAAAGAAGTATTAGAAATTCATATTACCCTTTCCCATTTTTACATATAAAAATAGACAGAAGAAAATACCCATAATTGGTATCTCCAGGTCTGAAAATATCCAAAATACTAAAATATAAAATTATATATCCTGAATTATGAAAATCAAAATGTCTGATTTTTGGGCACTTTGTCCCTGAAAAAACAAGCCTTCACTTAGCTGTGTAAATGAAGTTATGAAAAAGTTATGGTTGCACAAAATAATTTTTTTCAGTTTCCTTATTTTATTTTTTTATTTAGAAATTTATGAGAAAACCTGAAAATTACTATTTACACAAATACACAAATGTAAAAACAAACTTCAAATTGTACCCTGTTGATAAATCAAAGTCAAAGGGGAGATTGAAAAAGTGAAAAACAGATGTTGGTGTCAAATGCTGCCAGAAGAACATATCCAGAATATCTAAGCCCTCATCGCTGTAAACATCAGATTCCACCATTTTTCACAGCTCCGTTGGAAAATTAAAGGTAGAATCTGATTGGTTGCTACGGGCAACTAAACCAGTTTTCCTTTACACCTGTTTTCAGAAATCTCCCCCAAAATCTTTAGCGCGGTGAGGGCTTAGATATTCTGGATATGTTCTTCTGGCAGCATCTTCACAACATTTTCCTTTTTTGCGTTTCTGTTTTTCACTCTCTGCCTTCCCAGAGCCATAAAATTTATATTTTTCCATTCACATAGCTGTATGCTTATTTTTTGCAGAACAAGTTGTACTTTTTAAAGGAAAAATTTAATGTTTCATACAATGCAGTAGGAAGCTGGAGAAATATTCCAAATAGGGTGAAACTGGGAAAAATCGTAATTGTGTTACAGTTTTATGTTTGTAGTTATGTGTTTTTTTATGGTGTTCCCTATGTGGAAAAACTGACCTGTTCCCTTTATTCTCCAGGTCAGTATGATTACAGTGATACCACATTTGTATAGTTTTTCTTGTGCTTTAATACTGAAAAAAATTAAAAACTTTGAAAAAAACTTAGTTGTTTTTGTGCATTGGCATATTCTGACCCCAAAACATGTTATATTTGCATCTACAAAGGTGACGCATAGCTTTTAGTGAAACAATTTTAAAATAAAATTTATTTTGGGAAGTGGGAAGTGAAGCAAAGAGAAAAATCCAAATTGGCCGCTTTTTTTTTTTTTTTTTCCTTTTATGGCATTCGCAAAACCTTTATATTTTAATAGGGCCTTTTGGGATGTGGAAGAGCTTATGATTTTATTTTTTATTTTTATTGTGGGGAAAGGGGGTGATTAGAATTTTTATATATACTTTTTTATATTTTTAAAAACTTTTAACTTTTTTTATCCACCCCCAATGGGTTGATTTTACACCGCAGATTATGAAGAATTCACGATTTTTCTATGGAGCCCGGCAACCTGCAGGCGTCCAATTGACTATAGCTCTAATACACTAGGTTTCTTAATAGTGAACCACGGTATCTGAAACAACCGACGTCTCCCCCAAAAGCTACTCTGAGGAGCCGTTCCAGCCCTGGGAGTACAGAACTCCAATTTTTCAGCAATCAGATGCCATGGTCACAATTGACCACAGCATCTGAGGTGTTAAATATCTGAAATCAACATTTTTGCCAATCGCAAACATTCATTCCGGGGGCTATGGCGCCTGTTCCATTCCGGACTGGGTGACATCTTTAGAGACCCAATCAGTAAGGCTGGTCAGGAAGTAGTTAAAAGGGTTGTCCAGGATCCCCCCAAAAATGCCTACAGGTTGTTTGTTTTATAACAATACAACAAATTATCAAGGAAATTTAACAAAACTGGTGCAACAAAAAACTAGTTTAGTTGCCCATAGAAACCAATCAGATTGATCCTTTCATTTTCCAAAGGAGTTCTGAACAATGAATAGTGAAATATGATTGGTTGCTATGGACAAACTTCCTTTTCACCAGTATTGATAAATCTCTCCCAATGTGATTTGTGCCAGAATTTGTGGTGCATGTTTACTCTGTATGCAACACAATTTTCTTTCATTTACGACATGCTAAACATGAGGGCTTTTAAGTTAACTTCTACATAAGATTTTAGTCTGTGCCTACTTTGCTCCTTGTTTAGTTGCAGTCTTAAGGTGCCTGCCTGTTGCAGATTCCACAAATTTTTCCATGCAGATTCCACGCAGAAAAACCATAGCAAAATACAGTACCAGCAAAGTGAATGAGAGTAAACAAATCTCGTGTACACTTGCAGCAAGGCCCAGAGGAGCTGGTGCAGAGGATGGGAGTGGTAGTGGCTATGATGAAGTGCTGTTGCTCCCTGGAGATTGGTGCAGTCAAAATGTAGTTTCAAAAATGAGTACAGAAGTGAACATATAAAAGTCGCTTTAAGGTATAACTTCAAATGCATTTAATAGCAGCTGATTTTGAAATGAAATTCTCTGGCACCAGATGAGGAGATATGATGGCAGGTTGGATGGGATTGATTAGCACCAGCAAGCACTTGTGGAGTTAGGTGTCCACTGCAATACTAGCTTGATGTTAGTATGATCTAGTGGTGGTTTAGGTAGGTGGTGGTGTCTGAGCCATAGGCCCTCACCTTGCAGCAGTGTCTGTAAGGGCTTGTTCACGCGACCGTTGCCCCTCCGTGCCCATGCTGTGCACCGCAAATTGCGGTCCGCAATGCACGGCCTCCGGCTGTGGGGCTGCCGCATGCAGATCGCGACACCATTCACTTCAATAAGGTCCGCGATCCGTCCGTTCCGCAAAAAGATATAGCAATTTCTATCTTTTTGCGGTGTGGAGGCACTGAACGGAACCCACAAAAGCAATCCGTAGTGCTTCCGTAGGGTTCTGTTCCCTGGTAGCGTTCCATTCTGCACCGCATCTCCGGATTTGCGGACCCATTCAAGTGAATGGACTCGCATCCGTGATGCGGAATGCACACGGTTGGTGCCCCGTGTATTGCAGACCCGCCGTATTGGGGCTGCAATACGGCAACGGAGGGGCAACGGTTGTGTGAACAAGCCCTAAAGGTGTAATTTGCTGATCACTCTCTTGAAGAAGTGTTCTTGATTTTGCTGAACTCTCTGAAGTGTTGGTCTCACAGGGGAATCAGATGCGGTTCCTAGGGGTAGGAGCTCTTCATGTGCTTGCAAACTCCCCGACTCTCTCAACTGGAACTCTTCACTCCTATCCTAGCTAGACTAGAACTCCCCATCCTGGCAGGAAGTTGGACCAGCCCACTCGTACCAAGATGGGTAGAACAAAATAGTTAGCCCTGTTCCTGCCAACCATTACCTCCCCTGCTGGAATAAATGGCATAGCATCACATTCAATTATATAACATTGCCTATAAAACACATTTGCAGAGTTTCCGAGGTCTGGGATACTGCACATTTTGCTTTTTTTCCATGCAGAAATAGACCTGCAATGCAGATTTAGAAATCCGCAGCATGGCAATTATGTTTGTGGCTCTTTTCTTTGGATTTCACCCTTTTAGGGTTTCTGCTCAGGTAAATTTCCACACTGAAGAAAATGGCAAAGTATACATGAGATTTGTCAAATCTCATTCCATTTGCTGGTACTGTATTATGCTGCAGTTTTTCCGCATGAAAATTTGTGCAGAAAAACTACACATAATCCAAATTGTGTGCAGGTACCCTTAAATAGAAGAGTTAAATCAGCACCAGTTATGCTTTTTGGTGTTGTTTTGCTGCATAAATACATAGAAATCTGCAAGTGAATTTGTGTGGATTTTCTGCATGTTCTGTACAGGTATGCTTGACAGTTTTTGGTGTCACTTTTAGATCTGCTTATACATGGCAGGCATGCCTGCAATGTCCTACAGCACCTGCAGTACGCCGACCTGCAGGGTATTGCGATTGTGAGGTCACGGTTAATAGGCTAACAAGGGTTATTCTGGGTTACTCACAGTTTGTAGGGAGACCCTGGGCAGGTGTAGAGCAGTGATGGAGAGGCTGGCACAGGAGTCCTCTGGGGCACTCTCAATGTATAGGGACTAGGCCTGATGTTGGGTGAGGTGCCCTGGATGTTGCAGATGTTTAATGTGCCTGGGGTAAGGCCCCTTTAAGACTTGTGACGCCAGTGCCTGTAACGGTGGCACACCGATTTATAGTAGTAATAAGTGAGGAACACGTTGCTGTAGTGAACCAAAACTTTATTTTACTGAAACAGTTAACTTTATACAGTCTGGGTTCAGTTCCACATGTCAGCAGCAGTCAATAGCAAGCTTTTTACAATAATGGCAGGTACAATGTTCCTTTGCAAGATACTCAACACATACAGACCAGGCTGCACTCTTCCTCAAAAATCCTGTGCACTATTCCTCAGATCTCCTGGCTGTCTCAATCCCAAGGCCCGTATGCCCTAATGCTGGCTTGGTAGCAAACTTCCTCAGGTATTTATCCTTGCTTTGGGTAAATAATCCTTCTGCCCTTCAGCTTACTTGTCTGGCTGGAATACTGGCTCTGCTCTGCACTTTGCTTTGTGGGAACTGCCGGTTTCTCAAGAGGCAAACTCTTCTCTTAGTGACAATCTTCTGAGCTAACTCTGGCTCAAGAAGTTCAGGCAGGCTGGACTGCATCCATTAGCCTCCTGGTGGCAACTAGAAGCCTGGGCTGTCTAGCTGCATGTCAGGAGGGTGCCCTCAGCTTCTCTCTGACTAAGGTGCACTCTCACTTCTGTCTCCACAGACTCCTCACTACACAGACTCCCCCCCTTCCTGTCTGGGCCTAAATATATATACTAGGGGCTCCCTATCTCCCTCTAGTGTCTAGGACAGTGATGGTGAACCTTTTAAAGACAGAGTGCCCAAAACTGCAACCAAATAACCCACTTATTTATCGCAAAGTGCCGACACGGCAATTTAACCTAAATACCAATATAACATCTTTTATGTCCTTTATCATTTATCTATAATACAATAATAGCCTACATTTAATGCGCTGCCTGTGCCGTTTATAGTGTGTCCTGGGGATGATGAATGGCAGGAAAAGTCTAAAGCATATTGCTATGCCATAGACTTTTTCCAGGGCGTGGGTGCCCACATAGAGGGCTCTGAGTGCCGCCTCTGGCACCCATGCCATAGGTTCGCCATCACTGGTCTAGGATGATGAACTACACCCTAATAGGCCTGCTACACACATCACAGGGAAGAAATGAACATAAAAGCATATAAGAACACATTAAAATGGACTGTTAAATACTCTGCCACTGTCCCTCAGGAGTAGGAGAACCACGTGGCCCAATTGACCCTTGTGTAGTGCCCACATTTACCTAGTGGGACACTACACACCATCATAAGATTTGGCTATCAAATTAGAACAGTTTCTTTTTGAGAAGATGTCCTTAAAGGGAACCTGTCACCTCCAACAAACATCCCAAGCCGGCAGCAGTACCTTAGAGTAGCCAGCAGCATGTTTGTAACAAGCATTTTCTTCCTGCAGGCAGATGAAGCAGAAGCTTTAAAAATGTTCTTTAATTCCCTGCCCGGCGCGCTTCTCTAGTCAGGCTTGAAGTCAGACGCGCCCCCTTCCCTGCCCCTTCGCTGTGATTGACAGCACTTATGCACGACAGTTCGGCTGGCTTTGCCGAACTGCCGGCTGTCAGTCACAGCGAAGGGGCAGGGAAGGGGGCCGTGGTTACTGTGACTTGAAGCAAGGAGTCCGCTGCCTTCGTGACTTCAAGTCTGACTAGAGAAGTGGGCCGGCAGGGGATTAAAGAACGTTTTTACAGCTTCTGCTTCTCTGCCTGATTGTTACAAACACGCTGCTGGCTACTCTAAGGTACTGCTGCCGACTTGGGATCTTTGTTGGAGGTGACAGGTTTCCCTTTAACCTTCCTGGGTTACATTATTAATGATAATGGCATATCTATGGATCCTGAGAAGTTGTCTGCAGTTTTAGGCTGGCCCCATCTCTCTGGTTTGTGAGCTATCATTCCTGGGGCTTACCAATTACTACAGGCAATTCATTTCACATTTTTTCCACCCTGACTGCACCCATCTTTGCTTATACCCGCAAGGGTAAGAATGCCAAGATGGGGGTCTCTTAAAGCCTTATCTGCCTTCCAGTCTCTCAAACAGACCTTTTTTTCTGCCTCAATTTTGCACCAGCCTGACGTTTCAAAGAAGTTCTTCCTGGAAATAGATGCCCCCTCGGTAGGTGCTGGAGCTGTCCTCACTCAGAAGGGTTCCTATGAGGAAGTCCTGAACTGGGGACATCGCCCTAAAATTGATGCTCATCTCAGTTTTCACAAGTCTCTTGATTTGATTTCTCATCACTAGTGGTGGAGTTCAGGAGTTTGTTGCTGCCTGTCCCACTTGTGCGCAGAATAAATCCAAAACATTCAGTAAACCAGACTGACTTTTTCTTCCCCTGCCAGTGCCCGAAGTTCCTTGGCAACGTATTGCTATGGATTTTATTACTGACATGCCCATTCCTGTGGTTTCTTGGGAATCTGAGTTGTGGTAGAGCAATTTTTTAAGAAAAGCAAATTAAGGCCTCATGCGCATGACCGTTGTGTGCATCCGTGGCCGTTGTTCCGTTTACCGTGATTTTCTGCGGACCCATTGACTTTCAATGGGTCAGTTGAAAACTCGGAAAATGCACGGTTGTTCATCACCAGCCGTGATCCGTGTTTCCTGTCCGTCAAAAAAATTGTACCTGTCCTATTTTTTTGACGGACAACGGTTTACGGACCCATTCAAGACAATGGGTTCGTGAAAGAATACGGATGCACACAAAATTGGCATCCGCGTCCGTGGCCGTAGGTTACTTTCATATAGACAGATCCGAAGATCTGTCTGCATAAAAGCTTTTTTTCCCAGTAAGAGATCAGGGGCTGCCAGGCAGCAGGGGGCAGACCCCCCTCCCTCCCCAGTTTTAATTTAATTGGTGGCCAGTGCCCCCCCCCTCTATTGTATTAACTCATTGGTGGCCAGTGTGCAGCCTCCCCCCGGCCCCCCTCCCTCCCTCTATTGTATTAACTCATTGGTGGCCAGTGCGCCCCCCCCCCCCCACGCAATAGAGGGAGGGAGGGGAGCCCGGGGGGAGACCGCACACTGGCCGCCAATGAGTTAATACAATAGAGGGAGGGGGGCTCCCTCTATTGTATTAACTCATTGGCGGCCAGTGTCCGGCCTCCCCTCCCTCCCTCTATTGTATTAACTTATTGGTGGCCAGTGTGCAGCCTCCCCCCGGCCCCCCCCCGATCATTGGTGGCAGCGGAGAGTTCTGATCAGAGTCCCAGTTTAATTGTTGGGGCTCTGATCGGTAACCATGGCAACCAGGATGCTACTGCAGTCCTAGTTGCCATGGTTACTTGGCAATATTAGAAGCATCATACTTACCTGCTGCGCTGTCTGTGACCAGCTGGGAGCTCCTCTTACTGGTAAGTGACAGATCATTAAGCAATGCACCGCACAGACCTGGGGAGGGCCGCACACTGGCCACCAATGAGTTGATACAATAGAGGGAGGGAGGGGGGGCCAGAGAAGGCCGCATACTGGCCACCAATGAGTTAATACAATAGAGGGAGGGGGGGCGCACACTGGCCACCAATGAGTTAATACAATAGAGGGAGGAGGGGCCGCACACTGGCCACCAATGAGTTAATACAATAGAGGGAGGGGCACCTGAGGGGTTAATTGTGCGGATCACAGCCCCCTGTAAGAGATCGGGTGCTGCCAGGCAGCAGGGGGCAGTCATGTACACAGTTCTTAGTATATTCTAACTTGAAGCGTCCCCATCACCATGGGAACGCCTCTGTGTTAGAATATACTGTCGGATCTGAGTTTCACGATCTAACTCATATCCGACAGTATATTCTAACATAGAAGCGTTCCCATGGTGATGGGGACACTTCAAGTTAAAATATACCATCGGATTGGAGAAAACTCAGATCCGATGGAATAATAGGGACTCCTGACTTTACATTGAAAGTCAATGGGGACGGATCCGTTTGCAATTGCACCATATTGTGTCAACGTCAAACGGATCCGTCCCCATTGACTTGCATTGTAAGTCAGGACAGATCCGTTTGGGTCCGCACGGCCAGGCGGACACCAAAACGATTTTTTCTTCATGTCCGTGGATCCTCCAAAAATCAAGGAAGACCCACAGAAGAAAAAACGGACACGGATCACGGACCTACGGACCCCGTTTTTGCGGACCTTAAAAAAAACGGTTGTGTGCATGAGGCCTAAACCTGATGAACAATAAGTTATGCCTCAATTGCATCAACTGAGAGGTTCTGCTTCTGCGGTCTCCCTGTTCAACTCCTTAGTTGTGTATGAGGTGAAGAGTATTCTGTATATGATTATAGGCAAGACTTACTTTTTAGTAGACTGAAGGGTTTTGAGTCAGAAGAGAGATCCTGGGAGCCTGCTAAGAACATTAACATCCTGAACTTCTGAAAAAGTTTCTTATACAGTCTGGTTCACAGAAGAGAGGATGTAAGGGGGTAATGTTACATCATTGTGCGTGCCTGCCGTAGGTCTTCTACTTCGAGTGGGGATGGGCGCAGTTCCACTCACTCTTTGTTGCAGTTCCAGCGCTCTGGGAGTGGGCCCAGGTGGCAGTCTTGTGTGTCTTTTAGGGATATTCTTTATTTATCTTCACCTTATACCACAGTGCTGCAAGGATTAAACCTTATTTTTGACTGCAATATATATACAGTACTGTGCTGTTTGTCTCATTCTCTGCCAAAACAATAGGTTCACTAGCTTACTAGAGTCTATAAGGCCTCTTTCACGCGGGGTCACGTTTTGGCTCCGGATGCGTCCCGGGTGCATTGCGGCAAACCCGTGCGAGTAGGTAAGCAATTTCAGTCAGTTTTGACTGTGATTGTGTTCTATTGTTCAGTTTTTATTGCGTGGGTGCAATGCGTTTTGCACGCGCGTGATAAAAAACTGAATGTGGTACCCAGACCTGAACTTCTTCACTGAAGTTCAGGTTTGGGTTCAAGGTTGTGTAGATGTAATTATTTTCCCTTATAACATGGTTATAAGGGAAAATAATAGCATTCTTAATACAGAATGCTTAGTAAAATAGGGCTGGAGGGGTTAAAAAAAATAAAATAAAAATTTAACTCACCTTAATCCACTTGTTCGCGCAGCCCTGCTTCTCTTCTTTCTTCAAGACCTGGGTAAAGGACCTCTGATGACACCACTGCACTCACATAATCCATGGTGATTATGTGACGGACCATGTGATGAGCGCAGTGATGTCACCACAGGTCCTATACCCAGGTCCTGAAGAAAGAAGAAAGAAGAAAGAAGAGAAGCCGCGTGAACAAGTGGATTAAGGTGAGTTAAATTATTTTTTTTATTTTTTTTAACCCCTTCAGCCCTATTTTACTAAGAATTCTGTATTAAGAATGCTATTATTTTCCCTTTATAACCATGTTATAAAGGAAAATAATTACATCTTCTTTCCTTAAAGAAGAAGAAGAAAGAAGAGAAGCCGGGCTGCGCGAACAAGTGGATTAAGGTGAGTTAAATAAAAAAATAAAAAATGTTTTTTTTTAACCCCTCCAGCCCAATTTTACTAAGCATTCTGTATCAAGAATGCTAATATTTTCCCTTATAACCATGTTATAAAGAAAAATAATAATGATCGGGCCCCCATCCCGATTGTCTCCTAGCAACCTGTGTGAAAATCGCAACACATCCGCACTTGCTTGCGGATGCTTGCGATTTTCACTCAGCCCCATTCACTTCTATGGGGCCTGCGTTGCATGAAAAATGCACAAAATAGATCATGTTGCGATTTTCACGCAACGGACAATTGATGCGTGAAAATCACCATGTGCACACCCCATAGAAATGAATGGGTCACGCACCCACGCGGAAATCTCGCCCATGTGAAAGAGGCCTAAAGATGCTATAATCTGTTTGTCACCATGTTTACTGACTTCTGTCTAAATTCTGGATTAAGACCCTCTGCTATCTGACCTAAACCATGCCATATCTCCATACTGATTCTGTGCTGCCTGCCCTGACTTTTGGACTGTTTATCAAATTTATACAAACTCTGCTTTCCCTGACCTCAGACTGTTATTGACGACGAGATATTCCTGATCCCTCTGTGCTTCTCGGTCAGTTGTCAACCACACCGGGGCTACTCCTGGAATTAGCAGCCTGGTGGCTCACGTGCAGCAAATTCCAGATCCACAGATAGGGATTAAAGGGGTCAGGTATGCAAGAGGGAAAGAAAACTTTTACTGCTTTCTAAGTAGTTTTATTCTGGGAGTATAATAAAATTGGAGCAGTTCCCTATGTGTCATGAACGTTCCTGCGACAGGTGGCAGGAGATCGGTGAGACTGGCAACACGTGGTTTGATCTGACAGGTTTTCCTTAGGGATCAATAGCAGTCTGTGTTGTTTCTAGTAATGGCCACACCCCTTGCCTCAGGTGTTGCTAATGTGGTCATTTAACCTTCCTTATTTATTGTTGCTTTTCCCACAATGCCGTGTGGTTTATAGCTTCAGTTTCAGTTGTGGATTGTTGATGTGTGGATCTTGGCAGAGATCCTGTGTCACGGCTGTTTGAGAGTAACAAGAGCATACACAGTAAAAAGATCTACTGACCGGACCCAAACTAGGGAAGATAAAGGGTGACCCCTGTCAGACCCTCAAAGCTCTCCCTATGCTGCTAAAGCACATGCCCGGATCCAAATGGTGGAACGAGGCATGCCCGCGTACCTAAGACTGATGACCACTGTAACCCCTACAATAGTGGAAGGGGCACGGCCACCGGTGCCCTGCTCAGTATATGGAGGGAACCGTGGCCACCTTAGATCCAGTCAGAAAATAACCAGGTACACAACAATGTCTGCACACTTAGCTGAAGGAGCTGCAGCCGCAGAGAAAACAGATCCAAGGACAGCTGGCAATATCCGGAGTGCTTGCTGCAGCAGAACACAGGTCCAGTGAACTGATAGCTTACAAGTGAAGATACTCAAGCCAGAGCTACAACTGAAATTATAAATATAATCCACACCCTGCAATAGGAGGAGGGGTGATTTAAAGGCAGGGAAATCAAACGCAGGAGGAACAGCTGGGAGTAAAGACCTCATCACAGGGGAGGAGAAACAGAGCAGTGAGAACTCCAAGCTCTAAGTGACATCATCACAGGGGAGGGGAAACAGAGCTGTGAGAACGTCTCAAAGCTCTGGTAGTGACATCCTGTTGCTGCCAAAAGTTAAGTCTTTCCTTTTCCTTTTGTATTTTGTTTGGGTTCTGTGTGTTGCATTTCCCTATTGTTTGTATTAGGCCTGAGGGAGACTCCTGTTCGTCCTTCCTTTTGGAGGAACAGGTAGTCTTGTCCTTGCCATTAGTACCAGGGTCAGGATTTTGGTTAGGGTTTTACTAGGAGGTGTCCATCTTCCTTCTTTAGTTCTCAGGCCTGATTCCCTGTTCCTCCCTTTCCTCTTATGCTCGGTGTGGTGTTTCCCTCCCACACCGAAGCGTGACATTATAAACCGACTAAACCGTTATTTTTTGTTTGTGTGCAGCCATGAATCCTATGGCTGCACTGGCAGGTCAGCTGCAAGGGCTGTCTTTAGAGGTAGCTGACCTCCGCACAACTGTCTCACAGATGCAGAGACCACAGGATGCTGGTCCTAGTGGTGGTGGTGGTTACCAGGCCTGTCTTGAACCTAAAGTTGCCCTCCCGGACAGATTCTCTGGGGGACATAATAATTTCATTTGTGCAAACTGTATTTTAGACTACGTCCACACTCATCTGGGGATGAGAAACAGCGAATTGATGTGGTTATTTCCTTGCTTAAAGGGGATGCACAGTCATTGGCTTTTTCTCTGCTGACCAAATCGTAGTCTCTCCGGTTGGTAGATTAATTTTTCGAATCTTTGGGTCTTATCTATGATGATCCGGTTGGGATCTCTCTAGCCGAAACCAAGCTGCATGACCTTCATCAGAGTGATCGTTCCACTGAGATTTTCTGCTCTGAGTTTAGGAGGTGGGCTATGTATATGGAGTGGAACGATCCTGCCCTCTATAGCCAGTTTTGTCAAGGGTTATCAGAGCGACTGAAGAACGCCTTGGCCTTTCATGAAACCCCAGTGTCTCTGGAGGCTGCTATGTCTCTGGCTATACGCATGGATAGACTCCTGAGAGAAAGATCTAGGGGCCCCCACTCTCAGGACGTACTATCACATGATGTATCGTTCTCCTCTGACACTTTGGGTGAAGCTACTCCTGGGTTTATGTCTGAGGACGAACTCATGCAATTAGGGGGAGTTACTCCTGGATCCGCTTTTAAGCATACTGGTAATAGGAGGGGAGTGTGTCTTTTCTGAGGACAAAATTGACATTTTATCAGAGTATGTCAATGCATTCAACGGCAAAAAGAAAAAATAGGGACATTTTATTCCCATCTGACTTGGAGGGGTGAGAGGAGAGTCGGAAAATATGCATTTGTCTTTTACTGCTATTGATTCTGCACCTCTAGCTCAGGAGTATTTATCTCAAGTGGTGAACGAAATCAGATTAAGAGTGGGTGACTTTCATCAAGAATTTATCTCGTGTTTTGTGTTGGAGGGTCTCCCTGCTCAGGTGGTTCTGGGTTTACTGTGGTTAAAGGGCTTCTGTCACCCCACTAAACCATTTTTTTTTTTTTTGTTTACTTATAATCCCTATAGTGCGATTTCTGCATACATAAGCTAAATAATCATTTCGGTCCAGTAGAATTTGTTAAAAACGTAATTTTAAAATATGCAAATTAACCTTGCTACCAGCAAGTAGGGCGGCTACTTGTTGTTAGCAGCCGCATCCTCCGATCCTAAAGACGCCCCCTCCGCATGTTGATTGACAGGGCCAGGGAACAGGATCGTTCTCTGCTGGCCCTGTTTGAATTCAAAATATCGTGCCTGCCCCGTACCTGTCTTCAATCGGCGCAGGCGCACTGAGAGGCGGTTGCTTGCTCTGCCGCTCCATCCTCAATGCGCCTGCACCAGGTGTAGATGTGACATCATCGGCGCAGGTGCATTGAGGATGGAGCGGCCGAGCGAGTGGCCGCCTCTCAGTGCGCCTGCGCCGATTGAAGACAGGTACGGCGCAGGTGCGATATTTTGAATTCAAACAGGGCCAGCAGAGAACGATCCTGTTCCCTGGCCCTGTCAATCAACATGCGGAGGGGGCGTCTTTAGGATCGGAGGATGCGGCTGCTAACAACAAGTAGCAAGGTTAATTTGCATATTTTAAAATTACGTTTTAAACAAATTCTACTGGACCGAAATGATTATTTAGCTTATGTATGCAGAAATCACACTATAGGGATTATAAGTAAACAAAAAAAAAAAAAAAACTGTTTAGTGGGGTGACAGAAGCCCTTTAAGCAAGCACAATCCAGCCATTGATTGACATGCTAGACAGATTCTGGATTGGGGTGATTATTGCATTGACAATTGTCTGAATACATATTTTTCTGTTTTAACTGCTAAGACATTACCCTCCTTTATATCTGATTTTGCTGACGTGTTTTCTGAGAGTGCATGCCAAGATTTAGCTCCACTTTGGGAATATAATTGTCCTATCAATCTTATTCCAGGAGCTAAGTTTCCAAAATTTAGGTTGTATAACTTTTCTGAACCTGAAAGACTGCCCATGAGAGAGTACCGTATTTATCGGCGTATAACACGCACAGGCGTATAGTTTGACTAAAGGACACATAAGACCTTCCAAGTCTCCAGGGTTATTTTTTGTTAAAAAAAAGGACAGAGGTGTTTGACCATGTCTGGATTTCCGTGAACTCAATCGGATTACTGTCTGTGATCCTTACCCTCTTCCTTTGATTCACGATTTGTTTAACCAGATTATTGGTGCCAAGGTGTTCTCCAAGTTGGACTTAAGGGGGGCATATAATTTGGTTAGGATCAAGTAAGGGGATGAATAGAAGACGGCTTTTAATACTCCTGAGGGGCACTTTGAGAGCCTGGTCATGCCTTTCGGGTTGACCAATGATCCTGCGGTTTTCCATCACCTTGGGGAGGTTTGTAGTCGCGTATTTGGATGACATTCTAATTTATTCTCCAGATGTGGAAACACATCAGGATCACGTTAGACAGGTGCAAAATTAGAGAAGTTTTTTTTTTTTGCTGTACACGAGGTGCAGTTTTTGGGCTACCTGCTGTCATCTTCAGGTTTTCGAATGGATCCAGAGAAACTGTGCTCTATTGCACTTGGATCGACCCAAAAATCTGAAGGCTCTTATGCAGTTATTGGGGTTCAACAACTATTACTGAAAATGTATTCAGAATTATTTGACAATAGTAAGACCCTTAACGGACATTACTAAGAAAGGGACAGATGTCCCAGTGTAGTCTGATTCGGCGTTGTGAGCTACTTCTGCGACTAAGGAATGCATCTCTTCTGCCCCTATATTGGTGCAGCCAAATGTATCACAACCTTTCATTGTGAAAATGGACGCATCCAAGGTGGGGGTAGGAGCAGTTTTATCGCAGGGCCCGTCTCCCTAAAAAAAAAAAACTCTTCCGCAGAGAGAAATTATGATGTGGGTAACAGATAATCCCTGGCCATTAAGTTGGCTTTTGAGTAATGGCGTCATTGGCTAGAAGGGGTGATTTATCTGATCATGGTGTTCACAGATCACAAAAACCTGGCTTACCTAGAGTCGGCTAAATGACTGAACCCGAAGTAAGCCAGATGGTCTTTGTTTTTCACCAGATTCAATTTCATTGTCACCTATCGTCCTGGGGTTAAGAACATCAAGGCAGATGCCTTGTCAAGTAGTTTTCCTGGAGGTGGTGATTTTAAAAATCTGAGTCCTATAATGTCGGAAGGAGTGGTGATATCCACTCTTTACCCTGACCTAGAGGTGAAGGTGTTAGAGGCCCAGGGAGACGCAAAGGATTCTTCTCCCTCTGGGAAACTGTTTGTGCCATCGGAATTGCATCACAAGTAGTGTTGATCGAGCACCAAAGTGCTTGAGTGCTCGAGTAGAACATCTCGGGATGCTCGGGTTCTCTACCGAGCACCCAAGCGCAATAGAAGTCAATAGGAGAACCCAAGCATTAAACAAGGCACCCCCTGCTCTGAAGAAGGGAGCGTATCTGCTTCACATGAAAAGGTCAGAAATTGATGGAAACACCACTAAAATGGTTCGGGAACAGCATGGGGAGGATGTCTGGATGCATCTTGGACTCCCAGGTCGCTGCTGGGAACGATGTTGTCCGAGCAGTATGCCAATTTTACAGACACACAAAACCAAAGATAAAATCGATTTTAGAGAAAAAATTGTTAGGAAGCATTCTTTCCTGTATATAAAGTGCAAGTGCTGCAAAAAATTACAAGGAAGAGGCACTCTGATACAACCTGTATATCACGTAAAGTGGTGCCTCATTCACATTGTGGTACAATTGTTCAGGTAGTGGGACTACTACACTTATAAAGCCTATGCACTAAGTGAAAGGGCTGCCAAAAATTACAAGGAACAGGCACTCCAATACACCTTTTGTTACACATAAAGGAGGGCATCATACACACCCTTGAAAAATTATGATTGATGGCCTCCTGGTGACCCTCAAACATTAGCAGCAATGGCCTGCTCATGACCCTCTAAAACATTAGGGGCGAGGGCCTGCTGCTGAGCTGACCATCTAAAACATTAGGGGTGAAGGTCTTCTGCTGAGCTGACCATCTAAAACATTAGGGGCGAGTGTCTGCTGCTGATCTGACCATCTAAAACATTATGGGCGAGGGCCTGCTGCTGAGCTAACCATCTAAAACATTATGGGCAAGGGCCTGCTGCTGAGCTGACCATCTAAAACATTATGGATGAGGCTCTGCTGCTGAGCTGACCATCTAAAACATAATGGGCAAGGGCCTGCTGCAGAGCTGACCAGCTAAAACATTATGCGCAAGGGCCTGCTGCTGAGCTGACCATCTAAAACATTAGGGGTGAGGGTCTGTTGCTGAGCTGACTCTCTAAAACATTAGGGGCGAGTGCCTGCTGCTGATCTGACCATGGAAAAAATTATGGGTGAGGGCCTGCTGCTGAGCTGACCATCGAAAAAAAATATTTGGTGGAGGGTCTGCTGCTGAGCTGACTCTCTAAAACATTAGGGGCGAGTGCCTGCTGCTAATCTGACCATGGAAAAAATTATGAGCGAGGGCCTGCTGCTGAGCTGACTCTCTAAAACTTTAGGAGCGAGGGCAGCCTAATAAGCATGTTGATATGATGGAGGAGGAAGAGGAGGACGAGAAAAGGAAGATTGAACCATATACCCTATTTTTGTGGTGGAAAGGGTGCATGGGAATACAGTGTATTCAATACACCATAAAAGCCACAGTGCCTTTATGTTCAGCCGCTTTCCTCTAGTGGAGTAGAGAAGTCAGGGGAAATCCAGGCCTTGTTCATTTTGATAAGTCAACCGGTCAGCATTTTCAGTTGCCAGGCGGATGCACTTATCAGTTATTATGCCCCCAGCAGCACTAAATACCCGCTCTGACAAAACGCTGGGCCAGCACCTCCAAGGCGTCTAGCACCAGTGGGTGCCACGTGTCCAGCTTGGACACCCAATAGTTTTAAGCCACATGGGATCATTGAAGATGCAGACACAGTCTACTACGTACTCCTTTACCATCTTACAAAATGCTTCCCTCCTTGTGACAGTAGGCCACGCATCAAGGTGAGATGCTGGTGGGGTGTCATGACACTGTCCCAGGCCTTGGAGAGTGTTGCCCTGCCTCTGTTGGAACTGCTGTGTGTTCCCCTCATCTCCCTTCCTCGGTTGCCGCCAGTGTTGTCAGCTGGAAATTTTTGGAGCAATTTTTCCACAAGGACCTTCTGGTATTGCACCATTTTGCTAGTCCTCTCCACCACAGGAATGAGAGATGAGAAGTTCTCTTTGTAGCAGGGGTTGAGAAGGGTGAACAACCAGTAATCGGTACTGTGTATAACGCCAGGGTCACGGGAAAGGCAACATAACATAAAGTCAGCCATGTGTGCAAGAGTCCCAACAGACAAGACAAGGCTGTCCTCATCAGGAGGATGACTCTCAACCTCCTCACCCTCTTCCTTCTCTTCGGCCCATCCACGCTGAACAGATGGAATAAACCTGCTATGGGTACTACCCTCTGTAGCGGAGGCAACCGTCTCCTGCTGCTCCTCCTCCTCCTCCTCCTCATCATCATCTAGTTTGCGCTGAGAAGACCAACTGAGGGTGGACTGGCTATCACCCTGTGTCTTTCCCCATTTCCACCTCTTCCACATGCAAAGCGTCCACCTTTATTGTGAGCAGCGATAATAGTGGCATCGCCGCTCAACATCTGTGTTGATTCCTCTGCTGCTCACAAAGCCTGGCCAATATGTGGAACGTGGCATGCTCACGTCGCACAACAGTCAGTGAGCTGGCAATTGCAAGCCGGCTCCAGACCGGCGGCAGCTGTAGATGACTTTCGGAAATCGGCACACATGCAGCGTACCTTCACCAGTAGCTCAGGCAAATTGGGGTAGGTTTTGTGAAACCGCTGAACCACTAAGTTGAACACATGGGCTAGGCATATACCATGCCTAGCCCATGTGTTCAACTTAGTGGTTCAGCGGTTTCAAAGCCGCCACCAAGTTGCGGCCATTATCAGACACAAACATGCCTGGTTGTAGGTTGAGTGGTGAGAACCACAGCTCAGTCTGTTCCCTTATACCCTGCCACGGCTATGCAGCGGTGTGCTGTTTGTCACCTAAGCGAGGTCTGTTGCCGCTCCCCCACTGCAGTGCTACACTTCTTCCAGCTACCGACTGATGGCTGACTGGTGCTGGAAGATCACAATTCAGAGGTGGAAGTGGAGGAGGAGGTGGAGGAGGAGAAGGGGGGGTTGCAGCCACTAATATAGGTGGTGGCGGGAATCCTGATGGAAGTAGGGCCCACAATCCTTGGCGTCGGTAGCACCTGTGCCATCCCTGGGTACGACTCGCTCCCGGCCTCCACAACGTTCACCCAGTGTGCTGTCAGGGAAATGTAGCGTCCCTGGCCACAAGCACTTGTCTATGTGTCAGTTGTTAAGTGGACCTTCACAATACCTGCGTTGGTCAGGGCACGGGTGATGTTACAGGACACATGCTGGTGTAAGGCGAGGACGGCACTCCGGGAAAAATAGTGGCGGCTGGGCACCAAGTAACAAAGGCCGGCTGCGGAAAGCCTCAGTGTCCACAAGCCTAAATGGCAACATTTCCAGGGCCAGTATTTTGGAAAACTGCACATTTAGTGCTATGGCTTGTGGGTGGGTGGCTGGGTATTATCGCTTTCGTTCAAAGGCCTGCGTCTTGGACAGGGAATTGGCCAGCATGCAACACAGGGGAAGAGGAGGCATTGGTGTGACCTGCAAACACTGATTGTGGACCCAGGCTTCGCCCACCTATTAGGGTGCTTTGATGCCATGTGGCGGATCATGCTGGTGGTGGTGAGGTTGCTAGTGTTCACGCCCCTGCTTATTTTGGTACGGCACTGGTTGCAAATATCAATTCTTTTATCGTCCGCACTTTCCTAAAAAAAGCGCCAGACTGCGGAACGCCTACCCTTGGCATGGCAGATTTCCGCAAGGCGGTACTCCAGGGAACAGTTGTGGGACTATTAGGTGTGGCCCGGCTTCTCCCTTTTACCACCCCACTGCCTCTTCCAGCCTGTTGCAGTGCTGTGGATCTCTCCCTGTCTGTACTGCTGTCCTCGTTCGGCTTGCCACCTAACCAGGTTGGGTTAGTGATTTCATTGGCCACCACCTCCTCTTCCACTTCTTCACTCTGGTCATCCACAACCTCATTGTTTGAAAACTCTGTCCTCATCATCAACCTCTTGAGACACTAATTGCCTTTGACTTATTGGCAACTGTGTCTCATCATCATCCACCTTGTGAAATACTAATTGCCATTCCCCACCGCCATCTTCTTCTGACTGTGGATGCTCAAGAGTTTGGGAACAAGGGCACAAGATCTCCTCATGTCACTCTTCAAGCGAGTTTGGCGAGAGGCCCAAATTAAGGAATGGCGCTGAAAAGAGTTCCTCGGAATATCCGAGTGTGGGATCACTTGTTTGCAAAGACTCTCCATGGTGGGAGGAAGGAGGATCAGGGCGAGGATTCTGTTGACCAGACTCTTGGCTACTGAGACTGGACTTTGTGGAAGACATGGTAGTGTTTAACCGACTGGAAGCATTATCTGCTGCAATCCAACCGACCACCTTGTCGCACTGGTGTGACTTCGAGAGTGGTGTCCTGTGCCGCCCTGCAAACTGGGACATGAAGCTAGGTATCGTGGATGAGTATGTTTCTTGTGCACTGCTAGCAGGAACAGTTTCACCGCGCCCAGGGCCACGCCTCTGCGTGCTCCATCGGCAGCACGGCCGCTTTCCCGTCCCTTACTGCTCGATCATATTAAATGGTATATATGATTGCAAGTATGTCACCCGTACAATAGCGCAGTTTTTTTTAAATGTATGCACAAATAAATTACAGTCAATGTTACATATATTTGGGATGCGGAAACGTTATACAGGAGAGGTACCACAGGTAATGGCGCTGCTGTCAACAGTGGCTAAAAAAATTTAGCTGCTCAGTACTCTTTCCACTAAAACGTACTTAGAGGTGATGTTATTGAAGCTTGAATCTAATCAAGACAAGGCCATTGCCTCAGTCAAAGCTGACATTAGCGCCATTCTACCAAACTGATCTCCCAGTAGCGTCTTTCTAACTCTCTGGACTCACGTCTGACACAGGTAGAAGCGAGCGTGGCCTCTCAAAAAGCCCTAAACAGACACCTGTTGCTCAAATCCACATTTTACCGGATGTGTCTAGAAGAACCTTGAGGCGTATTTTAAAGCCTCAGCTCTTATCACTGAGGCTGGAGCCACGTATCGATGGGGACATCCCATCCACTTGATTGTCCGCACGAATGGTACCACATTCGCTCTTCTCTCGCCGGACCAGGCGGAGGACTTGTCCCGCTTTTTGGATGTACCTAAAGTTTTATTACCGAACTGGTGGGACGTCCCGAACCCTACACCTTTTGTCCCGGACTCATCTAGTCTCCAGGGTGTTGGTGACAACCGGACATTGCCTCAAGATGTATTAGTGGGGGGATGAGATCGTTCTCCCAACTCTGTTCTGGATTAACGAGCCTTGGTTGTTCGCTGTATTGCACTATGTTGGCATCACCAGTCCTCTGGCGACATGGATCCGAGCTCTATATGAGTCTCCGTCTGCGGCCACGAAGGTGAATGGTGTGCTCGCTCCGTCTTTTGCAATATGGAATGGGACCCGCCAGGTGTGCCCCCTCTCCCCACTGATCTTTGTTCTTACTTTTGAACCGCTTCTGAGGGCAATCCAACAGAACCCGAATATAGCGGAACTTTTGGTAGGGGGCAAAGAATTTAAGATAGCAGCTTATGCGGATGATCTAATGTTAACGCTTACTAACCCCAAGATTTGTTTTCCGAACTTGATGGCGGAATTTCACACATTTCACAGGCTCTCTAATCTGAAGATTAACTTTCAGAAATCAGAGGCCTTGAATATATCACTATCGGGCACTCTTGTGTCCGACCGGGTCGCTTCCTTCCCATTCAACTTGGCTACCGGAGCTGTGAAATATCTGGGCACGTACATCCCCTTCGGATCTGAAGGAGGTGTACCACAGGAATTGTATCCCTCTCTGGGACCGGATCAGGGAAGATCTTAAGAGGTGGTCGAAGGGACTACACACGTGGTTTGGAAGATGTGCTATTTTTAAAATGAACATCCTCCCACGGGTGTTATACCGCTTTCAGACCCTCCCTATTAAACTCCCCTCTAGTTTCTTCAATAGGATCCATGGGGACTTATTCAGATTTATCTGGGCTAGGGGTAGCCCGAGACTCGCTAGATCTGTTTTACACATCCCGAGAGACAAAGGAGGGCTAGGTGTACCTGACTTACGTAAATATTACTCAGCCTCCTTGCTTCAAAGGATAGTAGACTGGTGTCGACACACACTATTCAAACAATGGGTCTAGATCGAACAACTGTGCTTGAGTTATCCTCTGGCCTCTTTGCCCCTTTGCCCTGTGTAGATATGAAACTCCCTTCAGCTCTTTCTAACCACAATCGGTCCCACCATTACACAATTTCATAAGGTCAAAGAAAATCATTTGATCTCCCCCTCACCATTGTTCCCCGTTCTAGGAAATCCCAGTTTCCCAGCGAGTTGTCAAGGAGGACCGTTTTTGCAATGGTAAATTGTAGGTCCCGTGCTTCCTTTTTTAGAACCTTGGGCAGATGGTTTACTTATGACGAGATATTGAAATTGACAGATCCCTGCCCCTTGGAATTCTGGAGATCCAGATAACTTACCTCTTTTGAGAAAGCATGTGTTGGGTCGGGCGCATATAGACATTCCCTATCTGAATGTTACCAGTCCTTGGTGGCTCCTCGACAGGACTACCTGCCCCCATATGTGACGAAGTGGTCTCAAGACCTGGGTGTAGATGTCCCCCCTGATCATTGGTCAAAACTATTTTGTCTGCTCTATAGGTCATCCATGGCGAGTAGGTTCCAGGAGGCAGGATATATTATAATGTCCAGATGGTATTATGTTCCAATCAGGTTACAGAAAATGTTCCCATCTGCGTCCCCTGTTTGCTGGCGTTGTGACTCAGCCATGGGTTCAATGCTACACATATTTTGGGAATGCCCAAAAATCTGTCCTTTTTGGAGGTCGATCCATAAATCACTGTCCTCAATTTTCCGGTTTACGGTAACAAATACACCTGGTTTCTTTTTATTATTACTATCAGATCTCCCAATGAGTGTGCTTCGTAAGTCTTGTCTGTGCTCCTTGGTGATAGCGGCTAGGTCATGCATCCCTGCGAGGTGGAAGCTCTCCTTGCCTCCGACAATTGGCTGCTGGATCCAAAAGGTGAAGGAGATCCAGAATGGAGGAACTTACTTTGCAGCTACGAGCTAAGCATAAAGCTTTCCTTGTTGCTTTGGCCCCTTGGTTTTCCTTCCAGGAATCCCAGGAATTTCGCAACCTACTGTCGTGAGAAGCTGAACTTTTCAACCCTTGTACTCTTCTGTGCTACCTCCCTTCCTCCTGTGTTCATTGTCCGTCAAATTTTTGTTCTCCTTATCTTCCTATATGTTTGTTAGATGCACCTTTCAATATGTTTATAAGTGGGTCATTACATTCTTCCTGGGCATTTTTGTTTCTGAGGCCAGGAGTACGTATTCATCAATATCTCCCGGCAGGGTACCTGCTTAGACAAATCAGATCTCTTTTCAATGGGGTTCTTCACCCCACACTGCAGTTGCCAGCAGGATTTATTAAGATGACTGTAACATGATGACCTCTCATTGTAGTGAACTATCTTTGAAGTACTCAATGTATTCTATCTACTTTGCTGATGCACGGTTTGTTATTCGTATATACTTAAATAAAGAATAAAAATTAAAAAAGCATGGTCCGGACCTAAGAGTGGGTGATTCTGTGTGGCTGTCCACAAGAAACATTAAGTTGAAGGTACCTTCTTGGAAGTTGGGTCCAAAGTTTATTGGTCCATATAAGATCACTGCCATTATTAATCCTGTAGCTTTTCATCTTGAACTTCCTCAGGCCCTGAAAATTCATAATGTGTTTCATAAATCTTTGTTGAAGAGATATGTTGAACCTTTGGAGCAGTCTTCCTTGCCACCCACTCCTGTCATGGTGAATGGTAGTTTGGAATTTCAGATCGCCAAGATAATTGACTCTTGAGTTCTCCGTAGATCTCTTCAGTATCTTGTTCACTGGAAGGGTTATGGACCAGAGGAGAGGATGTGGGTAATGGCATCTGACGTGAATGCCAGTCGTTTGGTGAAAGCTTTTCACAGGTCTCACCCGGATAAGGTCGGTCCTGGGTGCCCGGAGGTCACCCGTAGAAAGGGGGGTACTGTCACTGACATTCCCGTGAAAGGTGGCAGGAGATTGGTGAGACTGGCAACACGTGGTCTGTAAGTTAGGTGCACGTCATATATTTTTTATTGCGTGAAGTACACCTGCACTGCATATGTGACATGGAAATTGATATAGTTAATCCGTCTGTTACTTAGGTTCACGTCATATACCCATTTATTGCGTGAAGTACACCTGCACTGCATGCTTGACAGAGAAATTGATATAGTTAATCCGTCTGTTAGTTAGGTGTACGTCATATACCCATTTATTGCATGAAGTACACCTGCACTGCATATGTGACAATGAAAATGATATAGTTAATCCGTCTATTAGTTAGATGCGCGTCATATACCCATTTATTGCATGAAGTACACCTGAACTGCATATGTGACAATGAAAATGATATAGTTAATCCGTCTATTAGTTAGGTGCGCGTCATATACCCATTTATCGCGTGAAGTACACCTGCACTGCAAACGTGACATGGAAATTTATATAGTTAATCCGTCTGTTACTTAGGTTCACGTCATATACCCATTTATTGTGTGAAGTACACCTGCACTGCATACGTGGCAGGGAAATTGATATAGTTAATCCGTCTGTTACTTAGGTTCACGTCATATACCCATTTATTGCGCAAAGTACACCTGCACTGGATACATGACAGGGAAATTGATATAGTTAATCCGTCTATTAGTTAGGTGCACGTCATATACCCACTTATTGCATAAAGTACACCTGCACTGCATATGTGACAGAAAAATTTATATAGTTTATCCGTCTGTTAGTTAGGTGCACGTCATATACCCATTTATTGCTTAAAGTGCACCTGCACTGCATACGTGACAGGGAAAATAATATAGTTAATCCGTCTGTTAGTTAGGTGCACATCATATACAAATTTATTGCGTGCAGTACACCTGCCCTGCATACCTGACAGGGAAATTGATAAAGTTAATCCATCTGTATGTTAGCTGCATGTCATAAACCCATTTATTGCGTAAAGTACACCTGCACTGCATACGTGACAGGGAAAATAATATAGTTAATCCGTCTGTTAGTAAGGTGCACGTCATATACCCATTTATTATGTGAAATACACCTGCACTGCATACGTGACATGGAAATTGGTATAGTTAATCTGTCTGTTAGTTAGGTGCACGTCATATACCCATTTATTATGTGAAATACACCTGCACTGCATACATGACAGGTAAATTGATATAATTAATCAGTCTGTTAGTTAGGTGTACGTCATATACCCATTTATTGCGTGAAGTACACCTGCACTGCATATGTGACACGGAAATTGATATAGTTAATCCGTCTATTAGTTAGGTGCGCGTCATATACCCATTTATCGCATGAAATACACCTGCACTGCATGCGTGACAGGGAAATTGATATAGTTAATCCGTCTGTTACTTAGGTTCACGTCATATACCCATTTATTGCGTGAAGTACACCTGCACTGCATATGTGACAAGAAACATGATATAGTTAATCCATCTGTTAGATAGGTGCACGTCATATACCCATTTTCTTGCGTGAAGTACACCTGCACTGCATACGTGACAGGGAAATTGATATAGTTAATCCGTCTGTTAGTTAGGTGCACGTCATATACCCATTTATTGCGTGAAGTACACCTGCACTGCATATGTGACAAGAAACATGATATAGTTAATCCATCTGTTAGATAGGTGCACGTCATATACCCATTTTTTTGCGTGAAGTACACCTGCACTGCATACGTGACAGGGAAATTGATATAGTTAATCCGTCTGTTAGTTAGGTGCACATCATATACCCATTTATTGCGTGAAGTACACCTGCACTGCATATGTGACAAGAAACATGATATAGTTAATCCATCTGTTAGATAGGTGCACGTCATATACCCATTTTCTTGCGTGAAGTACACCTGCACTGCATACGTGACAGGGAAATTGATATAGTTAATCCGTCTGTTAGTTAGGTGCACGTCATATACCCATTTATTGCGTGAAGTACACCTGCACTGCATATGTGACAAGAAACATGATATAGTTAATCCATCTGTTAGATAGGTGCACGTCATATACCCATTTTCTTGCGTGAAGTACACCTGCACTGCATACGTGACAGGGAAATTGATATAGTTAATCCGTCTGTTAGTTAGGTGCACGTCATATACCTATTTATTGCGTGAAGTACACCTGCACTGCATACGTGACAGAGAAATTGATATGGTTAATCCGCCTGTTAGTTAGGTGCACGTCATATACCCATTTATTGAGTGAAGTACACCTGCACTGCATGCGTGACAGGGAAATTTATATAGTTAATCTGTCAGTTAGGTGCACGTCATATGCCCATGTATTGCGTGAAGTACACCTGCACTGCATACGTGACAGGGAAAATAATATAGTTAATCCGTCTGTTAGTTAGGTGCACATCATATACAAATTTATTGCATGCAGTACACATGCCCTGCATACATGACAGGGAAATTGATATAGTTAATCCGTCTGTATGTTAGCTGCACGTCATATACCCATTTATTGCATGAAGTACACCTGCACCGCATACGTGACAAAGAAATTGATATAGTTAATCCGTCTGTTAGTTAGGTGCACGTCATATACCCATTTATTGCATGAAGTACACCTGCACAGCATGCGTGACAGGGAAAATAATATAGTTAATCCGTCTGTTAGTTAGGTGCACATCATATACAAATTTATTGCATGCAGTACACCTGCCCTGCATACATGACAGGGAAATTGATATAGTTAATCCGTCTGTATGTTAGCTGCATGTCATATACCCATTTATTGCGTGAAGTACACCTGCACCGCATACGTGACAAAGAAATTGATATAGGTAATCCTTCTGTTAGTTAGGTGCACGTCATATACCCATTTATTGCATGAAGTACATCTGCACAGCATACGTGACAGGGAAATTGATACAATTAATCCGTCTGTTAGTTAGGTGCACATCATATACCCATTTATTGTGTGAAGTACACATGCACTGCATACGTGACAAGAAGAATTCGGTAAATCCGTGATAAAGTCCATGGACAAATGCATCCATGTTCTGAACGGGATATATAACGGAAGAAGAGATCCAGAAGGCTGAGTATGTGTCACCTTAGTACGAGCACAGGTACAACAGGCTGACACTTAGTCCTCAACACACTTACGCAGCCCCGGCCACTAAAATCTGCGCGAGATGAGATCGACAGTGGATCTACTCCCAGGGTGTCCAGGAAAGACAGTATAGTGATGTTCCTCAAATACGTACCTCATGACGTACGTCTGAAGGAACAAACAATTTCCCTGGATGACAAGAGTCTGGTGCATCCTCTTGGGCCTCCAACACCTTAGCCTCAAGAACAGGATATAGGGCAGATATGACTCCCCCTTTAGACAAAATAGGACTAGGATCTTTAGAATCACCCCCCAGGAAAGCTGTGTGACAAAGCATCCGCCTTGATGTTCTTAACCCCAGGACGGTAGGTGACAATAAAGTTAAATCTGTTGAAAAACAGCAACCATCTGGCCTGCCTTGGATTCAGTCGTTTAGCCGACTCAAGATAAGCCAGATTTTTGTGATTAGTAATTACCGGAATAGGATGAATTGCTCCTTTCAGCCAATAGTGCCATTCTTCAAAAACCAACTTAATGACCAGCAATTCCCTATTACCCACTTCATAATTTCTTTCAGCAGTCGAGAGTTTTTTAGAGAAAAAAGCACATGGGTGCCATTTACTAGGTGAAGGACCTTGCAACAAAACTGCTCCCACTCCTACCTCGGAGGCGTCAACCTCTACAATGAATGGCTGAGACACGTCCGGTTTCTCCAGAATAGGGGCTAAAGCAAAACATTCCTTCACAGCAGAAAAGGCTTATAATGCAGCCTCCAACCAAACAGAGAAATCGACCCCCTTCCTAGTCATGTTAAAGGTTTAACCATAGTTGAAAACTTCAAGATGAATTTACGATAGTAGTTTGGGGAATCCCAAAAACCACATAAGCGATTTCAGATTTTCGGTTCGATCCCTGTCCAACACCGCATGGACTTTCTCGGGATCCATACGAAAACCTGAGAGTGAGAGCAGGTAACCCAGGAATTGCACTTCCTAAACGGCAAAAACAAATTTTTCCATCTTCATATACAATTTATTCTCTGTTAGGATATGTAACACCTGTCTCACATTATCCTTATGAGTCTCCATGTCTGGAGAATAAATTAGTTTGTCATCCAGATATACAACAACAAATCTCCCCACCAGATAATGAAAGATGTCATTGATAACGTGTTGAAAAACCACTGGAGCGTTGTTTAACCCGAAGGGCATGACCAGGTTTTCAAAATGACCCTCATGGGTATTAAATGCGGTCTTCCACTCATCTTCCTCCCTGATCCTTACCAGATTATATTCCCCCCCTCAGATCCAAGTTAGAGAACACCTTGGCATCGACAATCTGACTATACAAATTCGGAATCAAAGGAAGGGGGTAAGGATCACAGACGGAAATACGGTTCAGTTCCGGGAAGTCCAGACATGGTCTAAGGGCACCATCTTTTTTTTTTTACAAAGAACAACCCAGCAGCCACTGGGGATTTCAATGGTCTGATAGAACCCTTTGCCAAGGTCTCGGTGATATACTCTCGCATTGCCTTTTACGCTATGGCATTAGAAGAATTTTGATATCTCTGACTTTTAATCTAACCAGACTGTCTATTATTCTGTAATTCCTCTAGCGCCGTTCTATGGAAACAGTAGGTTTAAAGAGCACACCAAATGCTTGAAATAACTTCTTTATTAACTTCAACTTTTCTTCATATATAACACTGCCGCCTCCGCAGCAGATAGTCCATGAACATAACAAGTGTTGAAAAGATATCACAAAATAGCGGTATGCATAAGATGGTGGTTCAACTGTTCAATCTTGTAATTCAACATAAAATGGTGGATATATTTCTCTCTTGAGTATCTGTACTCTCACTTTAAGGTATTTAAGCACTTTATGATCTATCTGAGAGGTCTATCTGAGGTCTAACTAATAGTTTGCTTGCTGAATTTGGTCACAATTTGCAGAATGCAGTTACTATTTGCAGATTGGATAAGTATGATCTTGGTATGGCTGTATGCAATTTGGATTGCAATATGGAATTTGCAAAATGGTTGCAATTATGAACTTTGTAGTTTGCAGTTGGTGGAACTGTAAGTAAACACATATATAACTAGTTCAGTATACAGTTCTAATCACTATATTAACAGTAGGAACATTATATAACTGTTTTAAATAACTATTTGGCCTCTTTGCTTCCATAAAAAACAGCTTTTAGTGGAGTGAATGTCTGTTCAGCTTCTCTCCTCTGGTGTAATGATTCTTGCAGCTCCTGCTAGGGGAATTTCCCACACAGGCTGTGTGTGAGGATGGCTGTGATTGGTCAAAAACTCCTGGACTGTGTGAGGCTAGTTAGGATTGGTCAAGACTCCTGCTTAGCCACAACAGTTTAACTGTATGCTTTCTGTTGTTTCTGCTGTGTCATTGAGCTCCATATAATGAGTTTTAAAGGCATATTATTTTTTCTGCTTCTGTAAATACAATATATAACAGTTATATGACATCCAAACATGAAGTCACTGTAAATAACTCTGCCCTTGTCTTTAACACATAACCATAGGGACTGTATTAAGGTTATTGGCAGGTTCAGCTGTATAAACACAAAAGCTATATTGGCAACCTAGGACAGCAAAATTGCCTCTAATTCTATGTTCTTAGTGGTAGGACTTGAACATGAATTTGAGGAATTTTACATCAGGTTCTCAACTTCCAAGTGTCTTTTATCACTCTCAAGTAGAACAACTAACTTCTGTATAGGACGTTCCAACTTGAGTGGAGTAGTGAGTAGAGTTGAGCGAACACCTGGATGTTCGGGTTCGAGAAAGTTAGGCTGAACTTTCCGAAAATGTTCGGGTTCGAGGTCCGAACTTCGCCCCAAACCCCATTAAAGTCAATGGGGACCCGAACTTTTCGGCACTAAAAAGGCAGTAAAATAGCCCAGGAAAGGGCTAGAGGGCTGCAAAATGTAGGTAAATCCCCTCTAAACAAATTTTGATAGGGAAACGAATAACATTTTTAAAAAATGAACCAATATCAATTGGAGAGAGGTCCCATAGCAGAGCATCAGGCTTAATGTCACCCACCACTGTAACAGGCCACTGTGAGATATTTAGGCCCCGGCACCCAGGCAGAGGAGAGAGGTCCCATAGCTGAGAATCAGGCTTCATGTCATAGCAGAGAATCAGGCTTCATATCACCCACCACTGGAACAGGCCACTGTCAGATATTTTTAGGCCCCGGCACCCAGACAGAGGAGAGAGGTCCCATAGCAGAGAATCAGGCTTCATGTCACCCACCACTGGAACAGGCCACTGTCAGATATTTTTAGGCCCCGGCGACCAGACAGAGAAGAGAGGTCCCATAGCAAAGAATCAGGCTTCATGTCATAGCAGAGAATCAGGCTTCATGTCACCCACCACTGGAACATGCCACTATCAGATATTTTTAGGCCCCGGCACCCAGACAGAGGAGAGGTTCATTTAACTTTGGGTTGCCCCGCAATATAATGGTAAAATTAAAAAAAGAGGATTTAATGAAGACATGCCCTGGAGTACAAGAATATATGGTTAAGGAGAGGTAGTTATAAATGTCTAATCTGCACAAGGGATGGACAGCTCCTGTGGGATCCATGCCTGGTTCATTTTTATGAACGTCAGCTTGTCCACATTGGCTGTAGACAGGCTGCTGTGTTTGTCTGTAATGCCCCCTGCCGTGCTGAATACACATTCAGACAAAACGCTGGCCGCCGGGCAGGCCAGCACCTCCAAGGCATAAAAGGCTAGCTCTGGCCACGTGGACAATTTGGAGACCCAGAAGTTGAATATGGCCGAACCATCAGTCAGTACGTGGAGGGGTGTGCACACGTACTGTTCCACCATGTTACTGAAATGTTGCCTCCTGCTAACACGTTCCGTATCAGGTGGTGCTGCAGTTAGCTGGCCGTAACACAGAGGAGCTGGCCGTAACACAGCTGCGTTGGTGACCTCTTGCTCCTCCTCTGCCTTCGCCTTGGGCTTCCACTTGTTCCCCTGTGACATTTGGGAATGCTCTCAGTAGCGCTTCTACCAACGTGTGCTTGTACTCATGCAGCTTCCTATCACGCTCCAGTGCAGGAAGTAAGGTGGGCACATTGTCTTTCTACCGGGGATCCAGCAGGGTGGCAACCCAGTAGTCCGCACACGTTAAAATGTGGGCAACTCTGCTGTCGTTGCACAGGCACTGCAGCATATAGTCGCTCATGTGTGCCAGGCTGCCCTGAGGTAAGGACAAGCTGTCCTCTGTGGGAGGCGTATTGTCATCATCCTCCGTTTCCCCCCAGCCACGCACCAGTGATGGGCCCGAGCTGCGTTGGGTGCCACCCCGCTGTGAACATACTTCATCCTCATCCTCCTCCACCTCCTCCTCATCCTCGTCCTCCTCGTCCTCCAGTAGTGGGCCCTGGCTGGCCACATTTGTACCTGGCCTCTGCTGTTGCAAAAAACCTCCCTCTGAGTCACTTCTAAGAAACTGTCCTGAAAGTGCTAAAAATGACCCCTCTTCCTCCTCCTCCTCCTCCTGGGCCACCTCCTCTTCCATCATCGCCCTAAGTGTTTTCTCAAGGACACATAGAAGTGGTATTGTAACGCTGATAACGGCGTCATCGCCACTGGCCATGTTGGTGGAGTACTCGAAACAGGGCACACAGGTCTCGCATGGAGGCCTAGTCATTGGTGGTGAAGTGGTGCTGTTCCCCAGTGCGAATGACCCGTGCGTGCTGCAGCTGAAACTCCACTATGGCCTGCTGCTGCTCGCACAGTCTGTCCAGCATGTGCAAGGTGGAGTTCCACCTGGTGGGCACGTCGCATATGAGGCGGTGAGCAGAAAGGCTAGCAGCGGCAGGATGTGAACGCAGGAAGCGAGCACAGACGGCCCGCACTTTATGCAGCAGCTCTGACATGTCGGGGTAGTTGTGAATGAACTTCTGCACCACCAAATTCAGCACATGCGCCAGGCAAGGGATGTGCGTCAAACCGGCTAGTCCCAAAGCTGCGACGAGATTTCGCCCATTATTGCACACCACCAGGCAGGGCTTGAGGCTCACCGGCAGCAACCACTCGTCGGTCTGTTGTTCAATACCCCACAACAACTCCTGCGCGGTGTGGGGCCTGTCCCCCAAACATATGAGTTTCAGAATGGCCTGCTGACGTTTACCCCGGGCTGTGCTGAAGTTGGTGGTGAAGGTGTGTGGCTGACTGGATGAGCAGGTGGAAGAAGAGGAGAATGAAGCTGAGTAGGAGGAGGAGGCTACAGGAGGCAAAGAATGTTGCCCTGCGATCCTTGGCGGCGGAAGGACGTGCGCCAAACAGGTCTCCGCCTGGGGCCCAGCCGCCTTTACATTTACCCAGTGTGCAGTTAGGGAGATATAGCGTCCCTGGCCATGCTTACTGGTCCACGTATCTGTGGTTAGGTGGACCTTGCCACAATGGCGTTGCGCAGTGCACACTTGATTTTATCGGATACTTGGTTGTGCAGGGAAGGCATGGCTCTCTTGGAGAAGTAGTGGCGGTGGGAACAACATACTGTGGGACAGCAAGCGACATGAGCTGTTTGAAGCTGTCTGTGTCCACCAGCCTGAATGACAGCATTTCATAGGCCAGTAATTTAGAAATGCTGGCATTCAGGGCCAGGGATCGAGGGTGGCTAGGTGGGAAATTATGCTTTCTCTCAAATGTTTGTGAGATGGAGAGCTGAACGCTACCGTGTGACATGGTGGAGATGCTTGGTGACGGAGGTGGTGGTGTTGGTGGTACATCCTCTGTTTGCTGGGTGGCAGGTGCCAACGTTCCTCCAGAGGAGGAGGAAGAGGCTGAGGCGGCAGCAGCAGAAGAGGTAGCAGGGGGAGCCTGAGTGAGTTCTTTGTTTTTAAGGTGTTTACTCCACTGCAGTTTATGCTTTGCATGCAGATGCCTGGTCATGCAGGTTGTGCTAAGGTTCAGAACGTTAATGCCTCGCTTCAGGCTTAGATGGCACAGCGTGCAAACCACTCGGGTCTTGTCAGCACATTGTTTGAAGAACTGCCACGCCAGGGAACTCCTTGAAGCTGCCTTTGGGGTGCTCGGTTCCAGGTGGTGGTGGCCAATAGCAGGCGAACTCTCTTGACGGCGGGTGTTCTGCTTTTGCCCCCTGCTCCCTCTTTTGCTATGCTGTTGGCTCGGTCTCACCACTGCCTCTGAACTCTGAAAGTCAGTGGCACGATCTTCATTCCATGTGGGGTCTATGACCTCATTGTCCCCTGCATCGTCTTCCACCCAGTCTTCCTCCCTGACCTCCTGTTCAGTCTGCACACTGCAGAAAGATGCAGCAGTTGGCACCTGTGTTTCGTCATCATCAGAGACGTGCTGAGGTGGCATTCCCATGTCCTCATCATCAGGAAACATAAGTGGTTGTGCGTCAGTGCATTCTATGTCTTCCACCGCTGGGGAAGGGCTAGGTGGATGCCCTTGGGAAATCATGCCAGCCGAGTCTTCAAACAGCATAAGAGACTGCTGCATAACTTGAGGCTCAGACAGTTTCCCTGGTATGCATGGGGGTGATGTGACAGACTGATGGGCTTGGTTTTCAGGCTCCATCTGTGCGCTTTCTGCAGAAGACTGGGTGGGAGATAATGTGAACGTGCTGTATCCACTGTCGGCCACCCAATTGACTAATGCCTGTACCTTCTCAGGCCTTACCATCCTTAGAACGGCATTAGCCCCACCAAATATTGCTGTATATTCTGGCGGCTACTGGGACCTGAGGTAGTTGGTTCACTAGGACGTGTGGCTGTGGCAGAACGGCCACGTCCTCTCCCAGCACCAGAGGGTCCACTAACACCACCACGACCATGTCCGCGTCCGCGTCCTTTACTAGATGTTTTCCTCATTGTTACCGTTCACCACAATAAAAAAAATAAAAATTTGGCCCAATGTATTGAATTCAAATTCAGGCCTTTTTTTTTACAGACATCTAACACTATCTGGCTATCTATTTAGGTACCGTATTATACTAATACAGGCACAGCAGTAACCACAGATTTAGGGGAATATAAATTGTAGGCCTAGTATTTAGGCCCTGGATGAAAGGTATCCTTTTACAGACAGAATTAGACTTGGAAATGCACGGTAGCGTGTGAAGTTATTGAGGATGACCCTATCAGCACTTGAATTTGCACCTTGAATGTAATATACCCTTTTATGGACAGATTTAAACTTGGCCTGCAACAGCAAAAACCACTGATTTAAGGTATTGCTATTTTGGCAATTGAATTTCACCCCAGAAAAAAATATATCCCTTGCCAGACAGCAGACAGTATTACAATTGGCTAGCTACAGCTGAAACAAGAGATTTAGGGTATTGCTATTTTGGCAATTGTATTTCACCTCTCAATAAAATAGCAAGCACAGCCAAGCCCCTGATGTAGGATATAGCAAAAAAAAAAAACCCACTATTGATGGTTAAATGGACTTGGTGGCAGCTTGTGCTGGCGCACCACAAGACACAAAATGACCGCCGATCACCCCAGAAAAAAGTAACAGAAAAACGCTCTGGGCAGCCTAAAAACACTGATCAATTAACTAGCAGAAGTTGAATGATTCACATCTATAGATCGATCACTTCATTAAGTGTTTTTGCTGAGTAAATCGCTGCCTAATCTCGCCCTAACAGCAGCTGCATCCTCTCCCTACACTGATCAGAGCAGAGTGACATGCGGCGCTACGTGACTCCAGCTTAAATAGAGGCTGGGTCACATGCTGCACTGGCCAATCACAGTCATGCCAATAGTAGGCATGGCTGTGATGGCCTCTTGGGGCAAGTAGTATGACGCTTGTTGATTGGCTGCTTTGCAGCCTTTCAAAAAGCGCCAAGAAAGCGCCGAACACCGAACCCGAACTTTTACGTAAATGTTCGGGTCCATGTCTCGAACACCCCAAAATTCGGTACAAACCCGAACTATACAGTTCGGGTTCGCTCATCCCTAGTAGTGAGACGTTTTCCTTTTTTGTCAAGTTTTGAGTCTCCTATTTGTAACAACACTCTTCTTACTAGTCTATAGTCATCCTTTTGAACATCTAGGACTCTGGTTAATTTCCATTGACTTCTAGGTAAATCTTCTTCTTTCACTAACACTATGTCACCAACTTGGACATTTCTTCTGGGTGTTTGCCATTTACTTCTTAGATTGGCTAAGTACTCTTTTCTCCATCTATTCCAAAACTGTTCTGATAGATATTGAACTCTTTGCCATCACCTTTTGGCATATAAATCCTCTTTGGTGAACTTGCCAGGGGGTGGCTGAATATAATCCGCTTAAGGTGAAGTAGATGGTTGGGAGTTAAAGGGTCCAAACTTGTTGGATCGTTGATATTATCCACTGTAAGTGGACAACTGTTAACAATAGACATTACTCCATAGAATAGGGTCCTAAGTGAAGCATCATCTATTCTTCCGGCGTTCCTTTTCAACACGGAACTTAGCACATTTTTTACAGTTCTGATTTGTCTTTCCCAAACTCCTCCTGTATGGCTTGCATGTGGAGCATTCATGTGAAAATGACACTGTTTCTCTAACAAATTGTTACTTTTTCTTTATCATTCTCTTTTAGAGCTTTCTTCAATTCATTCTTTGCTCCGACAAAATTAGATCCTTGGTCAGATCTAAGCTCTCTGACAGTACCTCTAATGGCTAAGAAACATCTTAAGGCTTTGATAAATGCGTCAGTTGAATTGCTCTGGAACTTCGACATGTAAATATAAGTCCATATCATTTGTACTCCTTGCGGTTCTGTTTGGTTATGAATGGGCCAAAACAATCCATTCCGCTATAAAGAAATGGTGGTGATGGGTTTACACGATCTGCCGGTAAATCTGCTATTCTTTGTTCTTCTGTAGGTCTACATGCCTTTCTGCAGACTACACATTTACTTATATACTTTGCTAAAACTTTGCTTCCTTTCACTATCCAGTAACCACCTTCTCTCAAACAGCTTTGGGTAAAGCTTCTTCCTTGATGCAAGGATTTGTTGTGGAAGTGACCAATAATCTATCTTGTGAAGGTAGAGTTTTTGGGTAGAATTGCTGGATGCTTTGCCCTGCTGGGTAACGATGCATTTTTCTAGTCTCCCTCCCACCTTCAGTATACCATACTGCAGAACAAGATTACGCTTGTACAATGGGTGGTTGTTTGGAAGCCTTTTAGGCTCTTGACTAAGTCTCTTCAACTCTTCACTGTAGAATAGTGATGGCCAGTTCGCCGTGTTCGCCCGCGAACACATGTGAGCTGCCATCTTAACTCACAAGTCCGGCTATGCACAGTTAAGTCCTTACCTTAAATGCAGTCTCCGGGTGCAGGCAGTTCCGAGAAGATCCCGATGAAGGCCCCCAGCAGCTGTTCTCGAAACTGCCTGCTCCCGGTGATCACAGTTCATTTCAGACCAGCTCGCGCACAGGCACAGGTAAGGACTTACCTGTGCATCACCGGACTTGTGAGTTAAGATGGCAGCTCGCATGTGTTCGCGGGCGTACACAGCGAACTGGCCATCACTGCTGTAGAATCTCTGTTGAATGAGTCTATGACTGTTTCTTCAGCTTTCATTCTTTCTTCTACATTCAACAATTTCTTCTTTCTGATTCCCTTTGCCAAACATTGAATTAGAGCTACTACATTTATGACCGTATTCCATTTTGCACATCTGGCTAGTCTTTCAAGTATGTCATCTTGACACTTGGCAGCAGTGCTCAATGTTTGTACAACTTTTACTTCTGGATCACCCATAGACAATTCTGTGTAACCTTTACTGGGCATGATTTCTTTTTCACAAAGGATCTCTGGGCCTGTGAACCAATTTGAATTTTTCAATTCTGTTACATTCAGGCCTCTTGAAGCATGATCTGCTGAGTTATGCTTTGTGTCAATGTGATGCCAATGTTCTGGATTTGTTATTTCCTGAATTTTCTCAACTCTGTTGTCGACAAGGATATGGAATCTTCGAGCTTCGTTGTTTTTGTATCCTAGGACAACTTGTGAGTCTGTCCAAAAATATTCTTCATCTGTTTTCAAACTCCAATTCTTCTCTCAGAAACTTGTTTACTGATGCTGAAACAGCTGCTGTCAATTCAAGTATTGGTGTTGCCTGAATACTGGTAGGTGCAACTCTTCCCTATAACCAGGGAACATTGTATCTTTTCTTCTCCTATTACTCTGATGTAGGAGCACTGACCATAACCATAACTACTGGCATCTGAAAAATGATGAAGTTCTATTTTCTTGTACTTTCCGAAATCATGAGGTACAAAACATCTGGATATCTGAAGTTCTCTCAAGTTTTGCAAGTCTCTTATCCAACTCTCCCCCTTGGCCTTAAATTTTCAGGTATGGGCTCGTCCCATCCCAACTTCTGTCTGCATAATTCTTGTAGTATTTATTTTGCTCTGAGGATTACTGGGGCCAAGAATCCCAATGGATCAAATTTAGAAGCCACTGCGGAAAGAATGGTACGTCTAGTTGTAATTTTCTCTTCAATAGGTACTTCAAAGAACAACTTATCATTCTCTACATTCCATCCCAATCCAAGTGCGTTTTGAACTGGAAGATGATCATAATTGAGATCTACATTCTTCATTGTTGATGCACGTTCAGAGTCACTGATGGATTCCAGTACCTCTCTGTTGTTTGAGATTAATTTATGAAGGTGCAAGTTTCCTCTTGCACATAACTCTTGACTTTCTTTCACTAGTTCGATTGCAGATTCTGTGGAGTCTAGACTTATGAGACCATCATCTACATAAAAGTTTTTCTTCAGAAAATTTGCTGCTGATGGGAAATCCTTTTTATTATGATTGGCCAGGTACTTCATACCATAATTGGCGCAACCTGGAGATGATGTTGTTCCAAACAAGTGTACTTTCATTCTGCATTCTGCTGGCTTTGTATCTGTATCTCTGTCCTCCCACCATAGGAACCTCAGGAAGTCTCTATCTTCATTCTTCACATGAAACTGGTGGAACATCTTTTCAACGTCACACATGACCACTACGGGATACTTTATGAATCTACAGAGTACTCCAGGCAGAGTAAGATCTGGTCCTTTTAGTAGATGATCGTTCAATGCAACACCATCGAGCAATCAAACACTACTCTAATCGTATCTGGTTTCTTTGAGTGGTAAACACCTTGATGTGGTATGTACCACACTTCTCCTTCTTTAGGTTGGTTATTTATTTTTTATCTCTTCTCCCCCATGGTGGTTGTCTCGGTGGTTATCGCTAATAGTCACTCCAAACCCTCCCCCCCACTCATCCCTACCGCTCCCTCAGGAGCCGCGTACCTACTGCATATTGCTCGTATATCTCAGTCCTTACCAAAATGTTTTTCCATTTCCTGATACTGGGGGATGTTTTACTCCCCATTCCCTTGCTATAATAACTCTTGCCACCATTAAACCTCTTGTCCAAATACTTTATTTTTATTTTTCCCTAATTGATGGTAAGGAACACCCTAGGAGAGCCACTTCCGGTTTATATGGGAGGGAAACTGAGGACTCTGCACCCAATGAGCAGAATACCCCTCGCCAGTACGATTATATACTCGGGCAGGACCATATCATATGGATATAGTCAGCGGGCTCTTGATTACACCTCCAGAATTTTGGTTCTCGTTCTTTATAGATCTTGCTTAATAATATTGGAGTCAAATATATTCTATGAATAATATTAAAATAAATAATCCTAAAATTACTAGATATCGTGATCTTTTTAATATTTCTGTAAATGTTACCCCACTCAATTATATCAGATCCTATATCATTTGCCCATTTTTCTTCACTATTTAACTTTGGTGTTTTTGCCAAACCCTTCCTTATTAACCTATAAACCTGAGAGATGGTCACCTCTGTTATCATGTGTTTACTACAAAAGTCTATAAATTAGTGATATCTTGTGATAAAATAATCCCTATTTTGTGTGGTGTCAAATGCATGTTTTAACTGATAATACCTATATTGACTCATTAAATCTGTGCTAATTCCAGGACATAAGTCTTTTAATGTTCTTATTGTCCCACTTTTAGGTAATTGTGAAGCATAGATAATGCCGTGATTTACCCAATATTTATAATCCGTGATTAATTGAAATTCTACAATATTACTATTACATCACAAAGGCGAAAAATTTGCAGTGTTAACAATTCCCCTTATTTTATCTCTCCCCATGACAAATCCACCATTTGACAGATTGGACATTTTTTACCTTTATTTTTAACAAATCCTGTCTCCAATATGCTAAATATACCATATTTTGGGCCATTAAAGCCCCGTTCCAAAAACTCTGTTATATTATTTCCCCCTGACTTTATCCACTGAACTTAAGCAGCTAGATAATAACCCTGAAAAAAGGGAATCGATAGCCCTCTGTCCTCTTCCGCCAACCAGAGATATTTTTGATTAATTTTAACCCTTTTTCCTCCCCAAATTAAGTCATTAAGCAATCGTTCCAAATGATTAAAAAACTGATCTTCTATCCAAACTGGACATGATGACAGAATCATGGGAAGCAAAATCATTTTAATTAATGCGATTCTATCCGCCTGTCCCATAGATAACTTCTGCCAAACTCTGATCTTACTTTTACATCTGGCCATCAAGGGAGTTACATTCTATCTCGCACAGTCTAAAATGCTTGCACTTAGCTTCATACCCAAATAATCCATGGATTCCGTATTTTTTAATACCTTAATACCTAAAGAGTTCGGTAGGTTTTTCTGATCCAGTGGTAGTAATACTGATTTTGCCCAATTTGGACAGAGCTTTCTCCCTCAGTGCGCTCACAGGTCCCTCCTCCCCTGCAGCAGTGGCAGCATGTAGGGGAGCTTCAAGCTCCAAAGGACACTTACGTGCTGCTGGAGAGGGGAGGGACATCACCACTGCCACCATTGAAATAAATGTCACATTTGGGAAGGAAGGGGGGCGTGGAGAGGGCTACAGAGAGGCGGGAACACGTCACTGACTACAGTGTACACATGGTCTACTCTAAATGTTTGAAGTATAGGCACCAAGAATCATGTGTCACAACTGTCTTAGAGAATAACTGTCTTCATTGCCCATAGCAATGCTCATTTCTCAATATTCCAACACTGCATGCAAGAATAAGATTACTTTGTACACTACAGTAATGCTTCCTCTTACCATAATGTGAAGGACAGAGACATAGAAAGCTAGGAAGCTAAAGCAATATATTTTTTAATATTGTGCAAAGATGGAAAAACCCTCTTTTTGTGGAAGCTGAAGCATAAAATAGCATGGCTTTTTAGGTCAATATATAGCATTAATCACTTAGATATATGTTACAGTAATATAACACTTTTATTATCATTATATATCATATTCCAAGTCTTTAGTAATAAAATGTGACTAAACTTTCAATGCTGCATACAAGAGAAGAATATGGCACTTATCCATAAGAATTTCCATTTCTAAACAAAAACAGCATTTAATAGCAACAGGTTCTCTTTTAAAAGGGTGGGCAAAAATGTAACCATATATACTATTTATTAGAAATTATACTGAATCCTTTCCCCCCAAAACATCATAAGATACATAATAAATAGACCCCCATGTTTAACGAGACATTTCACTTTAAATCCCATAAGTCCTTCCAGGGTGGCACTTCAGTTCTCAAGGATGTACGAGATACCATCTTTGCTACTAATCTCAAACTGTATTGCAGCTAGGTCTTACCTTAAAGCTGATAATCTAAGTTTAAAAAAAAGACTGGTATCGTGGTTAGAACTTTAATCCCAGCCTTGATTTAAAGCTTAGATTTAAGAATGGTGGACAGCCAGGCGCAAAAGGACCACATCAACTGTCATGTGATCAATGGATAATTTTTATTGCGAAAAACTGAGTGTCCAGGAGATATAATTCTCCTTCTTCACGCTTACATACATAATTGACATACAGCACACATATATACTGTATAGTTGAAGAGAAATGGAGAATCGCACTCTGAAAGTTCTGGTGCCAACAAAAGGCTGAATTAGCCACGTTACATGTAGTAGAGATTGAGGCGCTCAGATCATTTGGTTTTGCATTTAAAAGATTTATTATTCATACATTATTTTCATAATCCAGTTGCCCAATTTTCACCAAATCAAAATAAAGAAAAATACTGATCACTCCACATGCCTTACAGATAAAAAAAAATTGACCGCTGAGGAAGGTCCATCTGAGACTGAAATGTCCGGTCATCTTTCTTTATTTTGATTTTGGTGAAAATCAGGCAACTGGATTATGAAAATAATGTATGAATAATAAATCTCCTCTTAAATGCAAAAGCAAATGATCTGAGTGCCTCAATCTCTACTACATATATACTGTATAGTGAAGAAAAATAGGGCTCCACCTGTGGGCAGGAAGGAACGCCCAAAGATCCTCTCCATGGCAAAAGCCTTGATAACATGATCCCCATTTGATCACGTGATCACTATATCATCACATGACCTTGTGACAGCGTTGTGCTTTCACCACAAGCATTAGCTCTGTGACAACTAGCAGAGTCAGGTGATTGAAATGTGATCACATGACCCTATTCAGGTTTCAGCTCTAACTACAAGACTCCCTATTGCCACTTCACCTGACGATGAGCATAGTCACATGATCAGAATACTGTCATGTGACCTGAACTCATCAGTATGCAAAATCATCTTCCCCAGCAACTCTGGAATGTCTTTGCATTTATTATTATTGATATTTAAGTTTTAGTATTTATTTTGTAACTCATGTTTTGCTCTTTTAACTTGATTTTATGTCATGTTTATGTTTTGATTGTGCATGTAAATACTCACCTATACACCCACCCCAGGGGTGGATCTTTGGGCATTTCTTCCTGCCCACAGGAGGTGCCCTTTTTTTTTTTCTTCAGCAATATATATGTCTACTACATTTCAATTATGTATTTAAACCTGAAGAAGAAGGAGAAATATATCTCCAAAACGTGTTGTTTTTTGCAATAAAAATAATCCATTGAACACATGACAATTGATGTGGTCCTTTTGTGTCTGGTAGTCCGCCATCCTTAATATTACTTATCTCCTTGAACCAAACAGACGTTGGACACCTCCACACATAGATATTTTATAAAAGTAGTAATTTAATGAAGATGATATCTGAGAAAATATCTGCAACGGCAGACAGTGGCACACAAGGCTTGAACGGAAAGGAAGAAAGATCCAGCACTTTGTTTTTCTTGCTTGACGTTTATTTCACAAACCAAATGTACAGCGGTGATAGAAACCTCCAAAAATAAGCCCCAGTGCGGTCTACATGTTTCGAACCAGATGGTTCTTAATCATGACCTCCACAGTAAATTTCCAACACAGTGTATATATAGAGAGGTGAACACAGAAATCCCTCCCCCATTAAACTAGCGGGGCGGTGCTGGTTATCTCAGGTGTTGTAATTAAAAGTGCTAACAGAAATTTAAGTGCACAAAAACACATTCAGAATTAAAAATTAAAATCCAAAATGAGCCATTATGAACAAACATTCTATAATATTATTGCATCCAGCAGGTAGGGAGGAGAGAGATAAAAGTGCAGTCACGAGATATAAAAAATGAACAAATATATGAAAAAATCTCAAAAAGCTCTGTCTGAACACTCCTCTGCATCTAAAGACGCTCTGTCTGAACACTCCTCTGCATCTAAAAACGCTCTGGCTGAACACTCCTCTGCATCTGGAAACGCCCTGTCTGAACACTCCTCTGTATCTGCTGGGTGCAATCCATTTCAGTTCAATTAGGCTATACAATAATATCCTTCAAAGTTGCAACATGGTGTAGTTGTCAATGCTATTAGTAAATATACATAAGTTCCTTTCTCTGGTTTAGTCCTGCAGGGCTTCTGGAATTTAATTTTAAAATCCAGAAAGCTTCTCTTTGATATACAAGCTTTTTGAAATCTCCGCCTCTTGTGGGCAAAAACACTCTTTCTATAGCATAGGCTGTAAATGAAGATAGACTTCTATTATGAGCCGTGATAAAGTGTTTTGCCGCACTTGAGATATTAACATATGCAGGATTTAATATATAATTAATATGCTCCAACAGCCTCACTTTAAATTTTCTGGTTGAACAACCCACATATATTAGCCGGCATTCCTCACATTCAATAATGTATATAATCCCTGATGTATTACAGTTAATGTAAGTTTTAATATGATATTTATTGGTACCTTCAGAATCTTGGAATTGTTTTTTTGGGGTAACATAATTGCAAGCTCTGCATGGGGAGCTGCCACATCGTGAAAAGCCTGTATATCGCAACCAGCATGTCCGTGATTTTCCCACTGATTTTAAACTGAAACAAGAAGGAGACAGTGAGGCAGCCAAAGACGCAGGTCTCTTGGATACTACTCTGTGTCCTCCCCTTAGTATTTTATATAATTGTGGATCCTCATACAAGATGGGAATGCACTTGGAGACTGCTTTTTCTATTATAGAGAATTGGTTGCTGAAGGTTAGTACAAGTGTTGGGATATTGGTGGATTTATCCACATTATCTGGTTTGATTCCGTTTTCACTCTCCTGTCTATTTTCAGCAGTTTTTTCTCTATTACATTCTTTTCTGTTAGATTTTTTGTGATTTAAGGGGGTTCCAAATAACAAATTTTGCCGTTTTTTTTCTTTGGCTATATTAGATGCCCTTTCGGTCATCCACAGTGGATAACCTCTATCCTGTAGTCTGTTGGCAATTGTTTGTATCTCCTCATAGAAGTCAGAGTCCCTGCTGCAATTGCGCCTGGCTCTGATCATCTCCCCTACTGGAATGGCTTTTATTGTGTGGAGAGGATGATGGCTGTCAGCTCGCAGTACTGTATTTCCCGCTATGGGTTTACGGTATGTTCGGGTGCATATTGTCTGTCCCGGAATACCCGTCAGAGTTACATCCAGAAAATTAATTTTGCAGCCATCATGTGCTCCAACAAACCGCAAGCCATAAAGATTACCATTGAGATATTGCAGGAAAGAGGGTATGGCAGATACATCGGCAGACCAAATGAATAACAGGTCATTGATGTATCTGCCATACCACTCTATACAATCACCAAAGGGATTATCGGTGTCATATATATAGCGCTCCTCCCAGTACGCCATGGTGACGTTTGCAAGTGACGGGGAAAACTTCGCTCCCATACTCACACCCTGTATTTGTAAATAAAACTTGTTGTCAAAACTAAAATAATTATGTGTGAGTAGAAAATCAGTTATCTTTAGTACATAGTCAATGAAAACGTCACCATGCATATTGTAGCGATGTAAGTGGTATTCTAACGCTAGGAGCGCTATATGATGGGGGATGGAAGGATAGAGGCTGACTACATCTGTTGTCAACCATGTATAATTTTGGGACCATTTTTTATCATAGAACCCTCTCAGTATATCTCCTGTGTCCTTTATATACCCCGGTGTTCTTTTGACTAAAGGTTGTAAGATTGTATCTAGCCATTGGCCTAATTTCTCTGTCAGGGAGCCAATTCCCGAGACTATAGGGCGGAGCGGTGGTGGGCAGAGACCTTTGTGAACCTTGGGTAAGGCGTGTATAATAGGAGTAATCGGACATTGTACATTTAAATATTGAAAATCACCATGGGAAAAAATTCCCAAATCTCTACCTTCCTGTAGAATGTCCGTTAACGCCTTGCGGTAGCACTCCAAAGGATTGGAGTCCAACTTGCAATATGTAGTTGTATCCCCCAAAATTTCCAACATTTGTTGCTGGTATACTATTTTGTCTAGAACCACCACCGCGCCGCCCTTGTCTGCCATTTTGATGACAATATCTTCCCTATCTCTCAATTCCCCCATAGCTATTTTTTGTAGTTTAGTAAGGTTATTATTTTTATAATTATTTTTATTGCCGACTGTGTCAGCATGGATTTGCATCAGTTCTTTCTCTATTACTTCTTGGAATGTATCCATTCCACTGCTCCGTGATTTAAGGGGATAGGAATTGGGATTTTTCACCTGAAAATTCACTTTATTATGTTCACACATGTCATCTGAAAATTCCTGCAAATTGTGCAATTGCAACAATGTAACCTGTTCACGGAAAGAAAAACCTGTATAAAGATTTTGATGTTTTTCAACCCTCGTGTCTGCCACTGAGTCTGAACTGTTCCCAACCTCACTGAAATGTTTTTTAACCGTGAGTAATCTGATGAATTTATTAATATCCAGTAAGGTTGAAAACAGGTCAAAGTCAGTGGCAGGAACAAAATTTAAACCCAAACTCAACAATTCTAATTGTGCTCTAGTTAAAATGGCATCTGATAAATTAATCACTTCATGTGTTTGAGTCACTGTTTTCTTTGAAATCGGGTAGCCATATTGTGTGCTTTTCTTGTTGTGCTTTCTTCCTCCTCTTCTGACTCGTTTTTTGATTGATTTTTCAGTGGCACACAAGGCAAATATCTAAGCAAAATTTTTATTAAAGAATTATATCATACATATAGAACAGTATAATTAAATACTAAAGTAAGCAGCAGATAAGAACAGATAGTAAAAGACTGATGGACCCAGGGGAGGGCCGAGGGGTCGGCCACAGCAAAAATTCTGGCTGAAAATAGAGTAAAAATATTAATAGTGATAAACAAGACTTCTAGCAAGAGGCAAAAATAATTGAGTTTAAGTAAACCTGTTTCAAAGAAACTAGGCACAAGGATCCACAAGCTGGCAGTCAAAAGTAAACTGACAAAAGAGAATAAAAGTGTATTACCAGATGCTGCGTGTCGGCCCCTCGGTCAAACCCTGCCCAACGCTGTGAAGGCTTCTTCCGGGGATGCAGCCTTGACCATGAGCCACCTCTTAAATAGGTCCCTCATTAGGTTTAAATAGCATCTGGTGTGTGGTATTAGTTTGCCAGAGGGAAAGGACCTTCCTGATCGTCACCTCCACCCCTGATGACCAATGGGCTTGCGTATTGGCGCTGCATCATCAGGTCATGTGTCAGGCATCGCAGCATCATAGCGATGTCAGACACCTGACCTCCCATGTGATGATCACATGACCGTAGTGGCCATGTGATCACAGTACTACACAGGATCTTTCTATCAGTATTAGTATTATACATCAGATGCTTGCTAAAATGATATGTTGACAGGGGGGATACGGTATACACAGTATGACAGTCAAATTGTACATGTGAGACAAAATATATAAAAGACATTAAAACCAGTGTGTAGCCGAATATGTGAATCTCATAATAAGTTAAATACCCAACTATACAATCACAAAGTGACAAGACATTTCTATGTATAAAATTTATGACAATTTATAAAAATACACAACATATTGCGTGATCAAATGGGGAATGGGAAAGGGGGTGCATGAAATAAATGGTGATAAAAGGTACAGTGAGCAAGAAAAAATAATAACTGTGAAGTGATAAAGTGCTGTGAATAGGAAAAAAGGAAAAAAATGCAAAAATAAGGTGACTAATGAGGAATTAATAATATATATATATATATATATATATATATATTAGTCACTTATAAATCATTTTTCATAGCCAAGTAGACTGTCTGAACCTAATATCCTCTCATCATAGGAATCAAGCAAAATGCATGGTACTGTGTCTCCACCACTAATATCCAACTTCATTCATATTAGTATTTATCCCTTATTTCAAATATAGATAATGTAGCAAATCTAGGTATATCCCATCAAACATGATGCTTTTCCTAACAAACAATGTTCATAGAGTTGCCTAGATCTTATCCAAAGCAGTCTACCCAATCCACGACACCGGAATATGCTACAAAATGAGAGAAAGAAACAAGGACAAATTAAAATCAATACACACATATCGCCAACGAATAGAGAAAGCAAACAATATAACGGACCCAATGCTTTATAAAAAAAGGAGCGAACTACATATCCTCATTCGGGGCCATGGAGCCCAGGGTGGAAATCCATCTTATCTCTTTTTGAGCCAACAATTTCCTCCAGTTTCCACCACTTGAGGATATATATCTGGTCGATGCCTCCGAGTCGGAAGGCGGAACTGTCACATCCGTGAAATTCTTTAAAGTGTCTGGGGATCGTTTTAAACTAGGATAAATCATTTTCCTCATCAGCCGCCATTATACCAAGAACATGTTCATGTACTCGCTTTTTGAGTTCCCATGAGGTCATTCCAACATATACCTGATGGCAGGGGCATGATGCCAAATATATAACACCAACTGTATTGCACGTAATATTGTGAGTAATCACAAATTGTCTACCCTCATTTGTCAAATTGGAAAAATGGGAGGCTCTGTCGATGTTTGTGTATGCCACACATTTACCGCAAGGTGAGCACCCCCATTTAGGGCCTCCTGAGCCAAACCTCGCTGATGTGCGATCTCCAGGGTGATGACTCTTAACTAGAATATCCCTGAGGTTGTTGGCCCGTCTATACGTGATCAATTGATTCTCCGGAAGGGCTCCATTTAAAGCAGGATCTAACTGCAAGATTTCCCAATAGTTTTCTCTCATCATAAATGCGGTGCATCCTGCGGCAGTGCAGGGGATATTAAGACCAGCGCAGAAAGCGCCTGCCCTGATAAATTTCCCCCCTATATGCATATAACATTTTCGTCACTATTTTATTGGCATTACCTCCATGTCCTTATTTTGTTCCACTCAAGAGCTATTGGACACCTCCAGGGCGCGCAGAGTTTTTTTTATTTTATTTGCTTTACTTAAGGATGCTGCATGCTTCTTCTTTTTTAGCTAGAGGTTAGCTAGGAATGTTGGTGGCCTGCACGATGATGTGCACAGTAATATATGTGACCTACCACTCATTCAGACGCACAGTAACTGTTTCACTTCCAAAAGGACTAGCTATGCATATTGTTGCACTGCACAGTGATGTGCACCAAATGGGGATAATGCAGCTGTCACTACGCAAGCAACTCTGCATGCATCTGGTCGTTTGCGCTAGGGACTCGGTGGGACTCCCTGCGTCCATCTCCACCGCATACTGCCATGGTCTGTTGAGATCATCTGCATCATCTTTGATGTCACCCTCTAGCTCCTCTTGCTCCTCTCCTGTTGCCTGGGCAAATAGACCACCTAATTGAGGAGTGGAATGACATCATTCATCCAGTAGGGCCTGAGCAAATGGCACGTGTCAAGCAGGAGCTGCCATTGTCTAATGTCAAAGTTACACTGGGGAATAGTCCTCTTCGTCTGCATCATCAAGAAATCGGTCACTTGTTTCCTCTGCTCATACAGTTGGTCCAACATGTGGAGGGTGGAGTTCTAACGTGTGGAAGCGTTGCAGCTCAAGGAGGGAGTGTTTTGCAAGGTAAGAGTGGTATTGCAGTTGGGTGGAAGACTTTAGAAACCGGGTGACAACCAGACTGAAGACGTGCTCCTATCTCCAGTTGGAGAGCAGACAGCCAGGATTCGATTTCTTGGTTGATGACACACAGCAGTTCCTCCCTGGTGTGACTCCGTTGATCCAGGCTGACCAGGTGCATAACCGCGTGACAACGCTGTGCTTTGCATAGGTGGTATGCTGGAGAAGCACTCTAAACTGGTTCTACAGTGGACGCTGAGGACTTGGTGGAGGATGAGTAGGCAGAGAAGGACATTGGCGCAGAAATCCCAGGATTACAACTTGGAGACGGCATTGCCATCACTTGGCCAAGTTGCTAGTGTGCTTGGGCCAGAACCACATTTACCCGGTGGACTATGACCATAGTTAAAGCTCCACACGTCAACACTAGTATGAACTGTAGCAGACACAGACAGGCTCAAGGACTGGCCCACATTCTGCTCAATATACAAATGCAGGGCTGGTACAGTTTTTTTAGAAAAGTAATGATGGCTTGGGACTCTCCACCTTGGGTGGGCACAAGCCATCAGTTATGTGAAATGTCCTGTCCACGATCTGGAAAGGGAGGTACTGTAGTACCAGCAACTTGACCAGGTGCATGTTCAGCTCCTGTGCTTTTGGATGAGTGCATGCATACTGTTGTCTCTATGCAATCGCCTTGGTGATCGATTACTGGTGAAAAACATGATGAGGAGTGGGAGGAGGAGAAGTATAAGGAGCAATAGAAGAAGGGAAGGAACGACAGCTTCCTTCTGTTGAGGTTGAGGAGCCCTGACTGCTGGAGAAGGCTTGCAGCTGCTTGGAGTTTAAACAGTTGCTGCATCAGGCTGTACCACTACATTAGTGCCACGGCTTCCCCACGCCACTTTATGGTGACGCTGCATGTGTTGATGCAGGGCTATGGTGCCAACATTAGCACCCTGACCGCGCTTCATCTTCTGCCCACATATCCTGCATACCACAATGCTAACGTCCTCCAGCAACTTGATAAAAAATCCCCTCACTGCTGAGTATGGCATTTTACCCCCAACGCTCCGAGCGGCGCCATACACAGCAGCACGCACCAGAGGAGGACTCCAGCCATCTGGTCATTCTTGCTGTTGGTGTACCCAAGACTTGAGAAAGGAGTTATAAACTCTGAAACGCGTTGTCCATTGTACAATAAATAGCAACTACACCAAAAGTCTCCAAATTGAGGTTGTTTCCGTGCGCCAAAGAAGTATCCATACCGTGTGCTAGCACACAAATCATTCATTACTTTCACTTTGTAACATATGTAGCTGCCATTTTAATTATTCAATTAAATTAGTTTTACTTTGATTCGTTCAACACTACTCATATACACACAACGAATCATCTTTATGTACTATTTGCCAAATAAACTCTATTACATTTTATTTACATCTATTACAATGTATACAGCGTGCAAGTGCAGGTAATTGAATATGATTCAAGACCCCCAATCGGTGAGGATTACAAAAGAAAGGTGTTTAATGGGCAGACCTTTTGGTTATTCACATTTTCCCCTCTGAGTTCAGGAAAACAGATCTGATACTATATTATTAGGCTGCTTTTTCACCTTTCAGGTGATTTTGATTTTAACAATCACATGTTATCAAGGACTGGTTTCATGGGTGATCACTTCCTTTTTATAGCCACACCTTTTGGTATGTTTTTATGTTATGACTAAGACTATGTTGCTGGTCGAAATGTGTCAACAATAGATGTTTGCTGGTTTGCATTTTATGTGACTTGTAATAAAGGCTTCAAGTTTATGGATGCTGGACTTTCTCTTCATTTTCATCCACAGTGGTGTTTCCAAAATGTCTGTGCATCCATTGTGACTGGAGAGCCTGCTTTACTTTCATACTACCAAAAGGTAGATTCACTTCAATGAGGCAAACACTGACCCAATTTCCATTGGTTTCCAGAGATGATTGTTCAATGTTTTGGACTTTGCCTGCCTCACTGACGTAATGTTTAATAATGTTTTAGTACACAGTAATTAAAAGGATGTCCAAGATTTTGTTATCCTCAGGACTGACCATGAATATCAAATTGGCATTGGTTGGACACCCTGTTACATAATCAGCTGTTATCTTGTAATTCAGGCACCGGAAGTTGGCACCACATCTACATAGCTCCATCCATTTTGTAGTAGATGGAGAAGTTGCTAACTGCAGTACTCCACCCACTGCACAGTGTACAGAGAGTTGTGTAATTTTGGTGCCAGAGAGCTAATCCCCACTGATCTAATATTGATGACCCATCCTGAGGATAGGCCACCAATATCAAAATCCTGGACAGCTCCTTTAAGCTTTATTTACAGGCAGTTACATGTATCCCATTAGGAAATATGAATTCCTTAACCCCTTAACGCCCAGTGCCGTACTTGTACGCCACGCTGATAAGGCGGGTGCAGGAGCTGCGCCCGCCTAATCAACGGCAGGGGTCCAGCAGTCACTGATAGCCGGACCCCTGCTGTATGCACCGGCATCAGTGAAATCACCGATGCTGGTGCATTAACCCCTGCATGGCCGCGGTCAGCGCTGACCGCGGCACGTATGATGTTCATGCAGGGAGGAAGCAGCCGATGCCTTCCTTAGGCATCGTGGCTGCCTTCCGGTAGAGCCTGTAAGATCCAGCACCCTGGATCTCACAGGCAAGCAGGCTGTAAGTGTATTATAGTCTGCAATACACTTACAGCCAATGCATCACAATACAGAAGTATTGTGATGCATTGTAAAGAGGAAGACCCCCAAAAGTTGAAGTCCCAGAGTGGGACAAAAAGAAAAAGTAAAAAAAAATGTAAAAAAATAACGTTTTCAAAAAAGAAATTTTGTTTCAAGTAAAAAAAGCGTATTTTCCTAAAAATAAAGTAAATAAAAAAATTGTAAAAAATAGGGAAAAAAAGAAAAGTAGGCATATTAGGTATTGCCGTGTCCATATCAACCACCTCTATAAAAATGTCACATTATCTAACCCCTCAGGTAAACACCGTCAAAAAAAATAACTGTGCTAAAAAAACCATTTTTTGGTCACCTTATATCACAAAAAGTGCAACCCCAAGCGATCAAAAAGGCATATGCCCCCCAAAATAGTACCAATCTAACTGTCACCTCATCCTGCAAAAAATGAGCCCCTACCTAAGACAATCTCCCCCAAAAAAAAAAAAACTATGGCTCTCAGACTATGGAGACACTAAAACATGTTTTTATCAAAAATGCTTTTATTGTGTTAAATGTAAAAAAAAATATATAAAAAAGTAGATATATTAGGCAACTCCGCATTTGTAACAACCTGATCTATAAAAATACCACATGACCTAACCCTTTAGGTGAACACCGTAAAAAAAAAAAACGGTGTCAAAGCCATTTTTGGTCACCTTACATCACAAAACATGTAATAGCAAGCTATCAAAAAGTCATATGCACCCCAAAATAGTGCCAATCAAACCATCATCTCATCCTGCAAATATCATACCCTACCTAAGACAATAGCCCAAAAGCTGAAAAAAACTATAGCTCTCAAACTATGGGACACTAAAACATGATTTATTTTTTTTCAAAAATGATATCATTGTGTAAAACTTACATAAATAAAAAAAAAGTTTTCCACATCCGTAACGACCTGCTCTATAAAAATATCACATGACCTAACACCTCAGATGAACACCGTAAAAAATAAAAATAAAAACTGTGTCAAAAAAGCCAGTTTTTGTCACCTTACATCACAAAAAGTGCTATACCAAGCGATCAAAAAGTCATACACACCCCAAAATAGTACCAATCAAACCGTCATCTCATCCCGCAAAAGATGAGTCCCTACCTAAGACAATCGCCAAAAAAAATAAAAAACTAGGGCTCTCAGAATATGGAGACACTGAAACATGATTTTTTTTATTCAAAAATGTTGTTATTGTGTAAAACATAAATAAATTAAAGTATACCTATTAGATATCGCGGCGTCCGTAACAACCTGCTCTATAAAAATACCACATGATCTAACCTATCAGATGAACAGTGTAAATAGCAAAAAATAATAACGGTGCCAAACCAGCTATAAGTGTAATGTAGAGCAACCAAAAATCATATGTACCCTAAAAAAGTACCAACAAAACTGTCACCTTATCCCATAGTTTCCAAAATTGGGTCATTTTTGGGGCGTTCAGGAGTGCATCAGGGGGTCTTCAAATATGACATGGCAGCTTAAAATTATCCCAGTGAAATCTGCCTTCCAAAAACCATATGGCATTCCTTTCTGCGCAATGCTGTGTGCCCGTACAGCAGTTTACGACCACATATGGGCAATCAATATTGAGTTTTGTTTGGCTGTTAACCCTTGCTTTGTTAGTGGAAAAAAATTATTAAAATGGAAAATCTGCCCAAAAAGTGAAATTCTGAAATTTCATCTCCATTTTCCATAAATTTTTGTGGAACACCTAAATGGTTAAAAAAAGTTTGTAAAATCAGTTTTGAATACTTTGAGGGGTATAGTTTCTAAAATGGGGTCATTTTTGGGTGGTTTCTAGTATGTAAGAATCACAAAGTGACTTCAGACCTGAACCGGTCCTCAAAAAGTGGGTTTTGGAAATTTTCGGAAAAATTTCAGGATTTGCTTCTAAACTTCTAGGCCTTCTGTTGAGGAAGGGTGGTAGATATGCATGCCTACTGGGGCATACATATATATATGTATTGGCGGTGCATAATCCCCTGAGAGGGCGATGTGCGCAGATGTACCCAGCACCTGCGCCCATCTGCCTCTGATATTCCCCAGGGGCTCATTCATGCCCCTGTGGGGATTGATATATATGTGCCCCCTTGATATTGCCCCCTTGATATATATGTGCCCCCTTGATATATATGTGCCCCCTTGATATTGCCACCTTGATATATATGTGCCCCCTTGATATTGCCCCCTTGATATGTGATGTGCCCCCTTTATGCCCCCTGAAAATATAAATATGCCCCCATATGTACTGTCTGTTTATATATGCTTATAGATGTGCCCCAAGCATCTATGGGCATATATGCCGGAATCATGCTGCCTGCTGGAGGGGTGGAGGAGACCGACAGTTGGACAATCATGTCCAGCGTCGGCCTCTACAAAGGACAGAGGATCAATGAGATCCTTTGCCCTTTGTCACCATCTCCGATCGCGCCGGAGATGGTACGCCTAACAGAGACATGGGAGCAAAGAGTTCCCATGCCCCTGTGAGTGGCTGACCTCCGGCGCTGTAATTACTGCGCCGGAGGTAGGCGTCCGCTTCACAGGCGGGAGGATCAAAGGATCCCCCCCCCCTGGAAGCGCGCTCCGAGATCCTCGGGCCGGCGCGGTGATGTCACATCACCGCGCCGGCCCACGTGTTCAGGCCGGCAGTGCGCATGCGCACGGCGGCAAAAGGGTGACTGCGAGCGGGCGCCGCCAAGTTTAAATAGGCGGGCGGCGCTCCGCTCAGCAGTCCGAAATACCACCGGGCAGGAAGAGACATCTTCCCCTGGACTGACGAGCCCCCCTGGACTGACGAGCCCCCCTGGACAACGAGCAGAACATTAAGTATCATTAACCCCTTTATCCCTCCCTATACCACCAACGATTAACCCCTGATTCCCTGACCACTATACCACCAACGATTAACCCCTGATTCCCTGACCACTATACCACCAACGTTTAACCCTTTAATTCCCTGACCCCATAGACCCCTGATTTACCCTAGTCCCTGCCACCCCTGGTTAACCCTGTCTAGTCCCTGCCCTGATACCCCAATTGTGCCTCCTGATTAACCCTGTCTAGTCCCTGCCCTGATCCTACCACCCCTAATTACCCTCCCTGATCTTACCACCCCTGATTATAACCCCTTTCTTACCCCTGAGCCCCCCTTAGTGTTTGTGGTCTGATTACACCCCGGTTAGACCACCGTTAACCCTCGTCGTGCCCCCTAGGGATAGAATATTAGTCAGGTGGGTGGGTTGTTAATGTTACTTGTATGTGTGAATTGTCTAGATAGTTTATGGGTTGAATTGGGAACGTGTAGTGTAGTAGAGTACTGTATATGTGTAGTGCTGTGTATAATTACTGTATTGCGTGCTTGGTGTATTAAATACCGTTATATTTGTACCCTTTGTGTAGTGTGTACTTGTTAGCGGTAGTGAGTAAGGCGCATGCAGCTAGTATAGTGATTAGTGTAAAGTATAGCGAAGATATTGTGTATTATTATATAAAGGCATAAATAGGCGGAGTCATCACTAGACAGCTCCTCCTATTTAGGAATATTAATTATCGATATTCGCATAATATTGGTGATTACTATTCCCCCTTTACACCTTCTAACGTCCCCAAAAATAAAATAGCATTCACAAAATGATCCAAACATGAAGTAAACATATGGGGAATGCAAAGTAGTAACTATTTTTGGAGTTATTACTATCTATTATGAAAGTAGAGAAATTAAAATTTTACATTTTTTTTTTGTAAATTTGATATTCTTTTAACCCTTTTTTTTGTGTTTTCATTTTTCTTCCCTATTTTCCGTGAGCTATAACTTTTTTATATTTCTAGTCACATAGCTGTATGAGGGCTTATTTTTTGCGGGACAAATTGTACTTTCTAATACCACCATTAATTATGGCATAAAATGTAGTGAGAATCTAGAAAAAGTAAAAAATTGGGTGGAATTGGAAAAAAATTGCAATCCCACCACCGGATTTTGTTCCACAGTGTTTTGTTTCCAGCAAAACTGACCCATGCCCTTCATTCTCTGGGTCAGTACGATTACAATGATACCCTATATTTATAGTTTTTTTATGTGTAAACAGTGTAAAAATAAATGTAAACTTTGAGATTATTTTTTTTACATAACCATATTTTAACCCCCATAACTTTTTTATACTTATGTCTAATGAGCAATTTAGGGGCTTATTTTTTGCGGGACAATTCGTAGTTTTTATTAATACCATTTTGGAATGTGCATAACTTTTGGATCACATTTTATTTCATTTTTTGGGGTAAGACAAGCAATGAAAAAATGGCAAATCATCCATTTTTACTTTTTTTTTCCGTTACGCCATTCGCCGTATTGGATATTATTTTTTTTTTTTTATATTATGGGTGTTTTCGGTTGAGGTGATACCCAGAATGTTTATATTTATTGCTATTTAGGTATTTTAATTATATGGAAAGGATGGTGATTTAAACTTTTATATTTTTTTATATTTTTTTTACTTTTTTCTTTTTTTTATCATTTTAAGGCTCATAAATGATCATTATTTTGGTTTTTCTCACTTTTTTATTGATTGAGTAACTTCAACCAATGTTATATTGCTATTTTAATCTAATGTTAGCAAAAGCTACGTTTTAATTTGATGATCATTCCAACTTCTCTTGTGATATTGAGTGCAGTTGTTTGGTAAAAGAAAGTTGAGATGTGCAAATTACATCATTCAAAATGTTAAATGTTTGGATGAGTATATGGTAAAAACATGAAAAGTACTTGAATGTAGATAAAAAGCAAAACCCTGACATACAGAAATGACTCAAAACTATTGTGGTGTAAATGATTTGTGGTTAAACAAATGGAAGAATATGACATCATATAATAGAAAATGCATTAAATGCCCAGCTGGAAAATTTAAATAACAAAGTACTCAACAATCACATAATAGACAAAGAGAAAATGCAATATCACACCTCAAGGCTATGTGTTAATGAAAATCCACCTTTGTTATTTTGGCTTGTTCAATGTTAAGCAGAATGATGCAGTCTTAAGCAATCTAGACATACCATATCATTAGTAACATCGTTTTAAATAAAATTTTGCACATGTTTAGTTGACAGTGGGCTATTAATAAGGGTTATCCAAGCTGGTCACACTCTGTATCACGATAATATATATTGGATGGCACTCCTTGTTCCGTAGAAGTTACGGTGCTCAGTGGTAGTGATCAATGTAGCTATGGATAGAGACCACGTTTCGGTCCACCAGGACCTTGTTCACGGCCTTAGTGGTGTGGATTTGGCCTCCAAATCCACACCACTAAGGCCGTGAACAAGGTCCTGGTGGACCGAAACGTTGGCCAGTGTTATCAATTTAATTTTGGGATGGACAATAAAATGAACTTTTTCTGATCACTTCAATACGAGTGCCGTGGTCTCTATCCATATCTACACTCTGTATCACCACCTATCCACTGGCAATATATAAGATGGTGTAGAAGTATATATTAGGCTATCTTGTCTCATATTGTAATTACTATAGGATTGCCATTATATCATACACCCTAAAATACAGTATCATTTATCTTGCATGCGATTGAGGCATTATATACAATTCGAAGTCACCCCATCTTATTTTTCACTGGATAGACAGGACGCCTAACACCATTTTGGAGAGATGTGGTATCACCTATTCAGTGTGGACCATATTTACAGGTGGTCTCCTATCTTCTGTTATCACCTATTTGTTTTCCACTTGTCTCTTTTGTTTGGAGTATTATCATAGTGGACAGTACACTTTTTTATAGCTTGAGCCCCTGATGAAACCTGGACAGGATTTTACCAGGAAGAAATGCGTTGGTCATGGATATCCACTATAAAATATTCATTACCACTCTATGAGGTCTTAAATTTTTTGCTATTATTGCTCTTCATTTTATCCTAATTGTATCAAGACTGATGTCAGTTGTCCTAACTGTTAGTGATTCCACGTCTTCAAGCCTTAAGAAGACAGTGGGATCGCCCTTATGAGGGTGGCTATTCCACTTTAGTTAGGGTGCCTAAAGGTGGATTCGAATATCAGGCCGATTATCTGGAATGAACGTTTCTATGAATGCTCGTTTCTGATCGACCCCTCTAAAGGTGCTGTAGATCACCCAATGAACGAGCAAAGCACTCGTTCATCAGTTGAAGTGATCAGAAAGTCCGGCTGGTGCCTCTACATAACTTAGGTGCATCATGTGCCAGCGCAAAAGGTATTAAGACCCCATAAGTTCTTATTAGACAGTGGAATTGACCTCAACTTTTTTTAAGCACCAATTCAGTTATAAAGTGATTTTGAGGGACTTACGTAATAGAAACCACTCATAAATAAAATCATTTTACAAAATACCCCCTCAAATTATTCAAAAGTGATGTTACAAACTTTGTTAACCCTTGAAGTGTTCCACAAGAATTAAAAGACAATGAAGGTGAAATTTAGAAATTAAATTTTTCTGCTGATTGTTTATGCTAATCATTTTTTGTTCCTGTAACACAGCAAGGGTTAACAGCAAAACAGACCTCAATATTTATTACCCTGATTCTGCAGTTTACAGAAACACGCCATATGTTTTTATAAACTGCTCTATGGGCACAAGGCAGGGGTCAAAATGGAAGGAGCACCATATGTTTGGAGGGCAGATTTTGCTGGAATGGTTTTTGGGCACCATGTTGTATTTGAAGAGACCCTGAGGTAGCCCTACAGTGGAAATCCCCAAAAAGTGGCACCATTTTGCAAACTACATCCCTCAAGAAATTTATTGAAGAGTGTACTGAGCACTTTGACCCCCACATGCGTTTTACAGAATTTAGAAACACTTGGCAGTTAAAATGAAAAATTTTATTTCTTGCAATAAATTGTTCCTTTAGCCTCAAATTGTTCATTTTCACAAAAGGTAACAATAGAAAAAGCATCCCATAAGTAATTATCCATTTTCCCCTGAGAACGGCAACACCTCATATGCGGTCGTAAAATGCTGTAGCACACTGCAGGGTTCAAAAGAGAAAGAACATCATGCACAATTAGGGCTAGTTTGGTGATTTAAACAGCACTGGCCGACAACTGCTGAGGCTCTGAGGATAAATGAAAAAAGAAACCTTCAAAAAGTGACTCCATTTTAGAAAACATGCCCCTCACAGAAATTACCGAGGAGTGTAGGGAGCATTTTGACCCCACATATGTTTTGCAAAACTGAATTCACAGCAGATGGTCCAAAGTTAAAATTGCAATTTTTCCACAGATATGCCATTTCTATGCCCAATATACTGTGCCCAGCTGTTGCCATCTGAGACACACAATGCCCTATAAACTGGCACTGGGTACTGAAATGCTATAAATGTGAATGTAAAATGCTGTTTGGGTACGCTGCAGGGTTTAGAAGGGAAAGACTACCTTTTGGCTTTTTGCGCAAATTTTGATGACTGGTTTTCGGCACAATGTTGATATTGAAGAGAATAGAGAAGGACCGCCCCCCTGTGTGTGAACAGTTTTTCGGAGAGTGCCCCTAAATGTCAGGGGATTACAATTCCCCAGATCAGGTTGTGCACGCCCGGCACAATTCTGGGAAGTGTAGTGGAATAACATGTGCGGAATCGAAGCAGCTCCCTTCTGCGGCGAGCATCCAGAATAGGTCTTTATGATCAGAGGTAAGTTTAGGGAAAAAATGGCAGTACTACCGGAGAGCTAAGATTTAGGCTGGGTTCACACCTGAGCGTATTCGATAAGCGCTTTTTACAGGCATTTTTATCGGGCGTTTTTGAGGCGTATTTTAGGGCATTGATTAACCACAGAGGCATCCAATGAAAAACTGCCACAATACACGCAACAACAATACGCCCCAAAGAAGCTCCTGTACTTCTTGGGGCGTAGGGCGTTTTACAGCGCGTTCGTATGCGCTGTAAAACGCTCAGGTGAGAACCATGCCTTAACCACACTTTATTTTAGTATAAAACTAGACATAAACAAAGTGATCGGGTTTTAGTTTAGCTACGCGTTTCACCGATGCACCATCGGCTTCTTCAGGCTGACCCAGAGGAGTGGCGCACACCAGAATTTACACAAAAAAAAGGACATGACAGCATTAGATTGACAGGTTCAGTCCACAGATACATTTAGTAGCATAAATAATGAAAAGCTGAATGAAACATTGTGCAAATATATTATATAAAGGCAAATAAATAATTAATAGTATATAAATATCTATCTCTATCTATCTATCTATCTATCTATCTATATATATAGTGACACAGTGAGAAGTTGCATCTGGCAAGGCAGGTATTTTCCTCCCAGCAAGGAAATTAATCTGTTCAATGTTTAGTCTGTTGTGACTCACTATTTTTATACCACTGAGGAAGTAACTATATGTTTCCGAAACGCATCTGGTGAGCAGCAGAGGAACGGGCAGTGTGAATAAAGATATATCTTTGCCAAAGACACAAGTAGGGGGTTGGCGTCCCCAGTGGATAAACTGTCAATGCGCTAGGAAATACGCTGTGAGAAGCGGTGCTTCCGAATAGGCTGGACTAGAGACAAGCCACAGAGGGAGTGCATATACTGGCTGTTACTGTGAGTTACATCTAACAGTGTCCAATGGTGAAACAAGCTGCGGACCATCTTGGACTAACATAGCATATATGTATGCTTGTCTATTTAACCGCAAACTAACACAAGTTGCCTTGTAATATGGACACAATCTAATCATCTAACGGAGCACACTACAAACATATGTTTGCATTTTAAGCTAAGCAAAAACAAATACAACTAACCCCGCAATATGGACACGACCTAACTACATAATAGAGCGTATAATAACATACTAACTAAAATCCCTGATCACACGCCCAGAACGAACAAGTTATATGGAAGCTGCTGTTTTGTATGTTTTTATATTTATGCGCATTTAAAGGGATAGTATAGAAATTTGACTTTCAATTGTGTTTATGTTTGCCTCATAAAGGTTTTTTATGTGAATAATTTTATGTTTTATGTGAATGTGAAATATTTTTATATAATAGTAAAAGTTGATGCAAGTTACTGTGAACCAGCTCATGAAAAATGGGAGCAAAACCCGAAAGTGTTGTGTTTATATTTTTGTTCAGTGTGTATACACTGAACAAAAATATAAACACAACACTTTGCAATATTTATGGAATTCTCAAAACTTTTGGCCACGACTGTATACAGTATATATGTCTGCTGTATGTCAATTATGTATGTAAGCTTGAAGAAGGAGAATTATATCTCCTGGACACTCAGTTTTTCACAATAAAAAATATCCATTGATCACATGACAGTTGATGTGGTCCTTTTGAGCCTGGCTGTCCACCATTCTTAAATCTAAGCTTTAAATCAAGGCTGGTAATAAGTGCTAACCAGTATACCAGTCTTGTTTTAAAACTTAGATTCTCAGCTTTAAGTTAAGACCTAGCTGCAATACAGTTTGAGATTAGTAGCAAAGATGGCATCTCATACATCCTTAGGAACTGAAGTGCCACCCTGGAAGGACTTATGGGATTTAAAGTGAAATGTCTCATTAAACATGGGGGTCTATTTATTATGTATCTTATGATATTTTGGGGGGAAAGGATTCAGTATAATTTCTAATAAATAGTATATATGGTTACATTTTTGCCCACCCTTTAAAAAGAGAACCTGTTGCTATTAAATGCTGTTTTTGCTTAGAAATGTAAATTCTTATGGATAAGTGCCATATTCTTCTCTTGTATGCAGCATTGAAAGTTTAGTCACATTTTATTACTAAAGACTTGGAATATGATATATAATGATAATAAGTGTTATATTACTGTAACATACAGTACAGACCAAAAGTTTGGACACACCTTCTCATTCAAAGAGTTTTCTTTATTTTCATGACTATGAAAATTGTAGATTCACACTGAAGGCATCAAAACTATGAATTAACACATGTGGAAATATATACATAACAAAAAAGTGTGAAACAACTGAAAATATGTCATATTCTAGGTTCTTCAAAGTAGCCACCTTTTGCTTTGAGTACTGCTTTGCACACTCTTGGCATTCTCTTGATGAGCTTCAAGAGGTAGTCACCTGAAATGGTTTTCACTTCACAGGTGTGCCCTGTCAGGTTTAATAAGTGGGATTTCTTGCCTTATAAATGGGGTTGGGACCATCAGTTGCGTTGTGGAGAAGTCAGGTGGATACACAGCTGATAGTCCTACTGAATAGACTGTTAGAATTTGTATTATGGCAAGAAAAAAGCAGCTAAGTAAAGAAAAACAAGTGGCCATCATTACTTTAAGAAATGAAGGTCAGTCAGTCCGAAAAATTAGGAAAACTTTGAAAGTGTCCCCAAGTGCAGTCACAAAAACCATCAAGCGCTACAAAGAAACTGGCTCACATGCGGACCGCCCCAGGAAAAGAGTCACCTCTGCTGCGGAGGATAAGTTCATCCGAGTCACCAGCTCAGAAATCGCAGGTTAACAGCAGCTCAGATTAGAGACCAGGTCAATGCCACACAGAGTTCTAGCAGCAGACACATCTCTAGAACAACTGTTAAGAGGAGACTGTGTGAATCAGGCCTTCATGGTAGAATATCTGCTAGGAAACCACTGCTAAGGACAGGCAACAAGCAGAAGAGACTTGTTTGGGCTAAAGAACACAAGGAATGGACATTAGACCAGTTGAAATAGGTGCTTTGGTCTGATGAGTCCAAATTTGAGATCTTTGGTTCCAACCACCGTGTCTTTGTGCGATGCAGAAAAGGTGAACGGATAGACTCTACATGCCTGGTTCCCACCGTGAAGCATGGAGGAGGGCGTGTGATGGTGTGGGGGTGCTTTGCTGGTGACACTGTTTGGGGATTTATTCAAAATTGAAGGCATACTGAACAAGCATGGCTACCACAGCATCTTGCAGCGGCATGCTATTCCATCCGGTTTGCGTTTAGTTGGACCATCATTTATTTTTCAACACGACAATGACCCCAAACACACCTCCAGGCTGTGTAAGGGCTATTTGACCATGAAGGAGAGTGATGGGGTGCTGCGCCAGATGACCTGGCCTCCACAGTCACCAGACCTGAACCCAATCGAGATGGTTTGGGGTGAGCTGGACCGCAGAGTGAAGGCAAAAGGGCCAACAAGTGCTAAGCATCTCTGGGAACTCCTTCAAGACTGTTGGAAGACCATTTCAGGTGACTACCTCTTGAAGCTCATCAAGAGAATGCCAAGAGTGTGCAAAGCAGTAATCAAAGCAAAAGGTGGCTACTTTGAAGAACCTAGAATATGACATATTTTCAGTTGTTTCACAATTTTTTGTTATGTATATAATTCCACATGTGTTAATTCATAGTTTTGATGCCTTCAGTGTGAATCTACAGTTTCCATAGTCATGAAAATAAAGGAAACTCTTTGAATGAGAAGGTGTGTCCAAACTTTTGGTCTGTACTGTATATACACATGATATATATCTATCTATATATATATATATATATATATATATATATATATATACTGTATATACTATCAATTGTTTATTCGCCTTTCTATAATATATTTGCACAATGTTTCATTCAGCTTTTAATTATTTATGCTCCAAAATGTATCTGTGGACTGAACCTGTCAAACTAATTATATAATTTCCTTTTTTTTATGTAAATTCTGGTGTGTGCCACTCCTCTGGGTCATCCTGAAGAAGCTGACAGAGCGTCGGTGAAACGCACAGCTCAACTAAGACCCGATCACTTTGTTTATGTCTAGTTTTATACTAAAATAAAGTGTGGTTAAATCTTAGCGCCCCGGTAGTACTGCCATTTTTTTCCTTAAACTTATGTTGATATTGAACAGCCTCTTTTATGAGAACTATACGTTTTTCTTTCAACAAAGCTGTGTAAAGACTTTTTTGTGTGGGATGCGTTGCCATCATCATTGGTTCTGTTTTGGGGTAAATACAACTTTTTGATTACTTCTACTTTTTGGCAAGCAGGATAAAGAAATGCAGCAATTCTGCATGCAACTTTTTTTTCGCTAGGTATTGCACTTTTTGTGAAGCAAAGTGACCCAAAATGTTTTAACACAGTTTTTTATTTTTTTTTCAAACAGCTACCTGATAGGGTGGATCGTGTGATATTTTTATAGAGCTGGTTGTTATGTAAATTACGCTACATACCTAATATGGCTGTTTTTATTTTATTTTATTTTTTAATTTACAATTTCATTTGGTTTGAATATAGGAAATAGGTGGAGTTTTTTTCTTAATTTTTTTATTTTTGTAAAACTTTTTTTTTCCTTTTTCCTTTTGTCCCTTTTAGGGACTTCAACTTTTGGGACTCTGATCCCCTCTAAAATTCAATACAATACATTGTGTATTATAATGCATTACACTGTCAGTAATACACTGATGGAGTGCCCATGAGACCCAGCCTGAGGAATGGGTCTCATAGGCTTCCGCAGTCTGATGCCTCCCTCTGCAAACCCCATAAATGCCATGGTCAGCACTGACTGTGTCTTTTATGGGGGGTTTAATACACCAGCATCTATGTTTTCACCGATGTTGGCGGATACAGCAGGTCAGTAATAGCTGGTCCCTAGCCACTGATCGAGTGGGCGCTGCTCCTGCACCCACCCGATCAGCTCACCGTGCAAGTACAGTGCTGGGCAGCAAGCCATGTCCTGCTGTGCCATACATGTACGGTGCAGGTCAGGAAGGGGTTAAAGGATCCATGTGTTGCAGTACGTCCATTCTGGAAAGCATCAAGGGGTCCTGATTTGTCTCCTACTTCTTGTTTACATATATCAGTTGGTTAGCAAGAAACAGAGGTCAGACAGGACTGTGACTACAGCGCCAGACTACACATGCTTTGTTTGGAGTCTGTAACCATGAATACATATAGTTCCACAAAATTATAGTCTACTTTTAACCATGACTATGCAATGTTTTTAGTTTTTGGTGGATTGTACTGATAAAACATGGTTTCAAAGGTGGACATAGCCTTCATGGTATACAGCATTGCTCTTCTCCTAAACGTAAGTAACCTTTGTTTACCTTCCTGTAAACTAAAGTACTCACTTATTTGCACAGAATGTGTGACATAAAACGTTGTTTACCAGAAAAGAGGTGCTTATGAAGTAAACATATTGCAATACGGTGGACATGTTGCTCCATTCTGTGGTCAGGCTGTCATGCTAAAGTAAATATAGGAATTGTACGTGCAAGACAATGCCAAGTATTGCTATATGTTGTTATTTATTGATATGGCGCCTACTTATTCCACAAACGCATTTTTGCCAAGATGCAAATTAGTGAGACACACTAAAATGAGGATGGTGATATACTAGGTAGAATTAAGTAATTACTTTTCTTTAATTTCAATATTTATGGCCTTTCCTGAGTATAGGCTATCAATAGCAGATCAGCAGGGGCTCGACACCCAGCACTGAAACTACACTGCTTTGTACATTGTGCAGACTTATTCCCATTCACTTCAATAACAGCAGTGATGTAGTTACCATCTCCATCCACCACATAATGGATGGAGTCGTGTAGTTCTGGTGGTAACTTCTGGTGCCTGAGCTAAAAGATATCAGCTGACTGCCATTAGTACAGGGTGTCCAACCTCCATTGATTTGATATTCATGGTCTATCGTGAGGACAGGCTATCAATAGCAAAATCCTTGATAACTCATTTATTAAGTTTATATTGAAACTTACCGCATCATTACACCTACCAATTTAGTCTAGAAATGCTACTCCAGTTTTTTTTCACTCCCCCACCCCCCTCCCCATTTTAGTGAGTTTAAGTCTTTCTTGGTGACTGTTTAAGAATTTGCAGTGCAGTGATAAATCCAGTGTGAAGCTAGTTAATGGGGTTATCCAACCCTTATAATAACCCCCCAAAGCCCAGGCACCTCATATAGATTATACTTAACCCGCTCCCCGACACCCACGTCGCTCCTGATCCCCACACAGCCGCAGCTCCATCTCCCCATCGCGCGGATCAAAACATCCGCATAAGGCGTTCCCCATCTCGCTACTCCTCTGACTTGTTTGTTCTGCCCAGTAGTGATTTATTCTTTGTTCAGGCATGGGGTGCCATGAGTAATAGTGAGAGTGATATGTTAGGTATGCTTAAGTTGGTGGTGGCAAAAATGGAAGTAGCTTCTTCTTTGTTCTTTATGTCTATTTTTGGCATTCCAATAGCAAAACTGAAGGTGATTCGAGGTGTCTTTCTTTTTTTTCATCGAAAACATGGTATTAAGGCTTCCTGTTTACAAATTAGATCATTTATGATCTGGGATCAATGCTTGTTTGAATTCTGTGGAAATTGCACTGAAAGATTTGCAGTCTCTTCTAGGTCAGTTTGCGTTTTCTTGCCGAGTATTTCCAATGGGCTGTTTTTTTTGTGTGGCATTTGTTGCTAGAGATGGCTGGGGTTCAGAAACGTCATCATTTTATAGGTTTACGTAAAGCATTGAAGATTATCTACACATGTGGCAGTTCTTTTTGAGTTTGTATGATGGGATTTCTTGTTTTCCTGAACTGGAGTTAGGAAGTGATGATTTTCTTCTCTTAACTGATGCTACTGAACTGGTTACAGGGCGATATTTTGTACCAGATGGTTGGCTGAGCCATAGCTTGAGGATTGGTTATCTGCAAGATTGACTGGTAATCTCACTCTCTTTGAGTTGTTTTCCATTGTTGTGTCGATTGAACTTTGGGGAAATTACATGCAGAATAAACTGATCCTCTTTTGGACTGAAAATGACTAGTGTTGGGCGAGCACGCTCGGCCGAACACCAGTTCAGCTCAAGCATTGCTATGCTCGGCACATTGCAATGCTCAAGTCAGTGTATTTAAATCTAATGACTCTTGATTGTAGAAAATAAAAGTAGACAACACTCACCACTGTCAGAAGTTTTTTCTTTATTGCTCCATAGAGGTACAAACATACATAGGGCTGGGGCGGACACACATGTCTCGGAACGCTAGACTGTAGCGACGGCCGTTTCGTGCAACCGCGCTTCTTCCGGCTACTGAGGTCATGGCGTCGGTGCACACCTACTTAAAGGCGTCATCCCGCATGGTTGTCACAGCAACCACCAACGCTCTCACCTCCTTAAAGTGCAAGACATACAATTAAAACCAATATACAGTGGATAAATTGTCATATGAAGACACTAAGATTGTTCCTTTCGTTCACACCCAGGGGACCCATAGCATCAGTACAGATTATCCACCTGGACTCCTTTTGGAGGAGTAACCGATGCCTATCACCTCCTCTTAATGACACTAGAACCAGCTCCAAACCAGCAAAATGGAGGCAATTGACATTACATCCATGCATATGGCATACGTGGTCAATAAGCCGGGGGCATCCCCTACCTTTTTTCACTGAATTGAGGTGTTCCCTGAACCTTTCAAACATGGGTCTGATAGTTTTACCCACATAGAAAGACCCACACCAGCATAAAATCACATACACCACATAAGAAGTCCTGTAGGTAATGAACTGGTTAATCCTGCGCCCCGATACCTCCAACCACAAGGTATTTCTTCTGGTGGTTATACTTACAGAACGAGCATTCCCTGCATTAAAAATTGCTCGCAGGCTTATTGATTTTTAGCCAGTCTGCTGTCCTATCTTCAATGAAACGGCTGGTGACTAAAGTGTCCCTGATTGTGTGACACCTCTTAAAGGCCAAAAGGGGTTTCCTCTCCATGTACTCTTTAGGACTCTGCTCATTTCTTAGGATATCCTAATTGTTGTGAATTACCCGTTTAATATGATCTGAAACAGGACTAAACTTAAACGAAAACACAAACCTATCACCATTATCCTTGTCATTCCTCTCTGATTTACTCCTTGTCAATAACTGTTCCTGCGTGAGTTGGTACGCCCTACTCATAGCTGAATTGAGATCCCTAGGTAAATAACCCCTTCTCAAAAATCTCTCCTTCAGTTCAGTAGCCTGCTTAATATACCCATCGTTAGTGCTATTGATTCTTCTAAGCCTGATAAACTGTCCATAAGGGACAGATTTCTTTACGCTACGGGGATGAAAGCTCTCGTGGTGCAGGAGGGTGTTGGAGGCAGTGGGCTGCCTCCAACACTCAAGAGACTCAAGAGAGTCTCTTGAGAAACTCAAGAGACTCCCCTCCAAAATTAAAGGTTGAACTTCATGTTCATGTCATTGGTGCAATTCAAAAAGGCGACAAACTCCTTACACTGAGCCTCAGTGTCATGGAACCATGAACCAGACGTACAACAAGAGATAAGTGGAAATAAGAAGGCTTTATTGAAAATCAAGCTGTAAGGCAAAAGTCCAAACGGATGGCTAAACCGAAGCAGGGTCTTGCGAAGCCAGAGGTCAGGAACCAGAAGGGTAGTCAGACGAAGCCTGGATCAGGAACCAGCAGGGTAGTCAGACGAAGCCTGGATCAGGAACCAGCAGGGTAGTCAGACGAAGCCAGGATCAGGAACCAGAAGCAGCAGCAGTCTTAGAAGCATGTGAACACAGGAGGACCAAGCAAGGAACTGAAGCCACAGACCTCCTATATATATGAGCTAGGCATCCAGCTCCTCCCAGTGGGAAGGAGAAGCCGCAGGGTGGGAGGCTACAAGAAACCCAGAAACCAAGATGGCCGCCAGCACATGTCAAACGAAGGAGAACAGCAAGAAGGTAAGACCATGACAGTACCTCCCCCTCAAGGGCCCCTCCTCCGCGGAGTAAAGAACGGTTTCTGAGGGAAGCGTGTGTGGAAGGCTCGGAGCAAGGCAGGAGCACGGACATCTGCGGAGGGAACCCAGGAACGCTCCTCTGGACCATAACCACGCCAATGGACCAAAAACTGCACCCGACCGCGGACCAGGCGTGAGTCCAGGATATTGCTCACCTCATACTCCTCACGATTGCCCACTTGGACCGGACGAGGCCGAGGAACCGAGGAAGTGAAACGATTACACACCAGTGGCTTCAACAGGGAGACATGAAACACGTTGGAGATCCGCATGCCAGGAGGAAGCGCAAGGGCATAGGCTACCGGGTTTACCCTGCGAAGCACTCGGAAGGGACCAACAAAGCGAGGCGCCAGCTTGGAAGTGGGCACACAAAGGTTGAGGTTGCGGGTGGACAACCATACGCGGTCTCCGACCTGGTAGGAAGGAGCGGGCGCTCGTCTGCGATCAGCCTGGAGTCTCTGGCGCTGCGCAGAGACCTCAAGGGACCTCTGGATCTGTACCCAAGAAGCACGTAGGACGGAAAGGTGATCCTCCACAGCCGGAATATCCTGGGGAGAGAATACCTCCGGTAACACGGCAGGTTGGAACCCATAATTGGCCATGAAGGGAGACGTCCCAGAGGAAGAGTTCACCGCCGTGTTCCTGGCAAACTCAGCCCAAGGCAGGAGGTCAACCCAATTGTCTTGGTGATCGGAGACATAGCAACGAAGGAATTGCTCCAAGGCCTGATTGGATCGTTCTGCGGCCCCATTGGACTGAGGGTGGTAGGCCGAGGAGAAAGAGAGATGAATCCCCAACTGGGAGCAAAAGGCGCGCCAGAACCTGGACACAAACTGACTCCCCCGATCCGACACAATCTCCTTGGGCAAACCGTGCAACCGGAAGACCTCCCTGGCAAAAATCGAGGCCAACTCTTGTGCAGAGGGTAACTTCTTGAGAGGAACACAGTGGCACATTTTGGAAAACCGATCCACAATCATGAGAATGACCGTATGGCCTCGGGATGCAGGGAGGTCCACAATGAAATCCATCCCCAGGTGTGACCATGGACGCTCCCCGGTGGCTATGGGTTGCAAAAGGCCCAACGGAAGGTGCCGAGGGGACTTACTCTGGGCACAAACGGAGCATGCCGCTACATATGCGGCGATGTCGGAACGTAGAGAAGGCCACCAGAACAGACGTGAAACAGCCCAGGACAGCTGATTCTTTCCAGGATGCCCCGCGGCCTTGGAGTTATGGTAGGTTCGCAACAACCGAGTGCGCAACTCCTCAGGCACAAAACATCTGCCGTTGGGTCTCCCAGAGGGAGCACCAGATTGAGCCGCCAAAATCTGCTCACCCAGGGGAGAGGTCAGGCTGGTGCGAATAGCGGCCAGGATCTGATTCGGAGGTATGACCGAAGTCGGAATCGACTCCTCCCCGGACAGCTCGGAGTACTGCCGTGATAAGGCATCCGCTCTGATGTTCTTGGAACCGGGTAGGTAGGAGACCACGTAATTAAAACGTGACAAGAACAGAGCCCATCTGGCCTGACGTGGTGTCAATCTCTTGGCCTCAGAGAGGTAGGTCAGATTCTTGTGGTCCGTCAAGATGAGAACCGGAACCACCGAGCCCTCGAGCAAGTGCCTTCATTCTTTAAGGGCCTGCACGATGGCCAATAACTCCCTGTCACCAATCTGATAGTTGCACTCCGCGGAAGACAGTTTCCGGGAGTAAAACCCACAAGGAAGCAGAGGACCCTCTGGTGTTCTACGCTGAGACAGAAGGGCGCCTACTCCCGTCTCAGACGCGTCCACCTCGAGGACAAAAGGCAACCCAGGGTTGGGATGCGACAGAATCGGAGCCGACACAAAGGCGGACTTTAGAGCCTCAAAAGCTCGGATGGCCTCGAGCGGCCAGACCTGGGGATTACTGCCCTTCCTGGTCAGATCCGTGAGAGGCTTGGCTAGCATGGAAAAGTCCCTGATGAACTTCCGATAATAATTGGCGAAGCCCAAAAAGCGCTGCAGGGCACGAAGACCACTGGGCTGGGGCCACTGTAAGACAGCCGAAACCTTCTCAGGATCCATGGAGAACCCCTCAGCGGAAATGATGTAACCTAAGAAGGTTACCTGGGATCGGTGAAATTCGCATTTCTCAAGCTTACCGAACAGCTTGTTCTCTCGTAACCGTTGCAACACTCGTCTGACATCCAGAATGTGGGCCTCCATGGATTCAGAATATACCAAGATGTCATCCAAATAGACCACCACACACTGCTGCAACAGGTCACGGAAAACATCGTTGATGAATTCCTGGAAGACTGCGGGCGCATTGCACAACCCAAAGGGCATAACCAAGGATTCATAATGACCGGTCCTGGTGTTAAACGCGGTCTTCCACTCATCGCCCGCCTTGATCCTTACCAGGTTATATGCCGCCCTCAGGTCGAGTTTGGTAAAGACCGTGGCCCCTTTGAGGCGATCGAACAGCTCGGAAATCAAGGGTATCGGGTAAGCGTTCTTGATCGTGATGCGATTGAGACCCCTGTAATCGATGCAAGGCCTCAACTCACCGCCCTTCTTTTTCACAAAGAAAAATCCAGCCCCTGCCGGGGACGAGGATTTGCGAATGTGTCCGCGTGAAAGCGCCTCCCTCACGTACTCCTCCATGGCCTCATTCTCCGCTACCGACAGTGGATAGACTTTGCCACGAGGAGGAACGGCACCAGATTGTAACTCTATGGCACAATCGTATGGGCGGTGCGGAGGTAGGGCAACCGCACGCACCTTATCGAATACATCCCGGTACTCCTCGTATTCAGGAGGCAACAGAGAGTCCGAGGAAGTACACAGCAACTTGACAGGCCCATGGATGCAACTAGCCCCACACTGCGGTGACCACGAGAGGATCTCGGCCGATCTCCAATCGAAAGTCGGATTATGCTTCTGGAGCCAGGGGTACCCCAAGACCACCGAGTAGTGTGGAGACGAAATAACCTGGAGACAGACCGACTCTCTGTGAACGGCACCAATGGCCATCCCCACTGGAAGGGTCTCCTGAGTCACGTGTGGCGGCAGAAGGGGTCTGCCGTCTATCGCCTCAAGAGCCAGTGGGGAACCTCGAGGCTGCAGAGGAATGGAATTGGCGGCAGCGAACACACTATCAATGAACAAACCACCAGCACCAGAGTCCACCAACGCCTGGGTCGTCACCGAGCCCCCGACCCAGGAGAGGACAACAGTAATCAGTGGTTTGTCAACACGGGAAACCGGGGACGAGGAGACTCCACCCAAGATCTGCCCCCGACAGGATCTCAGGTGTGAGCGTTTCCCGGACGGTTCGGGCATGCCAACCGAAAATGCCCACCGAGACCACAGTACATGCATCGGCCCTCGCGTCTCCGGAGTACCCTCTCCCCTCGGACAGGCGAGCAAACCCCAGCTGCATGGGTTCATCCCCAGACAAGTCATCCCCAGGAGGCGTGGGAGGAGAGGGAGGCACGGGTGGGACAGCAAACGTAGGCGCCAATCTGTTAGAAGACCTCCGCAGGCTCTCCTTAAAGGAAGGTCTCTCCCTGAGTCTGGTGTCAATCAAAATCAGGAAAGAAATAAGGGACTCGAGCTCCACTGGTAGGTCCTTAGCTGCAACCTCATCCTTCAAGGCATCCGAGAGACCATGAGAGAAAGCAGCGACCAGAGCCTCATTATTCCAGCCCACCTCTGCTGCCAGGGTACGAAACTCAATGGCGTATTCAGCTACGGATCGTGAACCCTGTCTGATGGACATAAGGAGCTTCGCAGCAGAGGCAGCACGAGCCGGTACATCGAATACCTTCCGAAGAGAAGCAACAAAACCGGAAAACTCGGCAACCACCGGATTGTTGTTCTCCCATAAAGGGCTGGCCCAGGCCAAGGCCTTGTCTGAGAGCAGCGAGATCAAGAAGCCCACCTTTGATCTCTCAGTAGGAAAGGCATGTGGCAGCAACTCGAAATAAATGCCCACCTGGTTAAGGAAACCTCGGCACTGAGTTGGCTCTCCCCCAAAGCGCTGTGGAAGGGGGGCAGAACCGGTCATACCCCGAAACACCGCAGGCGCAGCAACAGGTGTCGGGGTAGACTCTGGCGCAACAACCGGAGCGGCAGTAGGAGCGGGCCCAGGAGCGACAACCGACCCATCGGCAACGGAAGCTAAATGAGCCGTGCGTTCAAGCAGGGTTTGCAACGCCACAGCGAACCGACCCAACAGGTGATCCTGCTGATCAAGTCTGGCAACCAGCGTAGGTAGCGAGGATGGCCCTGTACCGTCAGAATTCATGGCTTGGTCCTAATGTCATGGAACCATGAACCAGACGTACAACAAGAGATAAGTGGAAATAAGAAGGCTTTATTGAAAATCAAGCTGTAAGGCAAAAGTCCAAACGGATGGCTAAACCGAAGCAGGGTCTTGCGAAGCCAGAGGTCAGGAACCAGAAGGGTAGTCAGACGAAGCCTGGATCAGGAACCAGCAGGGTAGTCAGACGAAGCCTGGATCAGGAACCAGCAGGGTAGTCAGACGAAGCCAGGATCAGGAACCAGAAGCAGCAGCAGTCTTAGAAGCATGTGAACACAGGAGGACCAAGCAAGGAACTGAAGCCACAGACCTCCTATATATATGAGCTAGGCATCCAGCTCCTCCCAGTGGGAAGGAGAAGCCGCAGGGTGGGAGGCTACAAGAAACCCAGAAACCAAGATGGCCGCCAGCACATGTCAAACGAAGGAGAACAGCAAGAAGGTAAAACCATGACACTCAGTGCCGGACCACACCACGAAGATGTCAATCACATAGCGTATGAATAGATGGGTATAACAAAGATAGGGGTTGTCCACAGAAAAAATATACCTGTTCTCGAACCTATTGAGATAGATATTCGCAAACGTGCAGGACACCAGAGTGCCCATCTCGGTACCATACACTTTCCTGAACCACTGGGAACCAAACTTAAATGTGTTGTTAGCTAACACAAATGATAGACCTTCACCCACAAACTGGCAAAAAGTAGCATCCTTGTTAGTACTACCCAGGACCTCAGAGACCGCCTCAATACCCGTTCTATGACGGATACGGGTATATAAGTTCTCAACATCGAGTGAGACCAGACTCCCAATCTCTTGCCATTGAAAATACTTAAGGGCAAGGAGAAAGTTATTGGTGTCACCGAGGTGAGTAGGTCAGGACTTAAGTAATGGTCTTAATAACCAGTCCAGGTATTTGGATAAGGGCTCAGTCACTGACCCAATCCCTGACACGATAGGGCAGGTCAGAGCTTGGTGTAGGCTGTATGCAAGACCTTTTTTCATTTGTCTGCAACAAGGATTAAAAGGAATCACCTGACATAATAACAAGGATATGCCCACCGGAGACGCGGTGGGGAGGCATGCACGGTGATTGCTAAGGCTCAAGATTGTTACATTCTATGCTGGTTATTGTTGGAACACAAGTTTGGAATTACAGTTCAGGTGATATCGACATTGGTCATGTACACTCCATCCCCTCACTGAAGGAGTGTAGTCTTAGAGGTATATATTTATATCTCCCTAGTGCCTCATTTGCACTCTTTCCATCTTATACCCCCTTTATGTGTATGTATATGTTTAGATTTTTGTTTTTATTTCTTATGAAACTCTCTCTACTATCCTCCCCATCCTCCCTGCATATGCATTATGTCTTGCTGCCATTCAGGTCCAGGTGGTCTTTTAGAGTCATTGTTCTTCTATCATATGTAATGACTGACATCACTGAGACGTCCTTTAATGCCATCGGTCTGAACACCCTTTAAAAACGCTCTCATGAATTGACCTTGTTGAAAAAAACTTTAACGGGATCTGTTTTTTCCAAGAAACCCATTTTAGTGGTTCATATTCCTAACTTGTCACATACCCATTTTGGCATCTGGGTTCATAGTCCTTATAGCAGCACCTCTAGAGGCATTAGTATAGCGCTCACAAAGAATACTGTATACATTTAATGCACCTGGCGACCTACACAGACCCTGACGGACGATTTATTTTTAAGGGCTCTATGGCTCTATGAAGGTAACGCTTCTTAGTTTATATGCCCCAAATAAAGGTCAGGTTACCTGGCTTATTGATACTTTACAGAGATTTAATACATTTGCTGAAGGCGTAAGGTTAATTGGAGGTGATGTTAATGTTGCTTTGAATCCTATCTTAGATTCTTCTGCTAGTCTGTCAGCGCACTTTCAGAGGTCGCTGGGTTACTTTCACAGGGCTCTATAAGATGTCCGTCTGGTGGACACATGGAGGTTACCGAATCCCTCGTCTAAAGTTTACTCATACTTTTCCATAGTTCATAATTCTTTTCACCATTTATATCATGTGTTTATTTTTGACCATTATACAGACATAAAAAAAAGAATAAAAAAAAAAAAGATCTAGGCCCCATAACAGATCACTCTACAGTCTCCACTTTTTCAAAAATTTTCCTGAAAAACACCGGTCGTGGTGCTTAAATGAGACACGGCTAGATAAGGATTCCAATTTATGCACCCTGCAACACAAATTGTCCCTCTTCTTTAAGAAAAACAGCCTTCCTGACATGTCACCCACAATTGTATGGGAAACTCATAAGGCAGACATGAGGGGTGAATTCATAGCACTGAGATGTAAAGTTAAAATGGAATCATTTTAATGTCCAACATGTCAAGTGCTATCAGTATGCTAAATTTAGATATTATGCCCATAGGGACAATGGCAATCATCTAATGCCTTATCTCCGTAAAAAGAGGAAAGAAATGTCTTATATGCATTTTATCAAAACGCCAGCGGGAAACAGTCTCCAACTCCAAAGATATTGCCAAGGCCTTTCAGAGGTTTCATTCTGATTTATACAATCTGCATAGTTAAGCTCATGGTTCGACACAGGACAGACAGATGGCTGCTGACTCTTTCCCTAATTCCATTAAGTTGCCATGGAATCCCCTTGGTTCTTCTTGGCACAAATGCCGAGAAGGCCTTTGCCCGAATCAACTGGTCTTTCATGCAAAGTGTTTTATTTCATTTTGGTTTCCTCCCTGCTTTTATTACAGTTATTATGTCTTTGTATTGTTGTCCTAGTGCAAGAGTTAGAGTGAATGGCACCCTGTCTGATGCGTTTAATATTTCGAACGGTGGAAGGCGTGTCAGGACGCCAACTAAGATGGCTGCGTGAATGCACAGCTCCAGCCTGCACCATATAATTCTGGCTAGCGACACCTTCAAATCTGCTCCAATGGGGAAAAAACTGGTGCCCAAAGAGCCTCTTCCCCACCCCTATCCCCCTCGCCACCCAGGACACTTGAGGAGTGCTAGACACAGGCTCCCCAAACGACACTTCCAGCGAGGCGCTCCACACTGCAGGGATCCTCCTGCCATTGCTCCCTCCCACCACCCAGACAATGCGCTCGAGTGGGAGCGTGGGAAGATTCGCAATCACAAGGAGATGTGCCACTTACCACCACTAAGGCGACCTCACTACCTGAGGATTCGACACCTCCGAGGATTGGGCAGGAGCTCTCTCCATCAGCACAGGACCTCTTCTCCACCGCTTTCAGGAAGTCAGGGGCTAACATGGCGGCCCTAGAAGACAGCGCTCAGCGGAGGTCAGAGGAAGCAGGTACTGTGCCTCAACTCACCCTGCAGAATACAACTCCCCCATCTTCCTCACAGAGGTCACCCATAGCCTCTTCTGGGGACTCCTGGTCTATGGTCCCCCATAGATGCCTGGGCCAGCTCACCAAGCCCTCCTCCACTTGCTGCTGTGTCTCCTCATGCTGCTCCTGAACACCCACAACCCTGGGCAAACTACCTCAGCCAATTCCCTACAAAAGAGGACTTTTGTATGCTCATATCTGAAGTTAAGGGAGCCTGCAGGGCAGAGATTTCTGCAGTGAGGGAGATGGGTCGGCACTTGGAGGACCTGGACAATAGGGGCCGCAGGAATAACATTAGAGTCCGAGGCAACTGGAGATGAGGACCTCTTTGTGACTCTCGAGGCTATATTTAATATAATCTTAGGGGAGCCGCCTTCGCACAAGATAAAACTGGACAGGGCCCATAGGGCGCTTCAGCCTAAGGGCAACTCCTCTCATCCCAGGGACATAATCTGCTGTGTCCACGACTACACTCTCAAAGAGACCATTATGGCGAAGGCCCGGAATCTCCGCAACTTTGAATTTGATGGGGCCCCTGTGCAGCTTTTCCCTGACCTCTACTGGATTACCATGCGAAAAAGGAGACACCTACAGCCTCTTCTCACCCTGCTGTTAGACCGTCAAATAGCATACCGCTGGGGATTCCTGTTTGTTTTGTCGGCACGCCTACAAGGAAAGACAGCAACCCTTCGCTCCTTCTTAGACCTTCTACCTTTCTGCGAGACGCTGAGACGTCCTACACCCACAATCAAAGATTGGGAGATTGGACCTATGGTACCACCACTGCCCCGTGACTGGGAAGAGAAGAGCAGGTCCAAATCCAGGTCCATCTCCATCCACACGAACCCCGCCATCTCCAGGACATCGATCACCAGATTGACCCCCCCTAATTTATTTATTTATTTATTTAATTTTTTTGTTTGTTTTGTCTTGTCTTGTCCTGTCTTCACCCTCCCTTTTGTTTCCATATCTCTCTCTAGCTACCTCACCTCCTTCGACCACAAGCACTCCGGACTCTGATCTCGATGTTGTACAAGAATTCATCAGGAGTGAAGATCCAGGATTAACGTACAGGGAGGGAACATGAAGAATTAATTTCTGTGAATACTGGTGAGCTGTATTCTCCCCACTCTTCACTCCCCTCTGCACCAACATGGTACAGTGTGTGACCCTAAATGTCAAGGGACTCAATTACAATGCCAAGAGGAGACTTTTGCTCTTGGAGACCCACTTTGGCGAAAACTCCTCCTTTCGCTTTGCATCACATCTTTATCCTACGACATACTCGGCCACACGTTCTCGCCGCAAGGTGGGAGTCGCCATTCTTATATCAGCCCACTGCACTGCCCAATCAGAATTGAGTCTTCAATATTAGATCCACAGGGGCGCTATATTATCCTGAGAGGGAAACTTGCAGGTCAACCTATCATGCTTTGCAACTTGTATGTCCCGAACACGTCCCAGATTCATTACCTTAACCGAGTGTTCCGCAAGGTTTTCGGATCCCTCGACTCATTGGTACTACTAGGAGGCGACTTAGCACTATCTTTTCCAACTCTATGGATAGACTGGCTTTACTGGGTAGGTTCTTACACCCAACACAACAGCGATTAGCCAGGGACTTTCGTAAATTAATCTGACAATACTCCTTGTATGACCTTTGGCGACTTAATCATCCTACGATAAGTCATTTTCTTTCTACATTGCCCCGCGTGGTACCCACACCCGCATTGATTACTTTTTAGGAACCATATCCACTCTTCGTGTGTTGAAGGGGGCTCATTTGGGTCAAATTACCTATTCCGACCATGCCCCGGTAATGGTTGGAATAGACCTCGAGTCTGGTCACACTAGCCAATGTCATTGGCTTCTCAATGACACCCTCCTAAAGAGACCACTCTTATGAGACGATCTATGGAAGGCCCATAAGGCGGTAATGAGAGGACACTGTATCGCGCTCGGCACAAGATAAAAAAAGGACTCGGTAGCTACAGTACAATCCCTGAAATCCAGCCTGTGTTCCCTGGAGGAGACAATGTCTGTCCGCCCTATCCGCCACACACTGAAGCATACAGGGAGTGCAGAATTATAAGGCAAATGAGTATTTTGACCACATCATCCTCTTTATGCATGTTGTCTTACTCTAAGCTGTATAGGCTCGAAAGCCTACTACCAATTAAGCATATTAGGTGATGTGCATCTCTGTAATGAGAAGGGGTGTGGTCTAATGACATCAACACCCTATATCAGGTGTGCATAATTATTAGGCAACTTCCTTTCCTTTGGCAAAATGGGTCAAAAGAAGGACTTGACAGGCTCAGAAAAGTCAAAAATAGTGAGATATCTTGCAGAGGGATGCAGCACTCTTAAAATTGCAAAGCTTCTGAAGCGTGATCATCGAACAATCAAGCGTTTCATTCAAAATAGTCAACAGGGTCGCAAGAAGCGTGTGGAAAAACCAAGGCGCAAAATAACTGCCCATGAACTGAGAAAAGTAAAGCGTGCAGCTGCCAAGATGCCACTTGCCACCAGTTTGGCCATATTTCAGAGCTGAAACATCACTGGAGTGCCCAAAAGCACAAGGTGTGCAATACTCAGAGACATGGCCAAGGTAAGAAAGGCTGAAAGACGACCACCACTGAACAAGACACACAAGCTGAAACGTCAAGACTGGGCCAAGAAATATCTCAAGACTGATTTTTCTAAGGTTTTATGGACTGATGAAATGAGAGTGAGTCTTGATGGGCAGATGGATGGGCCCGTGGCTGGATTGGTAAAGGGCAGAGAGCTCCAGTCCGACTCAGACGCCAGCAAGGTGGAGTACTGGTTTGGGCTGGTATCATCAAAGATGAGCTTGTGGGGCCTTTTCGGGTTGAGGATGGAGTCAAGCTCAGCTCCCAGTCCTACTGCCAGTTTCTGGAAGACACCTTCTTCAAGCAGTGGTACAGGAAGAAGTCTGCATCCTTCAAGAAAAACATGATTTTCATGCAGGACAATGCTCCATCACACGCGTCCAAGTACTCCACAGCGTGGCTGGCAAGAAAGAGTATAAAAGAAGAAAATCTAATGACATGGCCTCCTTGTTCACCTGATCTGAACCCCATTGAGAACCTGTGGTCCATCATCAAATGTGAGATTTACAAGGAGGGAAAACAGTACACCTCTCTGAACAGTGTCTGGAAGGCTGTGGTTGCTGCTGCACGCAATGTTGATGGCGAACAGATCAAAACACTGACAGAATCCATGGATGGCAGGCTTTTGAGTGTCCTTGCAAAGAAAGGTGGCTATATTGGTCACTGATTTGTTTTTGTTTTGTTTTTGAATGTCAGAAATGTATATTTGTGAATGTTGAGATGTTATATTGGTTTCACTGGTAAGAATAAATAATTGAAATGGGTATATATTTGTTTTTTGTTAAGTTGCCTAATAATTATGCACAGTAATAGTCACCTGCACACACAGATATCCCCCTAAAATAGCTAAAACTAAAAACAAACTAAAAACTACTTCCAAAAATATTCAGCTTTGATATTAATGAGTTTTTTGGGTTCATTGAGAACATGGTTGTTGTTCAATAATAAAATTAATCCTCAAAAATACAACTTGCCTAATAATTCTGCACTCCCTGTATAGTCAGGGCCGGTGCTATAATAAGGCAGACCAAGCGGCTGCCTTAGGGCAGAGACGGGGGGCGAAATTTTTTTAACTTTTTTTTAAATACCCTGTATTTTTTGCCCCTGGGTCTTATGGGGCAAATACTAATGAAGAGCCTCCATTTTGGAAGCGCTTCATTAGTACCGAAGGACTGGGAAGCGGTGAAGGATCTGTACTCACCGCTTCCTGGTCCTCCGCTTGGCTGTGTGCTGTAAAGAACTATGCACCATTTATCCTCACTGTGCGCAGCCTTCACAGCTGACAGCCGAGAACCAGGAAGAAGAGAGAGAGCGCTGGTGGTGAGGAGCGGCGGCGTCCAGGAGCAGGAGAGGTAAGTTATTTTTTTAAATTTTATTTGGGCTGATGGCTGACATGGGGGGCATGATTGATGGCGGGCATGAAGGCTGACATAAGGGGATAATGGCTGACATAGGGGGCATGATGGCTGACACTGAGGGCTGATGGCTGACATGGGGGGCTGATGGCTGACATGGGGGGCATGATGCCTGGCATGGGGGGCATGATGCCTGACATGGGGGCAGATCTGAGGCATTGAGGGGCTGATCTGAGGTCTGATTAACATGGGGTCTGATTACTGGTCTGACCTGAGGTGCAATGGAAAATATTTTTTTCTTATTATCCTCCTCTAAAACCTAGGTGCGTCTTATGGGCCGGTGCGTCTTAGAGGGCGAAAAATACAGTCCTCAAACCAGCGATTGTCTGAAGCAGAGAGAAGATACCAGGACTACACAGAGGAGAAGCCAGCTGCTGCAGACGGGACCAGGGCCAGTTGAGCTGCGAGGGGGGGGGGGGGGGCTTCGCTTGTGTTGGCAAAAATCCTTGCATCAGGCCCTGTATATAGTGGACATTAGAGCCATCTAAATAGGATGGCACAGGGCAGGGTTAACAAACTAATGATATACACCCGACAACAGTATTACGCAGGGGGAATAAACCTCACACACTTAGGAACCGTCCCCAACAAACTGGCCCCTGTGCAATTAAAAGGATTCTGTCATGACATTTTAGGCCTATAACCTAAACATATGGCCAGGTCCGTCCAAATAGCATGAATCCAGAACTGTACTTAACCACTTCAACCCCGCTAGCTGAAACCCCCTTAATGACCAGGCCACTTTTTACACTTCTGCACTACACTACTTTCACCGTTTATTGCTCGGTCATGCAACTTACCACCCAAATGAATTATACCTCCTTTTCTTCTAACTAATAGAGCTTTCATTTGGTGGTATTTCATTGCTGCTGACATTTTTACTTTTTTTGTTATTAATTGAAATTTAATGATTTTTTTGCAAAAAAATGACATTTTTCACTTTCAGTTGTAAATTTTTGCAAAAAAAACGACATCCATATATAAATTTTTCGCTAAATTTATTGTTCTACATGTTTTTGATAAAAAAAATGTTTTGGGTAAAAAAAAATGTTTTGGGTAAAAGTTATAGCATTTACAAACTATGGTCCAAAAATGTGAATTTCTGCTTTTTGAAGCAGCTCTGACTTTCTGAGCACCTGTCAGGTTTCCTGAGGTTCTACAATGCCCAGACAGTACAAACACCCCACAAATGACCCCATTTAGGACAGTAGACACCCCAAGGTATTCCGTGAGGGGCATGGCGAGTTCCTAGAATTTTTTATCTTTTGTCACAAGTTAGCGGAAAAATGATGATTACACTTACCGGTAATCGGATTTTCCTGACCCCACGACAGCACCTTAGAGAGAGAGAGATGGCTCCGCCCCAGGACAGGAAACCTGCAGCATAAAAAAGGTGGAGCCACTCTCCCACCTCAGTGAGTTTCCAGAGCATGAGAGGGACTCCCCCTTACGTTAGTTTAATTTACATACTGTATATATAATAATTTTTTTTTTTTTTTTTTGCAACACCCGTGAACACACAGACTTACACCAATAGGGAGGGAATAAAGAGGTGCTGTCGTGGGGTCAGGAAAATCCGATTACCGGTAAGTGTAATCATCATTTTTCCCCTCCCCCACGACAGCACCTTAGAGAGAGATTTCAGAGATTATCCTAGGGTGGGTGACAGAACTCAAAACCTTAGTGCCAAAAAGAAGGTCAGAGATAGAATCAAGCTGAAGCCTATAGTGCTTATAGAAGGTGGACGGAGAAGACCAGGTGGCTGCCCGACAGATCTGTTCAATAGATACGCTAGCCCTCTCTGCCCAAGACGTGGATACTGCCCTCGTGGAGTGAGCCCTCACAGAAATAGGGGGAGACACGCCGGTTACTGAATATGCCAAGGATATAGCTTCTCTAATCCACCGGGCAATAGAAGCCTTAGAGGCAGTATTACCTTTTCTTACCCCACCGAACAGAACAAACAAGGCAGAGGACTTCCTCCAGTCTTTAGTCACCTCCAGGTACTGCAAAATGCACCTCCTGACATCCAGATAATGTAACTCCTTCTCTCTATCATCCTTAGGCTCTGAAAAGAAAGCTGGGAGAACTACCTCCTGAGCCCTATTAACCCTGGAAGGAACCTTTGGCATAAACCCAGGATCTGGTCTAAGAACCACTCTGTCCTCCCTGATGGACATAAAAGGGGGGTTAATAGAGAGGGCCTGAATCTCCCCAACTCTTTTGGCTGAAGTTAAAGCTACCAGCAAAACTAGCTTAAGGGAAAGTATCTTAACCGGGCAAGATGCAAGAGGTTCAAAGGGATGTTTGGTAAGGGCATTAAGCACTAAGTTAAGGTCTCAGGGAGGAAACCTAGGGCCTGCTACTGGCGTAATCCTATCCACTGCCTTAAAAAACCTAACCACCCAAGGGTCCATGGCCAAACTTCTTCTCCCCAGAACTGATAAGGCTGACACCTGCACCTTTAGTGTACTTTTTGCTAACCCAAGGGACAATCCCCTCTGTAAAAATTCCAACACCTGAATTATGGAAAATTCTAACGGCCAGGAAACCACTTCCGTGCCTATAAAGGACAGGAACTTTCTCCATACTCGAGCATAAATAACATTTGTTACCTCCTTCCTACTCTTCATCAAAGTGGAAACTACTTCCTCAGAGAATCCCTGACTGGCTAAAAATGACCTCTCAAATTCCATGCTGAAAGATGTAGGGACCCTACTTCTGGGTGGGACACAGGACCCTGAGATAATAGATCTGGAATTTCTGGGAGGATCCATGGATCCGAGACTGACATTGCTCTCAACAGGGAGAACCACGCCCTCTTCGGCCAGAAGGGGGCTATCATGATCACCCTGGCTCCTTCGTACCTGATCTTCCTTACTACCAGAGGAATCAGCTGAAGCGGAGGGAAGGCATAGCCTAGTGGAAAATCCCATTTCTGGAGAAAGGCGTCTACCCCAGATGGGCACTCCTCTGGACTGAGGGAGAAAAATTCCTGTACCTTTCTGTTCTCCCTTGTGGCGAACATATCTACCGAAGGTAACCCCCATAATCTTACTATCTGGGAAAAGATCTTGGGATTCAGAGACCACTCTCCCTGACGCAGTCTGTGGCGACTCAGAAAGTCTGCTCGAGAATTCTCGACCCCTCTGATATGAATGGCCGAGAGATGTAGCACTCTCCCCTCTATCTCCTCGAATATCCATCTCGACTCCCTCAGTAAAGAATCTGACCTGGTCCCTCCCTGGCGATTGAGATATGAGACCACTGTCCGATTGTCGGACATCACCCTCACATGTCTGTTCAGGATCATCGGAAGAACCGCTCTCAAGGCCAGCAAAACTGCCCTCAGCTCTTTCCGATTCGATGAAAACCGTCTCTGACCCTGGGACCACTCTCCCTGAAAGATCCGATCCTCCACATGAGCCCCCCAACCCCAGGGGCTGGCGTCTGTAGTAACCACCAGCGGTTCCGGAAAGGCCCAGGGAAGTCCCTGATTCAGATTTTCTACCTCCTTCCACCAATCTAGGGAAGAAAGAGTCACCTCTGACAAGCTCATCACTGACTCCAGGGATGCCCCCGCCCGTCTTGTAGCAGCCAAGATCTCTACCTTTAACTGGCGGGAATGTCTCTGAGCCCACTGGACCGCTGGTATGCAGGAAGTTAGAACTCCTAACAGAGACATAGCTTTTCTTATAGACAGGTTCCGTACTAACTGAACCCTGTGAACTCTTCCCTGAACCCCAGCTACCTTCTCGTCTGTGAGAAAAGTTCTCTCCAGCCTGGAATTCAGAACCAGACCCAGAAAAACCTGGCTCGTTGACGGCTCCAACCTGGACTTTTGGATGTTTAACAACCAACCCAGAGACCGAAGAACCCCCATAACCCGATCCAGAGACCTGGCACACTCCTCCCGAGACTGGGCTACCACCAAAAAATCGTCCAGATAAGGCAAAAACGTGATGTCCTCTCTTCTGATGAAGGAAGCCATCTCCGCCACTACCTTGGTGAAGATCCGAGGTGCCATGGAGAGGCCAAAGGGAAGAGCCTGGAACTGAAAATGAAGAAGTCCCACCTCGGTCTTCACTGCCACCCGGAGGAATCTCTGGTGATCTGGATGGATCGGGATATGATGGTAAGCATCTTTTAAATCCAGAACCGCCATATGACACCCTGGAGATAAAAGATATATTGCTGATCTGATAGTCTCCATCTTGAATTTTCTGGCTCTTAAGAACTTGTTCAGATATTTGAGATTTATGATGGTCCGGTATGACCCATCCGGTTTCTTTACTAGAAACAGGGTGGAATAAAATCCTTTCCCTAGCTCTGAATCTGGGACAGGAATCAACACCTTCTTGCTTATCAATTTTTTTATTTCTTGCAGCATGACGGGGGAAGACCTTGACACCACAAACCTTTCTGCCGGGCAACTCAGGAACTCCAACCTTAGACCCTCCCGCAGAAGACACACTAACCATTTTCCTGCCATCCTTTCCCAAGCAGGAATAAAGAACTTTAACCTTCCTCCTACTGGGATCATGGTGTCATTGCTTACCCTGCTTTGATGTACGGCCTGTGGCAGATCCAAACAAAAACCCCTTATTTCCTGATCTAGGCCTAGATCCCTGTTCTTTGTCCCCCATCTGCCTCTTACTCTGGAACCTTGACGGGTTCCGAAAGGGCCGCTTATATTGTCTAAACTGCACAAAGGATTCCTGGGGAAACTTCTTCTTCCTATCTGCCGCCTTCTCGAGTAAAGAGTCAAGCTCTGACCCGAAAAGAAACTGGCCATCACAGGGAATGCTACAAAGCCTCAACTTGGATGACAGATCTCCCCCTTTCCAATTCTTCAGCCACAAAGCACGTCGTGCAGAATTAGAAAGGGAAGCGGTCCTTGCTTCCAGCCTTACCGAGTCCACCGCGGCGTCTGCAATAAAATCCGCGGCTTTCTGGAAGGTCGGAATAGAAGCCAATAACTGCTCCCTAGGGCATTTTCCCTAATCTGCTCTTCTAACCTCTCCAACCATAACGACATAGACCTTGCAACAACCGTGGCAGCTATACTAGGTCTAAAAGCAGCCGCAGAAGACTCCCATGCATTCTTAAGGGAGGAGTCAATTCTTTTATCTAAGGGGTCTTTTAAGAACCCCATGTCCTCAAAGGGCAGTGAGGATTTTTTTGAAATCTTGGAAATGGCTACATCCAGCTTAGGGGCCTTGTCCCAAGATGTAGACGCTTCCTCCTCGAATGGATACTTCCGTTTGAAGGTTTTAGAAATGAACGGCTTTTTATCCGGTTTCTTCCATTCCTTTTCTATCACTGCTGAGATAGACCTATGGACCGGGAAACATCTACGCTTCCTTTCCCTAAGGCCCTCAAACATAACATCCTCTACTGATCTATCCTCCCTGGTATCTTCTAACTCCAAGGTAGATCGGATAACTTTTAATAATTTGTCCGTATCTTCCGCAGGAAATAGGAACTTTCCTTCTTTTATATTCTCTTCCGAAGAAAAGGAATCATCAGAGTCCTCGTTCCTGGATAAAGAGTCGCTATCCTTCGATTCGACGTCGGACTCCTGCCTCACTGCTTTTCTCCTCTTCCTACTTCTCAAGGAATTTTTAACTTCAGACATGATTGACTTCAGGTCTTTCAGAAGACTTGGAGTCTCCTCAGCCACCGTCTTCTCAATGCACTGCTGACAGAGCTTTTTAGTGTAAGAAGAAGACAACGGGCACTTGCAAATAGGGCATTCTTTGTTCTTTTTCTTTGCCGCCACCTTCTTAGGTACCGTCTAAGAAAAACGGAAACACACCCAACACTGAGGAACAGTCCAGATCTCTCTAACAACCGAGAATAGGACTCACAATACCGGTGGCAAGATCTCCACATCCGCACTTTCAGACCTCTTCTCTTCGTCCATAGTGGGGGCAACAACCTGCACTGATACAACAATGCCTTAATTATAACCTGCCACCAAGTGTTACTCTCACCTGAGAGACCACTGCTTCTGCAGACCCACCACGCCAAATTTGTCCAGGAACCCCTCTGGTCCACTTTCTGGCCTCTGGATATCCGTCTCTGGCGTCCAGAACTACCCAGTTATCATACCTGCCTGGAGCCGGGTTTAAAAACTACCGGGAAGCAGAACTTCCGGTCACCTGACCGGAAGTGCCCTGCCGTGGAACGCACCGCCGTGGAACGCATGGCGCTTCCGGTTCACCGCATCCACATCCGGCGGCGTCTGGCGAGTCTGCAAGTCAGTAAGGCCCTCTGGCCTTCTTCAACCGCCGGCGCCGTCCTCCTCGCCTGAGGGACCAGCACCTTCCGCCCTGTATCCAGCGAGATGCCCGGCCGCCTCCGGAACTTCATCCCCGCGCCTGCGGGGAACAATCGGGCAGGTACCGACTGCCGCCCCGACCCTCCGGCTTCTACCGGGACTTCAAGGTCAGGACGACACTGCAGGCTCCCGTACCAGGACAGGAAACCTCACTGAGGTGGGAGAGCGGCTCCACCTTTTTTATGCTGCAGGTTTCCTGTCCTGGGGCGGAGCCATCTCTCTCTCTCTCTAAGGTGCTGTCGTGGGGGAGGGGAAAAATGATGATTTTTTTTTTTTTTTTTTTACAAAGTCTCATATTCCACTAACTTATGACAAAAAATAAAAACTTCCATGAACTCACTATGCCCATCACAAAATACCTTGGGGTGTCTTCTTTCCAAAATGGGGTGACTTGTGGGGTAGTTATACTGCCCTGGAATTCTAGGGGCCCAGATGTGTGAGAAGAAGTTTGCAATCAAAATCTGTAAAAAATGACCGGTGAAATCCGAAAGGTGCACTTTGCAATGTGTGCCCCTTTGCCCACCTAGGCTGCAAAAAAGTGTCACACATCTGGTATCGCCGTACTCAGGAGAAGTTGGGGAATGTGTTTTGGGCTGTCATTTTACATATACCCATGCTGGGTGAGATAAATATATTGGTCAAATGCCAACTTTGTATAAAAAAAAATGGGAAAAGTTGTCTTTTGCCAAGATATTTCTCTCACCCAGCATGGGTATATGTAAAATGACACCCCAAAACACATTCCCCAACTTCTCCTGAGTACGGCGATACCACATGTGTGACAATTTTTTGCAGCCAAGGTGGGCAAAGGGGCACACATTCCAGAGATCACCTTTCGGATTTCACAGGCCATTTTTTACACATTTTTATTGCAAACTACTTGCCACACATTAGGGCCCCTAGAATGCCAGGGCAGTATAACTACGCCACAAGTGACCCCATTTTGGAAAGAAGACACCCCAAGGTATTCCGTGAGGGGCATGGCGAGTTCCTAGAATTTTTTATTTTTTGTCACAAGTTAGCAGAAAATGATGATTTTTTCTTTATTTTTTTCTTACAAAGTCTCATATTCCACTAACTTGTGACAAAAAATAAAAACTTCCATGAACTCACTATGCCCATCACAAAATACCTTGGGGTGTCTTCTTTCCAAAATGTGGTCACTTGAGGGGTAGTTATACTGCCCTGGAATTCTAGGGGCCCAGATGTGTGAGAAGAAGTTTGCAATCAAAATCTGTAAAAAATGACCGGTGAAATCCGAAAGGTGCACTTTGGAATGTGTGCCCCTTTGCCCACTTAGGCTGCAAAAAAGTGTCACACATCTGGTATCGCCGTACTCAGGAGAAGTTGGGGAATGTGGGGTCATTTTACATATACCCATGCTGGGTGAGAGAAATATCTTGGCAAAAGACAACTTTTCCCATTTTTTTATACAAAGTTGGCATTTGACCAAAATATTTATCTCACCCAGCATGGGTATATGTAAAGTGACACCCCAAAACACATTCCCCAACTTCTCCTGAGTACGGCGATACCACATGTGTGAGACTTTTTTGCAGCCTAGATGCGCAAAGCGGCCCAAATTCCTTTTAGGAGGGCATTTTTAGACATTTGGATCCCAGACTTCTTCTCACGCTTTAGGGCCCCTAAAAAGCCAAGGCAGGATAAATACCGGACATGTGACCCCTATTTGGAAAGAAGTCACCCCCAGGTATTCAATGAGGGGCCTGGCGAGTTCATAAAAAAAAAATTTGGGGGCATAAGTTAGCGGAAATTGATTTTTTTTTAGTTTTTTCTCACAAAGTCTCACTTTCCGCTCACTTGGGACAAAAATTTCAATCTTTCATGGACTCAATATGCCCCTCACGGAATACCTTGGGGTGTCTTCTTTCCAAAATGGGGTCAGTTGTGGGGTGTTTGTACTGCCCTGGCATTTGAGGGTCTCCGCAATCATTACATGTATGGCCAGCATTAGGAGTTTCTGCTATTCTCCTTATATTGAGCATACAGGTAATGAGATTTTTTTTCCGTTAAGCCTCTGGGCTGAAAGAAAAAAAATGAACGGCACAGATTTCTTCATTCGCATTGATCAATGTGGATGAAAAAATCTCTGTCCAAAAAAAAAAAAGGAGGGGAAAGGCGTCTGCCAGGACATAGGAGCTCCGCCCAACATCCATACCCACTTAGCTCGTATGCCCTGGCAAACCAGATTTCTCCATTCACATCAATCGATGTGGATGAATAAATCATTGCCGGGATTTTTTTTTTTTATATACAAAGTGTTTGCCAAAGCATAGGAACACCACCACCTCCTCAGCTCATATGCCTCGGCAAACGTATCTTTTACTGCAGAGGAGAAATCTCGTCTTGCAGCGCCGCATACACCGACTTGTGTGTAATCTGACAGCAGCGCAATGTTTCTGTCAGAATGCACATCAGTGCTGCAGCTAGTCGATCGGTTGGTCCACCTGGAAGGTAAAAAAAAAAAAAAAAAAAAGATGTGGCAAAGTACATTATGCACTTTATCCCAGGTGAAAGGAGAGGTTTGCAGCAGCTGTATGTGAATGGGCCCTAATAGCCCTGTGTGCCTGTCCTGGTGAGATGTGATCCCTATGCTAGGTGTACCTGTGTGTGGTACTTCCGGAAACACTCCCCTAAGCATAGGGCAGGGTGGTCAGGACAGTCAGGACAGAAATAGCGGGTGTCACGCCTTATTCCACTCCTGCTACAGACATGACATCTTTTTCGGGGTGACGGTTGGGTTGAGGTACCGGCAACGACATTGGGGAAATGACGCTCGTGTAGACGGCTAACTACACTGGTGGATGGGGCCACGGAACCTCCTGGGTACAGAAGGTTCTCTATGATCTCTTCCTGAAATTTGAGGAAGGATCGTGTTCTCCCAGCCTTACTGTAGAGAACAAAACTATTATACAGAGCCAATTGAATCAAATATACAGACACCTTCTTATACCAGCGTCTGGTTCTGCGGGACACTAAATACGGAGACAACATCTGGTCATTGAAGTCCACCCCTCCCATGTGAAGGTTATAGTTGTGGACTGAGAGGGGCTTTTCAATGACATGGGTTGCTCGCTCAATTTGGATTGTCGTGTCTGCGTGAATGGAGGAGAGCATGTAAACGTCACGCTTGTCTCTCCATTTAACCGCAAGCAGTTCTTCGTTACACAAGGCAGCCCTCTCCCCCCTTGCAAGACGGGTGGTAACGAGCCGTTGGGGGAAGCCCACGCGATTAGTTCGCGCGGTGCCACAGGCGCCAATCTGTTCTAGAAACAAATGCCTAAAGAGGGCCACACTTGTGTAGAAATTGTCCACATAAAGATGGTACCCCTTGCCGAATAAGGGTGACACCAAGTCCCAGACTGTCTTCCCACTGCTCCCCAGGTAGTCAGGGCAACCGACCAGCTCCAGGGTCTGATCTTTTCCCTCATAGACACGAAATTTGTGGGTATAGCCTGTGGCCCTTTCACAGAGCTTATACAATTTGACCCCATACCGGGCGCGCTTGCTTGGGATGTAATGTTTGAAGCCAAGGCGCCCGGTAAAATGTATTAGGGACTCGTCTATGCAGATGTTTTGCTCTGGGGTATACAAATCTGCAAATTTCTGGTTGAAATGGTCTATGAGGGGCCGAATTTTGTGGAGTCGGTCAAAAGCTGGGTAGCCTCTGGGGCGGGAGGTGGTGTTGTCGCTAAAGTGCAGGAAACGCAGGATGGTCTCAAATCGTGTCCTTGACATAGCAGCAGAGAACATGGGCATGTGATGAATTGGGTTCGTGGACCAATATAACCGCAATTCATGCTTTTTAGTTAGACCCATGTTGAGGAGAAGGCCCAGAAAAATTTTAATTTCGGAAACTTGGACTGGTTTCCACCGGAAAGGCTGGGCATAAAAGCTTCCCGGGATGGCGGTTATAAATTGTGTGGCATACCGATTTGTTTCTGCCACAACTAAGTCTAAGAGCTCCGCAGTCAAGAACAGCTCAAAAAATCCCAGGGCCAAACCGATCTGAGCTGTCTCAACCCGAACTCCAGACTGGCCGGTGAAAGGGGGAACTACAGGTGCGGCTGAAGTTGGGGACTGCCAATCAGGGTTTGCCAGCACCTCAGGGATTCTAGGGGCTCTACGGGCCCGTCTTTGCGGTGGCTGCGATGGGGTAACTAATGCACGTGCCACCGTACCAGCTTCAACTGCCCTTCTGGTGCTCGCCACTTCACCATGTTGTACGGCAGTGCTGGTACTAGGTCCAGGATGGGCTGCGCTGCTGGTGTATGCCTCACCATGTAATCTGACAGCGCCAGCCCCACTCTGCTGCCCTTGAAGCGGATCCTGCGCAACCTGTGGTCTAGCGACACGGGGCCGGGTACGCCTGGTGCTATCAGGGACCTCAGCCTCCTCGTCCGAACTTTGGGTCAGAGTGCCACTGCTTTCTACAGGTTCATATTCTGACCTGCTAGATTCATCAGATGAGGGTTCCCATTCCTCATCCTACTGGGTCAGAAGCCTGTAGGCCTCTTCAGAAGAATATCCCCTGTTTGACATTTGGGCAACTAAATTTAGGGGTATTCCCTGAGACTACCCAAGAAAAAAAGCAAGCCTGTCTTACAAATGGGAGGCTAGTGAAGTACCGGAGGCCGCTGCGGTTGATAAAAAATATCAAAACTGAATTTTTTATCGCCGCAGCGCGTGTAAAGTGAATGTGCAGTGATCAAAAAAAATATATTTTTTGTCACTGCGGTGGGGCGGGCGTGGGCGAACGCACGTGTGGGCGACCGATCAGGCCTGATCGGGCAAACACTGCATTTTGGGTGGAGGGCGAACTAAAGTGACACTAATACTATTATAGATCTGACCGTGATCAGTTTTGATCACTTACAGCTACTATAAAAGTACAAATGCTGATTAGCGATACGCTAATCAGCGAATAAGGGACTGCGGTGCGGTGGGCTGGGCGCTAACTGATCCCTAAACTACCTAACCAAGGGGCCTAAACTATCTCTAAAACCTAACAGTGAATACCAGTGGAAAAAAAAAAGTGACAGTTTACACTGATCACTTTTTTCCTTTCACTAGTGATTGACAGGGGCGATCAAAGGGGTGATCAAAGGGTTAATTGGGGTGCAGGGGGTGATCTGGGGCTAAAGTGTTGGTGCTACTCACTGTGAAGCCTGCTCCTCTGCTGGATCCAACCGACGAAAAGGACCAGCAGAGGAGCAGGGAAGCCATTTAACACATCATATTTACTAATATGATGTGTTAGCTGGCTTCTGATTCGATTTCTTAAAAATCAGCAACCTGCCAGCGACGATCATTGGCTGGCAGGTTGCTGACGAAATACTCCTTTAACTTTTGCCGGCCCGCGATGCTCATGCGCGGGCCGGCTCTGACCAAAATCTCGCGTCTCGCGAGATGACGCACGGATGCGTCCAGGAGGAATGAATCAACCACCTTCCGGTCCCTCAGGTTATGCCTAGTGCGCATGCGCGGGATCTGGCTGAGGGACCGGACGATTGCGGAGGCGGCGCTGAGGTGAGAAGGAAGGCGGCACTATAGACAGGGAGGGCGGCGATTTCTAGTCTGAATTATGGTCAGGGATAAAGAACTTAAACTGTCACTATATGCGGATGATGCCCTCCTTACCCTTACTAAACTCCATACCTCCCTCCCAAATTTCCACTCCATTTTACAAGAGTTCGGACGTCAGTCAAGGTATAAGGTTAACACCTGATAAAACAGAGGCCCTCCCCCTCAATGTGCCTCAGGCGACCCTTGGCCTCATCTGGGCAAACTTCCTATTTCGTTGGAAGGATATTTTGCGATATTTGGGTGTGGACCTTACCCCCGTTACACGGACCTCTATAGGACTAATTTTCCACACATACTGTATATAAGGAAATTAGAGATCTCTTTACCAAATGGCATACACTCCCATTATCCTTTCTAGGTCGCATTGCGGCGGTAAAAATGACAATATTACCTAAGATACTGTACCTCTTTGAGACCTTACCCGTCTCGGTCCCTCTCAAAGATTTGAGATCTATTCAGTCCCAACTCCCCCAATTCATATGGGCTGAGAGACGCCATGGGATCTCTAGGTCTGTACTTCTGTCTAGCAAGTCTCAGGGTGGTCTGGGAGTACCTGGCCTGATCAAATACTATTGGGCAGCTCGGCTACGCTGCATCACAGCTTGGACATCTCTGCAACCATATTCTATCTGGATGCAAATAGAGAGACTGGCTGGCTCCTATACACCCTAATTCTATGCTATGGTCTAATCCATATAGTCCACCATCAACTGGGGACCTCTTGGGGCCCATGGCCCCCACTAAATCAATTTGGCGGACTTGCAGTAGTCAATTTCCTCTGGTCTCTCACAATTCTTCTATGACCTCCTTTCTATACCACTCTTTACTTCCAGCAAGTCTCACCACTTTAGCGACGAGACTATGGTTTAAACGCAGTATCTTTCGCTATGCGGACATTGTATACTCAATCACTAGGGACCTTTTACTCTTCTCAGTTATTCAGAATAAATATGACCTTCCCTCATCGACTAACTATTTTTACCCATTAGACATTTTACCCAAACCATTTTACCCAAATGTCTCCCTTCCGACGGAATTTGAACACCTTTGTAGAAGGGGGGTACATATTAAAGGACTAATATCAGAGCTATACGCCAGCCTCCTGTCCCCCTTCCTGGAACGGATTCAAAGACACTCTTACATGGTCAGATGGGAGGAATACTTGGGGAGAGTTCTCCCAGATGCACTCTGGAGCCTTATATGGAGTAGAGCAGCGAAATCCTCAATGTCAGTTATCTGCCAAGATAACCAGTATAAGATCCTAATGTATTGGTATCATACTCCTGACCTCCTCCATAGATTGAATCCGGCAGTTGATAGAGTTTGTTGGAGATGTGGGACACAGGAAGGTACATTACACCATATCTTCTGGGACTATCCTCTAATACGTCCTTTCTGGACCACAGTCAGCACTCTCCTGAGTGACATGTTTGCCTGCAGCATATTACCTGACCCCTCATCCTTCCTGCTCGATATCACCCCAGCACATATAAGGAAACATCACTTAAACTGTTAATACAAGTACTGAATGCGGGACGCTGCCTTATCTCCCGCTTCTGGAAGCGCCCGACCCCCCTGGGATCTCCGATGTCAATTCTAGGGTGCTGAAAATCTGGACTATGGTGTTTCAGGATAAAATAGACCACTTTAATGCTATCTGGGATGGTTAGGACAACTACTGGGCTACCAGGCAACCCTGAGAACAACCCAAGGAAATACAGTACTACCCCCTCCTCCCCTCCCCGTGATGTGTCCTTGTCTGTACTGTCCATGTCTTTCTAAGTTTTGTTATTATAGTATTATTCAAATAGGTTTCAGTTTAGACCACATATACTCTAATACTAGATCTATGTGGCTATTACCTCATGAGAGTCCCGCATATGATGGGACACCTTTGATAATGGCTTTCTGTTCTTTTACCTATTTTTAACTCTCCTTTTTTGTTTCTCATATATCTATATTTATCTGAGAAATGAATATGACAAGATGCAGGTTTCTCATACCATCTTTATGGGTTCTTGTCTGATTTACAGTACATTGCACAAAAAAGTGAAGTTATAGTACAGGTGAAACTTGAAAAATTAGAATGTCGTGCAAAGTTCATTTATTTTTGTTAATGCAACTTAAAAGCTGAAGCTAATAACTAATATATGAGATAGACTTATTACATGCAAAGCGAGATATTTCAAGCCTTTATTTGTTATAATTTGGATGATTATGGATTACCGCTTATGAAACCCCAAAGTCTTAATTTTGAGGTACCCTTTGCTCTGGGCGTATTAATTAATTAGCTGACTAGAGTGTGACACTTTGAGCCTAGAATATTGAACCTTTTCACAAAATTCTAATTTTAAGCTGCATTAATGCAATTCCTTTTAATTAGCATTACTGAACTAAATGGACTTTTGCACGATATTCAAATTTTTAGAGTTTCACCTGTATATGTTCACTTGTTGCATATGTCGTGTTCAGCTTGACTCACTTTACCGTGTACATTTGTGCATACAGCTGAAACAGAATTGTTCTGTTGTATTTTAAAAAAAATACAATTATAAAAAAATATTTGAAACATACCGACATGGTTATCCCTTGTCCCCGTTGCTTTTCCTCTTGGTGATGGAGACTCTCTTGCAGGCCATTCGAGAACACCCTTTTATCAATGGTTTATGGGTTGGAGCCATCTGTATCAAACTGCAGCTTTTGTGGAAGACTTATTAATAATAATTCCAAGCCATCACAGGCTTTTCCACATATTCTCAATTTATTTCACAACTTTTGTATGATATCTAACTTTAAAGTTAATTATAATAACTCTGAAGCTCTGAATATTTCAACATCTAAGGTCATCACCTCCCTTCACTCCACTACACCTTTAAATTTGACCTTGGCCCAACTGACATATCTTGGCATACATCTTACTAAAGATCCAGAGAGAATATATCAGGCAAACTATAATTTGTTTTCTTCTTTTATGTGGAACGGAAAAAAATATGTATACCATATGATAGATTAAAGCTGAGAAGAGAGATGGGGGATTTTGGATTGCCTGATATTCTCACATACTATAGGCTATTCACCTATGATGTTGTTTACAACTAGTGATAGACGAACATTGGCCGGGACGTTTTGCGAACGTGCGTTCGAGATCACATTTTCGGGAACCGCATGTTCGCGGCGGGCCCCATTCACTTTAATGGCAGGCGAACCTGAAAAACCTTCAGGTCATATTTGCAGCCACCAAATACTTGCTAGAAGTGCACAAATAGTCTCACAACATGGACAGTGACATACAAGAGGGGGATCAATGGCAAAAATTCCCACAAAAAATATGTATTTTAATTAGGGGCCATTTTATGCAAGAACTTGTTATTTTATGGCTGGAGGTACATTAGGCAGCCACTAGATAAAAATGTTACTGTAGGCCAGTACAGGCTCCAAAAATTAGGCATTCACCTGACAAAAAAGAACTTGTGGTTATGTGGCTGGAGGTACATAAGGCGGTCACTGGATAAAAGATGTACTGCAGGCCACTGGACTAGAGGCCCCAAATATTAGGCATTCACCTGACAGAAAAGAACAAGTGAAAGTGGATGGAGGTACATTAGGCGGTCACAGGATAACAATTTTACTGTAGGCCAGTACAGGACCTAAACATTAGGCATTCACCTGACAGAAAAGAACAAGTGAATGTGGCTGGAGGTACATTAGGTGGTCACAGGATAACAATTTTACTGTAGGCCACTAGAGTACAGGCCCCAAACATTAGTCATTCACCTGACAGAAAAGAACTTGTGATTATGTTGATGGAGGTAAATTAGGCGGCCACTGGATAAGAATTTTACTGTAGCCACTGGAGTAGAGGCCCTAAACATTAGGCATTCACCTGACAGAAAAGAACTTGTGATTATGTGGCTGGAGGTACATTAGGCAGTCACTGGATACAAATTTTACTGTAGGCAAGTACAGGTCCCAAACATTAGGCATTTCACCTGGCAGAAAAGAACTTGTGATTATGTTGATGGAGGTAAATTAAGCGGTCACTGGATAAGAATTTTACTGTAGGCCACTAGAGTACAGGCCCCAAACATTAGGCATTCACCTGACAGAAAAGAACTTGTGATTATGTGGCTGGAGGTACATTAGGCGGCCACTGGATAAAAATGTTACTGTAGGCCAGTACAGGCCCCAAAAATTAGGCATTCACCTGAAAGAAAAGGCCTTTTATGCCGCTGTATATACATAAGACAAGGACCATTCTTTGTTCTGTGTTGTGGTGGATATGTGTGGGCTGGCATGAGAAAATTCAATTACACGTGGCCGTCACAGGTGTTGAATTCCTCCGAGATCCATGCCTCATTCATTTTTAGAAATGTGAGGTAGTCAACATTGTCATGAGATAGGCGAGTGCGCTTATCGGTCACAATCCCTCCCGCTGCGCTGAACGTCCTTTCAGACAGGACACTCGACGAGGGGCAAGCCAAGAGTTCCATGGCAAATTGTAGTCGGTCTAGGCGTTCCCTGAGGCTGGATCCAGAGGGCGGCTGTCGATGGGTTGGCTGCAAGTGATCTAATATCCGAAGTGACCAACACATCTTCAAACCACACTCTTCTTGCAGGCACCCTGTTTCGCTGTGGGTGGAAATTCATCTGCCAGTGCCCGCAACAGAAGAATGCAGCATCTCTCACAGCAAGGCCTGCAAATGCTGCATTCTGCCATCCCTCTGTGATGCTGGTAACACATCCGCCATTTTGTGTTTGTACCCGGGGGTCTAAGTACATTGCCACCCAGTACTGGTCCTTGCCCTTTATGCTTTTTATACAGGGGTCCCTCTTCAAACACTGGAGCATGAAGGCCCCCACTTGCACTAAATTAGAAGCAGTGGAGCACCCTGGCTCCTGCTCATCGCCCAGGAGAATGTCGTCCCTGGTCTCCTCCCCCCAGCCACGCACAACACCATGGATTCCCGAAAAGTTTAAAGTCCCCCTCAAAGCCTGCTTGTCACGACCATGTTTATGGCCGTGACTCCTTCGGAGCCGCATACAGTTGCCCACGGTTTGGTTTGTTGTGTCAACCGCAGCTGGGGGCACTTTGCTGTCTGCCTCAAGTGCGGTTGCCGCGGACAACAGGTATGTGTGCGGTTGCCTTGGAGTTGTGTGCGTGTATGTATGCACTTTGAATGTCTGCTTTGCACTCTGTTTTATGTTTGGTGTGCATTCTGACATTTTCCTTTCGTTGTAGCTGCCCGTGGCAACGTTTGGTTTGATGTACATGTGGTGGCAGTGTCTCGTCCTTTTGGCCGGCTCCCAGGACACGTTTGCCACACATGTCGTTGTCATCGGTAACAACTGCAGTGAGTATCTGTGTTTATTTCCCTTTATGTGGTCTCACTACACGCCCTGGTGTTGGAAGGGTTAATTCCCTTCTGTGTGTGTGAACACTGGGTGTGTCTGGGTGGGTGTGGCTACTCGGGCCTATAAAGCCTCAGTGTTTAGCACATGTCTGAGGGGTACTTCATCCATGGCTAGCTGGAGTAGCCTCCTGTGTTATATCACCTGCCAGTGGGGGCCACCCTTGTGGTCATACTGTCAAGGCTGAGGATGGGGAAAACCCTCAGCCGTGCGATGCCAGAAGATGTAAACCCCTGCTCGGCCAGGACGAGAGAATTAGGGAGCAGGTCACCTCCTAATGCATCCCATATCCATAGGCTTGTTTCTGTTCCCCTTTTTCCTGCAGCTTGGCCAGTCAGACTCCTGTTCCTCCATGTCCAGAAGGAACAGGTCGTCTTACCCTTCACTCCTAGTTCAGGGACCGGTAGAGGGTGAGTAGGGATCCAAGATTCCTGAGCATAGGCCCTCCTACCTTCAAGGTCGGCCCATGCAGCTAGGAGTTAGGGATGGATTAGGGATGCGTTAGGAGGTGACCTGCTCCCTAATTCTCTCGTCCTGACCAAACAGGGGTTTACATCTTCTGGCATCGCACGGCTGAGGGTTTTCCCCATCCTCAGCCGTGACACTGCTCTTCTTGCTCCTCCTCCCCGCAGCCACCATGACTTCTTTTCAGACTCCTGTTGACTTGTCTCAGATGGAGTAGTCCCTCCTGGGAATTCATTCAGCATTGCGACTTCCTCATCTTCCAACTCCTGCTCCTCAACGACTTGATCAATGACACAAAACAATGCATGCTCCAGAAAGAAGGCGTAAGGTACGATGTCACTGATGGTGCCCTGGCTGCAACTGATCAGTTTGGTGATCCCATCAAATGGCCCCAGAAGTCTGCATCTGTCGCGCATGAGCAGCCACTGGCACAGGGGAAAAGAAGCCAAGCTCCCCAGAACCTGTCCTGCCGCAGAGTTCATACAGGTAGTCGTTAACAGCACATTGCTGCTGCAGCAGCCTATCAAGCATATATAAGGTGGAGTTCCAGCACGTCGGGCTGTCACAAATCAGACGTCTAACGGGCAGGTGGTGTCGCCACTGAAAGTCAGCAAGGCGAGCCATGGCCGTGTAAGATCTTCTAAAATGGACAGAGATTTTCCTTGCCTGCTCAAAGACGTCCTGAACCCCGGGGTATTTGGCAACGAATCGCTGCATGACTAAGTTCAGCACGTGTGCCATGCACGGCTCATGTGTCATTTTGCCCTGTTTCAGCACACTCAGCAGATTGTCACCATTGTCGCACACCACTTTACCAACTGTCAAATTGAGAGAGGTTAGCCACTGATCTGCCTGTGACCGCAGAGCTGAAAGCAGTGCAGGACGGGTGTGGCTCTTGGCTTCCAGACACAACAGCCGCAGCACAGCATGGCAACGTCTCACCTGGCACTTCGAATAGGTTATGGGGAGTTTGGGGGGGTGCAGCGGAAGAGGCAGTAGCAGTGGAAAAGGAGGAGTCAGCCGAGGAGGAGACGGAGGATGGAGTAGGAGGAGGAGAATAAGACCCAGGCCTGCATGCAATCTGTGGCGGTAACACCAAATCCACCCGGGTGCCAAGGGTTACATCCTTGACGTCTGTCAGAAGGTTCACCCAGTGGGCAGTAAAGGTTATGTACCTTCCCTGCCCGTGTTTGCTAGACCACGTGTCTGTGGTCAGATTTACCTTTGCACCGACACTGTGTGCCAGACATATATTCACTTGCCGCTGAACGTGGCCATATAGTTCTGGGATGCCCTTCTGGGAGAAATATTTCTTCCGGAGACCTTCCATTGTGTAGTGCCAATGACCACAAAGTTTCTAAAGGCCTTCAAGTATATATGGTAGTAGTTGGCGGGCTAGCAGTTCTGACAAGCCAGTAGTCAGCCATTGGGCAAGAGGTTTGTCCGGCGTCATCAACTTTTTACACTCAAACATTTTGGCCATGGAAGCCCGCCTTCTGCCAGATGAACGCACCTACGGCACGGTGGAAGGTGGAGTGGAGGACAAATGGGAGGAGAGAGGAGAAGAGGCAGGATGTGGAGTGCCGGGAGTGTGGATTTGTTGGTTCTGATGGCGTTGCTCCCACTGGGCTCCGTGATAGGAGGCCAGGTGCTTTCTTAAGGTGGTCGTCCCTAGGTGAGTGTTGGGCTTACCGCGATGTATGCGTTGACAGCACAGGCTGCAGTTGGCAACACTATTGTCAGCAGCTGACACGTAAAAAAAAAAGCCCACGATGCGGAGCCACGTGCCGGCGTCCTAGGAGCGCAAGATGTGACCGTGCATGGTGGATGGCTCGCTCTAGATACATTTGCAGTCTGCTTTTTGCCTTCTGTGCACTGTGAGTTCTGCTTGCTTCTCCTCCTTCTGCTCCCTATCTGCTGCTCAGTTTCTCCCTCTGAACTCCCCTCCTCTTCCTCTTTTGTGGGCACCCATGTGAAGTCCATCGACAAGTCATCATCATCACCTTTACCATTACCATTATAGATCTCAGAGTAGGCAGCAACAGTGGGGACCACCCTCCTTGGGCTTATATGGGTATTGTCATCAGACCACTGGGTGGTGGCCGTTGCTACCTCCTCTTCCTCATCCGATGCCAAGAATGGCTACGCATCGGTAAGATCTGGGAATGGATGGGAAAATAATTCCTCTGACTCGGGTGGAGGGGCTATGGTGGTGGTGGTGTCTTTGGGGGTGCACACAGCAGAGAGTGAGGAGGGTGCAGATACAGAGGATGAGGAGGGTGCAGAAGTGGAAGGCTGAGTGATCTACTCAACCAACTCTGGTGCATCCTTTGACGTAATCGCATGCACTTTCTCCAATTTCCCACTTAGGCTCCAGCCTGGTGCACCTGCCAGAACCCTACTACCCTTGCAGAACCTGGTGCACCTGCCTCTTCCTCTGCCTGTCATTTTAAAATGACCCTATGCCAAAGTCCCTAGAGAAGAGCAGTATTTGTGGAAGCAGGTATATTGCAGGCCTCAATCAGTATTTGGTGGAATCAGGTATATCAATCCCCTTAATCAGTATTTGGTGAAAGCAGGTGTATCGCAGGCCTTAATCAATATTTGGTGGAAGCAGGTATATCAATCCCCTTAATCAGTATTTTGTGGAAGCAGGTGTATCGCAGGCCTCAATCAATATTTGGTGGAAGCAGGTATATCTATCCCCTTAATTAGTATTTTGTGGAAGCAGGTATATCGCAGGCCTCAATCAATATTTGGTGGAAGCAGGTATATCAATCCCCTTAATTAGTATTTTGTGGAAGCAGGTATATAGAACCCCTTAATCATTATTTGGTGGAAGCATGTATATCACACCCCTTAATCAATATTTTGTGGAAGTAGGTATATTGCACCCCTCAATAAAAAAAATTGTGGTATATCACACCCATTGCAAATAGTTGTTCCAATAGCGCTTGTCCCTCTATATACATGCGGTATTGCAGCAGAACCGCACACAACTGCTGCACACTACAAATGCACTATATACTTTCTATGTTATAAAGTATATCATAGGTATATCACACCCCTCAATCAGTTTTTTTGGGGAAACAGGTATATCACACCAGTTGCAAATATTTATTCCAATAGCGTTTATCCCTCTATATAGCTGCAGTATTGCAGCAGAACCGCACACAACTGATGCACAATACAAATGCACTATGACATACTTTCTATGTTAGAAAGTATATTATAAGTATATCACACCCCTCAGTATATCACACCTATCGATAGCACACCTATACCAGTCCTTAAAATGACTTTTGTGGCCCTATTAGCTAACATTTGGGGTCCCTAACAGTCTCTTTCTGCTCCACACAGCAGCCTCTCCCTACACTGGCAAAACACAGAATGTAAAATGGCTGCCAGATCTGGTTCTGTTATAGGGTAGGTGGTATGTCCATGTGCGGAAATGTCTTAATTGGCTGTCCTGTCCCACCTGATGTGTGTCATGGGTCAAAGTTCGGCACAATGCAAAATAATATGGCGCCGGCGGACATTGCCTTATGTTCGCATGCGAAATGACCGCCGGGCGAACCGCAAGGCCAGCCTGAAGTATCACAATTTGAGCACAGATATTGAGCTACATTCTCTACACAAAAGTCAAGTGGCCAGCCTGTGGGGTCTGTCAATATCAGGCAACATTAAAAAATCCACTCATGAAATATACCATACTTAGTTTTCAGGCCCTTAACTCTGAGTTATCTTTAGGTTCCAAGCCCTCTCCAATGCTGCCAGCAAACCTGATACCTTTTATACTCCACCGTGATTCCCAACATTGCTCTGAAGTCTGGGACAAACTTACTGATAAGAATCTGATGTCCCTGGTTCCAGCGCTACAAAGCAAGAAAGATGTCTCCCAGTTTTGCTCCACATTTCTCCCCTCAGTCAACTTTCTGGGAGTCTCTTGAACTGTTATCCTCTTTCTCTCCTTGCCAGAATGTACGTGGTTTGAAAAAAGTTACTTCAGGTTCAGTTGCTTTGCCCTAAGCCGATATCCACACTGTAAAATGCTTTATTAGCAGCTAAGCAATAGGGTATCCTGGTATCCAGACGTGTTCACACACAAGAACATTCTTATAAAATGCTCACCCACTAGTATAAAACCCCTAGCCAGTTATATCATAAGGGTCTGAGGGACTCTTATTCCTGTTGGAGATGTCAGTCGGAGGAAGGGTGGCTATTCTAACACAGGGGGTTTTCAATTAACCACCCTGTCATTGTGCAAAAAAGAGTGCATATATTGCTTTTCAAAATATATAACTGACATCAGTATGAAGGTATTTTAAACAAAATATATGGATATTGCTTGAGTAACAATTGTCTGATATACTGGTATTACCTAAACTGTTCCTAATAGCAGTAGACAAGGGGATTTTTGAATTAACCACTGTTGCATCAAGTTCTTTCTTATTTCAAATTATAGACTGTGGTTTATACAAAATAGTCTATAGTTTTGTGTAAACAAAAAGGGAAATCAGAACAGCACTATGTTAAAGGGAACCTGTCACCGGGATTTTGGGTATAGAGCTGAGGACATGGGTTGCTAGATGGCCGCTAGGACATCTGCAAGATAGGGTTCCCATAGCTCTGTGTGCTTTTATTGTGTAAAAAAACCGATTTGATACATATGCAAATTAACCTGAGATGAGTCAGAGCTTGAAAATATGACTCTTCTCTGGTCACACAAGTAAGATATGACTCTTTTATGTTAATTTGCATATGTATCAAATCGGTTTTTTTTACACAATAAAAGCACACAGAGCTATGGGGACTGGGTATTGCGGATGTGCTAGTGGCCATCTAGGAACCCATGTCCTCAGCTCTATACACAAAATCCCGATGACAGGTTCCCTTTAACAGTCAAGAGAAATGAAAGATGACCGCAACATCGCATATGAAAAACATTCAATTTTATTGACTGCCCATGTTCCCACGAGTGATGTAAGACTGCTGGGTTGCAGCTGTAAATTGCTACAATGAACACAGGGAAATAGTGAAGCTGCCCCAACACCACTTCACTCCCCCACCCCAGTGGGCCATGATATCACACTTGCCTCTGGACTGTAATGAGAGTGTCTATGAGTCCAGGTATGTTGTGAGCGTGTGAGTATGAGTCTACCTAGGTACTGTATGTTGTGTGCTTCCATGTACAATATGTAGTGAGCATGTGTATGACAGTGTCCATGGACTGCTCTCCTCCTGCCCACCTCAGTGCTGATTGATGACTGATGGCCAGTTTACCTTCTTTACAGTCAGTCGGCTCTGGGAGCGGAGGAGGTGGGCTGAGCATGTACCGGTAGTTCTCAAGAGTACAAGCAGACTCACACTTAAGTTATGGGGCATAATAAGGGTACGGCTACCTGCTCTGTAACGATTATGCATACAGTTTTGGAAGTCAAGACCAAGCCTGAATTAAAAAAAGAGAAGTCGTATTTGTCTTTTATACTTTCTCTCTTTTTATGGTCCACTCTTGATTTTGGCTTCCAAAACTGCATGTATAAACCAGACTGTGTGGCCGTACCCTTAGGGACCTTAAAGGGAGTCTGTCATCAAAGTTTCACCTTTTTAACCCTTCCCATAGCTTTCTAGCAGCCTTATCGTTAATAAAAACAGTTACCTTTATGAGCAATCCTGGACTTATAAAACCAGCAAAAAACATCTTAGTAGCATATGCAAATAAGGGCTCGCAAGTGCCCAGGGGCGGCGTTACCCTCGTAGGTGCCCAGCTAGCTCAGCCTTATCATCGCTTTCCCCCGCCCATTCTTTCCCTCTTCCCGCTCATCCTTTCCCTCTGACCACCCATCGACTTACTTCTTGTTTCGCCGAGATCTCGCGCCTGCGCACTCAGTCCGTCGGCCGGGGCATGCGTACTGCGATGCCCATTCCTCATACGGCATCACAGTAACTAATGCGCATGCGCCGGCTAACGGCGCGAAAACACCACAAAGGAGGCGGTCCATCGGCACATGCGCATTAATTACTGTGATGCTGTACAAGGAATGGGCATCGCAGTGCGCATGGGCCGGCCAACGGACTGAGTGCGCAGGCGCGGGTTCTTGGCGAAACAAGAAGTAAGTAGATGGGAAAGGATGAGCGGGAAGAGGGAAAGAATGGGCGGGGGAAGGGACAATAAGGCTGAGCTAGCTGGGCACCTATGAGGGTAACGCCGCCCCTGGGCACTTGCGAGCCCTCATTTGCATATGCTACTATGATGTTTTTTGCCGGTTTTATAAGTCCAGGATTGCTCATAAAGGTAACGTTTTTATTAACTGTAAGGCTGCTAGAAAGCTATGGGAAGGGTTAAAAAGGTGAAACTTTGATGACAGACTACCTTTAAGTGTACGGTATGTGATGTTTTTTTTTTTTTTACATAGACACACATAATTTTGTTGTAAATGTTAACCTCTTCCTGATTCAGCCATTTTTTACTCCCTGACTTTCAGGAGCTATAATGTTTTATTTATTTTTTTCTTCACATAGCTGTATGAGGGCTTGTTCTTTGTGGGACAAGATGTACTTTCTAATGGCATCAATTGCATAAGCCCTCCGGCTAAGTTCACAGAATTAAAATCCGCTGCGGATTTCATTGCTGAAAATGGTCATTTTCCACTGTGAAATCCGCCATCAATAGCTTTTCATTGACTTTAATAGAAAAAACATCACCATGTGCACAAGGTGCCGTTTTTTGCCGCACTAACTTAAGATCCACTACTGAAGTGGCATTTTCACGCCTGTGTCTCAGTCTCGGTTTAGTTTTTTTCTGTGACACATCTGCCGTGCATGCAGTTGCCTGGGGCAACGTGTTGTTTCTGCATGTGTGTGCATTGCTCCTGTTTCCTGGCCGCTCCCCAGTCTTGTGGTTATGGGGTTAACGTGTTGATTTGGTTGTGGTCTCATGGCTCTTCTTATCCTGTTGCTGTAAGCTTGAGGTAAATCGTATTCCAGCTTCTGTTGGTGCTGGCGGTATGCTCCTGTCCTGGGTATTCCATCTGCCCAGTCCTTGAGGAACACCAATGTCTTCCCATTGTTTTCATGTCTTCTACACTTCCTTACATGTCTCTTTGTATGGTGTGGGTTTTGTTGTATGTCTAGTTGTTGTTACATGTCTGGTCTGTTGGTGTTTGTAGTCCAGCATGTTTGCTAGACATTTCCCCTGTCTGTGTCCTTGGTGAGAGGGCTCCTGGCAGGATTGGACTGGCCCACCGGGGAGCCGTCAAAATCCTTGGTGGGCCTCTGCCTAATTGAAGACCCGCCCCTCACAGACATCTCGCACCAGGAGCAGCTCCAGGGACTGGACTAAACACTACGTTGTGATTACAGGACCCGTGGTGATGTCACAGTCATGTGATCAGCCATGTGTGTGGGAGGAGTTAGGGGAACACAGGCTGTGCTGTGGAGAATGCAGAGGTACTTTATGTATGGAAGGTGTGTGTAAAGCAGGGCAATGTCAGTGTAACCAGTCTATTATACAGTTTTCTGTGTGTAATGTGCACACAGTGGTTCTATCTGTGTAATGGACATGTAGCAGAGCTGTTTGTGCAATGTGTATATAGTAAACTATCTGTGTAATGGGCATGTGGTAGAGCTGTGTATGTGATACGTATATAGTAGTGTCAGGCAGGCGTTGTGTATGGCAGCGTCAGGCGGGCGCTGTGTATGGCAGCGTCAGGTGGGCGCTGTGTATGGCAGCGTCAGGCGGGCGCTGTTTATGGCAGCGTCAGGCGGGCGCTGTGTAGTGTATGATGTTGGATAAATGTTAAATTGTCTACATTAATTTCTGCATGGGAGACTAACAATGGTTTCCCTGCAGAAATATCTCCCTCATAACGTTATGTGGGCTTATGCATTATATACTGTATATGAATTACCACCTTGCTACTCCTCCTTGGCTAAAAATACTCCTCAAAATTGTTAAGAGGAGTATTTTTACTCTTATGGAAAAAATGTAGTGCGACCTCTGGTCTATATATTAATATGCAGTGGCAGGCAGCCCCACCTTTATGCTGGCAAGCGTCGCTGCCTGCCGCTTCAATAGGAAGAGCAGAGCTACACAGACATACAGAAGGTGGCGAGATGATCTTGATCATCTCGCGACTTAACTTGCCCTGCAGTGATGCTGGTGTAACACCCCACAGTTTTGTTACTACACGCCTCTACCCCGATACTATCTTCTAAGAGCCTTTATACTGTCATCTGATGTAATTTATATTGTGTCTTCCACAAATGTGAATACAAAACCATGTTAAAATCGATTGTTCATGTAATTTGCCTGGTTACCAGTAGGTGGCAGCGACACATTGGCAGGTACAAGTAACAGTTCAGTGTATATGAGCTGGAATGGATTATTCCAGCTTAGCTCCCCCTCTGTGGAGAGGTGGGCTGGTCCCACATCCTGCAGCATGGGTGGAGAAGGAGGTTAGACAGGAGTGTAGCCCACCCCCTGCTAGGGGTAGGGTGTGCGTGTGTGTGGAGATCCCCTGCATAGGTAAGACACAAAGGACCTAGTCTCAGCTGAGACTTGTCCATATACCCAGCTTGAGCATCTTCAGCTCAGCTGGATGAGAAAAGCAGAAACTTCATCTAAAGGTCTGGACATAATTTCTTCAGCAAAATTCCTCTATTACTCCTACACTCAAATTTATTGCAAGGGAGCCAGGGACCAGGAGTCTGGCCATACCCAGGTAGGAGACAACTACCACAAAACTATAAAGACATTATAGGCCATTACACCATTCTGGCATTCCTAATCTGGGACGTGCGTTATAACACCTTGGAAGGGCCCTGGGATAGTACCCTGCGCATGCTGCAATTGGCGTCACGAACAAATACAGAATATTATCCACCTGACCCTGCCACTGCATTAAAGTGGCGTCACCGAACCCGTTCCTGGTCACTGTACTGGTGCTGCCATATTTTAGTGTGCGGCAGGACCCGCCTCTTGCTGCATGTGGTGCAGTGCCTGCGCTTCTTACTCACTCCCTGCACTGCACGCACGCTGTGTCCTCAGAGCCCTGCCGCCCGCCCATATTCTAGAGTCAGCAGAGTGCGGTGGCGGGCTTTAACTATGTATCGTGAGTCTGCAGACGTGCTGGTGGTGCTGCTGTGTCCCTCATGAAACAGAAGCTGCCTGTGACTCAGTGGTGGACATCTCAGCTTGCAGCTAGTCCTCCAAGACAGTACAATATAATATAGGTAACATAGCATTATCATGACCGGCGTGCCGATCACATATGTGACGCAAAGGGAGGGAAAAGGAAGGCCCTGTACAAGGGAGAGGGAAAGATGATGACCCCTAACTCAACTTGAGGCTGGCACCTGACTGCCCTGACGTCCCTAGACGGGTTTCTCACCCATACGCCGATCATGTGCCTAAACCCTGGCTTTCCCTGAGATGAGCCCTACGTAGTGAATAGGGTGGTAGGAACACTAGTCCGCACAACTAACACTAAAGGGAAACACTAGGGAGAAGACTGACAAAACAAATAGTCCCAGGTGGGCGACAACAAACAACCAACAGGGATCCGGAGGGTAATGCTCTGGTACGACAACCAGGGATAACAGCAAGTCAGCTCCAGTGGGTCAGTATAGAAGTCCAGGCAGGAAGCTCTATATCTGGCAACCAGAGAAGTGGGAGAGGGGAATATAAGGAGGTTGGGAGTGCGAGACAAGAAACAGCTGAGGAGAAAAAGCTACGGATCCCTGAGTGAGACAAAAAGGACTGCAAGGCAAACACAGACAGCTACTAAGTAACAACGCTATCTTTAGACATAGAGCGCGCAGCCACCCGCTGCGACTTCCTGACCCCGGGTATAACGGAGTCAGACGTGGCTCTTGACACCCTCGTGACAAGCATGCCCTGTAAGATGAAAACCTCCAGGACCTGCTGGGAGTTGTAGTTTTCCTGCAACATGCTGTAATTTTATATCACAATTATAATTTCAAAACAAAAAGAAAAATCCAGCTCAGTCTCGCAGAGGTAAAATCGATACTTTATTGACACGGTATAAAAATACATCCAGGAAAAACAATCTTAGTCCACGTGTTTCGGGCTACTTAGAATGTGAGCCCTTACTCATGACATAGTAAGATACAAATGAATGCAGCAGATATAGTGGACTCCCACCTGTGCTCTTTTTTTAAATTTATAATTAATCTTTATTATTTTTACAAATTTTCATACACTCTTCAATAACCACTTTAGTTTGTTGTACATTATAAAACAGCATATATACTAGGGTTGCCACCTGTACGAGATTGACCCGGACAGTCCGGGTTTGTAATCCTGTGTCCAGGTACAAGCCTTTCTCAGACCCGGACACAGGATTCATTTTAAACTGCAGTGCAGACTGATTTGCTCGCTCACGGTCCTGACAGCTGGAGGTGAGTGAGCGGCGGCGAGCTGTGAGTGGCCCGCACTCCGGGACCGACTTGAACCTGAAGAGGACGAGGCCGATGGTCAGGATGGATTGGAAGCCGGAGAGCTAGGGGCTGCAGGTGTTCAGGAGCAGGAGCACGAAGACGCTGCTGAAGGAGAGCAGCAAACCCTCGCCCCACAGCATGGTGGTCGTGCCGGGACTGAGCTGCTCTCTCACTCTCAGATCAGGCTGGATAACAATGAGACGAGCCTTGGGCCTGAGCTCCTCCCATACTGGCTCTTCTGCTGCGCTCCTTTCCTATCACGACACCTCCCCTCTTGCCCCGGTCTCTGTTACCGGGGCCAGAAAAGCTGCCGGACTCTCACACAACACTCTACAGTCAGTGTGCCGGCCCCGAGTGATGGTTCCTGGGGGATGAGGGCCACTTTACTCCAACTGGGGGTCACTAATGGGGGCATTATTCTTATTGGGTGGCACTAATGGGGGCATTACTCTTACTGGGGGCATTGTTCTTACTGGGGGGCACTAATAGGGGGCATTATTCATTCTGGGGTGCACTAATAGGGCCATTTCTCTTACTGGGGCACACTAATGGGGGCATTACTATTACTGAGGGGGCATTACTATTACTGGGTGCATTACTATTACTGGGGGTGCTAATGGGGGCTTTAATATTCCTGGGGAGCCACAGTATGACAGCGACTTCACACCCTGTGTTTAGCCATGCCCCCACAACCACACCCCCTTTGGGGTGTGGCTTAACGTGCCTGGTATTTTATGTTGGGAAAGGTGGCAACCCTAATATATACAGTTTTACATATTGTCCACCCACTCTTCCCCACTGCCTGTTCCCCCCCTGTAGGGGGAGGGAAAGAAAGAAGGTTTCTCCCCCTTCTTCACCCGCGGCCATCCCCCACCCCCAAGTTCCATCCCCCACAATAGCCACCCCCTACATCCTTGATCATTTTAACCATTTCTGCCACAATCTAGCAAATCTAATTTTTTTCTTAGTAGATACCAGGTGAAAGTCCTCTCTGACAAGCAAGACTCTAGCAAGGTTCTCCCATTCCCTGACCTTAGGTGCCACGCTATCTCCCCAGTGTGCTATAATGCACTTCCTAGCCTGAAATAGAAGTTTAGATGCTATATCTCGATACTTAGAAGTTTCTATCTTATCCATCACTACCAAAATACATATTTTGAACTCCCTAGGGACTCTAAACCCATGATATGCCTCTCTTCTTTCATTCACCTTCCACCAAAAGTCTTGGGTCTTTGTACATGTCCATAGTATATGCACATCATCCACGCCTGTTTGCCCACATTTTTTACAGCTAAATTATTTAGATTTATAATATTACATCAAAATCTTAGGCGAATAATATAATCGATATAATATATTAAATTGAGTGATCCTATGAGAGAAATTGTTTGAAACCCCATTTTTGGCCTGTATCTCCCTCTCCCAAAACTCTTCCAGTTGAGACTTAAGGACATCCTGCCATTTATACAATTAACTGCTATTTTTTTGTCTTTTGATATAACAGGCATTCGTATATCCTGGACACCAGTTTCTTTTCTGCTGTTAATTATAAAATATTAGCTAAGGGTCGTGGGAGAGTGTGTTCTTAATTGGGTTATCACATGACCTAAATTCCATGCTGCCATTCACATGTGTCAATCTTCAAATAAAAAAGCAGTTTACATTGTGTTAAAAACATAACATTATTCAACCATATATCGGAAATGGACAGCATATTCTACATGTTTATTATCGTACAATTGCAGGATTAAATCCAATCTTTTGAGTCCCTCAGGGTGATGGGTGCTCAGCTGAAATATCCAGAAGGATTCCCTGTTCAGGAGTTTTCTCCTGTGATCGCCTCCTCTCGTGGGTACTTTAACCCTCTCAATGCCTTTAATCAACATGCCGGATGTGTCCCCATTATGGAAAACCGCAAAGTGCAAGCTCCGTACTCACAGCAGAGAAGGAGTAGGTGAGAGCAGTTTTTTTTTCAATTGTTATGTGGTTTCTGTGAACCTGGACTGCAAGCACTCCCTGCTTTGATACCATAGACACATTGTGGTTTTTTATACAACTGTCCGGCGCTATGGCACTTATATCCTTACGTCCAATGGATGATGATGGCGACAAGATTTGGAAAATGAATGTCATTTTTGATGCACCGGAACAAGTTATCCAGGAAAACTTACACTTGAATGTGTTAATGTCTTCGCTTGAGAAGCTGTTATTAAAAGACTAAAGAAATACATCGACAAACAAATGGTTCCACAGGGTCTTAGATTAAAGAAAAAACCTACCATATTATACTCGGATACTTTTTTATCGGAATGAGAAGCTATTCTTTCAGATTGTTCCCTCAAGCTTATGGGATTGATTGTGCATAATGAAAGCCAGGCTCTGATCGACCTTAGAAAAGAAATGAAAACAACACAGGATACCCTCGGCACATATATTAATAATCCGGACTTTATATGACTGGACAACAAGCTGAAAGAAGATTTGCAAAAAACTCAGGATGATTTGATACACTTCAAACAGATGAAATATAACAGAGATCTACTCGACTACAAATAGAATGCAGTATGTACCTGGACGGAGGCTAAAGCGAACACTCCACGTTCTATATTAAAAAAGCTGCGCCCAAAAAGGAAATATTCACAGAAGGTGTCATTCAGTTCCACTGATATGGACTCTCCGGATTCAGAATTGGATACAGCAGCACCCTCCACCTCCTCCCCGACGACTAACATCTCATATAAGATGGCCGCAAAAAACGACGGGCGGGTAGGAGGCATAGAAAATTGCCGCTACCCGGCGCGACACAGGAAAGGAAAAAATGAACTACAAGTAATCAACTTATTTTTGAATATTCGTCAAAAAAATCGGCAAGGTAATGATTGTGTAATATGCAAATTTTCGTAATTTGGATTTTCAGATTAGAATTTTTAAACTTACAACTATTAGACAAAGAAGATTATAGCACTATATTAGCTAAATTGCTCTATATTAGATTTTTTTTCCCGAATATTCACTATATTGCTATAACTTTGTTTTTACGAATATTCGTAATATTCTAAAACAAGAATATATAGCAATATAGCGAATATTCTAAAAAACTAATATAGAGTTAAATTCGCAAACACTACTACTCCTAAAGTCAAGTATATTGCAGCCTTCTTATTGGCCCACAAGCTAGAAGCAGGGAGGGATCATGTGTACTGATAAAAAAAAAAAAAAAAAATTGAAATTGCGAATATAACTATTAAAAATATTCACGAATTTTCGAAGTACCTATATTCGCGATAAAAATTTGAAATTCGAATATTCGCGATCAACACTACTTGTCATTTTGATCTGTATAAAACCATCCTGGATGTCAATAGGCTTGCTCACAACCTTACACTGAGGCGACAATTCCAGGATTCCCCTGAGAATGTCCCTAAGGGTCATGGAAATGGCAACCTCGTGGCAACCCAGTATATAGCAATACCCCCTAACATTGATACCAGTACATCTAGCATGTCTATGAAATGTAGCAGTATGAGTTTTATTGCATACTTGTAATTTACAGGAGTCCCGTACAGAGCAGGCAGACCTTGAATGGATTAATACATCCATTGGTTTCCAGACTATTAATTGGGATTATTACCCAATCCAATCAAGGTCCCCTGCACTGGACCGGTACCAGGAGTTGATTGAAAAGGATCTGGTTATGTTGGATAATAAAATCAAATCCAGGGGTGAATGGTCGAACCAAAATATGACCAAGGGGGAGTCACAAGCGTTGCGTTAGTTACAAGACAGGGATGTCATAAAACAGGCTGACAAGGGGGGAGCGGTGGTTGTACTCAACAGCGGAATGTACAAATCACAAATTGAGGCTATGCTCAGTGATACGAATGTATATGCTGTCTTAAGAGGCAACCCGCTCCTCTCCTTTCAGAAGGAAATGATGGAGTTATTGTCGCTAGGATTGGAGTCAGGCTTTCTTAGTAAGAAAGAAACAGAATATATTTATATGGAGTATCCGATTATATCTGTCTTCCATGCGCTTCCTAAAACACATTAAGATGTCTTCCCTCCCCCCTTCAGACCAATAGTGGCAGGAATTGGTTAATTCACAGAGAGATTATCACAATGGGTAGACTCCCTTCTGCAACCTGTAGTCCCACACATGCCAGGGTTCCTTAGAGACACTAGATCAGTAATACACGCATTTGATAACATGGAATGGTCCGAACATTATGTATGGATCACAGCTGATGTGGTCTCTTTATATACAAACATACCACATGAGCTGGCCCTTAGATCCCTGGCGTGGTTTTTGAGGACATACACTGACTTCACAATAGGAGTGCAGGAATATGTAGTTATGGTGGTGGACTTCCTCCTCAGCAGCAATTGCTTCATGTTCAACAGTTCATTTTATTTACAGGTCTCTGGGGTGTCGATCGGGGCTAAGTTCACTCTCTCCATAGCCAATATTTTCATGGCATGGTGGGAGAGGAGCTTTCTCCTCATCGACACCCATCCTTTTTGGGAGCATATCAGGTGGTAAGGCCGCTACATCGATGACCTGATATTTTTTTGGTCTGGTGATGTGGCGACCATACCACCCTTTGCCCAATACCTCAGTTATTGTGTTAATGCTATCTCTTTTGTGGTGCACCATGAACCACGGAAGATTTCCTTTTTGGACTTGCGCCTGAGGGGGGACTCGGCCACTGCTACTATACACACTTCCACCTTTAGGAAATCCCTGGCAGGCAACACTATATTGCATGGATCCTCTTGTCACCCATGCTAGACGGAACTGCACATATGTGGACTCCTTTATGGAGGAAGCAGGAGAAATTATGAGCAGATTGACACAAAGGGGATATTCACGTAAACATATAGATAGTTGTGTACAGCAGACATTGGACATGGATTGAAACCTGCTAGTTTGCCCGGCGAGGAGACTGATACAAACTGAAGCACGGATATCATCAGACATAACCCCCCAGAGTACACTGAGATCTGTAAGATCATTAAGCAACATTTTCCGGTCCTGGCACTCGCTAAACAATGGGCAAAATAGCAGGGGGGGGGGGGGTGTAAGATGTGCCCCCACAGTAGCAACCTATATTAGTACAAGCCTCTTTCATGATAGAAAGACATCACAACCTAATTGGTTAAAGACAAAGGCCAGCTACATATGTGGACATAACAAATGTATATGCTGTGATCATACCGTGGTAGCTAGGACTTTTAAGTCCACAGCTAATAACAATGTCTTCCCAATAAAATCTTATCTCAACTGCAATACCACGTATGCAGTATATCTAATCACATGTCGAATTTGCAGCTTACAATATGTATACTGCACTATAAAATTCCATCAAGGTGAGAATACGTAAGCACATCTCAGATGTGCCGCATCATGGAAGCCGCGGAGTGTCTGCGGCGAGCTTGCACTTTGCGGTTTTCCATGATGGGGACACATCCGGCATGTTGATTCAAGGCATTGAGAGGGTTAAAGTACCCACGAGAGGAGGCGATCACAGGAGAAAACTCCTGAACAGGGAATCCTTCTGGATATTTCAGCTGAGCACCCATCACCCTGAGGGACTCAATAAATAAATAAAAAAAACACCATTACCCTATGCTATAGGAATCAAAATTTGGATCCTCCATCCAATATTCGGGCACATTCTACCAGAGCTGTCTCCACTACTTTTGCTGAAAGAGCAGGGGCTTCCCTGGACGATATATGCAGGGCTGCCTCCTGGTCTAGCATTCACACATTTGTGAGACATTACCGCTTGGATTTATCTGGAACTTCTGACCTCTTCTTTGGTCGGAAGGTTCTTCAGGCAGTTATCCCCCCCATAAGAAGTAATTTTATAACTCTCCTGTGTGGCCGTCATGGTGAAGATATGGGAAAACTGGAATTAGACTTACCGGTAATTCAGTTTCCATGAAATCACCATGATGGCCCGTATATTCCCTCCTTTTTTTTATTTTTATTTTATTTTATTTTTTTATGAAGTTTCACCTTTATTTCTCCTGGTATGAAGTAATACTGGGAAATACTAATAATTTTTGTTCTGGCACTTGATATCTTTGAAACACTGAGGTGTGGTGGTGGGAGGGGGCAATTTAACCTATTCTCTGTTTCCTGCCCCCACAGAGGTCATGGGTCAATCTTCTGTGTGGCTGTTATGGTGATTTCATGGAAACTGAATTACCGGTAAGTCTAATTCCGGTTTTTCTTCACTTCTAAATTATAGTACAGCCAAGGCAGGGGCGGACAGACAGAAGAGAGCCCCTATGCAAAGAATGTGCCTAGGCCCCCACCAAGCAAAATTCTCAACTTAACCTATTCCGTCCTAACATACAATACAAAACATACAGAGTAAGGCAACTTTCACAGCTGTGGCACTACGCTCCGGCTACCGGATCCGGCAGACAATGCAAGGATTTGGTCGGACACAAACGGATTGTTGCCAGATTGTGGCTGAACTGGCTGCACAGGCAGTATGTCTGCCCCGAACCAAGGGCTGGATAAGAAAAACGCTGGCAAAACCTCTTTTAAAGGATAACTGTCATATTTTTTTTTTTTTTTTTTTGCTGAAGTGTAGGGCAAGTGATAGGTAACAATTTTGCAATAGACTTTTTCGCCAAAGTGTTTATTTTTGGTAGAAAACTGGGGCTGAAATGGCCCTTAGCAGCCTAGGGCCATCCGTTGTCACGGCTGACGGTGGGGGAAACCCCCAGCCGTGCGGTGCCAGGAGATGATAGGGTTACCCCTTGGCCGGGACCACAGAGTTAGGGAGCAGGTCACCTCCTATTGCGTCCCTAACGCTGACCCTGTCTCCTATCAGTATGAGCCGACCTTGATGGTAGGAGGACTCATACGCCGGAACCTTACAGTCCCTACGAGCCCTCAAGTCGGCCCTGTACTAGGGGACAGAGTCAGACGCCCTACTCCTCCTAGGCACGGAGGAGCCGGGGTCTCAACGGCCAAGCAACACAGGGGGAACATCAACAGACATATGGAAATGACAGGTAAGTGAGACTAGTCCTGCACTTACCTGCCACAGACACACAAACCTGGAACCCATGAACAAGTGCTGATGTCCACAGCAACATAAAGGACACAGCACACACCAGACACTACACGGGAAACCAGGAAACCATAAGCTGCACTAACAAGATAACCCCACACACACCTAGATAACACCGTGAAACATAGTATTAACTGACAATGGTTTTATGACCAGAAGGATGGTCCCCACTGGTAGATGGTGGAAACAGGAGGCTGCTCCAGCCAGCATGGCTGAGAGCAACCTACTGAACCAAGCCAGGAACTGAGGCTTTATAGGCCAAGTGGCCCCACCCACCGGTCAGACACACCCAGTGACTCACAGACACACTGGGAAGGGAATTAACCCTTCCAACACCACAGAAGGGAAGGGAAGACAGCAACTAAAAGGAACAGTGTCCACACACAACAAACACACTGTGCCCACCAATAAAAGGCACACCTAAAGGAGAGGTTGCCAGGTGCAACCGCATGCCTACCGCAGCAAGCTGCCTAACACCACTCAGGCAGCGCTGCTGCCACATATCCAATGTTGCCAGCGGCAACCACACCTAGACCGCAGGCAACTGCATGCGGTCACAAGAAGTCACAACCATGACCAAAGGTCGTGACATCCGTCCATTAGAAAAGACGGGCTGTGCAGACGCTGTGCTTCTGACTGGTGCTTCCCTGGGAGACAGAAGACTGGGCACAGGAGGCTTCTCCCTTTCTATGCAATCTAATGCTCCCCCGTAACATTCACTGACCTGCGATCCCTGTGATAATAATTCATGTAGCAGACGCCAGCTGACTGCGCACAGTGCTTCTACTTCCGGCGGCTGCTACATGAATTATTATCACAGGTCAGTGAATGTTATGGAGCATTAGATTGCATAGAAAGGGGGAATATAAATGTAATTTTAACTCCTAAGACTCCTGTGCCCAGCCTTCTGTCTCCCAGGGAAGCACGAGTCAGAAGCACAGCGTCTGCACAGCCCGTCTTTTCTAATGGATGGATGGCCCTTAGCAACGCTCTTTTGAAGAGTGCTGCTGAGGGCCATTTCAGACCGTTTTCTACCCAAAATAAACATTTTGGCTAAATAAAGTCTATTGCAAAATTGTTACCTATCACTTGCCCTACACTTTAGCAAAAATAAATAAATAAATATGACAGTTATCCTTTAAATCTATTGCTAAGGGCTCTTTCACACTTGCGTTCTTTTCTTCCGGCATAGAGTTCCGTCGTCGGGGCTCTATGCTGGAAGAATCCTGATCAGTTTTATCCTAATGCATTCTGAATGGAGAGAAATCTGATCAGGATGCATCAGGATGTCTTCAGTTCAGGACCGGAACGTTTTTTGGCCGGAGAAAATACTGCAGCATGCTGCGCTTTTTGCTCCGGCCAAAAATCCTGAACACTTGCCGCAACGCCGGATCCGGAATTAATGCCCATTGAAAGGCATTAATCCAGATCCGGCCTTAAGCTAAACGTCGTTTCGGCGCATTGCCGGATCCGACGTTTAGCTTTTTCTGAATGGTTACCATGGCTGCCGGGACGCTAAAGTCCTGGCAGCCATGGTAAAGTGTAGTGGGGAGCAGGGGGGGCAGTAAGTATACTGCTCCCCCAAGTCCCCACTACTAATATGGCAACCAGGACTTTAATAGCGTCCTGGCTGCCATAGTAACACTGAGCGCATTTTTGAAGACGGATCAGTCTTCAAATGCTTTCAGTTCTGTTGCGTTTTTCTGGATCCGGCGTGTAATTCCGGCAAATGGAGTACACGCCGGATCCGGACAACGCAAGTGTAAAAGAGCTCTAAATCCTCTTCCTAATTCCAAATATTCTTCCAAAAAGATTGTAATACGTCTCTAAATCTACCAGCAAATTAGAAATCTGCCACTAAAAATGACTTGTTTTCAGATAGTAATCTGCAATAATCTGCTATTGATTTTCTGCTGGAGATTTTGCCATGTGAATTTAGCCTCAGGAGTCAGACTGAATTTACCAGTGTCCTGACTCTGTGGTTGACTTCATCCCAGTATCCAATCTATCATTTTTAGGGCTCATGCACACAACCGTAGCTTGTTTTGCGGTCCACAAATTGTGGATCTACAAAACATGGATACCGGCCGTGTGCAACATGCAATTTGCGGAAAGGAACATCTGGGCCATAATGGAACAGTCCTATCCTTGTCCATAATGTGGACAAGAACAGGACATGTTCTATATTTTTGCAGATGCCATGGAACAGATACACAGATCTGGACAGCACATGGTGTGCTGTCTGCATATTTTGCAGTCCCATTGAAGTGAATAGGTCCATGACCTACCCCCCTAAAAAATGTGGATCGAATGCAGACAGAAGATAATGTCTGTGTGCATGAACCCATAGTAAGTAATAATGGATCTTTTTTTCCAATTCTCCCTCTTTGCACCTGGGCAGTTTCACGATTTACTCCCTGACTTCCCAGAGCCATAAAACTGACCTATGCCCTTCATTCTCTGGATCAGTACGATTACAACTATACCACATTTATATAGTTTTTTTTGTGTGTTTTAATACAAAAAAAAAAAAAAACTTGGGAAGAATTTATTTCTTTTTATCACCATATTTTGAATTAAGAAAACAAGAACAGAAAGGACCGGCACTTTGTTTGATAAAGACACCTGCGAGTGGCAATGAACAAGATATTTTGCAGACAAGTTAGTGAGTCCTGGTCCTTTCTGTTCTTGTTTTGTGGGATGCCAATCCTAGGACGCGAGCACCACTAATTATCTACCTGCAGTGCCGACCTATTGGACTTACTATTTCATATTTTGTATTAGGCCTCATGCACACGACAGTTGTGTGCATCCACGTCCGTTCCGTCATTTTTCACAGTTTAGCGGAGGTCCCATTCATTTCTATGGAGCTGTGAAAAAAACTGATCGTCCTCCGTTTTTTCTCCGGGTCCGTGATTCGCGATTCCAGTCCGTCAAAAAAATATAACCTGTCCTATTCTTGTCAGTAAAAACAGATGACGGACCCATTCAAGTCAATGGGTCCGTCAGAAAAAAAACGGATGCACAACTGGTATGTCATCCGTGTCTGTTTTTTTTCTACAAGACCTTGGTGCAATAAAATTACACTTTTTTATTAACCTTCCTTTTTTTCTCCCTGTCAGACAAAAAAAAAAAAAAAAAAAAAAAATTTTAAAAAAGGAAGACACAAGGAACACAACTGAAGCAAAATCGGACACGAACCACTGAAGCCAAATCATTGACCGTGAAAAAACTGTCGTGTGCATGAGGCCTTAGGCAAATTTTTTTGTACGCCGATCTATAGTTTTTATTTATACCATTTTGGGGTATGTATAACTTTTTGCTAATTTTTTACTACATTTTTTTGGAGGTGAAGTGACGGGAAAAAAAAATCTAATTGGCCATTTTTTATTTATTTTTTCTGTTATGCCGTTCATCATATGGGATACATTTTTTATATTTTAATAGTACGGGCATTTTCAGACACGGCGATGCATATGAGATTTATTTTTCAATTATTTATTTTTATTCAGGGGTTAAGGGGGGGTGATTTGAATTTTTATATTGTTTAATTTTTGTATATTTTTACAAACTTTTTAAACCTTTTTTTTCCCTACTTCCTTTTAGGCCTTAAGGGCTTAATATCATGCACTTGGCACTTCTATATAAAGTTGGAAATAAATCCATTGACAAATAGAAAATTCTGAATATTTCAATGTAGTGCTGCCACCTTCTGGGAGCCTCAGTGGGCTCTGGCTCTACACAGACAATGAACAACTGCCCCGTTCGTCGCATAGAGGGGCTGTTCCAGGCACAGAAGCACAGCACTTCTGGGTTTTGCCTTCTCAGATACCATTGTCACATGAAAAAAAAAAAAAAATTGATGTCAGCAATATATACATAAAAAGTTTTAATCATAATTTTTTTATATATATATATATATATATATATATATATATATATATATATATATATATATATACACACACACACACACACACTTACATATTTACTCATTTCCCTAGTTCTCTTCTGGCCTTTTGTTTACATGCAGTAACAACAATCTCTGAATATTTGTGGACGTAAAAAAAGAGTGCCCCTTGATGCCCTGAGTGAAATGTCTGACTGGTGGGATACTCATCAGCATGTTGTTTGTGTAAGACTACAAGTACCAGCTGTACAATGACACTGCTGATACACACAGTAGAAAGAGTAAAACTTTCCTGAAGAATCCAGTGGGAGGGGAGACAGGGCAGACAGCAGCCGCTTGGCCAGTGCAGGGGGGACGTGGCTAGCGCAGTGACGTCTGGTGCACAGATAAAGATCTGCTCCCTCAGGCTTGTGCACGAAACATCATCAGAGCAAGGAGAGTAGCTGACATCACAGGTCATGTGACCCTCAGTGATATCTTACAAAGGAGCCACTGCAGACTGAGGCAAGTGAATTGTAAATCCCTTACATTTTTTTTGTTAGAAACATACAAAGAACAAAAAAAAAAAAATAAAATAATCACTCGGACAACCCTTTATCGCCAATCGCAAACATTTGCCCATTTGCCCCCGGGTGTCTGCCGTATGCTGCCAGCTCGCTGCCGTATGGACTCCATCTTTAAAGGCCCGAGTTCCGCCATACTATAATGGCAGAGGTCGGGAAAGGGTTAAGATGATGTCATTGAAAAAAAAAATTACAACTATAAAAAAAAAAAGATTATAGCACTATATTAGATAAATTGCTCTATATTCCTTTTTTTTGAATATTTGCTATATTGCTAAACTTCCTTTTTTCGAATATTCGTAATATTCTAAAACAAGAATATATAGCAATATAGCAAATATTCGAAAAAACGAATATAGAGCAAAATTCGCAAACACTACTACTCCTAAGGTCAAGTATATTGCAGCCTTCTTATTGGCCCACAAGCTAGAAGCAGGGAGGGATCATGTGTACTGATAAAAATAAAAAAATAAATCGAATATTCGAAATTACGAATATATATAACTATATTCGAAATATTCGCGAATTTTCGAAGTACCTATACTACTACTACCCAACACTAGTCATAGTGCAAACCTTTATAGCCGAGAAATGAGCTGAGCTCCATCAACTGGCTGAGAGCTCTATATGAAACCCGTTCTGGACAGTAAGGGAATGAGGAGCCCTGCTACCAACCTGCATCCTCATTCCAATAAAATCCAGGCCTGACAACACAATTTACCAAAGTCCTCAGCAAACTATGCTTTACTAAGGCAGACCATCTTTTCCTGGATTTCTGATATCTCACCCAGGTTTTCTAGTTGAGATATCCACCTCCTGTAGCATAGTACATGGTTTATGAAAGAAACCTAGGGGAAATATAATGATTCTCTACTACTTTTCCAGTCACTCTCTCACAATATATACAATATATATATATATATATATATATATATATATAAAAAGATACATGGTAAAACATATAAAACATAACAATTGCAAATACCCTATCTGAGGTATTGCACAACAATGTATTTGCATATTAATTTGCATATTATTGCATACATAATTTGCATATTATTAAAACTCTGTTTTCTCTGCAGTGCAGCCAAGGAATGAGATGGCACCAACACCATTAGGTTCATATGACAAGGGGACATCTCCCTGGTTTCCTTTACTGACTGACTGATTTACTTTATATATTGTCATTATACATTGTATTGTATTGGTCTGTAGTACCCCAGACCTGGGGTTACTACCAGGGGCGTAGCTAAAGGCCCCGGTGCAAGAGTTCAGCTTGGGCCCCCCTTCCCTCAGTGCTTTGTAGCCAGGGGCAGGGAAGCACATAGCCTTCATGCGGCCTGAGGCACCCCCCTCCCCACCATGCCATATTCCTGACCTAACCCCTTCCCTCCAGCCGGCAACTTGACCAGTATGCATTTGCTATAATACTGGTGTCTTCTTGTGTAGCACAAGGGTCTTTAGGCCCCCTCAGGCTCCTGGGCCCGGTAGCGACTGCTACCTCTGCACCCCCTATAGCTACGCCCCTGTCTGCACCTCATGTATAGTCCTGTATATTACACTGCCCCCCATGTATAGTCCTGTATATTACACTGCACCCCATGTATAGTCCTGTATATTACACTGCACCCCATGTATAGTCCTGTATATTACACTGCACCCCATGTATAGTCCTGTATATTACACTGCACCCCATGTATAGTCATGTATATTGTACTGTCCCCAATGTATAGTCCTGTATATTACACTGCACCCCATGTGTAGTTCTGTATATTATACTGCACCCCATGTATAGTCATGTATATTGTACTGTCCCCAATGTATAGTCCTGTATATTACACTTCACCCCATGTATAGTTCTGTATATTATACTGCACCCCATGTATAGTCCTGTATATTACACTTCACCCCATGTATAGTCCTGTATATTATACTGTACCCCATGTATAGTCCTGTATATTACACTTCACCCCATGTGTAGTTCTGTATATTATACTGCACCCCATGTATAGCCCTGTATATTACACTGCACCCCATGTATAGTCCTGTATATTACACTTCACCCCATGTATAGTTCTGTATATTATACTGCACCCCATGTATAGTCCTGTATATTACACTGCACCCCATGTGTAGTTCTGTATATTATACTGCACCCCATGTATAGTCATGTATATTGTACTGTCCCCAATGTATAGTCCTGTATATTACACTTCACCCCATGTATAGTTCTGTATATTATACTGCACCCCATGTATAGTCCTGTATATTACACTTCACCCCATGTGTAGTTCTGTATATTATACTGTACCCCATGTATAGTCATGTATATTGTACTGTCCCCAATGTATAGTCCTGTATATTACACTTCACCCCATGTATAGTTCTGTATATTATACTGCACCCCATGTATAGTCCTGTATATTATACTGTACCCCATGTATAGTCCTGTATATTACACTGCACCCCATGTATAGTCCTGTATATTATACTGTACCCCATGTATAGTCCTGTATATTACACTGTACCCCATGTATAGTTCTGTATATTACACTGCACCCCATGTATAGTTCTGTATATTACACTGCACCCCATGTATAGTCCTGTATATTACACTGCACCCCATGTATACTCCTGTATATTATACTGCACCCCATGTATAGTCCTGTATATTACACTGCACCCCATGTATAGTCCTGTATATTACACTGCACTCCATGTATAGTCCTGTATATTACACAATAATCCACTGTAAAGTATCAGAAATATCTTTAAAATATTTTTTATTGTGAAAATATTACATTATAGATAAATATTTGTAAGCACTCAAATCATTTCACACACAATGTATCACTCCCATCCTCCCATACACAGTTTATCACTCCCACCATCATACAACCAATGTTTTATTCCCATCATGTCACACACAATGCATATCTCCCATCATCTTATACATAATTCATCACTCCCATCATCTCTTACACATTATATCACTCCCACACATCGGGTCAGATTAACAGTAAAACTGTCTTTGTTGCCCATAGCGACCAATCACAGCGCAGCTTTTATTTTCAAAGAGCCAAATAGAAAGCTGTGATGTGATTGGCTTCTATAGGGACCAAAGTCCTCTGTGGTCATATATCCCACCCCTCTTCCCAAAATCTATGTGAAGAGAATGAACAAACATGAAGAAAATTTCAGGGAAGAATATGTATGTACATGATGTGATATTAAAAACGTGAGTTTAGTACATCCAATATGGCCGCTCTCATGCTAAGGCACTTCTTGTGATGTCATCAATAGATGCTTGTCCCCCTGGCCCCCCCTCCTCTTGCATGACCTTTTTACTTGTGATGTCATAATGGGGCATGACTCATTTACTTAATAATCAGGGGGTGTGGTCTAATCCCATAAATTGGGGTCACACCCTGACAGAAGTGTCAGTATCTCTAGCTGGCTCTCACCATGGGGAAGTCCTGGAAGAAGAGGAGGTTGATGTCAAAAACTATTCCTGTGATGAATGCTGTAGAGAAAATGGATGTCGGCCCTCGACAGTATCCCGATGATGTTGACATGAAGTCCGATCACGGTGATGAGAAAATGGATGTTGGCCCTCGCCAGTATCCGGAGGATGTGGAGATGGAGGACCTTTCGGGGAACACCACTAACATAAGGGCCTCAAGTACCCGGAAGAGAAAGCTGCCAAGCTGTATCATCTGCCGCCGGCTATAACATCTGCCGATAGGCCCTTACTATACCATCTGCCCCTTGGCCACCATATAACATCTGCTGCTTGGCCCCACTTACCATCTGCCGCCTGGGGCCATTTACCATCTGCGGCTTGGGTCAATTTACCATCTGCAGCTTGGGGCCCATTTACCATCTACCTCCTTGGGCCCACTTACCATCTATGCCTTGGGGCCCACTTACCATCTATCCCTTGGGGCCCACTTACCATCTACCCCTTGGGGCCCACTTACCATCTACCCCTTGGGGCCCACTTACCATCTATAGATGGTTTTACCATCCAAACCATCTGAAATTCCATCAAAGATGAGCAGAGCACCACCAGGTCCGGTAAGTTTGGCCGCTTCCCTCCATCTTCTCCTTGTGTTTTTGTAAACAGTTTTTTTATTTAGCTATTTTCTCTTCTAGAACCCGACTACAAAATAACATCAGGAACCTCTGGTGACAATATTCTGTCCCTGAAAATCTGCCAGAGGTGCGACCCCTGACCTCCTCTCTACAAGTTAGCGGACCTGAATCCAGCCAATTCTGAAGACGGAGCCAAAGCTGCAGAAAATTCATTTAAAACGTTTTATAAATAAACATAGTGTTTTTTGTTTTAAATTTTTTTGTTTTATTTCTCTTAATTATCAAATTGCACAAATCGTACTCAGACCCTATTTTCTATGGGTATCCTAAGGGTATATTAAGTAAGCTCAGAGCTGGATCCTGAAGGGGCGCGTTACCAATATTTAAAAGTGTAATAATTAAAGTTACAAATTCTTCCATAAAATTAGCATGTGCTAAAGTTTGTGACTGTTATTATAGCCGGAAAACTAGTACAAGTTTCAAAATAAATGATCCCCCCCAGGTAATACTCCATCCACTAGTGATATCTCCATTAAGGGTAGGTTAATAAAGTACATTCAAGATGGCCGCTCTCATACTTAGCCACCCTTTGTGATGTCATTATTAGGATCCTGTGGTCTCTAGGACCTTAGCGTGTTATTGCAGCCTCCCGGCAGTAGTTAAAACTAATCTTCATTGTTTTACAACTAAAAAGAACATATAACTCTAGGGATCAAACAATTAAAACTATCAGGAATAGGTCATACACGGGATGACAATCTATATTGTTGAAATGTGATTCACTTCTGAACTAATGTGACCCTAAAGGGTTGAAGCCACACAATAAAGATTAGTTTTAACTACTGCCGGGAGGCTGCAATAACACGCTAAGGTCCTAGAGACCACCTGATTTTTCTTTTCTTGCTCGATTTATTAGCGTGGCAACCTCCTGTGGGATCCGTTTGTTTGTTAATAAAGGATTATTAGAATCCTGGCACGATAACACTTCTTGTTTCCTTAGAAACACTATCTGTGATGTCATCGGTGGCATGACTCTGGGGCATAGATAGGGGGTCAGCACCTGAGTGGCTCTCAATCCAGATAATGCCGCACTATGACTACTAGTAATACAGCTAAATAGTGACTGAATATTACCACCGTACTGTTACTAACAGACCACTGTAGGAAGATCAGTATTACCCCCATACATTAATAAGGCTGAAAAAAACACATCCGTCCATCCAGTTCAGCCAGTTATCCTTTAAGTTAATCCAAAGGAAGGCAAAAAAAAATCTATGAAGTAGAAACCAATTTTCCTGCTTTTAGGGGTAAATTTCTTCCCGGCTCCAGGTAATCACAATAACTCCTTTGATCCCAGACCCTTCTGCCTTCTCCTGTCAATCTGCCGTACAGAGGTTACGGCAGTTGCAGAGAGAGCTGAGGCTCTAGGTGTAACAGAAACGCCCTGTTGCTCCTAGGGGCTCATTTGCATATATGAAAACATACAGTTTACTTGTTTCAGGCCAATGGCAGCAACAGGAATGTAATGTATTCCTGATTGACAGACTTCTCCCTGTTACAGGGGGAACCTACATATCATGAATACTTCCTGTCTGGAATGAATACACTGTAAGTTCTCCATATCTACAGTGCAAGTATAAAAAAGCACGCACGGACTGCTTTTTTATACTGATATATCGTATAAGATCATCAGATAACCTTTAAAGAATGCTTTAAAGAATGACAATTTATAATTTTTAGCAAAAAAATACAATCTTTTAATGAAAAAATAAATTAGTATAAAAGCTTTACACAATAAGGAGAGGAAACATGAACACAGCACAATGGTTTTAACTTTGAGTCCAATACTATTTAAAGGGGTTGTGTCACAAAACATATTCTACATTATTCAAACCAGCACCTGGTTCTGAATACTTTTGTAGTTGCATGCAATTAAAAATGTAATATAGCCAGTGAGTTATTCAATAAAATGTATCTGTATAGCGCCACCTGCTGTTGGTTCTTTTCCTTATTTTTTGCCCGTCTCACTGAGTTGGTCGCACATGCCCAATTTAAATCTCCAACTGCAACCTGCCATATGTTCTATTAGAAGCTATGGCAGTTACAGGGAGAGTGCTGCAGCGGAAAGGACACACCCCATTGAGCTGCCAGGCTGAAAAGAATTAGGAACAATTAGAGCAATGAATGGGGAGATCTCTGGATCCATGTGAGGTACAGGGCTGGTTCTAGCTTTGTTAGAACGAGATTGTCGTGTACTATATGATGTCTGATTTGTATTTATTTTTTTACTCATTTTATTGAACATCGTTTTGACTGATCAGGCAAAAGATAAAACCGTAGCATGCTACGGTTTTATCGCCGGCGAAAAAAAACTGAAGACATTCTTCACTACTATTGTAAATGGTTTGTAGTGTAATGCAATGTAATATAATGTTATACACTTTGTTCACTAGCAGATTGGGTATGGTTGGCAGTGTTTGGCAGCAGGAATGGGATTTACCATCTCATTCCTCCCTCTTGGCAGGAGTGGGATGGTCCAACTTCCTGCTAAGGGAGGGGCTGAGCAAAATAGAGTCAGTTTAGAGTTTAAAGAGGAAAGTTAGAAGTGAGCAAACATCTGACTGATCCACATCCCTCTCCTCTAGGCCATGTGGACCACAGAGGCAGCTCATCTAGGAGGACATAATTTCCCCAGAGAGACTGCAGGATCCTAGGCCAAGAAAAATTTGCAAACTATGGCGTATTTGAGTAAGCAGAGTGATTAAGCTATCAAAACTCCACTGCAAGGTGGTGGAAAACACGTCAAGACACCATCACTGCAGTTCAGGACAGGCATAGCTAGAACCCTGCATCATACAGTGGACACCTACAGCTACAGGTGCGAGAGTAAAGCCACAGGGAGAGGAATTGCACTTTGTATGAACTGCTGTTGGATGTGCTGCTGTTTTTGCACTCTTTGTTCCACTGTGCCTGGTTTCTTCAGTTCACCTTTTTTTCCCCTACATCGAACCCCAGGGAGCGACGAGGTAAGACACCATGACACAAGAACACCACAGCAGGGACACTACCACTTCCATCCTCTACACTAGCTCATCAGGGGCTCACTGCATGTCCACCTAATGTCTAGCACCCTTTGGTCATTAGAATCACGTGGTGTGATAGGAAACAGTTGCTGTGTTACACTTTCACAAAAAATGTAATGAAATGACAGCCTTTAATAACCAGGTTATATTTTACCTGTATTAATTCCTTTGTGTATTTCTAACAAAACATTATAGCAGACTCTCACCTGCCATTTCTTAAGAACAAATAACTGTAAGACTGATGCAAACTCAACCTGGAAGAGTGGTTGTACCATTAGCTGTTTTTTCTGTGGGTTTATTTTCACCCCTCCTCCTGCTTTGTCATATACGCCTAATGTCAGGGAAGTATTTTGCAATTTCCAGTGGGTTGGAGAGATGGTAACGGCATCATTATGATGGGAACAGCTGCTGGTACAAAAGCTTCATCAAAGCAGCAGGAAAAGCAGTATGCAGCCTGATAAGACAAATGTATGTGTGAGTACTTAGTTACGCAGGTGAAGGAGCATTTGGTAAGTAAAAGGACTTCTCTACACATTTTTTAGAAACCTATGGAATAATTCTACATCTGGTTTTCTCCAATACACACCTATCTATAGAAATGGACAGATGTACACTATATATTAGTCAAAGCCATGGGAGTGTGTTAGTATTTATGGCATAGAGGCAGGATTGGTATAATTTAGTTGCTCGTGCACATGTTTTAGATAAGTAACAATTTTAGTTAAGGCAAATGTTCTTTTTTTATGTATGTTTTGTGTCCATTGCTGTCTGGTTGTGAAGACCAGGCTCGGACTGGCCCACAGGGGTACAGGGGAATCCCCCGGTGGGCCCCTGAGCAAGGTGGGCCCCTAGTCCCGTCCCCCCCCCCGCCTGCACAAGTGGCACATAACACAATAGATTTAGTAAACTACACACATATATTCAATGTACAGCACCTCAACCAGCTTATGTTCATGTAAAAAAAACTTGTTAGATTATTTATTTATTATATTTGAATGTATCTGTACGGTGGGCCCCCAAAATACATTTTACTGGTGGTCCCTAGGTACCCCAGTCCGACACTGGGGAAAAAACTCTGGGAACACATTAAAACTAGCAGGGTGTTGTAAAACTGAGCCATTATAGAACACCCTGTCTCATCACGGAGACATAAAATAAGGAAATACAGTAAAACTTTACATACATGTACAGACGTGTGCCTCCAGATTTATGTCATGAGTAAGGTACATGACTTAGCCACACTACCAGACTTTCCAGTACTTTAATGCATACTCTGTAAAATCTACAGACAGGTACAAGAGAATTGATAAAATCGATTAAAAAGCTGACAATGCAGGAAACATAATTGCTTATTTATGTCTATGTGAAAGCTATGTCTGTTCTATAATATTTCCTCACTTTTTTAGATAAATTATGTTTCTATTCCTGTTGTTTTCCTTTTCATACCTAAAGGGAGTTCCAGTTGGAAAGTTACATTTTATTATTTGCATAATTAAGTTATATAGATGTCCAGTACACATTCTGAATCAATTCATGAACTTCAAGATCTCTGCTTGCAGTCACTTAATAGAACGCTTCATAGATTACTCCCAGGAGATAAAAATGTGCCCTGGTCATGTGATTGGTACACAGGTGCACAGCTCCCTATAATAAAGAACTCTGATAGCTGTGCCCCTGAAAGGTTTCTATGCATTGGAATCTATACTGAACAGCCGCGAGGGAAAGATGTCCAAGACAACAAGGAATTAATACAAAATGCATTTTGGGAAATTGTGTCACTCCTCATTACTGAAAGAATAGCATTGTATTTGCCTTAAAGGGGACGGCCCACTGCAGACATTCATGGCTTATTACTAGGATATGCCATCAATGTCAGATAGTTGTGGGTCCCATCCCTGGGTTCTGCTCCAATCTCCTGAATAGGGCCCCAAAGTGAAAGGGAGCTAACCGTGAATGGTTTCAGTTTTACTGAGTAGGGAACTCTGTAAAAACAAATCCTATAAGACTATGGTGGAATTGCATTTTTGCCCCATTCCACCTCATTTGGAATTTGTTTCCATCGCATGTAATATTAAATAGTGCTGTTAGAAAGTACAACTTGTCCCACATAAAACAAGCCCTCATATAGGTATGTGAATGGAAAAATAAAAAAAAGTTATGGTTCCAGGAAGGCAGGGAGTAAAAAAACTAAACGTAAAATTGCTGTGTCCAGAAGGGGTTAATATTGTACTGTGTTAGGTAAATTGTTGTCCATACCTCTGTATTGGAATGTAAATTGAGCAGGGAGATCTGATTTAGTACCTAGTTCACATTATATGTATATAACAGGGGTCAGCAACTTCCGGCGCTCCAGCTGTGGTGAAAATACAACTCCCAACATGCTCCATTCACTTCTATGAGTTCTGACAAAAGCCAAGCAAGTGTGCATGCTGGGAGTCCTAGTTTTACCACAGCTGGAGTGCTGGACGTTGCTGATCCTTGGTATATAATATACTTGTATATGCTTGTCTGCCTGAACAAGTCTAACAACCCTCCGCTCAGCGCTATCATCCAATAGTCATTTACTATTGTGCTTAGGGATGAGCGAATCGACTTCGGATGAAACATCCAAAGTCGATTCGCATAAAACTACGTTTTACTACTGTACGAAGTGAGAGCTCCGTACAGTATTAGAATGTATTGGCTCTGATGAGCCTAAGTTATTACTTCGCCAAGTCTCGCAAAACTTCGCATATTAATTTCAAAAATGTATTTCTACCATTTAGAACCGAAACCGAGTTCGGTAAATCTTTTTTTACAATAGAAATCAATTTCTGAAGTTATTATGCAAAGTCTCACTAGACTTCGCAAAGCAATAACTTTGGCTCATCGGAGCCAATACATTCTAATACTGTACGGAGTGCTCGCTCCGTACAGTATTGAAACAAAGTTTTATGCAAATCAACTATGGATGTTTCATCCGAAGTCGATTTGCTCATCCCTAATTGTGTCCAGTTCTTATATCTTATGTAGCTGTGGGCCTATATGACCTACTGCTGCACTGTGCCTTCTTGCTCCACCTCCCAATAACAGTACATATACAGATAAAAAGGTGGCATCCAATACCACCGCCATGTTAAATGTCACCAAACTCTTCGGTACACTCACTGTTCTAGGACAGGGAGGTCCAACCTGTGGCCCTCTAGCTGTTGCAAAACTACATCTCCCAACATGGCCAGACAGCCTACAGCTATCAGCCTACAGCGGGGCATGGTGGGAGTTGTAGTTTTACAACGGCTGGAGAGTCGCAAGTTGAGCATCCCTGTTCTAGGATATGCTCATACATCCTTTTCATTATCACATTTAATTTTAGAGGGAATTCACAGACATACATGCAGCAAGTTCAAAATTAGAATCTGTTATATATTTTTATGGAACATCAAAAGCCCTGCCCCCATCAATCAAGACCTCAACTTCCTATCCCACTGTAGAAAATGTTTCTTCACTGCTTACTATTACCAAACACTGCTTGGTATGTGAAGTGATGACTAACACTAAAGGAGGGTTTCTCAGTTTCAGACACGCAGCAGGCCTTTGTTATATTTGGTTGGTTGGTTGATTATTATAAGGGCCTATGTACATGGGTCAATGCAAATGGCAATGCTCGGGATCAGATGGCTTGTTAGCCATCATTGTCGCCTATTTACATGAAGTAATCATTCTCCCTGGGGAAGGAATAGGCAGTTTATATATTTACTATCAGCTATATTTAATATCAACTTTTAGCCATAACAAAAAAAAATAACTGTGAAATATAATTGTCTGGTATCTGCTTGTAGCACTGATCATTAAAGGGGTTGCCCCATGAAAAATATTCTACATTTTTCAAAACAGCATCTGGATCTGAAAACTTTTGTACTTGTATGTAATTAAAGCGAATCTGTCACCAGTGACCTTCCTATCCAACTGTTTAAGTAGACACATAGCCATGGTCCACCCGATTATAACACTGTTTTTCTTTTGTGGATCTGAGGCTCAGTTTCCAAATTATGATATTTTTTCTAATATGCAAATTAGGCCTTTGGTGCAGTGAGGGAGTCACCATTGCTCTCATTGCACCCAAGTTCTCTTCCTTTCTGTAGCCAGCCCCTCCCTTGCTGTTTTGCCACTGCCTGGACCTGACAATCAAAGCAGCAAGGGACTGTGACTGCACCTGAATTTCTCCAGTAAAGAAACACACTGGTTTACTCCAAACCAGGGCCGGTGAAAGGATTTTTGCCAACACATGCAAAGCTACATTTTGGCGCACCCCTCCCCCCACCAGAACTCGGTGGGGGTGATGTAAAAAGGAGTGGGTGAGGTAACATGGAGGGGGTGATGTAACATGGAGCGGGAGAAAAGTGACATGGAGAGGGAGAAAAGTGACATGGAGGGGGAGAAGTGTGACATGGGGTGGGATGAGAAATGTGACACGGAGCGGGTGATGTGACATACAGGGTGAGAAATGTGAAATGGGGGGGATGATGTGCCATGGGGGGGATAAATGTGACACAGAGGGGGGTGATGTGACATTGAGGGGGTGATGTGACATTAAGAGGGAGAAATGTGACATGAAGGGGGAGAAATGTGACATTTTTCCCCCTCCATGACACATTTCTCCCCCTTAATGTCACATTTCACCCCCCATGTCACATCACTCCCCATGTCACATTTCCCCCCTCCCATGTCACAACCCCTCTATAAATGTTGTGTAAAAAACATTATGCTCACCTGGCCCTGGTCCCATCTGCAGCAGCTCCCCTTCTCCTCTGTGTGGTCCTGGTATCTTCTCTCTGGGCTCTCAACAAGTTTGAGGACCTGTACCACTCAGCCAATCAGTGGCCGCAGCTGTGTCACGTGTCAGGCCAGTGATTGGCTCAGCGGGAAATCACTGGATTGACACGTGACACAGCTGCGGCCACTGATTGGGAAAGGTCCTCAAATTTGTCGAGAGCCCAGAGAGAAGATACCAGGACCACACAGAGAAGAACAGCTGCTGGCGAACGGCCGGCGGCGCGCAAGTGATTTATAAAAAAAAAAAAGTTTCAAATTTCTACCATTTCTCTGGGTGCATAACCTTTTGTTGCAGATGTTGTTGTAGATTAAGTGCTCTGTCATATAGAGGGTTGTTCCCATATCAGTTTCTCTTTCTAATCATCTTCGTCTTTTTCAATCCTTTGTAATTAAATTTGATATGTGAAACAAAAAAGGAACCAGATCATATTGGGTTTCTTCCAAGGAATAAGAAAGACGGGCAGCCAGCCAATGGTTAAAACTGGTCCTTAGTCAAAACTAAGACAAAAAAAATTACAATTTCTTTCAAAAAGAAAAATAACATATTTTTGTTTTTATCCCTAACCTTAGGTATAAAACTTTATTAAAGGATGGTTCCACCCTTTAGATATTGATGACCTGTCCTCCATTTGGGTCATCAATATCAATTGGTGGGGGGATCCAACAAACCTCTGGAGACAAAACAGCAGATGGAGTCTGAGTACTGCAGCTCAGCTCTCATTAAGCAGCACCAGCCCATAATCTAATGTGTATGAAAAATCTCCCAACTCAACCTAAAAATGATGTAGGGAGAGAAAGGGATCTTGCACATTGGCCCAGATTTACTAATACAGTCCTGATCAAAAGTTTAAGACCACTTGAAAAATTGCAAAAAATCATATTTTACATTGTTGGATCTTAACAAGGTTCCAAGTAGAGCTTCAACATGCAACAAGAAGAAATGAGAGTGATACAAAACAATTTTTGAGCATTCAACTAATTGAAAATAACGATTAAACTGAAACAGGCTGTTTTTCAGCTGATCCAAATTTTAGGACCACATTCCTTTAAAAGGCCAAATCTGTGCAAAGATGTGGATTCATTGTCATTTTCTGTCAGGTAGTCACACGTTGTGATGGCAAAGGCAAAAAAACTCTCCCTTTTTGAACGTTGTCGGGTTGTTGAACTGCATAAGCAAGAGGTGGGACGCAGTAAGACAGTCATTTGGAATTTCTTAAATGATCCTGAGGGTTATAGAACAAAAAAGTCAAGTGGAAGACCCCAAAAAAATTAATCACCACTGAGCAGGAGGATCCAATTGGCTGTTTGTCAAGACACTGGACGATCCTCAACCCAAATTAAGGCCCTTACTGGTGCTGACTGAAGCCCCATAACCATCAGATGGCATCTGAGACTGAAGGGTTTCAAAAACAAAAAACATCTTCAAAGACCTCGTCTCCTTGAACGCCACAGAACTGCTCGTTTGGACTTTGCAAGAGAGCACCAAACATGGGACATTCAAAGGTGGAAGAAAGTTTTATTCTCTGATGAGAAAAAATGTAACCTTGATGGTTTCAAACGTTACTGGCATGACAAGCAGATCCCACCTGAGATGTTTTCTACTCGCCACAGTGGAGGGGGCACCATAATGGTCTGGGGTGCTTTTTCCTTCAGTAGAACAATGGAGCTTCAGGAAGGGCAGGGGCATCAAACGGCCGCTGGCTATGTACAGATGTTGCAGAGAGCATTCCTCATGACTGAGGGCCCTCGTCTGTGTGGTAACGCCTGGGTTTTTCAACAGGACAACGCTACAGTATACAATGCCCACAGGACAAGGGACTTCTTCCAGGAGAATAACATCACTCTTTTGGCCCATCCTGCGTGTTCCCCTGATCTAAATCCAATTGGGAACCTTTGGGAATAGATGGCAAGGGAAGTTTACAAAAATGGACAACCGTTCCAGACAGTAGATGGCCTTCGTGCGGCCGTCTTCACCACTTGGAGAAATGTTCCCACTCACCTCATGGAAACGCTTGCATCAAGCATGCCGAAACTTTTTGAACTGATAAACAATAACGGCGGAGCTACTCATTACTGAGTTCATATTTGGAAGTTGGATTTCTGTTTTGATCAGCTGAAACACAGCCTGTTTCAGTTTATTCGTTGTTTTCATTAAATTGAATGCTCAAAAAAAGTTTTTTCTTCTTGTTGCATGTTTAAGCTCTACTTGGAACCTTGTTAAGATCCAGCCATGCTAAATATGATTTTTTGCAATTTTTCAAGTGGTCTTAAACTTTTGATCAGGACTGTATGTCTGCACTAGAGATAAGCGGACCGATTCTGATTCTCAATTTTAACACAAATTTGTCTGTCAAACGAATCCAAAGTTTTGATGATTTGCTTTACATGAAACGTGCAAATATGGTGCCAGCATCATTTTGCTGTAAAAATTGTCATGGAAAACAGAAGGAAAGATGAAGATAAAGGTTGACATGACACTGGGAGGAAGGGGGCTTACCCTGATTGGCTTAGAGGCGAACAGACAGCCTGTCAGCCAATCAGGGGGCAGGATTCAGACAGGTCCTTATGCTCAGAATAAAGAAATGCCATTCTTAGTCTAGCCTGCGATATGATAATGTGTGATAGTTGTGTCTGCCAAAAAGCAATTACAGCCACAAGCTACCAATCAATGTGTGATAGGAAGAGTATAAGGAGTGTATAGGGATATTATTAGGTAGCTTTATCAGGGAAAGCATAGAAAAGTGGCCCCCATGTTGCAGGCTGGTCCAAGTTAACAGAAGGTGAGGCAACGCATTTAGTCAGGGCTAACACTGGTAGATGGGGACAATACAAGTAGGCAGGGTCAGCAATACTAAAGTGCAGCACAAAATACCATCCCCGCAGAACCAAATACCACCAAATACCACAAAGCAGTACAAAATGCCGCCCCAGAAGCTGTCCCTCTGTGGTGGCCATCAATATTCCTCATAATCTGTCCTCTTCCTCCTCCAGTTGTCTCTAACTAAGATATATAAGCTATATACACTGACGAGCAAAAGGGTAACAATGTTTTGAACTTTTGACCTTCAGGCTCAATATATCACAATCCACTACAGCTTCAAACGTGAGACTACCATCATTTTATAGACAAGCATCTTGGCTATCTCATACATATTGGACTTCCAACTTTTTAGCATATGATTAGATATGGAGATTCTTGTCCTGTAACTGCATTGTTACTGTTTTTCTCCTAAAATTCTAAATATGATTTTTTTATTATTATGTTAATATTTTATAAATCCACCTTTGGCTTGCAACACTGCCTGAATCCTTCTGGGCATGCTCTCGATCAGATTCAAGCATGTCTTGACCGAAATCTGTTCCCAGGTCTCTTCTACACATTCCCAATGTTGGTGGATTCTGGTCGACTCATTTGGGTACAAATACAGCTTTTCCCCAACTCTACCCACAAATGTTCAATTGGGTTGAGGTCTGGGGACTGTGGAGTCCAATCCAGCACCTCTACATCATTGTCACTGAACTATTTATTTGCCAATCTCGACGTATGCTTCGGGTCATTGTCCTGCTGAAAAGCTACGTCATCCTTTTCATACCCATAGTACTCGAGTGTACGAAGTAGCTCGTCTTGTAGGAGACTCACATATAGCTCAGCATTCAGACCACTATCGATCCTGGTCAAGTATTCAACATTTTACATTCAGTGTTTTGCCAGTGTAGGGAGAGGTTGCTGTGTGGAGCAGAGATAGGCTGTTAGGGACACCAAAAGTTGCCTAATAGGGCCACAAAAGTATTTTTAAGGACTGGTATAGGTGTGCTATCGATAGGTGTGATACACAGAGGGGTGGGATATATTTATAATATACTTTTATAAAGAGTCAAAAACACATAGATCTATATAGTGATCACCTGGAAGTCAGGGGCCTAGGGGCTTACTAGGGCCATTTTTATATAGGATAAGGTTCCAGACAGGGTCGCTCTTATGAGGGTGGGTGGTCTGTGGTTAGGCTATCAGGGCCAGAATAGCACCCCCCTGTAGGGCAATATCAGGGACAATTCTTTGCCCACCCTTTCCTTCAATACCACATCATTATCTAGCCCAGGGATGGATGTTTTTTGCTTTCCCTCTTGGATTCATGGATGTGCACTGGAACCCCCCGGATTGTGGTAGGACATATGGTTTCTGATTTGGTGCCACCGAGCACCTGATTTAGTGCCGCCGAGCACTTGTTATTGCCTACCGCATCTATGGTTTTGCTTAACTTTAATAATTTAATTTATTTTCATTTTGAGGGATATCTTTTCCATTCACACGTCTGCAAAATGGGTCCGCATCCGTTCCGCAATTTTGTGGAACGGATGCAGCCCCATAAATTTTTAATGGGGCCGAAACGTGCTGTCCGGATCCGCAATTGCAGACCAGATTAGGCATTTTCTATTATAGTGCCGGTGATGTGCTTTCGATCAGATTCAAGCATGTCTTGACCGAAATCTGTTCCCAGGTCTCTTCTACACATTCCCAATGTTGGTGGATTCTGGTTGACTCATTTGGGTACAAATACAGCTTTTTCTTCAACTCTACCCACAAATATTCAATTGGGTTGAGGTCTGGGGACTGTTGAGTCCAACCTCTACATCATTGTCACTGAACTGCCATACACACGGTCACATGTCCCTTATCAGCCAATAGAAGCTTGCATGCCCTTAGTCTCCACATACACACAGTTTTACTGCAGGTTTCCATAACAACCCAGCCATTTTTCTTCACTACTGCAGGTAGGGTGGCCAGACGTCTGGTTTTAGGCTGGACAGTCCAGTTTTCAGGCTCCTTTTTCTCTGTCCAGCGAAGTGCCTGGACGGACACAGGGATGTCCTCCTTTTCAGTAGCTCACGTTCAGACAGCAGCATTGTGCTGTCTGAGCGTGAGCTGCAGCAACTGACCGAGGCTTCCTCCACCCCCAGTCAGTCACTAGAGCAGCAGATATGGTTCCCTGTGGCTGACTGAGGGGGAGAGAAGCACCCCGGCTGCACCCGCTCACCTTCCATTCACAAAGTTCATCCCTCTCCTCTCCCTTGTTTTCCCGGATAGCGGTGGGGGTGTGGCTTCACTGCTGCGACGTGGTTTCACGTGGTTTGGATGTGTTGTGGGCATGGTTTTGGGGTGTTGTGGGTGTGGTTTTGGGGCGTGACTGTGAGGTCTGGCTTTCTAGGGTGAAGCCAGTGGCCACCCTAGCTGCAGGTCAGCTTTAGGCTAGGGCTATACGACTACATGTGTCATGCAACAATCAGTCGCACGACACATATGGCACAACTACACTGCTACATGTGTTGCGCAACATTGATGTTGCACGACAATATTTGTAGTGATAGTTTATGGTGTTGCACTGTGACATGTGACATGCTGCGATGCGCTAGTCGCAGAAAAATCCATCTTGTCGTGCTACACCATAGCATATCATTATAAAAATTGTTGAGACAAAATGTCGGGCAACACATGTTGTCGTGTAGCCCTAGCATTAAAGGGGCAGGGCGCTGTGGAGGTCACTGTTAAAGGGGCTGGCAATGTGGAGGTCACTGTTAAAGAGGTCTTCACTGTGGATGTTACTGTTAAGGAGGCAGGCCACTGTGGAGGTCACTGTTAACCCCTTAGTGACCACCTATACGTGTTTTTACGGCGGTCACTAAGGGGCCTTAGGCTGGGCCGCCGCGTTTTTACGGCGGCCCGGTCTAAGCGCTGCACGGCTCCCCCGTGCAGCGGGGAGCACGGACCCGGCTCTCACATGAGAGCCGGGACACTGCTCTAACAGCCCGGACCGGCAGGAGTGCCGATCCGGGCTGTTTAACCCTTTACATGCCGGGCGCAATGGCGCCCGCTGCATGTAAAGTGGTGACAGAGGGAGCGGACTCCCTCTGTCTCCCATCAGCACCCGGAAAATAAGATCGCGGGGTGCTGATGTGTTGGGAAGCTTACCTTGCTTCCGATCAGGGCCCCGAGCCAGTCTGTAGTTATCTCCAGCAGGCTGTGCCTCTCTGGCGCAGCCTGCTGGTCAAGGTTTGAATAGCATTGCTATTGAAATGTAATGCCTTATAGAGATAATGCATTACATTTTAAAAGCAATCAAAATACTGTATATTATAGTCCCCTTGTGGGACTTTTAAGTAGTAAATATTTTTTTTTTAAATTAACATTTATTAAATAAATAAATTCCATAAAATAAAAAAATATGCTTTTTTTTCCATTGAAAATACGCTTTTCAATGAAAAAAATTGCAAAAAGAAAATATCCCCCATATGTTTGGTATTGCCGCGTCCGTAACGACCCGGACTACATAAATATTACATAAATTATCCCCTATGGTGAACGCCGTAAAAAATAAAAATAAAAAAAGACAGAATTTCTAATTTATTCTTAGTTTCCACCGAAAAAAACATAATAACAAGCGGTCAAAAAGCGCCATTTACTCCAAAATGATACCAATGAAAAATACAAGCTGTCCCTCAAAAATAAAGCCCTCACACAACTCCATAGAAAAAGAAAAAAAAAAGTTATGGGTCTTGTGAAGTGGCAATGCAAAATCATTTTTTTGGTTAATAAAAGGGGTTTTATTGGAAAAAAAAGTAGTATAACGTAAAAAAAATTATAAGTATTTAGTATCACTGTAATCGTACTGACCCAGAGAATAAAGATATTATGTTATTTGTACCGAAAAATGAACGCCGTAAAATTTATAATGTAAAAACGCAGTGGCAGTATTGCTATTTTCCCCATCTCCCTCCCAGAAAGAGTTAATAAAAGTTAATCAGAAAGTTATGTGTACCCCAAAATGGTGCCATTAAAAACTACAACTTGTCCCGTAAAAAACTAGCCCTCATAAAGCTATATAGACGAAAAAATAAAAAAGTTATAGCTCTTGGAACGAGACCATGAAAAAAGGAAGAAAAACGCTTGGTCATAAAGGCCCAAACAGGCTTGGTCACTAAGGGGTAAAGGGGCAGACACAGTGGTGCTGTACAGGTCACTGTTATGGGGGATACTGTCGATATCTTTTAACGACACACAAACATTACATGAAATAGAAGAAATATACCCGTGCGAAGCCGGGTCCTTCTGCTAGTATATATATATATATATTGAGACAGTGACTGGAAAAGTAGTAGAGAATCGTTATATTTTACCTAGGTTTCTTTTGTATACCATGTACTAGGCTACAGGAGGTGGATATCCAGGAAATGTGGTCTGCCTTAGCAAAACATAAGGTGCTGAGGACTTTGGTAAATGTGTTATCGTGCCTGGATTTTAATGGAATGAGGATGCAGGTTGGTAGCGGGGCTCCTCATTCCCTTCCTGTCCGAACAGGTTTCATATAGAGCCCTCACCCAGGTGATGGAGCTCAGCTCTTTTCTGGGCTATAAAGGTTTGCACTATGAGCATGTCTGGGTGGGGGGACTGGTTGAACTGACTGGCTTGCACAATTGCAGCTGAAGTCTGCTCAAACAACAACAAAAAGGACACTGTGAGTTTATTTTGAATTGTGTCGTGTGGCTGGTAATAGGCCGCCCGTATAGAAAGGGTAATTTTATATTTAGTTAGTGCTCAGCCGAGCAGGAATTTATTTAGTATTTTTGCCTGAATGTAAAGGCCTTATATTTTGCTTGTGGATGAGAATAAAGAAAACAAGCAAATGCCTGTGTGAACTGTGCCATTGTGTCACTGTCTCTGACTGCTGTGCCTACCACTATTGAGCTGACCCCCACTATATAGATATATATATATATATATACTGTGTGTATATATATATATATATATATATATATACACACAAGTATATATATATCTACACACAAGTGTTCAGTCAGCAGTTAATTAAAGTGGATAGGCACATTTAGTACTATGTAGTGTTTACACATACAAAATAAAATGTGCAGTATACAGATGTAGCAGCGCTAGCGAAATGACAATGCATATTGACACGGTGCGGCTGAGCCTTTAATCTAAAAAAGATTGCAGTAAGTACAGTAGGGAGCCATGCGCCATCTGCTGTTTACAAACCCAAATTGCACCTTGAATTTTCTCACTACTCTTTTTATGCGGTTCGTTAGCTAATTAATTATTATATCGCTCTGCGTTCACGAGATTCTAATGTGATCTCTAGCGCTCCTACATCTGTACCTACCACCTTTTGACATACGGTATCATTAAGACCTGTTAGATAGCATTTGTTGGGTGCTGGTGAGCTGAGACCAGCACAGATCACAAAACTATCAGAACTAAGGGGCATCATGCTACTTGGAAAATCTCCAAGCTATTAGCAGCACTTGCATTAAAATAAATTGTACATTTTTACCAGCTAGGTTTGCCAGAAATAATGCCCATTGCCTCACTGCACTAGAGGCGGAGATCTCTACCCTGGAAGTATAAAATACTATCAAAGATAGCCAAATAGTTTTGCCTTTTTACTATATAAAGCTAGGCAGCGGCCAACTCACTACATAGGATGTCTCTATAGTAGTTCAGTTTGTCCTCCCTCTCAGCGGGTGTAAAAAAGCCCCCATTTTGGACCAGTAGCGAGAGTACAACAAGGTAGAGGGCCATAAGTCATCCCTCTGCCGAATGGTGACAATTCGGCTGTCACTACGCAAGCAAGTGAGCACGCATTGGGCCATTTGTGCAAGTGACTCGGAGGGACTCCCTGCCTCCATCTCCACTGCATTGGTGTGTCTGGGTGGTCTTCCTCGTCTTCATCATTGTCCTGTAGCTCCTCTGGCTGCTCCTGCTCCTCTTCTCCTGTCACCTATGTGTAAAAACCACCCATTTCGCTACTCATTGCTTGTGCTCCAATGCCCTCCTCCTCCTCCTCCAGTTCAGCCCCCACAGGAGTTATGTGGCCGTGAGATCTAGGCGCCACGTCTCCAGTCCCCTGACCAGCCAGGTTTACCAGCATCTGTTCCAGGACATAAAGCAGTGGAATTACGTTGTTCATCCCGTAGTCCTGGCAAATGACAAATAATGTGGCCTCCTCAAAGGGCCTGAGCAAAAGGCAGGTGTCACGCATGAGCTGCCACCACTGGCTGATATCGAAGTTACACAGAGGAGTACTCCTGTCCGCTTGGATCATCAAGAAATCATTTATGGCCTTTCTCTGCTCGTATAGTTGGTCCAACATATGGAGGGTGGAACTCCAACGGGTGGAAACGTTGCATATCAGCCTATGTTGGGGGATGTCATTTTGCTGCTGCAGCTCAAGGAGGGTGTGCTTTGCGGTGTACAAGTGGCTAAAGTGCATGTAAAGTTTCCTGCCCATTTTTAGGATGTCTTGCAGATGGGTGGAAGACTTCAGGAACTGCTTGACAACCAGATTGAACACGTGTGCCATGCAGGGTGCATGGCTCAGCCCTCCTTGACGCAATGCCAACACCATGTTCTTCCCGTTGTTAGCCACCATGGTTCCGATTTTGAGTTGTCGCGGAGAAAGCCATGATTCGATTTCTTGATGAAGGACACGGAGCAGCGCCTCCCCTGTGTGACTCCGTTCACCCAGGCAAACCACAAATACACGGCAAAAACGGCTGTAATTTTCTCACTTCATCACACAACGGCTAATACTTTTTTGTGCCACTAATACATGCATAAAAAGAACATATAACTGCACCACTGAACGGCAAATAGGCCCTTATTTTTTCCACTTACACACAATACAAAAGGTTTTAGAACATATAACTGCACCACTGAACGGCAAATAGGCCCTTATTTTTTTCCACTTATTCATGATACAAAAGGCATTAGAACATATAACTGCACCGCTGAACTGCAAAAAGGCCCTTATTTTTTCCACTTATACACAATACAAAAAGGCTTTAAAACATATAACTGCACCGCTGAGCAGCAAATATATTTTTCTTTTGCACTAATACGCGACACAAAAGGCTTTAGAATATATATATGCACTGCTGAACAGCAAATATCGTTTTATGTTTTCCACTTATACACTCCACTAAAGGCTTTAGAACATGTAACTGCACCGCTGAACGGCAAATATATATATTTTTTACCACTAATACACGACAAAAAGGGCTTTAGAACATATAACGGCACTGCTGAACAGCAAATATATTTTTCTTTTGCTACTAATACTCGACAAATAGGGCTTTAGAACATATAACTGCACCGCTGAACGGCAAATACATTTTTTTTGTGTCACTAATACACGCCAAAAAAGGCTGTAATTTTAGCACTTTATGACACAATGGCTAATAAGCCCTTTTTGTTTCCCACTAATACAAGCCCAAAATTTGTTTAGAACACATAACTGCCTCTGAATAGCAGGTGTATTGATTAAAAGAAGCACGGGTGTGAGGGTCCGGGTTAGGATGATATATCTGAACCACCTGCCCCCACATGCCCCTGTACAATGGCCTACTACAGAGGCCGCACAGTCATTACTGCTACTTATACTGTGGCATTTACTATATGAGGTGGGGCCCAGCATCTTTGGAAAAATACTTAAATATCAGTCAATCACTGTTCAAAAATGTTTTTTCGTTCATATTTTGTTGTATGTTTTCTCATTTGAGTTGCCTGGGTTGGTACAAAAGAATCTAGGATTGATCACCACATCCAGCCCAACATGGCGTCAGTAAATGTAACTACTTTCAATGTCAGAGGCCTTAACACACCTCAAAAAAGGTTGCAGATTCTTACTCTCTTAGCGAAAAGCAAAAGTGACATATGCTTTCTGCAAGAGACGCATTTTTAAGAAGGCAAAATCCCTAAAATGTCCCACACAAAATACTCACAATGGTTGCATTGCACATAGCAATCAGCTGCGAGAGGTGTTAGCATCGCAATCAGCAAACATATACCCTTCACTCTCATAGCAATACAACAAGATCCTGAGGTTTTTTTTTTTAGCACATGAAGTCTTTCCTAACACTATTCCTAGTGCCTGCTGATGTCTCTCCCTGCACTAAGTACTCTGGAAAATGGCAGAATCCAAGATGGCTGAGGCTATTTATAGGGCTGTGACATCACAGGGCTGGCTGCTGATTGGCTGCATGCATGGCATTATGGGTGATCGCGTTCCCAGAGTTCCTTGCTCCATGTCCTCACACGTGCAGCAGCCATATTAGGAAAAAATGTGATTCGTTACCACGAAATTCAGATTCGGTGCAAATGAAATTTTCGGATCAAATTCCACTTCGTCAACTTCGAGTCACTTATCTATACTCATTAATATCAGATTGTTGGGGGTCTGACTCCAAGCAACCCCACCAATCTGCTGTTTGAAGGGGCTGCAGTTTTTGTGCAAGCATTGTGTCCTCTTCAGTGTTTACCTTCATGCCATCTAGATTGTAGTAGTGGTGCAGTTTAATTACACCTACACCACCCTCCAATTCTAGTAAATTGAAGAGAAAGCTGTAATTATACTTCCTCGCCACTACAATGAAGTTGACATAGAGGTAGACATTTAAAAGGACGCAGCCCTCTCACATGCACAGCAGCCCCTTCAAGCAGCTGATCAGTGTGGGTGCAAGAAGTCAAACCCCCACAACCACTTTAACCCCTTAACAATTTTTAGAAGCTGCCCATGATCCAAAAGACAGCATAAACATATACAACGTAAATATCAAAATTCTAGCCAATATTTTAATGACCACTACAAAGCAGTTCATTGAAGCCCTGGCAGACAGTCTACATCCAAAGGCTCTGGCTTCTTAATATACAGATCAAAAGATAAAAAACACAATATTTAATTTTACTTTCTCCCCCTTATTCCTAACTCTTTTCCCTTTATGGTTTTTCCAAGCATGCTCTATTTGCAACATTTGGCCCCAAATCCATTTCATAACTCCAAATTAAATTTCCAAAGCACCACTTTTCTGATCTGATTCTTTTCGAGTTCTATTTGACAGTAAAACAATCATCTTTACATGTCACTGACAATATGACAATGTCACTATTATGCTACTTTTGTGTTCAGTTTTAATAAAAATGATTGATAAATTCAATATACAATTCATTTTTTTAGAGTAAGAATACACCAAGCACCTACCTGTGGCCTGAAACTCTTTTAACTGGGTTTTCAAATGGTTACTTGTTTGGTCACATGATTTTGCTGGCAATAGTGTAGTTTTAACTTCATAAAAAAAGGTTTTTAAAGTAAAACTGTAATATAACCTGAGAAACCCTGCAGCCAATTAAAGTACTTAAGTCCTTGAAAACCTTGCAGGTAGGATTTTGGATGTTCCTCTATGACCTGTCTGGCGTGTTCCTTGGTTTTCATCATGCTGTTTGATCACTGATGTTCTCTAACAAACCTCTGAGGCCTTCACAGAACAGCTGTAGTCTTAGTGAGAATACATTACACACAGGTAGACACTATTTACTAATTAGGTGACTTCTGAAAGAAATTGTTCACACTTGGTTTTATTTATGGGTATCAGAGCACAGGGGGCTGAATACAAATGCATGCCACACTTAAAAAAAAATAATAATAATGTAAAAAAATATTGCAAACCATGTATCATTTTCTTTTCTACTTCACACATACTTGCTACTTTGTGTTGGTCTACCACATAAAATCCCATTAAAATACATTTAAGTTTGTGGGTGTAACATAAAAAAATGTTACAATTTTTTTTGAAAAAAAATCAAGGGGTATGAATACTTTAAAGAGATTAACCTAGACTATAAAGCACAGTAAAAAGGGACATACAGCTATTTGTATATTGTCGTGTAACATAGAATTGAAAGGTAAAAAATAACATTTATTTCTATGGTAAGACTACTGTTTCTACCATTTTATTTGATGCATTGTCCGTGACACAATGGGGAATACTGAATTGCCGGTTGTAGTTGTTAGTGCAACATTTCCTGTCTTGTTTTCACTGGAAATTTGAGGGACGTGCTCAATTAACTGTCTTATGCTTTACCATAGGTGTAGCAAGTAGTCACTGGAACCAACCTGGAATGGGACTCCACTGATCTATGGCCGCTGCCAACAGCAAGCAGTGCAGAAAAAAGGCTATGAATATTATAACTGATTCTTGTAGTCATCGCACATAAAGGTGAGTACGGTATTTTCTCTGTCACTTTCTCTGCCTTCACTTGGTCCAGGTGTTTTCCAATTGTCAGCAATCTGCTTTGCTTTCCCTGCTGTCTCTTATATGCTCTCTCTGATCCACACTATAGACCTATTGTAAATAGGGATGAGCGAATCGACCTTGGATGCTTCATATGATCATATGAGTGCGGGACAATAACCCCGCGGGCGGCCCGACGTGCACAGCATCATTGTAATCTATGATGCTGTGTGCTCCAGTGCACATGATTGATAATGCTCCGTACCTCTCTGTGATATTTTTACTACAAAACCACAGTGAGATAAAGTTGTCACTGTGATTTTGTAGTAAGAAGGTCACAGAGAGGCACGGAGCATTATCAATCATGGTAATGCTCCGTGTCTCTACTATCTAGAGCGGGGCTTGGCACTCTGTCACGTAGCGGATTACCCTCACGGCATCCGCTCGTGTGAAAAAGCCCTAAGGGTATAGTCACAAGTGGCAGAAACCTCTGTTTCGTAATCTGAATGAGGTTGTTTCTGAACCATGTGTATGGATTTCCGAAAACCCAATTCAGATGAATGGGCAGTCACAGAAATTCCTACAACAATTTTGCCATGTGTGTGTATACCCTTAGAGCCTGTTAACATGCTGGGTTTTACAGCGTAATTTTGCACAGACAACCACTCCGAAATTTCGCTGAAAACCCACCAGCAGATGCATCCATTCCACCTCCCATTCATTTCAATGAGAAGCAGCGCTGAGGTTGCTTAGAACCATGGTCACGCCGAGAATATATGTGTGCCTCCTCTGTATGGCTGTGGCTAAAAGCCGCAACTCCCCAATTCCTCCCATTGAGATGTGTGGGAGGCAGAAAGGACGTGGCGTGCTGGAATTTCTGCGCGACTGTCTGCACCAAATTTATACTGAAAAACCCACTTTATGAAAACACAGTGTTACGTCTCATCCACACGTTAGTATTTTGGTCGGTGATTTTCATCAGTGATTGTGAACCAAAACCAGGAGTGGAGCCTCCACAGAGATAAGGTATACGGGCTCATGCACATGAACGCATTTTCTTCTCGTGTCAGTTAAATTTTTTGGGCGTACCGTATGCAGAACCATTCATTTCAATGGATCCGCAAAAAAAAATTAAAATAGAAGCTACTCTGTGTGCATTCTGTTTCTGTATGCCCATATGTCTGTTCTGCAAAAAATAGAACATGTCCTATTATTGTCTGTATTACGGACAAGGATGCGATTGTTCTATTAGGGGCCAGTTGTTCCGTTTCGCAAAATACAGAATGCACACGGACGTCATCCATATTTTCTGTCGATCCGTGTTTTGTGGACTCAAAATCACTGATGGAAATCACTGACTGAACACTGATGTCATTATACAGTACCAGCAAAGGGAATGAGATTCACAAATCTAATGTGCACTTAGCTTCTTTTCTTTTTTAGGCCAGGAAACGGACCTATCTGTAGCATTTCAATTGTTTGTGAGATTCTGCACCTTCTGTAAAGTGGGTTTCCCCATAGACTTCAATGGGGTGGTTTACATAAACAAAAAATCTGCACAAAAATCTGCATAAAAACTGTATAAAAAAGCACCAAAACTGCAATAAATTGTGCAAATTTTTCTGCGATTTTGGTATGGATTTTATGCGCACAAATCTGCACCATGTGCAGCCACCCTGAAGCTACAAAACTACTTTTTTACTCCTCAGAGATTTATGGTACAAACAATTTCGGGATCTGTGTTTTGTGGACCCACAATTTGAGGACAGCAAAACACTTATGGCTGTGTGCATGATACGGTAGTTTGCCAGTTTTATACTTTAGCATCAGTCACCATAATAAATCTTGGACAGTATTAGTAAATCAGTTTTCCTGAATTTTAAATTCTTCAAAGCATCCTACTGTACAATTGTCCATTGTATTACTTTATGTATACTCCGTCTCTGCTTACACATAACATTGTATTTCTTACTTGCCAGGCAAAACTTATGTAGTTCTCCTAATTCTTCAACAGCTTATGGTGCAAACAAAACTAAGGACATGTATAATGACACGGGTGTGCGTCTAGTGCTGCTGCTTCTCTTTGCAGCACAAGGTAAGCCATTTTATATGACTGTGTCTGCAATATAACAATTTTTTAGAGGACACACAGTGGTGGTAGCACAATATAAAAGCTAAGGTGGGAATTTATAAAGCATCATGCCAATTTTGTGGCGTAAAAAAAGTCGCAAACCCTGGGTTTGCAACTTTTTAAATGCCACTGTGCCAAAAGTCTAGGCACAAAAGATGTTTCTTTGCCGCCCTTGTCACTCACCTTCGTGTTTGGGCAGGGTGTCAAAGTGTAGTTCACTGTATCACTTGTTGCCGTGCATGCTGGCTGCAGGCTCTCTTGCTTACTGGCTGCATATTGGGTATATGCTGGTTGCTTGGGGCTGCGTGCTGGCTACAATCACCTGTGTGTGAACTGTGAATGTGTCTGTATCACAGTGTAGTTCCTAACACTGCTTGTCGTGCAGGCTGGCTGCATGTGCTCTGCGTACTGGCTGCGTGCTGCTATTTGTCTAGGCTGGTTGCTTGGGTGCTGCGTGCTGGCTGCAGTCTTCTGTATCTTAATGTGGGCCTGTGTATGTGGATATTCCCTGTGTTTGTATCACAGCACAGTTCTCTGTGTTACCGTGTTGGCTGGCTGCCTGCAATATTGCATACTGGCTGTGGGTGTTTCCCAAGTATGCTGGTTGCTTGTGGTGCTTGCTGGTTATGGCGTTCTGTGCATAGTGTGAACTGTCTCCTGTGTTTTGTATGCTCTGTGTTCATAGGGTTAATGCTTCTCTGGCCTGTGTACCAGTTGACCAGGTGCTCTCAGCCAGCTATATAGACCTGTAAGCTGTGTGCCTGGGGTAGTCTGTCTCCAGCTTGTCTGTGTGTAGGGTGTATGATCCTGACCTGGATGTTTGCCATTCTACTCTGATCTGTGTGGTCACCTGGTATTTCATTGATGTCACCATGTCTCTATGTCTTTGGCCTTGTCTGATTTAGAACGCCATGCATCCATTCCACATGGTTTCCAGTGTCATGTCTGTGCAGCTCTGTCTGTGACCACAATGTATCTGTTCCGCATGGGGTCCAGGTATCTGCCTGTCTCATGTCTAAGCAGCTCTGTCTGTGACCACCATGCATCTGTTCTGTATGGGGTCCAGGCATTTGTCCTTGTCCATTTGTGTTTCAGTATGTGATTTATGTCTGAACTGTGCCCTATGTTTCTGGTTGTTTAGGTTCCAGTTTCTGTTTGTTTTTGTGACTGGACCGCTGGTGTTATGCACCAGCATCGGTTATCTTGCAGGTTTTGACCCAGTGTACCGGGACCATCCCAGGAGGTAGCGCCCTGGTGAACCCTTGGGAAAGTCTATCCACACCATCAGGGGTACTGTGAAGATTGAGGGTTCACTTTGACAACACCTTTAGGGTTTGGCACCAAGTCAAACCGATGCACTTGGTCCAGTGGTGATCCATCTGCCACTGTTTACCCTGCCTGTTTGTCCAAGATTATGCCTTTCGTGTTGGGTCATGTTTAATAAAGTCTAATTTTGTCTTCTCTGATCCGTCTGCCTGGTTTTTGTATGCTCGTGATTTGTTCAGAGGTTCTGTTGACCCCCTAGAACATGATACAGGGCCATTAGCCCAGTCACATCATGATATACAGCAGTTTTCTGGTTTAAATGATGAGTGAAATCTACCCCAGTTACCCCACTTGGGCTGCCAGAGAAGGTGCCTAATTTATGATTAGGCACGTGCCTTGTCATAGATTAAGTATATTCTCCAGAGGCACAGGTGATGCAAAGGCTAGCATATAGCGCCAGTCTTTGATAAATTCCCCCCAAGTGTCACCTAAAAATTGTGATGTTCTGCTTGAACCAGCCCTTTCCTCAGGCATCACACAACTGAGCACCACTTCCTCTTTAAAAAGCTGATCGGAGGGAGGTTGTCGGAGACTGATCAGATATCGATGACCTATCCTGACGATACGTCATCGATATGTATGGCCTGCACAACTCCTTTAAAGGGCTTCTGTCACCCCACTAAAGTGATTTTTTTTTTTTGGGCTAGTGAAATTAGTTATATTGCGATATATCACAATATAATTGTGTTACTTACTTTGATCCAGCAGTTTCTTCAAAAAACTAAGTTTTATCATATGTAAATTCGGTCTCTAACAGCAAGTAGGGCGGCTACTTGCTGCTAGCTGCTGCAGAAATCCGCCCCCTCGTCGTGTTGATTGACAGGGCCAGCCGGGATCTCCTCCTCCGGCCAGCCCTGTCGGCATTTCAAAAATCGCGCGCCTCTGTTGATTCGGCGCAGGCGCTCTGAGATGAGGAGGCTCGTCTCCTCAGCACTCCCTCAGTGCGCCTGTGCCGATGACGTCTTCTATTTTGGTGATGTCATCGGCGCAGGCGCACTGAGGGAGTGCTGAGGAGACGAGCCTCCTCATCTCAGAGCGCCTGCGCCGAATCAACAGAGGCGCGCGATTTTTGAAATGCCGACAGGGCTGGCCGGAGGAGGAGATCCCGGCTGGCCCTGTCAATCAACACGACGAGAGGGCGGATTTCTGCAGCAGCTAGCAGCAAGTAGCCGCCCTACTTGCTGTTAGGCCCCTTTCACACGGGCGAGTTTTCCGTGCGGGTGCGATGCGTGCGGTGAACGCATTGCACCCGCACTGAATCCTGACCCATTCATTTCTATGGGGCTGTGCACACGAGCGGTGATTTTCACGCATCACTTATGCGTTGCGTGAAAATCGCAGCATGCTCCTCTTTGTGCGTTTTTCACGTAACGCAGGCCCTATAGAAATGAATGGGGTTGCGTGAAAATCGCAAGCATCCGCAAGCAAGTGCGGATGCGGTGCGATTTTCACGCATGGGTTCTAGGTGACAGTCTATTCACTGTATTATTTTCCCTTATAACATGGTTATAAGGGAAAATAATAGCATTCTGAATACAGAATGCATAGTATAATAGGGCTGGAAGGGTTAAAAATAATAAAAAAGTTAACTCACCTTCTCCTCTTGTTCGCGTAGATGCCGGTCTGTTCTTTAGCTGTGGCTGAAGGACCTTTGATGACGTCAGATCACATGCTCCATCACCATGGTGATGGACCATGTGATTGGAGCATGTGATCTGACATCACCTCAGGTCATTCAGTCCACAGCTAAAGAACAGACCGGGATCTACGCTAACAAGAGGAGAAGGTGAGTTAACTTTTTTTATTATTTTTAACCCTTCCAGCCCTATTATACTAAGCATTCTGTATTCAGAATGCTATTATTTTCCCTTATAACCATGTTATAAGGGAAAATAATACAATCTTCAGAACATCAATCCCAAGCCCGAACTTCTGTGAAGAAGTTCGGGTTTGGGTACCAAACATGCGTGATTTTTCTCACGCGAGTGCAAAACGCATGACAATGTTTTGCACTCGCGCGGAAAAATCGCGCATTTTCCCGCAACGCACCCGGCTCTTATCCGGGCAAAAAACATGACGCCCGTGTGAAAGAGGCCTTAGAGACCGAATTTACATATGATAAAACTTAGTTTTTTGAAGAAACTGCTGGATCAAAGTAAGTAACACAATTATATTGTGATATATCGCAATATAACTAATTTCACCAGCCCAAAAAAAAAAATCACTTTAGTGGGGTGACAGAAGCCCTTTAAGGTCCTATTACTCGATGCTTTCCTGTCTGCAGCAGTGGGATCCTTTTTACTTTGAAATGTGTGATTTTTTTTAAATATATGACAAAATGAATAAAACCACATACTGTATATATTGACACCCCTGTTACCCCTTGCAGCTATAATTTACTACAGTTACAAAAGAAAATTCACAATATGCATTTTTTAATTAGCATACAATAGTCATTGCATCATCTTCTTCTATAGGTGTCCAGTCCTGTCAAATTACTGCAACTTCTTCAGTCATTCAACTTGGTTCCCCTCTGTCTGCTTCCTGTGACTGCTCTCACTTAAGTGGGAAATCTGAAGTAATCTGGAAACTAGATGACGATTTTGTCCCATGTAGTCGATACAGCAGTGTTCAGGCGAACAATTGTTCAGTGTACTTCCAAAGCTTTGACAAGACCTCAGGATTGCTCCAGTGTTACATCAACAGTAGTGATGGACTTCAGCTCATGGACCAAATTAACATCAAGGCTGGTTGTGAGTTTCACTTTTATGTATAATTAATCGACATTTGTAGAGGTTCTCTACCTTAAAAAAAAAACTATGGAATGTTGTCAGCACAGTGCCAGTCAAACACTGCTAAAGCCCCTTACATGGTGCTCATCATTTCTCTCGAATTACTCAGGTTATTTCAGCATAAAGCCTCAGTCACACGTCAGTGATTCACGTACGCGTGCTGTACATGTTCTCCGCGGACAGCACACTTCCCCATTCATTTGAATGTGTGTATTCACACATCAATGTTTTAGCACGGTCCGTGTTTTCAGCATGGATGCATGTCCTATCTTGGTCATTGTTCCCGGATTCCTCACGCCTATTATAGTCTATGGGTCAGTGAAAAACACGGATGCCATCCGTGTTGCATAAGTATTTCACGGATCATTAAAAAGAGATGCTTTGAAAATTATTTTCCAGCTGCTCAGTGTCAGTGAAACACGGATGCAACACGGACAGCAAAAAAATGACCCACGGACCCAACACTGATCTGTCACGGGAGAAACCACGGATCGAACACGGTCCGTGTTACCACTGATCCAAAACTGACACGTCTGCATGAGGTATAAGGCTACATGCACACAACTCTGGTGTATTTTGCAGTCCGCAAATCATGGACCTGCAAAACACGGATGGCGTCCGTGCACGTTCTGCAATTTGCGGAACGGCACGGATAGCCTTTAATATAACTGCCTATTCTTGTCCGTAAAGCGCAGACAGGAATAGGACATGTTATTTATTTTTTTGCGGGGCCACGGAACGGAGCAACGGATGTGGACGGCACACGGAGTGCTGTCCGCATCTTTTGCGGCCCCATTAAAGTGAATGGGTCCGCATCCAAGCCGCATAAACAGCGGCTCGGATGCGAACCAAAACAAAGACCGTGTGCATGAGGCCTAAGGCCTCTTTCACGGATATTTTTTGGCATTCTTTTGAGTCCGTAAAATGCCCAAAGTTATGTGGCTTTTTTGTTGCATTTTTTGCTGTGTTTTTAACGGATGTTTTTGTATATGTAGATTTATTGAATTCGTTTTTTGCAAGCTACACATTTTTGCAGCCACCTCTTATTTCATGTATGGTGACGTAAAAAATAAAAATAAAATGTACAAACACACAAAAAATACATTGACACATGCATTTTTTGAAGAGGGGTAAAATCAACTAATGTCTATGGCATAGAAAAGGCAGAAAATAAGTATAAAAAAAAAATGCCATACCCAGATAATGCTGCGATTACCCCCAAAAATGCGATGGTCCCAAAAAATGCAACACAAGTTAATAAAAACACCACAAAAAAGTCATGTTTTAGGCTACATTCACATGATCGTATGAATGAGTCTGCATCCGTTCCGCAATTTAATTTCTATGGGGCCACAAAAGATGTGGACAGCACTCCGCATCTGCTGCTCCGTGCCGCAGGCCTGCAAAAAAAAAATTTGATGATAGTGGCGGCACGTGCGATCCGCAAATTGCGGAATGCACATGGACCGGTATCCGTGTTCGGCTACATTCACATGAACGTGGTTACCGGCCCATGTGCGTTCCGCAATATTCGGACCGCACATGCTGCCGCTGTCATAAAAAATGCCTACTCTTGTCCTCAGTTTTTTTTTGAGGGGCCGCAGCACAGAGCAACGGATGTGGACAGCCCCATAGAAATTTATGGGTCTGCAACCGTTCTGCAAAATTGCAGAACGGATGTGAACTCATTCATACGGTTTAATAATTTACCATAGACTTACAGCTAACATGTTGAGGCAGAATTTTTGAAGTTAAAAATGCTGCCATAAAAAAAAATTAAAAATTATGTTCAAAACCAACCTAAGTTAAAACTGACAAGGAATGTGGTAAAGGAACAAGATTATGTGTCTGTGGCAACTGACTGCACAAATGCTGTAGGTGACAACAATTATGGTGCAACAATTAGGAAATGAAAAAAAAATTATAATATAAAAGGTAAAAATGACAATAAGTTGTTTATAGTAAATGTTTTATTTCATGTATCGATTACACTTATTACACAGAAAGTAGCTACTAACTTGTTGGTCTCTAGTCTATATTTGTTCCCTTCTTACTAAAATATGGTGTTTCCTCCATAAAACTGCAGATTTTTACATTTATTAGGAGTCTGAGAGATTGTTAGGCTGATTTTAGATGGATTATAAAAAACAGACCAAAATACAACCGGTCCTACTTTAAATTATCTAGGGCTATGTCATTAGCTCTTACATTGTTGGCGTTGCGAATGGAGATATGGAGAGCCGGCTATGCGTTATCATTGGTCTAAGGGTTTTAAATGTAGAAGTCTAATATTAATTGAGATATAGCTATTCTATGACTTTGCTCCTTTTTGTTTTGTTATATCTACATGCTGTTTAGTCCTCAAGATTTTACCTTAAGGTGTAAATTCATATTCCGAGTTCGCAAATCTTTGGAAGCAAAAAACAGTAGGGGTTCCATTACAAGCTTTACTTTTACAATTACTTCACCAATTCCACTATTTTACAGACCTACCAACTGCACCAACCAACGTTAGCTGCCTAATGAACATTCCAAAAAACATTGTCAAATGCACATGGCAACATCAGAAAGACTCGCTCTTAGAAGAAACTGTCACACTGTCCGCTTTTAGGCAAGTATTCAGAAGTAAGACTGGGAAACTTTGCCTGCTATTTGTAGCTGTGCCTACTGTATATCAACTTTAAGATTTGCCTTTATAAATTATATTAACTGTCTATTGTAGGTCCAAGGACAACTGCAGTACTCCTGCAGGTGTCGGATATGTATGTAATGCTGCAAAGGAGGAACATTTTTGTATTATTCCCCGTAAATATTTTGATAATTACAAGGAACTGGCAGTACAAGTGACGGTGAAAAACAAGATCGGATCTGCCGCCTCATCCCTACTTTGTCTGATCCCATTACGGGAAGGTATATTCTGCTTATTAGGATGTGGCTTAACATTTTTATCATACTCTGTGTGTTAAGTTTCATAAGGACAAATTAATATTGTGTATAAGGCATACCAATAGACTATATTTGCACAATCCTTCCCTGATGACTTCATCATTCCTAAAACCTAGACCTGAGACTTGTGGTTTACAAACATTGCAGATTATGGAAATATATATATATTTACTAGAATAGAACATTTGTAAGACCCTTCCAGAACTTTAGATTATTCTAGCAGCTTCACACCAAATAGAAGTTACTAGTTGGGAGCGAGAGAAAAGGGTCCCTGTGCAGGTTCCTACAGTGCAGATCCAAAGGGTATGGAGCCAACTTAGCTTGTAGAAAAACATTAAATGTGTGCACCTTTTTTATGATTTTTTAAGTCACTAAACATTTGACATAGTTTTTTCAAACTTTTTTCTTTTCCTCTAGAGAAGCCTCTGAGAAATGGGTTGAAAAAATGCCCCACCCAGACCATACTATACGATAAAAAAAAAGTCAAAGGTAGAAAAAAAAATGTAGGAAAGTTTCTTAAAACTACACTTGAAAAAACACAGTGTTTGTAGGGCATTATATCATTTCTTATTGTCCAACATGTAGCAACCAGGCGTGGTGATAAACTTAGCATTTAAAAAAAAAAAAAAAGAGGTCAAGTAAGGGTGGGTTCACATCACCTTTTATTTTTCGGTTTTTCTAATCCATCAGAAGAACAGAAAAATAAAGAAAAAATGGATCCTTTGTTCTGTATAAAATAACGGATCTCAGATGGAAATGGCTAAAACGGATGCCAAATGTGCATAAATGAGCATAATGGACGCTTAAAATATAGGATCTTTTTTTTTTTTCTGTTCTTCTGACAGATCAGAAGAATGGAAAATATATGGCGATGTGGACCCCACCTAAGCCATTTCTGAGCTGTCAAAGGGTAATAAGCTTGCAAATATGTGCCAGAAAAACCCATATATGGATGCGTCACAAAAGTTGCCCTGTGTGGACTAAGCAAGTGTACTAGGATTCTGTATTGGAGTGGAATATATCACCACTACATAAAGTATGGATAATAATAAAATAAATATATATGAGGAGATTTATCAAAACTGGTTTAAAGGAAAACTGGTTTAGTTGCCCATAACAACCAATCACATGCCACCTTTAATTTCTCAGAGCTCCTTTGAAAAATAGAAGGTGGAATCTCATTGGTTGCTATGGGCAACTAAGCCAGTTCTGTATTACACCCGATAGTCTTGTGTTATCTCTGGTGGCATGTTCTGAATAAGTTGTATATCTACATTTTTAGTGAAGCTTGAGCCGATAGAAATTAAAGATGCCATACCTCATAAGGACTGTGTTACATTGCAATGGACATATGCAAAAAAGGAAAGCTTTTTAACAGACATGAGGTGTCAGCTTCAGTACAAAAAGGCTACAGAAAAGGAATGGACCGGGGTAAGTCTTTGGCTTTCACCTGTTTTTTTTTTTATAAGAGGGCTTTACCAGCCTGCAGATGATGATGCCTGGGCTCTTTATCATTATAGGTTAGTTATTGTTTGGCACTTCTTTTTTAGGTAGTCGGAGACAGTCTAAGTGCATGGGCGTCCGCAGAAATTTTTCCGGGGGGGGCGGGCATAATTTTATTGACATCCATGCTCTGCTTGTTTCTGAGAATGTAATGAAGAGGAGGGGCATATTCATTATCACAAAGTATAATAACGCATGAGCTGTGCAGTGGCGGATCCAGAGCCTGGTCTCGGGAGGGGCACTGCCAGATTATTTTCTGTCCTCCGCCACAAAACAATGGTGCTTATAGAACAGACTACACAGTGTAGAGGTATACTGTATATTGTGTGGCACAGTGTATGCTATATGTGTATAACAAACATATTTCACATGAAAACTTACAATTACTTGGCTTGGTCCTTGGGATCTCGGACACCACTTCAACACTTTGGCCGGGGGCTCGGTGGAGCTGATGTTGTGTTTTATCCTATTGAGAAAGATTTCATAATAAGGATTTGGAGAAGGGCAGAGGGATAGCAGAGCAGGGAGAGGCTGGTGCTGCTACTAGGGGGCTCATACCATGGGGGAGTAAAAGCCCACTATAATGCCCCCCCCCCAGTAGAAATAATTCTCCTTATAATGTGACAGTGCAAAAAATACCCCCTTGTAATGCCCCTAGTTGAGCTAATGTCCCCATAGTGCCCCATAATGTGCCAGTATAAAATACCCCTATATAGTGCCCCCAGTAAATGCCTCCATAGTGCTCCTCTCCCCCCTTCCTCCTAGTGCCCCCCATAATGTACCAGTATAAAATGCCCCAGTAGGTGCCCTCAGTGTCCCCCATAATTTGCAAGTAAAAAATATCCCTTCTTAGTGCCCCCCCCCCGTAGATGACCCCATAGTACTCCTCCCCCCTTCCTTATAGTACCCACCATAATGTGTCCCAGTATAAAATTCTACTGTACAGAGCCCCCCCATATAAAACACCCCTTCTTTGTGGCCTCAGTAGATGCCCCTATAGTGCCCCCAATAATGTGCCAGTAATAACAGCCCCCCCATCATGTGCCAGTAATAACAGCCCCCCATCATGTGCCAGTAATAACAGCCCCCCATTATGTGCCAGTAGCCAGAGACCCCCATTATGTGCCAGTAGCCAAAGACCCCCATTATGTGCCAGTAGCCAGAGACCCCCATTATGTGCCAGTAGCCAGAGACCCCCATTATGTGCCAGTAGCCACCAGTATTGTACACAAAAAAACTTATACTTACCTCCTTAGCAGTGATGCGATGTAGGCCTCTTCCGGCCTGTGTCCCGCGCTGTACGGCTCAGGCGGCACGATGACGTCATCGCGCCGCCTGCGCCGGCCTCTGATAGATCAGAGGAAGGGAAAGGGACATGCCTCTCCCTCCCCTGCCTCAGCACAGTCATCTGTATCGCTGTCCTGAAGACGGTGATACAGATGACTATGGAGATGAACGCTCCCACAATGAAAGCGTTCATCTCCCTGTGCCCAGTCGCCACCCCCCCCCCCCCACTTCTGAGCAGCAATTGCCCCCCCTCGAGCAATTGGGGGAGGCAGAACTCAGTTCACAGATTTCCAGGGTGGGGGGGCACACACCCATGTCTAAGTGATGGCTTAACCCCAGAACATTGGATAGTCACTTATTTCTTTTGGCTTTCTTGAATCCGCATACACCACATTGTTAAACATGAGCAATACCCTATTATTTGGGGGAGCTATGCATGTATCACTTGTACCAGAAAGACCCAGAGAGGGAGGTGGTCCACTAAATGGGCATCATCTACGCCTTTGGGGATATGATGTTCGGTGAGTGCATGGGGCCTCTGGTGCTGAATCAGTATTTTTCCAAGGGCTGTGATTTTGTAAGGTGTGACCGGGATGACTCCTAGGCATGAGCTTTCCCTCTGATTAGGGTTCTGCTCAGTCCAGGATGGTACGAGAACTGGTTTGCGGAAGATGGACAGGAGAACGCACCTAACTGGTCACGCTGGAATCTTGGCAGCTATTATTTACAGCATAGCCCTCTGATTGGTTTGGCTTGCCCCACATAATAATGTGTGTCTTTAAGAACTTATACTTAGCGGATATTAGTTTAATTTTACTAGATTTTCTTTATTCTAGTTTTTGTACTCGCATAGACTCACTGTGAAGGTTAATAATAGAGCTGACCTATGGAGCTTTAATCCAGAATGGATATTGTTTTATTCATCTATATCTGATATATTGAGCATTATATTTTCTATACCAACACCACAGTCATTCATCTATGCCTTCCTTATAGAGTAAGACATTGAGTGCCGTGGTATTCTCTCCAAATTTACTAATGCCTAGACCTAACCATTGTTCGGAGTCCATGGCAAACTAATAAAATTAATCTCAATTTGTTCATTAGTTCGTTTTTCTCTTGAATCCAATATAATACTAAAATAAATGCAAAAAAGAGTATAATACTAAAATAAATTTAAAAAAAGAGCAATGTTAATGCTGAAACCGAGATTGATCAAATTTGTCACCTCTGCCTCTCTAGCTACACCTTACCAACAACTTGGTGGCACATTATAATTTGAAAAGCTCTGGTTTAGTATATTGCTCCATCCTGTAAGCCTTTATGCACTACTCTTTAAATGGTCTCCAAACTAGTAAATTGTTATGAAGGGTGTTTTTGGATCATATATGTACAGTGGAACACGTATCTATTTAGCAAGTGTATGTTCTTAATGCAAATTGTTTGCAACACATAAAATCCATGTATTCACGCAGGTTCTTACACTGGATAGTTCCAAATATATACCAGGTGAGTTTTATTTAAAGGATCATATACATGACTATAAGTTGGATCCATGTCAGTGGCATACTCACCATGGAGACAGAATATGCCAGTGCTTTGGGGTCTGTGGTGGTGGTGGTACTAGGGGGTCCATGCACTGAACTCCTTCTCTTGCTTCCCCCGACATGAAACTGCAGCATTTTCCTGAAGCAGACATTAAAGGCAAATCAGTGCAATGAGATTTTCACAGTTTCCATTGAGATCAATGCTAATTGTATAAATTCGAAGCTGGGCTTTCACCTCCCAATATGATTTGGTATAGTAAAACTAAAAGTAACTTGTTCTCACTACAATAAAAGAACCTATTCTGAACTATGTTCGTTTTCTTTAGCCTGCAGAGATACCAATTAATGTAAAAACAATGGACCAGTGTGGCTTGTTAAGTGATGAAAAATATGATTTCCAAATTCGTTGTATCCGTAAAAATCTAACAGGACAATGGAGCGATTGGGGACCAATAACAAGCGTTACCACTTTGGAATCAGGTAAGTTTTATTATCGAGACAAAAGTTACCAATAATCAGTACTACATAAAGGGAATGTGTCATCAGAAAATGACAAATTGTTTAAGGCTACTTTCACACTAGCGTTTTTGCTGGATCCGGTAGGGTTCAGCTAAAACGCCTCCGTTACTGATAATACAACCATCTGCATACCCAAGACGGATTTGTCATAAACTCCATTGAAAGTCAATGGAAGGACGGATCAGTTTTCTATTGTGTCAGAGAAAACTGATCTGTCTCCATTGACTTGTATTGTGCGTCATGATGGATCCGTTTGGTCCGCATCCCAGGACGGAAAGAAAACAGCAGCATACTACGGTTTGCTCTCCGGTATGAGAACGGAACGAAATGCATTTTGGAGCACTCAGTTCTGTTCAGTTACGTTTTGTAGATAACACAAGATCCACCATATACAGTAGGTGATAGCACAGCAAATATCATACAGCATGCCTAAAAAACTCTCCCATATAAGTCAATAGGGTCAACACTTGTCCATTGTGTCTATGGCTCATGTAGCTGATCTCAATGGACAGAACATATTTTAGGCCTAGTGACCACTGTGAAAATTGACATTGACATGAAAAAATAAAATAAAAACACATAAAAATTCTGTAACATAAAATCGTGATTTAAACAATAGGTCTTTTCTGAAGACACGTTCCATTTAATACTGGTAACTTAGTATATAATTATGTATTTGGCAAAAATGACCAGAGTTTAAATGCCCCATTATTTTCCATGTTCTAATTCCTTGCTATTAGCATCTATATAGTAAGCCACTAAAATATTTTTTTTTATCTTCTTGAATACTATTCAAATCATAGTTCCAACTGTAAAATTAGAGACCTGGTGGCGGCTGTTGGAATCTACACATGAGACGCCGTTGAAAATTCAGCTAATGTGGAAGGTATGGTCACACGAACATGCACTAATTTGCTACTATAACGAACAAGAAAAATAGAATATTTGAAATATTAGGTTAATTTTAGTGAAATAGTGTTTGGCTTAAAATATTTAAAGGGAACCTGTCATTTTGAACATAGAGTTGCTGAGCAGATTCATATACAGTAAATCGTTTGTAGGAAAAGATTAAGTATAACATGTATTTTATTCATTTAAATCCCTGCTTTTCTAAGCCTAGGAGCCCATGGGTGGTCCGATGCAGTGACTGTGCATACAGAGATAGCTGCCAATCATTGAGCAGAACTGCCCAAGCTCAGCAGCTTCTGCTCTATACTAAATGGTGGGCATGTACAACGAGACAGGGATTTTTATAACTGTAAATTTTTTTAGGGGCTTTAGGGTAAAGAACTCAGAAAAAAGTTGGAGGAGACACAAAATATTAGTACATGAGAACTTTTATTGCAGATGAGAATTAAGTAAATAAGTAAATATATGAATTAAAATATGGATGGAACCATACCACCAATGACAAAGACATGGAAAGTCACAGAAGGAATAGGAGAAGGAAGATATAAAAAAAAAAGAAGACGATGATGAGAGGAAAAAGACAGACAATATTTTGCTTTAATTATATTAAAGGGAATCTGTCACCAAATACCTCCATAGTGTCAGATGTGCTGTGGTTGCCTGATTCCAACGCTTTTCCCTCATTCCAATCAGTGCTTGCATTCCTGAGAAATCATTCATTTTTTATGTGCAAATGAGCTGTTTGGTGCAATGAGGGCATCACTATTGCACCTCACTTCACAAAAAGCTCTGGATAGATCATCAGCATCTGTCCGGCGGGGGTCTGACACCCGGGACCCCCGCCGATCAGCTGTTTGAGAAGGCAGCGGCGCTCCAGTCGCGCTGCGTCCTTCTCACTGTTTACCGCAGGCCCAGTGACGTCACGACTAGTATCAATGGCCTAGGCGGGTCTAAGCTCTGTTCACTTGAATGGAGCTTAGCCCCGCCCAGGCCAGTTGATACTAGTCGCGACGTCACTAGGCCTGCGGTATACAGTGAGAAGGCCGCGGCGCTGATGGAGCACCGCTGCCTTCTCAAACAGCTGATCGGCGGGGGTCCCTGGTGTCGGACCCCTGCCGATCAGATGCTGATGATCTATCCAGAGAATAGATCTTCAGTTTAAACAAACTGCGGAACCGCTTTAACCAATTCACCTAAAAAGGACATATGATATCATAGTACTATTTATGAAATGACATTCGATGCATTACACATCGTATATATAACTTTGAATGTTCAGTATTAAACTATTTACTTGCACAATTGCAGCTTTTGGGAGTAAAGGATATTGATAAATTTCTTCATTTTCTTCAGAAACTGGAGAAAAATAAGGCTAATGCAGAACATTTGTGGTACATAGTAAGGAACTCCTCTGATCCACGTGAGGCAGACACCATTTTGTGCAACACAACCGTTCTCAATTGTACTATCTCCATGCCTCCTGAAAAGAAGAGTGTCTTTATATGGGCACACAATAAGGCTGGAGCTTCTCCGGAGACAGAGATCTTCCTCACCAGGAATGGTAAGCAGAAAGGAAATCTCAAGAACTGGGTCGGCATCTAGTCAATTGATAAAGAAAATTATAATTTTACTGACAATTTACACTTGTTTTTATTATTATTATTAAAGCACAATTCATTCCATGTCACTGTACATGGAGTATACACTCACCTAAAGAATTATTAGGAACACCTGTTCTATTTCTCATTAATGCGATTATCTGGTCAACCAATCACATGGCAGTTGCTTCAATGCATGTAGTGTTGTGGTCCTGGTCAAAACAATCTCCTGAACTCCAAACTGAATGTCAGAATGGGACAGAAAGGTGATTTAAGCAATTTTGAGCGTGGCATGGTTGTTGGTGCCAGACGGGCCGGTCTGAGTATTTCACAATCTGCTCAGTTACTGGGATTTTCACGCACAACCATTTCTAGGGTTTACAAAGAATGGTGTGAAAAGGGAAAAACATCCAGTATGCGGCAGTCCTGTGGGCGAAAATGCCTTGTTGATGCTAGAGGTCAGAGGAGAATGGGCCGACTGATTCAAGCTGATAGAAGAGCAACGTTGACTGAAATAACCACTCGTTACAACTGAGGTATGCAGCAAAGCATTTGTGAAGCCAGAACACGCACAACCTTGAGGCGGATGGGCTACAACAGCAGAAGACCCCACCGGGTACCACTCATCTCCACTACAAATAGGAAAAAGAGGCTACAATTTGCACAAGCTCACCAAAATTGGACTGTTGAAGACTGGAAAAATGTTGCCTGCTCTGATGAGTCTTGATTTCTGTTGAGACATTCAAATGGTAGAGTCCGAATTTGGCGTAAACAGAATGAGAACATGTATCCATCATGCCTTGTTACCACTGTGCAGGCTGGTGGTGGTGGTGTAATGGTGTGGGGGATGTTTTCTGGGCACACTTTAGGCCCCTTAGTGCCAATTGGCCATCGTTTAAATGCCACGGGCTACCTGAGCATTGTTTCTGACCATGTCCATCCCTTCATGACCACCATGTACCCATCCTCTGATGGCTACTTCCAGCAGGATAATGCACCATGTCACAAACCTCGAATCATTTAAAATTGGTTTCTTAAACATGACAATGAGTTCACTGTACTAAAATGGCCCCCACAGTCAACAGATCTCAACCCAATAGAGCATCTTTGGGATGTGGTGGAATGGGAGCTTCGTGCCCTGGATGTGCATCCCTCAAATCTCCATCAACTGCAAGATGCTATCCAATCAATATGGGCCAACATTTCTAAACAATGCTATCAGCACCTTGTTGAATCAATGCCACGTAGAATTAAGGCAGTTCTGAAGGCAAAAGTGGGTCCAACACCGTATTAGTATGGTGTTCCTAATAATTCTTTAGGTGAGTGTATATACATAATAAAGAACAACTGCCATAAGCATGAACAAGACGAGTTACCAACTGGTACAGGAGGAGAGAGGACCCTACCAGGGCTTACAATCTATAGCTCCAAACCAACTAGATTTAGCTTCCTGTAGATAAGTGTGAACAACACATTAGGAATTTAAAACTGTTGGGATTCTTTGCCTTTTTTATATTTTGTTGGTAAAATCATAAAGTGCTGATGTTTAACGCAGGTCTATGATATCCCAGGGCTGGCTCTAGCAGTGTTTGCATGTAAACTAAAATTTATCCCAGTCTCTAGCTGTCGTAGATTTCAGTCTTCTTTTACGCCACAAAACTGGCGTAAAAGAAGACAAATATGCCTGGCCTATTGGTCCCGCTCCCTCCTGCCCTCGCCACGTCTACTTTTTGGGTAGTGGAAAAATGCCACTTACGCAAAAATATTTGCACAAGTGGTGGGAAAAAGACACAAACAGTGTTTGCAGTTTTCTTCCACCAGAAAACTGGAGTGGGGGATGCAATAAATTCACTCCTATGAGCATATCCACAACTATTAAAAGGTCATCTGTCAGCAGATCAGTACCTATGAAACTGGCTGACCTGTTACATGTTGGCAGCTGAAGGCATATGTGCCCGCATTGCTGAGAAAAATTATGTTTTATTGTATGCAAATGAGCCTCTAGGCGGAGGCATTGCTGTTATACCTAGAGGCTCTGCTCTCTCTGCAACTGTCACGCCCACTCTACTTTGACAGGGCAAGGCAGTGTAAATGTCATCACAGCCAGTGTCATAGGTACAATTCTGCTGACAGATGCCCTTTAACACCAATCTTAATCACAAAGGGTAGAAGCGGGAGATTGGTGAGGCGACTATAATCTCGGTTATGTTTTTAAAGCATTTTCAGCCCATGGCCAAGCTTTTTTATTCTGTTTGAAAACCCCTTTATTATTGTCGGTAGTGAGCTTGCCTATATAGAAGTGATTGTGAGAATAATTTGATCAACCAGAATTTTCCTGATATCTGATAGACCTAAATCTATTATTTTAATCTAGCAGAAAATGTTACAAAATGCCTTTCATCTGTTACTATAGGAGCACCGGTGTCTAAAATGCAAGTGTCTTCTGATGGTGATTCCAGCTTGCAAGTAACTTGGGATCCTCAGGCTTCAGCTAATGGTTATCTAGTGGAGTGGTATAAAAGTTTGGAGCTGCCTGACTGTGAAATATACTGGAAAACTGAACAGAAAGCAGGCAGAAGCTCAGTTCTGCATGGTAAGAGATAGTGGCACTTATATAAACAGTGATATAGATTTTTTTAGCAGAACTGTCACTTCCTACAGACTATGGCGGTGCTGTATAAGGCTAGTTTCATACTAGCGCTAAACCGGAACAGCCTACTGGAGTTCATTGCATCCAGCACAGCCGGATACTACCTTTCCCCACCAGTCCCATTGACTATAATAGGACCCAGTGAGCATCTGGCCTGTTTCCAGCATTAGTGCAAGAATTCGACTGAATCTCGGCAATAATGTCGGAATCAGGCCATCAGTAAATCAGGAATCAGCACCCCGCTGGGTACTATTATAGTCAATGGGGCCTTGTGGTGCTGTGGAAGTTTCCAGCTGTGCTGGATGTGATAAACTCCAGCAGGCTGTTCCTCTACTGAAACAGCCTACCGGAATAGTTTAGTGCTAGTGTGAAACTAGCCTAAGCAATTGAATTTGTTATATTTTTACTTTTTATAGAATGGTTCACTTAATAAGAGATTATTTTGTCTGATTACTCTGTCTGATTACTCTGTCTGATTGTTTTAAGTATGGGTCTGTTGTGGATACCATAAAATGTCAATTGGAGCTCATTTAAAGGGCCTTCATAGAGGCCAATGCAAGCTGCATTGGGGCCAAATGATCGTTTGTTACCCATACAGTTTGAATATTGTTGGCAACACATTTCTATTTACGTGGGAGATGTGCTGCCAACAAGCAATGATCTTTTTGGCTACATAAAAGGTCTGATATGTTGTCAAATGAGTGTTTTCTCATTTGTTGGTTGATCTGTGGGGTGTTTAGATGGGCTGATCATCGGTCCATGTAAAAGGGCCTTAACTCCAAACCACTTGGACCCTTTACTGTTGTTGGTTTAATGATAATTTATTTTCAGTGGTCTGTGAAAACTAGTTGTTAGAGACGTGCTTTCTGACTATGCCATTTAAAAGGTCCTATTAGGGGATGTATCCCAGGCAAGCTGTGTCTGAAAAGAATCAGATAAAAAGTATATTTATACCATGCTGGTGCCAGACAAGGGCAAAAGCAGATGGGCAGCAGCCAAGACCTAATCTTTACCATTTAAGATTCTTGGGTTGCTCTCTTATGTGACTAGTGTATTATTTCATGAAAAGCTGGGGACCAACAAATATGCCCACCACTACAGTATTCACAGCGGTTGTCTTGATGCTTGGCCCGACTATGAAAATAAATTTTATCTAATTGTGCAGTGTGAAAGCTGTGATAATCTAACACTGCATATCTGGACAGACTAGAAATTAAGGAGTATACGATGACAGCCATTATGAGTACAATAATGGTGGCTATATTAGTTCTTATCCAACTGGATACACAATGGGCCATGTGATACAAGAGAACAACATGAGGATATTATTATTTTTTTTTTTACTTTTTATAAGAAAAGGAGTGGGCTACAATGCAAATCCATTTGAATTACCATATTCCAGAATGTCCACCAATGTGTTCATTTTCCAGATATTCAACCATTCCAAAAGTACACTGTGAGACTATATCCATTGTATAACGACTCTACAGGAATGGCCAGGGAGACTGAGGTGTACTTAAAAGAAGGAGGTAATGTACAGCTGCATCCACTCAAATATCAGATCATACATCTCATATGTGGATTTCATTAATAAAAATGAGGAACGAAAAGAAGCAAATGTACTGAAGGATTGTTTATAAGACACTCATAGTATCAGATTGTAAATTTACAGTAACATATGAATTGACTAAAGGTACTATCTCTTCTGTAGGTGTAGTCCATTATAGTATGTAGTAACTCATAAATGAAAACCACCTAAATTGATAACGTTTTATCATACACATAGTCAACACAAGGTTAGTGGCCCAAGGCCTTTCTTCTTTCTGCTGTTTGACAAACATGATCTGTAAGGTGCAGTGGGTGATGGTGTATCAACGCTATAAGGAATGCCTATCGTTTATATTTTACATTTTCTTTCATAGCACCAGATTTTTCTCCAAAAATCACATTGTTAACTGTCAGCAAATCCCAGGCAACGGTGCAATGGAAGCCAATTCCGGAGCAAAGATGCAATGGATTTATTACCAACTACACTGTTTTCTGGATTGACACGAGTGGAAGAGAGCACAGTAAGATTTCTCATATTCCTTAGCAACAGCAGAAAAAGATGCCTTGGTATATTCTGTCATGATTACTTACCTCCTGACCCAAGAGTTAGGGTTCATACATATATATCTGCCTTTTTTTAAATCAATCTTTAACAAAATAATAAAAAGATAATGATGTTGATTGATGCTAATTTATGCTGACTTTAATGTCCAACTTCACAACCTAGTTTTAGCTTAAAATGTATAAAATTGGGCAAAAGTAGTGGACAGACTACAGGTCCTTCTAAAAAAAATTAGCATATTGTGATAAAGTTCATTATTTTCTGTAATGTACTGATAAACATTAGACTTTCATATATTTTAGATTCACTACACACACCTGAAGTAGTTCAAGCCTTTTATTGTTTTAATATTGATGATTTTGGCATACAGCTCATGAAAACCCAAAATTACTATCTAAAAAAAAAAATTAGCATATTTCATCCGACCAATAAAAGAAAAGTGTTTTTAATACAAAAAAAGTCAACCTTCAAATAATTATGTTCAGTTATGCACTCAATACTTGGTCGGGAATCCTTTTGCAGAAATGACTGCTTTAATGCAGCGTGGCATGGAGGCAATCAGCCTGTGGCACTGCTGAGGTGTTATGGAGGCCCAGGATGCTTCGATAGCAGCCGTAAGCTCATCCAGAGTGTTGGGTCTTGCGTCTCTCAACTTCCTCTTCCCAATATCCCACAGATTCTCTATGGGGTTCAGGTCAGGAGAGTTGGCAGGCCAATTGAGCACAGTAATACCATGGTCAGTAAACCATTTACCAGTGGTTTTGGCACTGTGAGCAGGTGCCAGGTCGTGCTGAAAAATGAAATCTTCATCTCCATAAAGCTTTTCAGCAGATGGAAGCATGAAGTGCTCCAAAATCTCCTGATAGCTAGCTGCATTGACCCTGCCCTTGATAAAACACAGTGGACCAACACCAGCAGCTGACATGGCACCCCAGACCATCACTGACTGTGGGTACTTGACACTGGACTTCAGGCATTTTGGCATTTCCCTCTCCCCAGTCTTCCTCCAGACTCTGGCACCTTGATTTCTGAATGACATGCAAAATTTGCTTTCATCCGAAAAAAGTACTTTGGACCACTGAGCAACAGTCCAGTGCTGCTTCTCTGTAGCCCAGGTCAGGCGCTTCTGCCGCTGTTTCTGGTTCAAAAGTGGCTTGACCTGGGGAATACGGCACCTGTAGCCCATTTCCTGCACACGCCTGTACACGGTGGCTCTGGATGTTTCTACTCCAGACTCAGTCCACTGCTTCTGCAGGTCCCCCAAGGTCTGGAATCAGTCCTTCTCCACAATCTTCCTCAGGGTCCGGTCACCTCTTCTCGTTGTGCAGCGTTTTCTGACACACTTTTTCCTTCCCACAGACTTCCCACTGAGGTGCCTTGATACAGCACTCTGGGAACAGCCTATTCGTTCAAAAATGTCTTTCTGTGTCTTACCCTCTTGCTTGAGGGTGTCAATGATGGCCTTCTGGACAGCAGTCAGGTCGGCAGTCTTACCCATGATTGCGGTTTTGAGTAATGAACCAGGCTGGGAGTTTTTAAAAGCCTCAGGAATCTTTTGCAGGTGTTTAGAGTTAATTAGTTGATTCAGATGATTAGGTTAATAGCTCGTTTAGAGAACCTTTTCATGATATGCTAATTTTTTTAGATAGGAATTTTGGGTTTTCGTGAGCTGTATGCCAAAATCATCAATATTAAAACAATAAAAGGCTTGAACTACTTCAGTTGTGTGTAATGAATCTAAAATATATGAAAGTCTAATGTTTATCAGTACATTACAGAAAATAATAAACTTTAGCACAATATGCAAATTTTTTTAGAAGGACCTGTACATAGGCCTTGTTTGTTGTCTGTTACTATGGAGACAGTTCTGCATAACAGCGGTAAACACAAAACTAAAGGCAATTATTAACAAAGAATGCTTTCAAAGTTGCTTCATTTTAGATGCATTAGTAAAATGCTGTAAAAATGTTGTAGCCTTAAAGACCCTTCTAAAGACAGCAATATATTCATCCTATTTAAAAGGGTTATTGATAGTTATTGATATGGACATATAGATACGCTCTTCCCTGGCACACTTAAAGGGGTTTTGACACTTCAGCAAGTGGCATTTATCATGTAGAGAAAGTTAATACAAGCCACTAACTAATGTACTGTTATTATCTATATTGCTTCCTTTGCTGGCTGGACCCATTTTTTCCATCAAATTATACACTGCTCGTTTCCATGGTTACGACCACCCTGTAATCCATCAGTGATGCTCGTGCTTGCACACTATAGGAAAATATGCCAGCCTTTCTGGCGGCTGGGACCAGGGGAGCTCACAAAGGCTGGTGCTTTTTCTATAGTGTACAGTCGTGGCCAAAAGTTTTTAGAATTACATAAATATTGGAAATTGGAAAATTTGCTGCTTAAGTTTTTATAATAGCAATTTGCATACACTCCAGAATGTTATGAAGAGTGATCAGATGAATTGCACAGGCCTTCTTTGCCATGAAAATTAACTTTCCACTGCATTTCATTGCTGTCATTAAAGGACCTGCTGAGATCATTTCAGTAATCGTCTTGTTAACTCAGGTGAGAATGTTGACGAGCACAAGGCTGGAGATCATTATGTCAGGCTGATTGGGTTAAAATGCCAGACTTGACCTGTTAAAAGGAGGGTGATGCTTGAAATCATTGTTCTTCCATTGTTAACCATGGTGACCTGCAAAGAAACGTGTGCAGCCATCATTGCGTTGCATAAAAATGGCTTCACAGGCAAGGATATTGTGGCTACTAAGATTGCACCTCAATCAACAATTTATAGGATCATCAAGAACTTCAAGCAAAGAGATTCAATTCTTGTTAAGAAGGCTTCAGGGCGTCCAAGAAAGTCGAGCAAGTGCCAGGATTGTCTCCTTAAGAGGATTCAGCTGTGTGATCGGAGTGCCACCAGTGCAGAGCTTGCTTAGGAATGGCAGCAGGCAGGTGTGAGCGCATCTGCACGCACAGTGAGGCGAAGACTTTTGGAAGATGGCCTGGTGTCAAGAAGGGCAGCAAAGAAGCCACTTCTCTCCCCAAAAAAACCCATCAGGGACAGATTGATCTTCTGCAGAAAATATAGTGAATGGACTGCTAAGGACTGGGGCAAAGTCATATTCTCCAATGAAGCCTCTTTCCGATTGTTTGGGGCATCAGGAAAAAGGCTTGTCCGGAGAAGAAAAGGTGAGCGCTACCATCAGTCCTGTGTCATGTCAACAGTAAAGCATCCTGAGACCATTCATGTGTGGAGTTGCTTCTCATCCAAGGGAGTGGGCTCACTCACAATTTTGCCCCAAAACACAGCCAAGAATGGTACCAAAACACCCTCCAACAGCAACTTCTTCCAACAATCCAACAACAGTTTGGTGAAGAACAATGCATTTTCCAGCACGATGGAGCACCGTGCCATAAGGCAAAAGTGATAACTAAGTGGCTTGGGGTCCAAAACATTGACATTTTGGGTCCATGGCCTGGAAACTCCCCAGATCTTAATCCCATTGAGAACTTGTGGTCAATACTCAAGAGGCGGGTGGACAAACAAAAACTTACTAATTCTGACAAAGAAGTGATTATGAAAGAATGGGTTGCTATCTGTCCTGTTCTCACAACATGTACCCCCGGGGTCTATATGCAGTTCAACAGGCAGATATCACCATTCTACTAGTTAATAAGATGAGACTTCTTTCTGTAATCTGTGGCTTTATTAACCGGCAGTAGATAAGGTAAACTATAGGAAAATTAACATACAAGAACTGAGTATACAGCACAATGTACACAAAACCAATACAAAAACATAAATAAATCCCTTACCGACGATGCTTTAGTAAGAGACACACAATGTGCAGCTGCTCCTTCCATGAGGTGAGGAGAAAAAGGAAGCAGGAGCTTGTCTCTTTCCCAGAAAGCACTGTGAGCAGGAAGTCAGGTGACCTAATGAATATGCATAACCTAAAAAGGCAGAAGATGCACTTACAGCTAAACGTCACTAGATGGTGCTGAAGGCACACACATGAGCACTCACATTAACAAACTATGAAAGAAGACAGTACACTCCCCGCTTGACATCAGCCGATGTCACCATTAGAGTCCTCAACAGGTAACAGTAGGATTAGTTCGGAAGTAGGTCTGATAAACAGTTTGGTCTCATTCTGTTTGAAAATCTTGACCTCTACTTTACGGACATGTCCGTCTTCACTTGGGAACACTTTAGTAATGAGGCCCAAAGGCCAATAATTTCTTTGAGCCTGAGAGTCTTTAACAAGAACAATGTCATCAGGTTTTAGGTTGGGCTTAACTGTGTGCCATTTGGTTCTTGTCTGTAAGGTGGGAAGATATTGCCTCTTCCACCTATTCCAGAAGGTATCGGCAAGGCCTTGCACTTGTCTCCATTGGCGTTTGTAGAGATCTTTGGTGCCAAACTCTCCAGAAGGAGCACTCACTATACCAGTCTTTTGGGTAAGTAGAGAGGCAGGCGTAAGCAGTACTGGATCTCCTGGGTCATTTGATATCGGAGCCAAGGGTCTGGCATTGATAATGGCTGAGACTTCGGCCATAAAGGTTGTAAGGCATTCATGAGAGAGTCTAGCATTACCCACTTGTAGGAAAATAGAGTTCAAGATTCTACAGGCTATGTGTGCTAAGCAGGTGATAGCTCGCACAAGTGACTTCCAGGTGGAAAACCTGATGAAACGGTGGCTACCGAGCTGATTGTACGAATTTACAGTGAGTAGTACAGATACCTGGGGGCGGATTTCTTTGTCAGAATCTGCATCTAACAGCTCATATGAGTCACAGGCAGAAGAATGTTCTGAGTTGTATAGAAAAGCAGGACCCGTGAACCAAACTGTGTTCTTAAGGTGACTAGCAGCAACTGACCTGGTTGCTAAGTCTGCTGGGTTATGGTCAGTAGGTACAAAGTGCCATTGCTTTGGGATAGTGGACCTCCTGATTCTTAACACTCGGTTGTTAACGTAAACGTAAAAACGCCTAGTTTGGTTGTAAATGTAGCCCAGGACCACTTTACTGTCTGTATAAAACTCGGTGTCTCGAATCTCTAGGTTTATCTCTGTTGTAATTAATTCCGCTAGTTCAACGGCTAGTACAGCGGCACAGAGTTCTAGCCTGGGTATTGTATGTTCGAGAAGTGGTGCGAGTTTTGCTTTGCCCATGACAAACCCTGTGTGGCACTGACCTTTGTTATCTATAGTTTTAAGATACGCTACAGCGGCAATTGCTTTGATGGACGCATCAGAGAATACATAGAGTTTTTGTGTTTTTACTTCTGTGGATGGCACAGGAGCGTAAGAACGTGGAACATGCAGGCTAGATAAAGTCTTTAGGGAGTTTCTCCACTCTATCCATAGGTTTCTTTTTTCAGGGGATAGTGGGTGATCCCAATCCAATGTTTCCTGAGTTAAGTCTCTAAGTAGCGATTTGCCCTGGATTGTAACAGGGGCAGTGAATCCTAAGGGATCATAAAGACTGTTTAAGGCAGACAGGACACCTCTACAGGTAAAGGGCTTCTCTTCCTGGCTGACTTGGAAGGTAAACGTATCTGATTTTAGATCCCAGAGGAGACCAAGGCTACGTTGTATAGGAAGGGAGTCAGTCCCTAAGTCTAAGCTCTGTAGGTCATTTGAATGGTCTTGAGAGGGAAATGCTTCTATCAGCTGCTTACTATTAGAGGCTATTTTGTGGAGTCTCAGGTTTGAGCATGCAAGCATTTCTTGAGCTCCCTTAAGGAGACTTATTGCATCCTCAACAGTGGGTAGTGATTTTAGACAGTCATCTACATAAAAGTCTCTTTCTACGAATTGTCTGACGTCTGACCCATATTCTAGTTCGCCTTCCTGAGCAGAATGTCTAAGACCATAAGTTGCAACTGCAGGGGAGGGGCTGTTACCAAAGATATGTACCCGCATGCGGTACTCCGCAATATCTTTTGTGGGGTCATTGTCAACAAACCAAAGAAATCTTAAGAAGTTTCTGTGTTCCTCTTTAACGAGAAAGCAATGAAACATCTGCTGAATGTCTGCCATGAAGGCAACAGAGTCTTTGCGAAAACGAAGCAGTACTCCTAGGAGCTTGTTGTTAAGATCTGGACCTGAGAGCAGGACGTCGTTTAAGGAGACGCCTTCATATTTTGCACTAGAGTCAAACACTACTCTAATTTGGCCCGGTTTCTTTGGGTGGTAAACCCCGAATATGGGTAAATACCAACATTCTTCTGAGTTTTTAAGGGTAGGAGCTACCTCAGCATGACCATTCTCAAATATTTTCCTCATGAAAGTAAAGAAGTGGTCTTTCATTTCTGGTTTCTTGTGGAAGCTACGCCTTAGAGAGACAAAACGTCTGTAGACTTGCTCTCTGTTGTTAGGCAAACGTTGCCTTTGAGGCCTGAAGGGAAGGGGTGCTACCCAACTATTTGTTTCATCCTTAGTGATTTCCTTTTGCATGGTTTCTAAAAACAATCTGTCTTCGTGGGACATTGCTACCTGATTGTCCTCCTTGGTCCTTTGGAACACTGAGCAACCTAAGTGGTCTTTGTCACTGTCACAAGCTATGTCGTGGTCTACAGAGTCTATGAAAGAACAAGGTAGTTGAGTACTATGTGGCAATTCCTTTATGAGGAAGTTGTTTTTACATGGTTGGAAGATAGAGGGACTTCCATTATCTAATGTGCTTGTAAGCATGCTATTAATGGAAGTTGGTTTGTGTATGCTTCCTAAGCAGACATCTCCTACTATGACCCATCCTAAGTCATGCCTTTGGGCATAAGGAGCATGATGTGGGCCATTAATCTGCTCTCTAGTTTTATGAACTTGTAAGATATCTCTCCCCAGGAGTAGGATTATCTGAGCGTTAGGATCAAGTTTTGGTAAGAGATGGGCTATACGCTGTAAATGGGGGTGATGTATGGCTACCTCTGGTGTAGGGATCTCGTGTCTATTATCAGGGATTTGGTTACATTCAGTAATAGTTGGTAAGGAAAGACACGTTTTACCATCTATGGACTCAATTAGGTAACCACTAGCTCTCCTCCCCGCTGTTTCTACAGTACCTGCACAGGTCTTCAGAGAGTAAGGAGTGTTGGGCCCTTTGATGTTGAAAATGTCAAAGAAAGTAGATTTGGCTAGGGACGCATTACTTTGGTCATCTAGGATGGCGTAAACATTGATGGCTTTGTCTCTGCAGCCCTTTGGGTATACTTTTGTTAGGCAGATTTTTGAGCAGGACCTGCCGCCTATGAGACCTTTACAGACTTCAGTGCATTGTGAAGTAACTGCTGGTGGGTTAGCTTCAGAGGTACTTTCCTCCCCGCCATGCTCTCTGGCACTGTTACTCTGTGATGAGGTCCATGGGGAAGGCCCAGCATGTAGGGCCGTGTTGTGATCTGAGTTGTTGCATTCTGTGCATTTTACACTAACCTGACAGTCTTTGGCAATATGTGATGTAGATGAGCAGCACTTGTAGCAAATGCGGTTCTCTTTGAGGAAGGCTTTGCGATCTCCTATGGACATTTCTCTAAAGGCTCTGCACTTCAGAAGAGGGTGTGGCTTCTTGTGTAGAGGGCACTGCTTACCAGGATCTTTGACTGTTTCGTGGCTGGGGGAGCTGTAATGCCTGTAAGAATCTGCAGGTGAAATGTTAGTTTTGTGCACTGCCACTGATCCTTTATGTGGTCTATGGTCATAGGGAGTGGCACAAGACTGTGATAGATCAAAGCTAGGGTCATTACGAATATTAGCTTCTAGCCTTACAAAGTCAACAAATACACTGAAGGGAGGGAATGGCACATTGTAGGTATGTTTGTACCTTGACCCGTGGGAGACCCATTTCTCCTGTAGGTTGTGGGGAAGCTTTAATACAATAGGTTTGACACCTCTGGCAGTGTCGAGGAAAGCAAGCCCCGGTAAGTCCCCTTCGGCTTTGGCAACCTGTAATTCCATCAGTAGATCACTTAAATCCCTAAGTTTCTGGAACCCTTTGCTAGATATTTTAGGGAATTCGTCAATTCTTTTAAACAATGCATCCTCTATGACCTCTGCAGAACCATAACATTCATCAAGTCTATCCCAGATCATTTTTAGGCCAATCTCTGGGTAGTTTATATTAATATCCCTGATTCTCTTGGCATGTTCTACAGAGTCTTTTCCAAGCCGATCTACAAGGAAGTCTATCTCCTCACTGTATGACAGACCCAAGTCTTTTGTAATGTTATAAAAGGAGGCCCGCCATGCTCTATAGTTTTCAGGGCGATCACTGAACTTCGCCAGTCCCTTTGTAACTAGCTCACGTTTAGTAAAGAACCTGGCAAAGTCTATTGTGCTCTGGTTACTACTAAGGTTGGTTGGAGGTGGAAGGTCACAGTGAGAGTGTGGTGTGCGATCATACCTGTATGGAGTCTCTGACTTAGGCCAGCCCATGTCATACCGTCTTGTGGGATAAGGTGGCTCTGCAGGCTGGACTGGAAGCTGGCTTCCGTGGTGTGCAGGGAAGTTAGCTGGAGTTTTGTCACGTGGCTCTGGGCTCTCTTGTTTGTAGGACTGGGTTCCGAGCGTTACTCTTTCTTTTGGACGGTACGATTGCTCTGTGGCATAGGTGACATCTTCGGTTCCAGGGAATGGATCGGCATTGCTGTTTGGTCTGGAGTGTTGACGGACGTACTCTGAAGTGCGTTGTACAGGATCTTGCTGGCCGAGTTCTGGACTAAGCACACTGCGGTGACTTCCGGTTTTCGGGTATTCCATTGCTTCCAAGAACTCTGCTTCAGCTATGGCGGCTGCCGTTTCTTTCTCTACGGCGAGTTTCTCTAGCTTTGCATCTAAGAGGACCTGTTGCTTTGCTTTCTCAGCCCTTTCTTCTTTCATCTTCATTTCTTGTTCGGCAAAGGCTGCTTTGACCTTCGCGGCTTCTGCCTTTGCGCGGGCAATGGCGGCTGCATTGCTAACGGAAGATGATTTGGTGGAACCATCCTTCCCTGATCTTGTCTTGTAGCTTGATACTGTGCTACGCGACATGGTGTTGATGAAGACACTTAACCGCGTGGAGACTACTGTGCTGTGGAATGCCGGTCGCTGTGCTTAGAGAGCGGTCACAGTATGCAATCAAATGTGTCTACATTGCTTGAAGCGGCTATCTCCTTGCAGCACTGGACTGTATAGAAGTCGCTGTAGTGTCCGTCTGCAGATATTGCGTGGACCGTAACAGACTTCTGTGTAGTCAGGTGTGCTTCTCTCGCTAGAAGTCGTCGTTTACTGTCCTGTTCTCACAACATGTACCCCCGGGGTCTATATGCAGTTCAACAGGCAGATATCACCATTCTACTAGTTAATAAGATGAGACTTCTTTCTGTAATCTGTGGCTTTATTAACCGGCAGTAGATAAGGTAAACTATAGGAAAATTAACATACAAGAACTGAGTATACAGCACAATGTACACAAAACCAATACAAAAACATAAATAAATCCCTTACCGACGATGCTTTAGTAAGAGACACACAATGTGCAGCTGCTCCTTCCATGAGGTGAGGAGAAAAAGGAAGCAGGAGCTTGTCTCTTTCCCAGAAAGCACTGTGAGCAGGAAGTCAGGTGACCTAATGAATATGCATAACCTAAAAAGGCAGAAGATGCACGTACAGCTAAAGGTCACTAGATGGTGCTGAAGGCACACACATGAGCACTCACATTAACAAACTATGAAAGAAGACAGTACACTATCAGTCAGGAATTGGCCCAGAAGTTGATTGACAGCATGCCCAGGCGAATTGCAGAGGTCCTGAAAAAGAAGGGCCAACACTGCAAATACTGACTCTTTGCATAAATGTCATGTAATTGTCGATAAAAGCCTTTGAAACGTATGAAGTGCGTGTAATTATATTTCACTACATCACAGAAACAACTGAAACAAAGATCTAAAGGCAGTTTAGCAGCAAACTTTGTGAAAACTAATATTTGTGTCATTCTCAAAACTTTTGGCCACGACTGTACAAGCACGGCCACGCTGATGGGTTGCAGGGTGGTCGTAACCATGGAAAAAAGCAGTGTATAATGTGATGGAAAAATTAATTCAGCCAACAAAGGAAGCAATATGGGTAATAACAATACATTAGTAAGTGCCTTGTATTAACTTTCTCTACGTAATAAATGCTTTGCAATGCTATTTGCTTAAGTGACAAAACCACTTTAAGCTGTCCAGGTATTACATGGATGCCCTTTCATCTGAATAGCTGTCATGTAATGAATGCAGACCCATCCATTGGCCCAAAAAATATACAATGCAACAGCACTCTGCATACCAAATAAAGTACAATAATGCCAAAACAATAGAAAGTAGTGAACCCACACTATATGATACCTCTTTGGTGCCGGCCTCCATTATGTTCAAGGAATGCAGGTTCCACTAGCATGCTGAGCCCACTCTGTATTCCACCTTTCCTGGTGCCAAATGGCCACCAATACATACAGGTAGAGTAGGCTACAGCTTTATAGCTATACTAATTAAAATCAGCCTATAGGAGTGCACGACCAACAGAGTCAGCCACACCTCCAATACAAACTGCAAAGAAAAATTGGGGGTCAGTCAGCACATCCAGTGCACAGGTGCGTGTTGCCATGGCTGAAAGCACAAAGGCAAAGAAATATACAATGCAACAGCACTCTGCAAACCAAATAAAGTACAATAATGGCAGAATAATAGAAAGTATTCTGGTGCTAATGCTACGCTAATAAATTTGAGAAACTTGGTATCATATAGTGTGGGTTCAGCATGCATGTGGAGCCTGCATCCCCTGAATATAATGGAGGCCATTTTGGCACCATAAGAGGCATAATATAATGTGGGCTCGGCATGCATGTGGAACCTGCATTCCCTGAATGTAATGGAGGCCAGTATAGCACCAGTTAATGTGGTATTTAGTGTTGGGTTCCCGTCTTACTGAGATCGCCTTGACGTTTGGCAGACGGCTCCAAATAATTTTGTACAAAATGATTTGCCAAGCATCTCAAATTTATTAGTGTAGCATGAGCACCAGAATACTTTCTATTATTTTGGCATTATTGTACTTTATTTGGTTTGCAGAGTGCTGCTGCATTGTATATTGTTTTGCCATGGCAACACTCACCTGCGTACTGGATGTGCTGACTGACCCCAAATTTTTCTTTTCTGTCTGCATCCATTGCATCCATTAAACATGTCCTATTCTTTTTCATTTGGCGGACAAGGATAGGCATTTCTATCATGGACTGCCTGTTATGTTCCGCAAATTACGGAACTCACACGACAGGCATCTGTGTTTTGCGGATCCGCAATTTGCGGACTGCAAAACACTGTGCGGTCGTGTGAATGAGTCCTTAAACAGAAGTTCAAATGTTCAAAATGTCCAATGAAGAAAGTATAAAGCGTCAGAATATACCATAGTGTTAATCATTTTGCTGTAATTCATTTAAACCCTTGAACAATCTAAAACCCAAAAGATTCCTCTCTCTCTTGTGACTACTTAACTATATTGATGACTACGTAGTTCCTAGCAGATGGCAGTGTGTTGTAACCTGGGCTACAACTCATCTGTGGACAGACTGATAAGGGAAACTGCTGGAGTTTTACATTTTACAAATGACTACTCTCAGGAGAGCTTAATGGTTACAAAATCTCAGCGAAAAATTCAATGAGTTACAAAAATATTAAGAAGCACTTGTTAAACTTCACTGAAAAATTTCCATAAGAAAAACTAATATGCAACTATCTCATTGGGGTCACAATTAATTAAATGTACTTTAACCCCTCAATGACTGGGCAAGGGAGCTGGCGTAGATTCAGAAGCGGCAGTGGATCTGCCGAAGTTATGTAGAGATCGGCGCCTCCATATAACTTCGTCGGATTCACCGCCAGCGCAGGGGCTTATAAAGACCGGCGTTTAAAACAGTATTAATAAATAACCCTTATAAGTTTCTATGAAGACCAGCCACAGGCAGGCAGTGTTGAGTGAACTTGTGTTTTAAGTTCAGCGTCTAAAGTTTGGGTTATTGAAGAATCGCATTACGGATTCTAAATTCCTTTATGGTCCGTGGTAGCAGAATCCATAACGCGATTCTTCGATAACCCGAACCTGAACTTTAGACGCCGAGCTTAAAACACAAGTTCGCTCAACACTAATAGAGACTAATGCGCAGAAGCCTTCTGTCACTCAGGGGGACAGAGGCTGCCACCCACTGAATCCAGCTACCCCAATTCTTGTAAGGGGGAGCTGGTGCACAGGCGGGACCGTGTGCTCCTGTTTTTTGACCGCCCAGATGCTGGGTCACATTTGAGGGGTTAAATGTATACGATCAATGATGTTGTCGATCACATACATTAGCCCCAATCAACTGCTGTTTAAGGGCTCATTCAGGCGACCGCATATTTGTGTCAGCATCTGTATGCGGACCCATTCATTTCACTGCATGCTGTCCGCATCCATACTTCTGTTCCGTGGCCTCGCAAAAAAAGATAGAACATGTCCTATTTTTGTCCATTTTTGCAGACAACAATGGGCATTTCCATCATAGGGCCTGACGTTCCTTTCTTCAAAATGTGGAACACACACAGACAGTATCCGTTGTGGGGATTCGCTCTGGTAGGCGGGTTAGCGGACGCATTATAGAGGCAATGGACCAGGTTTTAAATCAATCTTCAGTGTTTATTCACACGCATAACATAACAGAACAGCCCCTTTTCAGGCTTGGTGCTTGTTCACACACAGAAAAAACAAAATAACATTCACCTGGTATCCTGGGTGTCAGTTCACACCCGACTGAATGCTCAGCCTCAGAAAGTCAGAAAGTCCATTTGCAGGCTGTAAGGCAGCCTGCTCGCCTGACACACAGCCTTCAGACCTCAGCACAGAGAGCTCCCAAAACCACAGCTTCACTGTGAAGTGGAAGATAATCTCCCCAGCTGAGACTGCTGGCTGGGTTTTTATCCCAGCCAAAACCCAGCCTGGAGCGTGGGGATTAGCCACCCACCCTGCACTTTGGCTGCTCCCAATAAGAGCTGGCCCGGATCGGCTTTACAGCCATACTAACTAACAAATAGTGTCAGTCAGCACTAACTGCCGCTGACACTTAAAATACCGGCTCTTACCTTACCGAGGCCAGTAACACATACCTTCCGTCAATGACGGACCCTTGCGCCTTCCTACACCATGTGTATCGGAATTCGATCGGAATTTATTTGCGGCGAATCGCGTTAAAAACATCTATTTCCTGGCTGCAGAGAGCCTATATAGTGGCGTAGAACACTGTGCCTTGTAGTAGTACGCATAGGGAGTCTCCTGTAGTAGTGAAACAATACTGTGTGTCACTATGACACGCACATGACAGGTGTCGCTCTTAGAATCACTGCACACTTCACTTATTTGGGCAGTTAAGAGGCCAAAACCGCACAAATAACTCAAGTGTGAACTCAGCCTTACAGGTCGATGTTGGCGCCAGGTATAAAGAACGGTGCAGAGGCCCAAGATCCTACTGTAGCGTGAAAGAGCGCACTCGTTTTACACCGTCGTCAGCTGATTCCACATAGATGTCTACAGAACCTGTTCTATTAAACTCTTATACAAGTAGAGTCCCCCTGACAGAGTGAAGAGGGTGTCAGCAGTAAGTTTGTGTTGATGTCACTGATTATTTTGCCCTTCCTCTGATCCGTCAGGACAATAACCCCCCAAAAAACTGATTCTGTCTGTTGAGCAGGAGCAGCATGAGGAGGCCACAGAGTGGCCCAGTGACATAGTGTTGATTTAGCAGCAGCATGAGGAGGGCACAAAGTGGCACAATGACAGAGTATGGAGGTGGCAGTAGCAGCATGAGGAGACCTGACTGGTGAGATGGCAGCAGCATCAGGAGACCACAGAGTGACCCTGTGACAGAGTGGGGAGATGGGTGGTAATAACAGTACCTGCTGACGATGGTGGGTGTAAGAAGGAGCACTTGGCATCAGATGTGTGGCATCAGGCGGGTGGCAGCATCAGAATAGTAGCTGAGGCAGGTAGCCAGAAGAAACAGGTCTCTTTTGTCAAGGTTTGGGTGAGGCAGCATGGATGATCTACTCTGATGCATCAGGCATTGGTGGGTGGAAATCCTGGCTGATTCATGCCTGATTCATCTTGACAAAGGTCAGTCTCTCCACATTTTAGGTGGACAGGCAAGTTCTCCTTGGGGTAACTATGGACCCCGCCGCACTAAACACCCACTCTGATGCCACACTAATAACTGGGCAGGACAGCTCTTCCAGGGCAAACTCAGCCAGTTAAGGCCACAAATCCAGTTTGGCTTCCCAGTAGTCCAGCAGATCTTCAATGTGAGATGGCAGGGTGCTGTCCAAGTATGCCACCACCTGCTGGTTCAGGTTCTGCTCCAGGTCTAGCTGCTGCTGCTGGTGAGTAGTTTCTTCACTAGGCGGGTTAAGAAAGCTGCTCATCATCTACTCTAGACTCAAGCTGCTGCTGATGGAGCTGGTACTGCTCCTACCCCTCCACCCTGCCACAGCAGCCATGGCAGTGGAACGAGAGAGCGGTCAGACCTGTGAAAGGATGGACGATGGGCAAGATAGGCAGCGGCCAACTCACTACATAGGATGTCTCTATAGTAGTTCGGTTTGTCCTCCCTCTCAGCTGGTGTAAAAAAAGACCCTATTTTGGACCGGTAGCGGGGGTCTAACAAGGTGAAGAGCCAGAAGTCATCCCTCTGCCGAATGGTGACAATTCGGCTGTCACTACCCAAGTCAGCATGCAGCGGGCCATTTGCACAAGTGACTCGGAGGGACTCCCTGCCTCCATCTCCACTGTATACTGCCACGGTGTGCCTGGGTCATCTTCCTCGTCTTCCTCATCTCCCTCTTGCTCCTCCGGCTTCTCCTGCTCCTCCTCTCCTATCACCTGTGTACAAAAACAACCCATTTCGCTACACACTGCTTGTGCTCCAATGTCCTCCTCCAGTTCAGCCCCCACAGGGCTCATGTGGCCATGAGATGTAGATGCCATGTCTCCAGTCCCCTGACCAGCCAGATGTACCAGCATCTGTTCCAGGATATGAAGCAGTGGAATGACGTTGTTCATCCCGTAGTCCTAGCGACTGACAAATAACGTGGCCTCCTCAAAGGGCCTCAGCAAATGGCAGGTGTCACGCACGAGCTGACACTGGCGGACATTGCAGTTACACAGGGGAGTACTCCTGTCTGCTTGGATCAATAAGAAATCATTTATGGCCTTTTTCTGTTCATATAGTCAGTCCAACATATGGAGGGTGGAATTCCAACAGGTGGAAATGTTGCATATCAGCCTATGTTGGGGGACCCCGTTCTGCCGCTGCAGCTTAAGGAGAGTGTGCTTGGCGGTGTACAAGTGGCTGAAGTGCATGCAAGGTTTCCTGGCCACGGAAGACTTTAGGAACCACTTGACAACCAGATTGAACACGTGCGCCATGCAGGGTGCATGGCTCAGCCGTCCTTGACGTAGCGCCGACACCATGTTCTTCCCGTTGTCGGACACCATGGTTGCAATTTTGAGTTGTCTTGATGACGGACACGGAGCAGTTCCTCCCCTGTGCGACTCAGTTCGCCCAGGCAAACAAGGTGTAGAACAGTGTGACACCGCCATGCCCTGCACATGTGGTATGCTGGAAGAACACTGTGAATTGTCTCTGCAGTGGAGGCTGATGACACAGTGGAGGATGATGAGGCAGAGGCAGACATTGTCGTAGGACCATGACAGTTTGGGACTCTCCACCTCGGCACAAGTCATCAGTTCTCTGAAAGGTGCAGAGTCCATCACTTGGAAAGGGAGGGGCTGCAGCACCAGGAACTTAGCCAGGAGCACGTTCAGCTTCTGCGCCGTTGGATGAGTGCACTCATACTGTTGTCTCTTGGAAATCGCTTCGGTGCTCGATTGCTGATGGAATAACTGATGAGGAGTAGGAGGGCGAGGAGCAGGAGCATCAGGGCTAGCAGATGATTGGAAGGACAGACAGCTCCCTTCGGCTGAGTTTGTGGAGCTTTGACTGCCTGAAATTGGGTACATGCCACTGGGTGATGTAGTGGTTTCTGCGGCAGGCTGGACCACCACGGTTCTCCCAGGCCACTTTTTGGTGATGCTGCATATAGTTGACGCAGGGCTGTGGTGCCAACATTGACACCCTGGCCACGCTTCACCCTCTGCCCACAGATTTGACAAATGGCCATGTTCACCTCCTTCGGCGGCTTAACAAAAAACTGCCACACCGCCGAGTAGGTGATTTTACCCCCAACACTCCGCACTGACTGACTGCTACCGCCGCTGCCTCCGTGAACCCCTGCACCACTACTTTTCAGGCAAGTAGGCTCCTGTAAAGTGGGTGGTCTACCCCAGGCACATTTGGCTCCCGACCTCCCACCCTGCTGACTCCCAGCCACGCTACCGACTTGCTGGATCAGCTGCTGTCTCACGGACCAGCTGCCACCCTCTTCTCCCGATGATGATGAAGCCCCTTCGTCACCCGGCTCTCAATTGAGATCGGCTACATCATCATTGAGTACTGTCTGCACTTCACTAATGTCCTCCTCAACAGTCTCTGAGCCAGGAGCCTGACCGCTCGCAACACCGGCTCCCAAGCCACTCTCCTCATCAGTACTTGCCCGCCTACCAGAGGAAGCGGCGGATGTCTCCTCCAGATCTTCACTGTGCAGTAGCTGCTGACTGTCCTCTAGTAGCTTGTCCTCGCTGTATAGTGGAGCTGAGCCCACAGCATATAATACTTTCATGGCTGAGGGAACAGAAAAGAACAGAGGCAGGTTGAGGACAGGTGGGGGCACAGGGCCTTCTTCCGGGCCATGCCAACTAAGGGTTGTATCTGACGAACCCACAGACTCTTGGCTGGGGGTGTCTGATGTAACTTGGGACAAAATGGATGACCGAGTCAACCATTCAAGAACTGCTGGGTTGCAGGTCAAGACACAACAGCTAGCTTACGCCCCCTTAGTCTGCTGCAACCTGTCCCTGTGCCACAAACATTTAGGCCTCTGTCCCTCCCCTGTGCAGGGCCTGTCACTTCTCTGTCTGACATACTGTTAGATCAAATAAGTAAATATAAAGGAAATTAATACACACCAAAAAAGGCTGTAATTTGTCATTTCACCACACAACGGCAAATAATACTTTTTTGTCTCTATATACGACAAAAAAGGCTTTAGAACATATAACTGCACAGCTGAATGGCAAATAATACATTTTTTGCCACTAATACATGCCAAAAAGGGCTGTAATTTTTTCACTTCACCACACAACGGCTAATAAGTCCTTTTTCCTACTTATACATGCCAAAAAAGGCTTTAGAACATATTACTGCACCGCTGAATGGCAAATAATACTTTTTTTTTTTTTGCCAGTAATACACTCCAAAAAGGGCTGTAATTTTCTCACTTTTCCCACTTGTTTTCCCACACAACGGCTAATAAGCCCATTTTTCCCCACTAATATGTACGTATGTATGTGTACCAGAATACAGTGAAGTCACAGACGAGGAAGGCAACACTGACACCAGCTTTTGCAAAAACAGAAACTTTACTGAACAGTAGAATTGAACACAATCTCAAATGTAGTGAAAATGTCCTGAAGTTACATACGTTCGGCTTGGCTGCCGTGATTCCTGTGCAGCACAGCATGGCACCCCAATATGGCCGACAGACACCACTTGCAATGCTTTACCTATTGCGAGCACAACTATCACTGTCTCGCTTACCTATTATTACCCTAGAGAACAGGAATAATTGTGTGGGATGCAAGATACAGGCAGCCCGCGGTGCAGCACAAGAGCTCACAATCTTAAAGGTACATACTATAATTTTCCCTTCCCTTGTTCCTAAACGACACGGTTGCACATGTCCTTAAGGCCTCATGCACACGACAGTGGAAAAAATGTCTGTTAAAAACGGACACACTGTCAGTTTTTCATGGCCATTTTGCATCAGTGTGTGCATCCATTTTCTGGCCATGTGTCCGTTTTTAATGTCCATTTTGCATCCGTTTTGGATCCGTTTTTCATGTCCCTTAAAAACGGACATGAACAATGGATGAATTTGATTGGCAGTTATTTCTAGACCACCCTTCTGAGAACACCCACAGGATAGTAGGCCCCCAACTAAAATAATGTCCCCCATGTAGGCCCCCAGCTAAATAAATGTCCCCCATGTAGGCCCCCAGCTAAGTAAATGTTCCCCACAGTGTATATATTTTTTTATAGTGCCCCAGCTTTAATAATGCCCCCATGTAGGCCCCCAGCTAAATACATTTCCCCACAGTGTATATAATTTTTTTATAGTGTCCCCAGCTTTCATAATGCCCCCATGTAGGCCCCCAGCTAAATAAATAAATGTCCCCCACAGTGTATATAATTTTTTTATATGCAATCATAAAAGAAACTGCAGCACTCTCCAGACTTGTTCTTTCAAAGTTTATTCACCAATACAATGTGACGTTTCGATCTGTGCGATCTTTCTCAAGCAAAGTTTCCTGCTCAGGTCCTGCTCAATGAAGTTTCAGGTCCTGCTCAATGAAGAGAGAAGAGACTGCTGCTCCGCGAGCAAGTGGATGAGGTGAATTTTTTTTAACCCCTAAATGTCCTGTGTACCCATTTTTAACAGGGTGCACTCCTGTCAATCGGCCGTTAAAAACGGTCCCATTGATTTCAATGGGGTCCGTTCGGCTGTGAAAACGGCCAAAAATTGGATATGTCCTATTTTTGGATGGACGCTATTCACTGGCCGTTAAAAGAACGGCCATGTGAATAGCCCCATAGACTTTCACTGGTGCTAAAATTGGCTGTGTGATGGACGTTACTTAGACGTGTGCATGTAGCCTAATACTCCCAGCCAAGACGCTGGAGTAGCTGAAGTTTGCACTGAATAGTTTCAGAATCTTTGTAACACAGTCCTTGTAGCACAATCCTTGTAACACAATGCTTGTGACACGATCCTTGTAACCTGCTGCACACAGAATCCCTATCTGTCTAACTAAATGCAGGCTATATCACAGTCTCTAGTTTTTTCAGGCATCCACAATATACTGCGGTGCGTGCACGATCTGGCTTACCGACGACCTGGGTATGGTCTTTATCCGATGGTGACTTAAACGGAATTACAAGTCCTTCCATCCACCATGAGGCCCTGCAGGGTCCGTAGCTCCGTTCCACGGCTCTTCTATCCTTCCGGGAACTGATCCTCTCTTTTTTGGATTACATCAGTCACTTCCAACAGTGACTCCGGCCATCCCAAGTCTCACTGACACGCGGCTGTCACCCGATGCTGTCTCCCAGCCTCTGTCTCTCCAAACATGTCTGCTCTCTCACTTCCTGTTTCTTCTGAGCTACAGCAGCAGCAGAATGAGTCATCAGCTTTACTTCTTATGCATATTTAATTACTTAGCAAAACTTAAAGGGGTTATCCCATCATAATGATCACTGTTAAATCCGTTAATGATTTGACAGTGATCATTTTTGTAAATATATTTGATTAACCAATTCCCACCTTTTAGGAGAAAATTCATCCCCACTTACCTGTCACGGATGATGTTGCAGATAGCTGGAACATATGAATAAACGTCCGACTGGCTTGATCCCAAACTAAGGAGCATATAGGTGAGCCCTATAAAACCCTAAGAGGTCTCCCTGACTGCTATGCCCATGCAAGGGTCTCAATGGTAGACGATTGCACGCCCACGTACCTAAGACTGTGTGACACCTGAAAACCCTATAATAGTGAGGGGACACGACCACCGGCTCCCTGCACTTAATACGGATGGAGTCAGGGTCACCTAGAATCAAGCCAGCAAGGAAACACAATAAATGAAAAGACTTATCTGAGCAAACAGCAGCAGCAGCCTCCAGCAGTGAACACTTTATCCAGGAAATATTATAAACCGCACAGTGAGGCAGAATAGGATGGAATATAAAGGGAGATGATTAATCTAAATAGGTGACACCTGGGAGAAGGAAAGGAGATGACAAAGTGAAACCAAGACAAAGAACGTCATGCAAGAGGTAGAGAATTCGTCTGCCAGACCTTCTCACGGAATTGGCGGTGACATTACCTCATTGTTGTCTTTTGGTCTCCCCTGGTTACGGCCACAAATCTTCTCTGGAATCCCGGTGGCTGCGCTTGCGCAGAAGACTCCTTCTTTTCTCCCAGCCGGGCCGCTCGCTGTCCTGAATGCGCACGTCGCTGCGCATGCATGATGGTGACTTCTTCCTGGCCAGAATTCTACAGAGCCGCGAACGCGCATTCAGTTCAGCGCTCGGCCCGGTCGGGAGAAGACTTCAATCAAGATGAATGCTGTGTGGAGGAACAGTGGCCTCTTGTGGACAAACAGCAAAATAACAGTTCTAATGAAAAAATGTGTACAGAAATGTTTCTCCATCTTACTAATACAGCTCAAAAAAGGCTTTAGAACATATAAATGCATCGCTGAACAGCAAATAATACTTTTTTTTGCCACTAATACACTCTAAAAAAGGCTTTAGAACATATAACTTCACCGTTGAACGGAAAATAATACTTTTTTTGCCACTAATACAAGCCAAAAAGGGCTGTAATTTTCTCACTTCACCACACAACGGCTAATAAGCCCTTTTTTCCCCCACTTATACACGCCAAAGTACACTGGAAAATGGCTGAATCAAAGATGGCTGAGGCTATTTATAGTACTGTGACATCACAGGGCTGGCTGCTGATTGGCTGCATGCATGACATTGTGGGTGATCCCTTGTTTCCAGAGTTCTTTGCTCCATGTCCTAACATGTGCAGCAGTCATTTTAGGAAAAAATATGATTCGTTACCACGAAGCGTGAGTAAATTTGGATTCGGTGCAAATCGAATTTTTGCTGAAATTCAGATAGAATTCCACTTCGTCAACTTCAATTCGCTCATCTCTAGTGTTCACCTCCCTTCATTTCATAAGGAAATAGTTTTATCTCACAGATCAATTCAGGACCCACTAGTCACACAGCAGTAATCTCTATCTGTAACCAACATGACCACACCTTTTTAAATTTGTTACAACATTTTCTATTCATATATAGTGTTTTATATAGGAATGAAATTACAGTACTCCTTGTCAGAGTTTGGTTATCAGTGTGTACCCCGGCAGCTGGAACCTCAGTGATCTCTCTGTTACGCAGACCTGTCCCCCAATGTATGTTACGATCTATGTGAAGAATTGCCAAGGTAGCAAAAATAAATATAAATATTACAATTATTGTAAGAAGATACAAGGAATCATCGTCAATGATAGGTACGTGTCACCGAGGTTCTTGGCGTCGGTGGAGTAAGAGCCGGTTTTTATGTGTCAGCAGCAGTTGCTGTTTGACACCTTAATACTTAGTATGGCTGTATAGCTGATCCGGGACGGCTCTTACTGGGAGTAGTCAAATTGCTGGGTGGGTGACTACTCCCCATGTTCCAGGCTGGGTTTTGCCAGGCCTAAAAATACTGCCAGCACTGCCAGATGATGAGGATTACCTCAGTCTTAGGCCTCTTTCACACTACAGTTTTTTGCGTTCCGTATACGGTTCGTTTTTTGCGTTCCGTATACGGTCCGTATACGGAACCATTCATTTCAATGGTTCCGCAAAAAAACAGAATGTGTTCCGTATGCATTCCGTTTCCGTATTTCCGTTTTTCCGTTCCGTTGAAAAGATAGAACATGTCCTATATTTGGCCGAGAATCACAGTCCGTGGCTCCATTCAAGTCAATGGGGCCGCAAAAAAAACGGAACACATACGGAAATGCATCCGTATGTCTTCCGTATCCGTTCCGTTTTTTGCGGAACCATCAATTGAAAATGTTATGCCCAGCCCAATTTTTAATATGAAATTACTGTATACTGTATTTGCCATACGGAAAAACGGAACGGAACAACGGAACGGAAACGGAACCACAACGGAAGCAAAAAACGGAACAACGGATCCGTGAAAAACGGAACGCAAAACACTGAATGCAACATACTGTAGTGTGAAAGAGGCCTTACAGTGGAACTCAGGAGGTCTGTGTGCTGGGATCTGAGGCTTTTGCCGTCCTGGAGGGCTGAGACCCGCCTGTAAGGGAAATGGGCCCCTAAAAGCCTGCTATGGACTGCTGGAGGCAGAACTGCCAACAAGGTGATTTTTGTTATGTGGTAGTTCACATTGTGTGTGAACTAACACCAAGACTGCAAAGTGACATTTTGTTTTTGCTTTATGTGTGAATAAACACGGAAGTTTGATTTAAGAACTGGTAATTTGCCTCTGTACTGCGTCCGCACACCCTGTCTACCAGAGCGAATCCCCACATTACATAAAAAGTTTTATCTCCCCTAAAATGTACTTTATTTCACAATATCTAATATATAAAGCTGAGTGTATGTATGTATGTGTGTATGTCCACTACAGGAATCTGCACCATCGCATTTACAATTATTAAATTTTGCACAGCCTCCTGTGACTCAGGGAACATCATAGACTATGTTTTGAGAGGAAATTTTCATCCCGCGCTTTCCAATTATTTGCCAAAAAATACTCTTAGTAACCTAACCGCCAAACTACAGGAGCATATAGCAACCAATCACAGCTCAGCTTCTATTTTGCTACAGGTCAGTAATATGAGCTCTGATTGGTTGCTATAGGCAACGAAGGACATTCTTAGTATAAAACAGCTTATGGCCTCATGCAACGACACGGTCCGCAAAAACGGGTTCCGTAGTTCCGTGTCCTTTTTTTTTTTCCGTGGGTCTTCCTTGATTTTTGGAGGATCCACGGACATGAAGGAAAAAGTCGTTTTGGTGTCCGCCTGGCCGTTCGGAGCCAAACGGATCCGTCCTGACTTAAAATGATCCGGTACAGTTTGACGTTGACACAATATGGTGCAATTGCAAACGGATCCGTCCCCCATTGACTTTCAATGTAAAGTCCCTATTAATATACCATAGGATCGGAGTTTTCTCCAATCCGATGGTATATTTTAACTTGAAGCGTCCCCATCACCATGGGAACGCCTCTATGTTAGAATATACCATCGGATTTGAGTTAGATCGTCAAAACTCAGATCCGACAGTATATTCTAACACAGAGGCGTTCCCATGGTGATGGGGACGCTTCAAGTTAGAATATATTAAGAACTGTGGACATGACTGCCCCCTGCTGCCTGGCAGCACCCGATCTCTTACAGGGGCTGTGATCAGCACAATTAACCCCTCAGGTGCCGCACCTGAGGGGTAAATTGTGCGTATCATAGCCCCATGTAAGAGATCAGGTGCTGCCAGGCAGCAGGGGCAGACCCCCTCCCTCCCCTGTATTTAACTCATTGGTGGCCAGTGCAGCCCCCCTCCCTCCCCTGTATTTAACTCATTGGTGGCTGAGGGGTTAATTGAGGGGTTAATTGTGCGAATCACAGCCCCCTGTAAGAGATCGGGTGCTGCCAGGCAGCAAGGGGCAGTCATGTACACAGTTCGTAGTATATTCTAACTTGAAGCGTCCCTATCTAACTTGAAGGGTCCCCATGAAAACTGAGCTCTAAAAAAGCTTTTATGCAGACGGATCTTCGGATCCGTCTGTATGAAAGTAGCCTACGGCCACAGATCACGGACGTGGATGGCAATCTTGTGTGCATCCGTGTTTTTTCACGGACCCATTGACTTGAATGAGTCCGTGAACCGTTGTCTGTCAAAAAAATAGGACAGGTCCTATTTGTTTGAGGGACAGGAAACACGGATCACGGACGCGGATGAACAACGGTGCATTTTCCGAGTTTTCAACGGACCCATTGAAAGTCACGGGGCCGCAGAAAATCAGGGAAAACGGAACAACAGACACAGATGCACACAACGGTCGTGTGCATGAGGCCTATGTGTAAGTTAATATGATTTTGGTTGTGACGCTTCACCAACGTTGTTGTAAAGGCTGATGTAACTCACATGACCTTAAGTGTATACTAATTCTGTGGGGTTTTATATACTGTCAATTAAAGACAATAATGCCCCATAAGAAAAGGAATTTGATTGGACGATTGTCAGGCCGCTGTGGAGGTCACTGTTAAGGGAGCGGGGTACTGTGGCAGTCACTGTTAAAAGGGCAGACGCTGTGGAGATCTCTGTTAAGGAGGCAGGGAATGGTGGAGGTCACTGTTAAGGGGCAGGGTGCTGTAGAGGTCTCTGTTAAGGGGACGGGCCCCTGTGGAGGTCACTGTCAAGGGGTTTGGGTGCTGTGAAACTCACTGTTAAAGGGGAAGGCTGATGTGAAGGTCAAAGTTAAGAGGGTGGGCTGCTGTGGAGGTCCCATTTTAAGGAGGTGGGGCACTGTGGGGGTATCAGTGTTAAGGGGTGGGGTGCTGTGGAGGTCACTGTTAAGGGGGCGGGGTGCTGTAGAGGTTACATACAAACATTTATTGAAATAGATGACATATACCCGTGCAAAGCCAGGTCCTTCTGGTAGTTTGCCATATATTAACCATGCCCAGTAACAATAAAAAAGATTAGAATGCTAAATAATATATTGAGATTGGTATACCTCACAATGAGGCTTTATGTTGCTAGGTTAGAAATAATTTTTCTGCAAAATTCTCTGAAACCCCAGTAATCAGCACTGGCGCTCGTATTAGTACTGCAGCCTTCTCACAGTTTAGCCTAGTCCATGTGACGTTACATTTATTGGTCACATGGCCCAAGTGCAGCTCAGCCCCATTGAAATGAATGGTGCTGAGCTGCTATACAAAGCACAGCCACTATCAAATGGAAGGTGCTGTGCTTGGTGAGCTGAAAGAAGGACGCAGGGCTACTGTGAGTGCCCGTGCCTTTTCAAATAATTGGTAGATTGTCAGAATCCCACCAGTCCGATACTAATGACCTATTCAAAGGACAGGTCATCAGTATGAAAGTCTCAGAAAACCCCTTTAATACTTGCGTTCTCTATACATTACTTCTGGAGCATCTTTCTGTGGGTGACAAAAGATCTGTGAGACTGGCAACATGTGCTTTGATCTGACAGATTTCCTTGTGGATCAATAGATGACTGTGTGTTTCTCACCTCTAACCTCCAGGTGTTGCTATTGTGGTCATTTAACTTTCCTTATTTATAGTTGCTTCTCCCACAATGCTGTGCGGTTTATAGCTTCAGTGGTATCTGTGGTCTGCTGGTGTTTGGTTCTCGGCTGCCAAAGCTACTGGAAAGTTAAGTGTTTCCTTTCTCTTTTGCATTTTATTTTGGTTTATCTGTGTGTTGTTTTCCCCCTGCCCTTTGTTGTAGGCCTGAGGGAGACTCCTGGTTGTCCTTCCTTTCTGGAGAAACAGGTAGTCTAAGTCCTCTCACTATCACCAGGGTATTATAGGGCGAGTTAGGACTCTAGGTACTCCTGCGTATGAACTTTGGGGTCTGTTCATACTGATAGCTAGTCAGGACTGTGACTGGGCAGCACGGTGGCTCAGTGGTTAGCACTGTTGCCTTGCAGCGCTGGGGTCCTAGGTTCAAATCAGACCATGGGCAACATCTGCATGGAGTTTGTATGTTCTCCCCGTGTTTGTGTGGGTTTCCTCCGGGTACTCCGGTTTCCTCCCACACTCCAAAGACATACTGATAGGGACCTTAGCTTGTGAGCCCCATTGGGGACAGTTGGATGATCATGTCTGTAAAGCGCTGCGGAATATAGTAGCGCTATATAAAATAAATAAATAGGGATTTGACTAGGAGGTGTCCTCCTTTATTCCCTTGCTTTCAGGCCTTGTTCCTTGTTCCCTCTCCTTCTTCGTCCGGTGTGGTGTCTCCCTCCCACACATGGGCGTGACACTTTCTTGTTTAATTAACCCTGTTATGATCTGTCATCTGTTATTCCTCATGGAAATGTGTGAATAAATTGCAATTAATTATGTCATGGAGCATCATGATAAACCATATCATAATCATAACTGAGCTATTGAATTTTATGGAAATACATATTTTATTTTATTGTTTTAGGCTCATCTCTAAATTACTCAACAACAAATTACAACATAACAAATTTGCTCCCATCAACCACATATCAAGTGTTTCTGAGGAGCTCAACATCTGGGGGAAGCGTGAATGGGACTGTTATAGTGCTTCGTACTGCACCACTAGGTAAGCAAGATATTCAACAATTTTGGACATTATAAAGGACTTTATTGACTTAAGCTGGAAGTTGGTTGATGGTTGAACACAATTTGAACAAACATCTGGTGAATGTTCATTTCGCATATACAGACATACACACTTTAGTTGTTCAAACTGCCCATACATGTTCAATGAAATCGGGCGATGGAAGATCTTTCTGCTAACATTATTTCAAAGAAAGATCTTTTATTCAAGAACAATATTTCTTTGAACAAAAGATCTTTCATCCGACTATCAGCCGAAAATATCAAACATGGCCGACTTCTTTTCAAACAATAATGATCTATCATTTATCAGCTAAAACTATAGTTCATTGTTAAATTTTAACCAACGAATGTTCATTTTAGTGGAAATCTTCAATTTTGATCAACTTTAGACTAATGCGTATGGCCACCTTTAGAGGCAACTTTCCTCTTGTAATTTACTGTGGAAATCTTGCTCTGACTGTTAACAGACTGCCTGGGTCTCCATTAGAACTAAGGTTTCCTGCTCTTGACCACAGATTAGTCATACAGCAGCCTTGGTGTGGTATAGGCCCAAACTGTAAACCTGTGACCCTCTGAGTTTATATGGAAACACACATTGGGGCAGATATATCAATAAGTATCTTCATTTGGACCAGCATGCATGGTACACATTTGTATGTCAAATATATGAAGCGTAAGCAATACATATTAGATTCATTTATAACAGGCTAGAAAAAGTTTTCTAGCATTTGCATCAAGCTTATGTCTAGATTAATTTTGCACCTTGTTTTCTTGTAATCTTAGTCAGTTTTGATGCATGTTTTAGGAAAAACTATACCAGCTCCGTGGTAGTATAAAGCCTTGTGGAGCACCGTGGAGCCAATAGGAATTTTGTGGTGCATTGTGTAACATCTTCCTTTCACCACTTTCTAAAACAACAGATTTAGACACATTTAACAATCCAAATAATACATTTGGTGAAAACTATAAATGGTGCAGGCACAAGATAAACCTATCCTGATATATCTGCCCCAGTGTTTTTATTTTCACAGATTCAGATTCAGAATCTGTAAGAAAAATGTTGTGGTGTGCTCCACTGTATTCTTCATAATGGTAATACTGTAGGGGGGAATACCCTGCCTAACATAGTGCCTGCAGGTATATGATACAGACCAGGAGGGGTTCCATGTGGTGCCGTACAGGGCCCTGCATGCAATGTGTCATTTAAGGCTGTATTGTACATCCTGATGTGGCAAACGATTCCCTCCCGGCAATCGCCTGCTTGCTAGCGGAGGAGACTTCTGCTATTCATGCAGCAATCTCCTCTGCAGCATGGGGAGGAGTCATCGCTATGCCTTTACCCGTCTCCATGTTGTATAGTGGTTTGCCGGTAGAAACCAAGATATGCTGTCTGCAAACTATAATTTTTTAACATGTCAAAAGATTTGGCTTTCCATAGGGAAATTGGCGGCAATATTACACTGCAAGATGATCGCTAATGAGTGTTCATACGAATCCTCCTTAGCGATCATCTGCCGAAAAATGGGCAGGTGTAATACAGGCATGTCACAATTTAGAAGGTCTAAAACCAGGGAGACTGAACATATTGGGGTAGATTTACCAGAATACCAGAGCAAAAAAAAAAAGTACAAATATACAAAAATATAAAAAATGTATTATTATATTTGCCTGATTACATAAACAATGTACTATATGGGAGCTAAAGGGTAAAAATAAAACTCTCACACAGCAGAGTACAGAAAATGGTTAAATGTCACAGCAATTACAAGACATGTTAGATTAAGATACAATAATTAATATAAATCCAACTAACACCTCAACATGCATTTCATATCAAAGTGGATATGTTTATACTCCTTTTTTACATTGGTTGTTGACAATATTGGAGGGTCCATGATTTTTCCATGTATTGTGAGGTATTAAATGTATTAAAGGGGTTGTCTCATCTCGCTGGGATATGTCGCTGGGATATGTCCCCATTGTCTGATAGGTGCGGGTCCCACCTCTATATCGAGAACAGAGCCCTGAGAGATGAGACAACCCCTTTAAATGTAGGCTGGTGAAAAATGTATGGAACTATCTAAAAGAAAAACAGTGTTACCCATAATAACCAATCACAACACAGCTTACATTTTTCAAGACTAGATAAGGAGATAAAAACGGCACTGTAATTGGCTTCTATTTGCAAAAAAAAAAGACTGTTTCATAAATATCTCTAACTGAGCTTTTATCCATAAAGTCAACACTGTAGACAGGATATCTAGAGTAGTCCGTAACTAAAACCAAAAGACACATAGGGGGTCATTTATTAAATACTCCTAAATTAGGCATATTTCTGGTGTAGATTGCGGCGCAAAGATCCTTTGCACTGCAATCTTCTACTTCTCCCTGCTCATGCCAGATCTAAAAAGTGGGCGGGGAAGGGTCCGTCTCATTTACCATTTTCTACACCTGTTTTAGGCATAAAAAATTGTATAAATGTAAGACAGCTAGGAAGCAGTCTTAAATTTAGAAGCAGCTGTGGATCTGCCGAAGTTATGTAGAAGCCGGCGCCTCTTAATAACTCCAGCGGCTCCACCACCAGGTATCGGGGTTATTAAAACAGACGTCTAAAATTCCGGTCTTAATAAATATGCACCTTACTGTATATAGACACAAATCACCACTGTAGCTATAGCTCACATGAGATTAAGACACTTTACCCTTTAGATTGTTTGAACTCCTCAATTTGTCTGTTACTTAAACCATATCTATATCAGACTACACAACCACCTTGGCAAAAGGGACACTTCTGTCAGAAAGGGGTGTTTTCTTTAAATCAATATTCACAGAAATCCATTTTCATAGAATTTTTGCCAGATTTTTTTTTTTATCATTTTGGTAGTAATATGTTATTTAAAATTAAATGCTAACTATTGTCCTTCTGTAGCAGTCAGCACATGATAAAACTTCTATATTAATAGGCGACCCATTGTAAGTTTACTGCTGCTGTGACAGGAAGATGTTATCTGTTAGTAAAAAGTAAGAAGATTAACATAAAACCAAAACAGGTGGCTTCACCAACTCTGTTTGATGGGTACATCTATATGTATATGCTGAAGTCTCACTAGTTGTCCAAAACCAGATTTAAAAGGGTTTTTCAAGATTTTTACTGATGACTTATTCTCTGGATAAATCATCAGTATTTGGTGGGGGCCTGACACTTGGGACCCCCGCCGATCAGCTGTTTGAGAAGGCACCGGTGCTTACAGTAGCGCTGCAGTTTTCTCTCTGCTTTTCCTAGGCCTGTGATGGCACATTCAACAATTATCTAGGCCTAGGAGCAGCTCAGCCCCTTTCAAATGAAATTTGACATTTCCTGGGGGGCCAATGCCCAGGGTGCTGCCCAAGCCTTTTTCTGCCGCTGACCAGGTACATAATGAGCTCACGGTACTAATTGTGAAAATCAGATATTCATATACCCGCCCAGCGACCGCACATGCCTTACTGAATTCTACTGCTGTGACTCGCATCTAACCTCCTAGGCCTCCTGCTCCGCATCTTATCCAGAGAAAACTGGAGAAGAATAGATCATGCCGTCTATTGCCACCACAGAGGGACAGCTTTTGGGGCAGTATATTATACTGCACTGTGGTATATGGTTCTGCTGAGACGGTATTTTGAGCTATGGTATTGCTGACCCCACCTACTTGTGTTACCCTGGTAATTTGGAGCCATGTACAACATTGGGGTCTTTATTATTATTATTTTTTCCAGGGCCACTTTAAGTTCCCAGTCCACCCCTGCTTATGAGTGTAATGTGTGATGCTCTAATTGAGTCACTCATCCCCTTTCCTCTCTGACCACAGTGAAGTGCTAAAAGTCCAAATAAAGGAGGAAGGTAAAGGGCCAGGAAAGGAAATAGATTACATGGATGGAGGGACAAGTACATCCAGAAAACCATCTACCAGATTTTTGCGAAAAGAAAATATACATAGAATATTCATATATAGGCAAGTTAATATGCGACCCTAGTGTCCCTACAAGATGTATAGAAGCTACAGATCTAAGTGAAAAAAACATATTATTCAGAACACGGGTAACTAAAGAAATGTTTACATTGTGTATATATTTACATTGATAATTTATCTTTACCATCCAGACAATGAAGACATCAATATGATGCTCATAATTTTCATTCTTTTTGGATTCCTGGTCATTATTTTCATGATTATTACCTGCTTTATGAAACAAGAAAGGTAAATTTACTATAAAGAAGCAATATAATAATTTATACTAACAGCTTTGTCTACATACTAGTGATAATATATTCTGTATAAACCTACACTATCTCTGAACTGTTCATGTCTTACAGTATAAGTTTCCTATAACATGTCCCACTCTCTACATAACTACTTTGCACAACCAATTCTATCTATCTCTCTATCTATCTATCTATCTATCTATCTATCTATCTATCTATCTATCTATCTATTATCTATAGACCTACCTATCTATCTTGTATCTATCTATCTATCTATCTATCTATTATCTATAGACCTACCTATCTATCTTGTATCTATCCAGGGCCGGCGCTACCATAAGGCAGACCAAGCGGTCGCCGCAGGGCGGAAGAATGGATGAATGTTTTTTTTTTTTTTTTTTTTTTTATAACTTGACTGACTTGTTACTTGAACCTGCCGCGTCCACCCTGCGGGTGCCGGCCGGCGGCCGCGGCGCTCGTTTAGTCTAGAGACAGTAGTCAGGGACAGGGACTCACTCAGGGCAACAGATATCACTTGCCCCGCCCCCCTCCCCCTGTGTGGACAGTGTGCGAGTGCGGCTGTGTGCTGGCTGGGCCGCCCGGCCGGACTCGTAGTGCTAGTCAGGGCAACATAGCATTAGCTAGGCACTGGCAGGCAGAGATAGATGAGCACAGATGAATGATAGATATTCATTCATTGGCTCAGCAGCGCGCCGCTCTGGCTGCCACTACTAGTGACTGACAACTCAAGTCACCTGACCTGCAGTGCACAGGGGGGCGTGAGTAGACACAGGCAGCTGCGACCCGCGCCCGCCAAGAAATTGAAAGATGTTACAGGCTTAGAGATGAACAGTGAGTACAGCATTAGCCAAGCCAAGTGAAAGGAACTATGTATGTGCTGTTAATACACAAGGCGCATAGATATGTACTGCATTATACTGAAAGGCTGCTCTGTACCATACAGTATATTGAAATGAGCAAAATTCTTCTAGGTCAGATAATAGTAGCTACAATGAAAGTGTTGTATTTCATAATCTGATTAGATCATCTAATCAGATTAATCTGATAATTCTGATTCAATTTCTTGGCGGGCGCGGGCCGCGGCTGCCGTCTGAGGTCTGACTCTGCTGAATATATTATGTCTGAGTGACCGAATTCTGATCTAATTCAGTCACTCAGACATAATATATTCAGCAGAGTCAGACGGCAGCCGTGGCCTGCGCCCGCCAAGAAATTGAATCAGAATCAGAATTCTCATCAGATTAGGGTACTTTCACACTTGCGTTTTTCTTTTCCGGCATAGAGTTCCGTCACAGGGGCTCTATACCGGAAAATAACTGATCAGGCATATCCCCATGCATTCTGAATGGAGAGTAATCCGTTCAGGATGCATCAGGATGTCTTCAGTTCAGTCGTTTTGACTAATCGGGCAAAAGAGAAAAACGTAGCATGCTACGGTTTTATCTCCGGCGAAAAAAACTGAAGACTTGCCTGAATGCATTTTTTTCCATAGGAATGTATTAGTGCCGGATCCGTCCTTCCGATCTGCGCATGCGCAGACCTTTAAAAATGAAAAAAAAAAACGGATCCGTTTTGCCTGATGACACCGGAAAAACGGATCCGGTATTGCAATGCATTTTTCTGACTGATCAGGCATTTTTCTGACTGATCAGGATCCTGATCAGTCTGAAAAATGCCTGATCAGTCAGAAAAAAATTACATCTGTTTGCATACAGTTTGCCTGATCAGGCAGGCAGTTCAGGCAACGGAACTGCCTGCCGGAATCAAACAACGCAAGTGTGAAAGTAGCCTTAGATCAGATCATGATTCTTCAGTCAGTCATATATATTCAGGCTTCAGCAGAGTCAGTCAGACCTTCAGACAGAAGACGCACACTGGCACTCGGCAGGCTTTCAGGACTAAACAGGGGTCAGGACTTGTTAGGGTAGGTCCCAATTGAATTTTGAATGTTATTTTATAATAATTAATATGATCATTTGATTTAAAATTAATTCAAAATGATGAGATGAGCGCAAAGCGCTAGGCTATCTAGCGCACACACAAACTAGCGCCAGAGCAGAGGCGCTCAGGCTTAGCACGACATCAATGACGTGTTTAAAAAAATTAATAACAAAACAACAATCATTAATATTGGGGGGGAAGGGGGGTGTCACACACCCCAACCGCCCCCCCCTCCCCCAATATTAATTGTTGTTTTGTAATAAAAAAAATTTAAACACATCATGCCCTGCTAAGCCTGAGCGCCTCTGCTCTGGCGCTAGTTTGTGTGACGGTGACATGATGGAGCCTGGAGGGAGGGCCGGGGGGACAATGTAAATGTCTGTACTCTGAGTATGTCACTGTATGTGACATGGGAATGGGGCCAGGCCGCCAGGAAGGGTCGGCCGGGGGCCGTGGGGGAATGATGTGCCATGGGCGGGGGGGTAAAATGTGACCCATTAGGGGGTAATGATGTGATCATGGATGGGTCCAGGGCCGTCCGGGCGGGGGGGTAATGATGTGATCATGGATGGGGGGGGGGGGGCGCCAAAATGTAGCTTCGCTTGTGTTGGCAAAAATCCTTGCACCGGCCCTGTATCTATCTATCTATCTATCTTGTATCTATCTATCTATCTTGTATCTATATTGATAAAAAAGGAATGTGGGCAGCACCACTGTCTGTGTAGTATACTCGGAGTGCCAGCGGCTGAGTAGGCGATCCACCTCCAACGATATAAAATAAAAGAATTCCGCAGCACATCCACGTAGTAAAGAAAATGAAAAAAACTTTATTCACCAAGCATGCTTGGTGAATAAAGTTTTTTTCATTTTCTTTACTACGTGGATGTGCTGCGGAATTCTTTTATTTTGTATCTATATTGTATATATCTATCTTGTATCTATCTTGTATCTATCTATCTATCTTGTATCTATCTTGTATCTATCTTGTATCTATCTTGTATCTATCTTGTATCTATCTTGTATCTATCTATCTATCTATCTTGTATCTATCTATCTATCTTGTATCTATCTATCTATCTATCTTGTATCTATCTATCTATCTTGTATCTATCTATCTATCTTGTATCTATCTTGTATCTATCTATCTATCTTGTATCTATCTTGTATCTATCTATCTTGTATCTATCTTGTATCTATCTTGTATCTATCTATCTATCTATCTTGTATCTATCTATCTATCTTGTATCTATCTATCTATCTATCTTGTATCTATCTATCTATCTTGTATCTATCTATCTATCTTGTATCTATCTTGTATCTATCTATCTATCTTGTATCTATCTAGCTATCTTGTATCTATCTATCTATCTATCTTGTATCTATCTATCTATCTTGTATCTATCTATCTATCTTGTATCTATCTTGTATCTATCTATCTATCTTGTATCTATCTAGCTATCTTGTATCTATCTATCTTGTATCTATCTATCTTGTATCTATCTTGTATCTATCTTGTATCTATCTATCTATCTATCTATCTATCTATCTTGTATCTGTCTATCTATCTATCAATCAATCATCTATCTATCAATCATCTATCTATCTTGTATCTATCTTGTATCTATCTATCATCTATCTACGGTATCTATCTATCTTTTAATCTATACGTACATTTTATTGAAAGGCTAAAATGTTTCTTCAATTGTTCTGTGTGCACAGTTGACTAAACATGATGTTTTGTCTTCTTTTATTATAACAGGGTGAAGAATCTGTTGTGCCCTATTGTTCCAGATCCTGCTAACAGTCAAATGGGAAAGTGGGCCTCCTTCTTAGAAGAGGTGACAATGCACCATCCATTTCATTTCAGTTTTATCACAATAAATGCAGTTAAAACCTCTTATCCAACAATAAACCATACACAGAACACAAATTGCAGACAATACAAATTCCTTGTTATTATGATTAGGAAAATAAACTGATAAAAAAATCTTACACTCTTTTTAAAATGTGGTGTGACCTGGGTTGTACAAACCGGATTCCCAAAAAGTTGGGACACTATACAAATCGTGAATAAAAACTGAATGCAATGATGTGGAGGTGCCAACTTCTAATATTTTATTCAGAATAGAACATAAATCACGGAACAAAAGGTTAAACTGAGAAAATGTACCATTCTAAGGGAAAAATATGTTGAATCAGAATTTCATGGTGTCAACAAATCCCCAAAAAGTTGGGACAAGGCCATTTTCACCACTGTGTGGCATCTCCCCTTCTTCTTACAACACTCAACAGACGTCTGGGGACCGAGGAGACCAGTTTCTCAAGTTTAGAAATAGGAATGCTCACCCATTCTTGTCTAATACAGGCCTCTAACTGTTCAATCGTCTTGGGCCTTCTTTGTTGCACCTTCCTCTTTATGATGCGCCAAATGTTCTCTATAGGTGAAAGATCTGGACTGCAGACTGGCCATTTCAGTACCCGGATCCTTCTCCTACGCAGCCATGATGTTGTGATTGATGCAGAATGTGGTCTGGCATTATCTTGTTGAAAAATGCAGGTTCTTCCCTGAAAGAGATGACGTCTGGATGGGAGCATATGTTGTTCTAGAACCTGAATATATTTTTCTGCATTGATGGTGCCTTTCCAGACATGCAAGCTGCCCATGCCACACGCACTCATGCAACCCCATACCATCAGAGATGCAGGCTTCTGAACTGAGCGTTGATAACAACTTGGGTTGCCCTTGTCCTCTTTGGTCCGGATGACATGGCGTCCCAGATTTCCAAAAAGAACTTCAAATCGTGACTCGTCTGACCACAGAACAGTCTTCCATTTTGCCACACTCCATTTTAAATGATCCCTGGCCCAGTGAAAACGCCTGAGCTTGTGGATCTTGCTTAGAAATGGCTTCTTCTTTGCACTGTAGAGTTTCAGCTGGCAACGGCGGATGGCACGGTGGATTGTGTTCACTGACAATGGTTTCTGGAAGTATTCCTGAGCCCATTCTGTGATTTCCTTTACAGTAGCATTCCTGTTTGTGGTGCAGTGTCGTTTAAGGGCCCGGAGATCACGGCATCCAGTATGGTTTTACGGCCTTGACCCTTACGTTCCAGATTCTCTGAATCTTTGGATTATGTTATGCACAGTTGATGATGATAGATGCAAAGTCTTTGCAATTTTTCGCTGGGTAACGCCTTTCTGATATTGCTCCACTATCTTTCTGCGCAACATTGTGGGAATTGGTGATCCTCTACCCATCTTGGCTTCTGAGAGACACTGCCACTCTGAGAAGCTCTTTTTATACCCAATCATGTTGCCAATTGACCTAATTAGTGTTAATTGGTCTTCCAGCTCTTCGTTATGCTCAAATTTACTTTTTCCAGCCTCTTATTGCTACTTGTCCCAACTTTTTTGGGATTTGTTGACACCGTGAAAATTTGAATCAACGTATTTTTCCTTTAAAATGATACATTTACTCGGATTAAACGTTTGATCTGTCATCTAAGTTCTATTACAAATAAAATATTGACATTTGCCATCTCCACATCATTGCATTCAGTTTTTATTCACAATTTGTTTAGTGTCCCAACTTTTTGGGAATCCGGTTTGTACAAAAACACCATAATAAATAAAAACAAACTTCAAAGGGTTAACAATTAATAAGTTCCAGAATACCAGATGTTAACATCATGTGAATATACTAACCCAGTATTGTAGACAGCAATAACAATGATTAAGGCTACTTTCACACTAGCGTTCGGGCGGATCCGTTCTGAACGGATCCGCTCATAATAATGCAGACGGAGGCTCCGTTCAGAACGGATCCGTCTGCATTATTTTTAGCATAGAACAGCTAAGTGTGAAAATAGCCTAGTAAGGATCCGTCCAGACTTTCAATGTAAAGTCAATGGGGGACGGATCCGCTTGAAGATTGAGCCACATTGTGGCATCTTCAAACGGATCCGTCCCCATTGACTTACATTGAAAGTCTGGACGGATCCGCACGGATCCGCACGCCTCCGCACGGCCAGGCGGACACCCGAACGCTGCAAGCAGCGTTCAGCTGTCCGCCTGTCCGTGCGGAGGCGAGCGGAGCGGAGGCTGAACGCCGCCAGACTGATGCAGTCTGAGTGGATCCGCCTCCATTCAGACTGCATCAGGGCTGGACGGCTGCGTTCGGGTCCGCTCGTGAGCTCCTTCAAACGGAGCTCACGAGCGGACCAGCGAACGCTAGTGTGAAAGCAGCCTAATACAGACCAAACAGGTAACACCACTCTCCAGCACATATTTCACTGGTGCTTTCTCTTGGACAAACATTAAGAATGAGACACAAACATATTTACTTCAAATAGTTTTTTATTGTTTCATAACAATATGAAAAATACACAAAGTCAGTAAAAGATTTGCAGTGACAAGATCTTGTACATATCAGCATAGGCAAAAAACATCCAATACAATAGGAATATATATATGGAATGTATCATTCTATCGCTTTATCAGGTAAGAACATAACATAACCTGAGGAAAAAACATACCCCGTCAAAGGGTAGGTAGGGGGGGGGGGGGGTTTGGGAACTGGGGGGGGGGGGGGGAGGCAGAGGGGAAAAAGGGTATAGGAAAAATTAGTCTTGGTATCGTAGTCACTTTATCTTCAAAGACTATTACCAGCAGACAACGCCAAATTCTCTCTAGGTAGGGGGGGGGGGTTCTATCTTAGTCGTCAAACCCTCTAAACCTTTTCCACGGATTCCATATTTCCGAGAACTTATGAGGTGTTCTAGCATCCCAATGGGCTAATTGTTCCAATCTATAAATTTGGTCACATTTCAAGTACCAGTGTTGTAATGGTGGGGGTTCAGGTTTCCTCCAATACACCGCCACAAGAATACGAGCGGCAGCCAATAGTGTTTTGCATAAGATGTGGGTCACTTTAGATTTTGTACCCGTCATTTCCCCCATTAAACTAAAAAGACATAGTTTGGGTGACGCCCTAACTGTTACTCTGCTTATTTTGGATAAAATTTTACAGACCTCTTGCCAATAAATTTGTATTTTAGAGCACGACCACCAGATATGACTCTATGAGCCTATAGCGAGGTCACATCTCCAACAAATAGGGCTAACTTCAGAGAACATAGTATGTAAACGTTTTGGAGTATAATACCAATGTGTAAGAACCTTGTAGCTATTCTCTTGAAGTTTCACACATCTAGAAACTTTTCCTGAGGCTGATAATACCTTTGGCAATTCCCATTTATCAAACTTTATACCTAATTCCTCCTCCCATTTATCTATGAAACTACATCTATTTATAGTAGTGAAGGAATTAATTAATGCATATAACTGGGAAATCTTCTTTGACACAAACATATTTAAATGGCTTGTAACCAGGGGCAGACTACCCATAGACAGGAGCATCTGGTACTTATGTACATGGCTGGCACATGAAAGTTCCCTCTTTTACTCAACTGTATTGTCGTCCCTAGGACGGTGAAAGAGTTGAATGCTGCAGTGGAGACTGCAGGATTTTGTGCTGCGTGGTGTATTTGGTTCTGCTTAGGCGGTATTTTGTGCTTCACTACAGAATTGCTTGCCCCACCTTCTCATGTTGGCCCTGCCTACTTATATTGGCCCCGTGTCTGCCCCTGCTTATAACGAAATTGCCACCTACCTGTTTCATACTGGAGACATTGTTAAAGCCTCCAAAGTGTGTAATGGTCATTTCCTTTCACTGGAGTTCATCCTGATGTCAACATAGAATAAATAAAATGACGGAGTGGAAAGTGAAACAAGCAGTGCAAAAAGTGAGAAAGGAAAACACAAGTGAATAAATTAATAGATCATATTTAAGCAAGTAACACATGATTTAAGTCACCCACCAGTTCAAGAAAAAGAAATCTAATTAACGGGGGACAGAACAGAAGACTTACATACTGACTTTATTTTTATCTTATCAGCTGCAGATCCATTGATTCCCAGGCTTCTCTTCTGACACTCAAGATGGCCTCACCGATTTTCAGACTACTTGATGCACAATGCGGTGGCAGTCCAAGACACTCCCTGCTTGTTCAGCCCTGCTCTAGGATTGGTTAGCACTGCTCATGTGAGCAGTGCTGGCCAAACTGAGGACAGCAGAAAGAAAATTTTTCGGCCACCAAATGCACCAGGTAGTCTTAGAAACAGTGCTGCCATCTTGGATGGCAAAAGAAGAGCCTGAGAATTCATATCTCTGCAGTTGAAAAGATGAAAAATAGGGCACCATGTAAGTGATCTGTTTGTTCGCCAGAGAATGTGATTTTTTTCTTGAACAGGAGGTTTACTTTAATAATGTAAAAAATGCATAAAAGGAATTTACACAACCGTAACCTTGTAAACTTTTAACAACCTTAACTTTGACCATAAGTCTTGTAGTAGATGAAGATATTCATGTTATACTTAAAGGCTATGAACACCCTTGGAGGCAAATTTTTTATGATTGCATTTTACTCATTTTGGTCTAAATATATATATTTTCAATTGGTCTTTATTAAACATTTTTAGCGTTTTTTGTCATAAAGGGTAAAGTTTTAGACTGTCTGTGAGCATCTTACTTTCACTTTGAGCCATCATCTATAGTGTAGTCATGTATAGACTTTATGTCTGAACTCCTGACAGCTAATAAACACTTATTTAAGCCATATTCTTATCAGTAAGATACAAATTGAGTTATAATAAGTGTTTATGAGCTGTGTTGATGGAACACAGTGTAAACCGGTGCTACTACAGAATCTCAACGCTGTACAGAGAAAGGGGCTGAACATTTTTAATAAAAAAAACTATAAAAAAAAGATTTTTAGCTTAAAGGGGTTGTCTCACGAAAAATATTCTACAGTTTTCAAACCAGCACCTGAATCTGCACATGCTCAGTTTCATCTTTCAACTGCCTCCTGAGCTGTGATAGGTAGAGCTGAGACACGCCCCCTTAGCTTGATATAAATCTAGCAGAGCAATGAATGGGGAAATCTCTAGACCCATGTGAGGTACAGGGCTGGTTCTAGCTTTGTTAGAAAGAGATTATCATGTACTATATGATTTCGGAGTGTAATTTTTTACATTCGTCATGAGATAACCCCTTTAATGTAATATTAACTAAAATTGCCCCCAAAGGTGTCTGTAGCCTTTAAATTATGTTCCAGTGTGCACAATTCAGATTGTACAGTACAGTACATTACATATTTCAATGGGAAGTTTTTTTTCAAAGCTATAGCTTTTGGCAAATGCTGTTCATATCTCTAAAGTTATAATTTGTATCTCTACAGGGTAATATAGAATTGATTTAGGCTCCTCCTAATAATTGTTTTATTTTTGTAGACACCCAAAATGACTTTTGCCATTAGTGATGTATCACAGATTATCACAAGTGAACTCAACATTGTGGAGGGATGTCAAGTAAAGAATCCCCCTCAAGTCAAAGATAAGTCTTTTGAAGATTATGGACATGCATCCAATAAACAATCATCATGCTTTACAGAAGATCTAAATAAGTTGAGGTATTATGTAAATGTTGATACTGTCCAGTATGCCAAGGTAATCACAGAGGGTTACCGTGAACAGAGTCCTCCAACTTCTCTCTATGTGAGATCTGACTCCACCCAACCTCTTCTCTGTGATGCATCACCTAGCCCCCAGAATTATGAGAACACATGGTTTCACTTCTGCAGCCATGAGGACAGTGTGTTCCTAATGGAAGAGGAAAATATGAAAGACTTTCCTCTTCTAAAAGCTCTACAGCTCTGTGAGGATTAAGATTCAACTTGTTTCAAGAAGTTTTCTGCAAATAGCCAATATACTTGGTTTTCCTATAAGCTGCTGCATTGTTCTTTACAGACTTATGCTTGTTTCAAACCACAGTGCATCCAAGCGTTCAGGAAATCCCTCCACTGTCCTTATATATTAAACACCTAACAGCTGCTTAAGCCTTGGAGGTGTTATCCAACCTACACAAAATAAGTCATACTTATGTCACTAATCCACTGCAGCTCCTGTTCTGACACTTCCCAGTCCCTTACTGGTTTCTGCTTCCTCTCAACCTACAGTAAATAATCACTTAACCAATAACTAGCTGAGGTGGTTAACTGCTGCAGGCAGTGATTGGCTGAGCAGTCATTTCCTGCATGTCAAAAGGGATCGGGAGGCCGAAAGCATCCATGGGACCAGAAACCATCAGAACAGGAACTGCAGGGATAATTTATTATATCACCGTTCTGACGCTGTTAACAAAACGTAATTGTCTAGACAATCCCTCATTGAGTTGCATTCATCTTCCAAGCATATCATTGTATAACAAGCAGAAAATTAGCTCTTTGTTCCTGGGTACATCAGCTAGAGAAGCCTTATTGCCTAGATTGATTACACATGAATGTCTTTTTGTTCCAGTCATCATGTTTTGTGGGACACAGCCTGAAATGGGCCTATACAGAACCCTACTTTTCACTTTGTCAATTACATTGAAACTCCATTTTGAGTCTTTTTTTTCAAATATCCTACTAAGATATTGTAAGTTAGCAAAGGGTTGCCACTAGTGTTGAGCGAACCCGAACTGTAAAGTACCCAGACCCGAACTTTGCCGGAAAAGTTTGAGTTTGGTGTTTGGGCATTTAATAAAGCTTTTGAAAGGCTGCAAGGCAGCTAATCAACAAGCTTTTAAGCTGTGGGCTCTTAGAAGCCATCACAGCCATGCCTAGTAATGGCATGGCTGTGATTGGCCGGTGCATCATGTGACCCAGCCTCTTTACAAGCTGGATCCCGTGTAGCACCACCTATCAGCTCTTGTGCAGGGACAGGAAGCAGGCAGCTGAAGCAAGGAAGAGTGTTAGGATTCTGGCTATTTTTTTTGTGGGTGGCCTATAGCGATTTTTTTGTGGGTGCAAGGCACGATTTTTGTACATAGATGATGGTGACGCTACCAACACGTTTAGATCTATACAATCTGAATCATGGTAGAATAAAGAATTTTACTTATCTCGGTGCTGGACATCTCTTACTACTTTTCTGGATCTGTACGGACTGGACCGGTTCCTTGCACGAGACACCATATGTGGAGGTGCTGGCTTAATTTTCTAACCATTTTTGTACCCCTGACACAAAAATATAATAGTTAATCCGTCTGTTAGTTCAATGGGTGACAGATACCCATTTTTGGTGTGAGATACACGTGCACTTTATACGTGACAGGGAATATATATACCATATTTTCCGCCCCAATCAGACCCCCAATGTTAATAAGACCCCAATAAGACCTCAAATCAGACCTCCAATCAGACCCCAATCAGTCCTCTGATAAGAGCCTCATGCCTCTCATCAGCCCCCATATCAGCCATTATGCCTCTCAGCCCCCATTTTCAGCCATTATGCCTCAGCCCCATTATGCCTCTCAGCCCCCATTATCAGCCATTATGCCTCAGCCCCCATTATGCCTCTCAGCCCCCATTATACCTCTCAGCCCCCATTATGTCTCTCAGTCCCCATTATGCCCCCAGCAGCCTGATGTTTTATAAAAAAAAAAAAAACACTTACCTCTCCTGCTCCTGGACATCGCCGCTCCTCACCTATATCGCGATCCCCTTAATTCTGCTGTCGGCTGTGCTGTGAACTGGCGTGCACAGCCTGAGGTCACAGAGCGCCTTCATGCTGTGTGCAGCCTTCAAAGCCGACAGCTGAGGACCAGGAAGCAGTGAGTACAGACCACTTCCTGGTCCTCCGGTACTAATGAGCGCTTCCATAATAAAACCACTGCAGCACGTCTCTGATGATGACGAAACACAGGTGCCAACTGCTGCTGCTTTTTGCCGTGTGCAGACCGGCAAGGAGGGCAGGGGTGAAGAATGGGTGGAAGAAGATGTGGAGGATGATGAAGTCCTAGACCCCACATGGAATCAAGGTCATGTAAGTGACAGTGTGCAGTACTGAGGAAGAGGTGGTCACAAAGCCCCAGCCACACAGCAAAAGAGGGAGCAGGGTGCAAAAGCAGAGTAGCCGTCCACAAGGCAAAATGCCTGCTACTGCCCACCGTACCTAGGGACTGAGCACACCAAAGCCAGCTCCAAGGAGTTCCCTGCGTGGCAGTTCTTCAGACAATGTGCTGACGACAAAACATAAGTGGATTGCACGCTGTGCAATCAGAGCCTGAAGCGAGGCATAAATGTTCTAAACCTGAGCACAACCTGCATGACCAGGCATCTAAGTGCAAAGCACGAGCTGCAGTGAAGTACACACCTGAAAAACCACAAAAGATCTCAGGCTCCTCTTGCTCCCTCTTCTGCTGCAGTCTAGGCCTCTTCCTCTCCCTCTGGAGTGACAGTGACATCTGCCACCCCACAAACAGAAGATGTGGCAGCAACACCATTACATCCACCACCGTCACCCAATATGTCCATACTGTCCCATGGAAGCGTTCAGCTGTCTATCCCCCAAACACTGGAGAGAAAGAGGAAGTACCCCCCTACCCACCCGCGATCCCTGGTCCTGAATGCCAGCATTTCAAAATTCCTGGCCTTTGAAATGCTGTCATTCCGTCTGGTGGAGACAGAGACTTTTAAAAACCTTTATGGCGGTGGCTGTCCCACAGTACGTGGTTACCAGCCGCCACTACTTTTCCAGGCGAGCCATCCCTGCCCTGCACAACCAAGTGGTGGACAAAATCAGGTGTGCACTGCACAATACCATCTGTGGCAAGGTCCACATAACTACTAATATGTGGACCAGTAAGCACGGGCAAGGACTTTATATCTCCCTAACTGCACACTGGGTAAATGCAGTGGCGGCTGGGCCTGAGGCGGATAGCAGTTTGGGGCATGCCCTACCGCCACCGAGGATTGCAGGACATTTCTCGTTGCCTCCTCCTCCTACTCCACCTTCTCCTCTACAGCCTTCTTATCCGGTCAGAGTAACACCTTCACCACCAACTTCAGCACAGCCAGGGGGAAACAACAGCAGGCTGTTTTGAAAATCATCTGTTTGGGGGGAAAAACGGGCATGGAACAACAGAGCTGTGGACGGGCATGGAACAACAGACCGATGAGTGGTTGGTGCCGCTGAGTCTCAAGCCTGGCTTGGTGGTGTGCGATAACAGGCGAAATCTCGTAGCAGCTCTGGGGCTAGCCGGTTTGACGCACATCCCTTGCCTGGCGCATGGGCTCAATTTGGTGGTGCAGAGGTTCCTGAAAAATTACTCCGATATGTGCAGAGCTGCTACAGAAAGTGCAGGCCATCTGTGCGCGCTTTTGGCGTTATCACCCTGTCGCTGCTCGCCTGTCTGCGCTGCAGCGTAACTTCGGGCATCAATGGAGCGTGGCTGTGGGGACACATAGGACATAGACGATACACCTCCCACAGGTGACAGCTTGTCGTTGCCTCTGGGCAGCCTGGCACACATGAGCAACTACATGCTGCAGTGCCTGCGCAATGACCGCCGAGTTGCCCACAATCTAACTGATCGGAAGATGCGCGAGTACAATCGCACTCTTGTAGATGCGCTGCTGATGGCATTCACACCTGACAGCGGGGGCTCAGTGGAAGCACAAGGCGAAGGCAGAGGAGGAGGAAGAAGTCGCTAACGCAGCTGGGGCACCGCCAGCACCTCAGAAGGAAGGGTTAGCATGGCCGAAATGTAGAAAAGCTTTGTCAGCATGCCACAACAACTAGCACCACCAGCTGATATGGAACGTCTTAGCAGGAGGCAGCATTTCAGCAACATGGTGGAGCAGTATGTGTGCACATGTCTACACATACTGACTGATGGGTCTGCCCCTATCAACTTCTGGGTCTCCAAATTGGGCACATGGTCTAAGATTGCCCTTTACGCCTTGGAGGTGCTGGCCTGCCCTGCAGCAAGTGTATTGCCCAAACGTGTGTTTAGCATGGTGGGGGGGGGGGGGGGTAATCACAGACAAGCGCAGACGCCTGTCCACAGCCAATGTGGACAAGCTCATATTCATTAAAATGAACCAGGCATGGATCCCACAGGACTTGTCTGTACCTTGTGCTGAATAGGCATGTATACCGGCCTTATCCAGCCATTGTTATACTCCAGCGCACTTTCTCTTTGCATTCTTTTTTCTATTTCCAAATGTTTTGGGGTCTTCCCAAATTTATAAAAAAAATAATAAATAATAATAAATAAATAAATGAAAAAAAAAAAACACAACTAAAACAGTGTTGGCCACCTCCTCCACCGCCGCTTCCACCTACACTGCCACGTTCACCGCCTCCTCAACCTCCTACTCCACTTTGACCTCCGCCTCCTAGTTCAAGATTTTTTATTTTTTTCTATTCTATGTTATTTTAAGTCATTTCTCTATCCACATTTGTTTGCAGAGCAACTGTACTGCTCTTACCCCCATCTTGCTTCCTTTTTCAGCACTCTAGTCCTTACTATGACTATTTTACAGCCATTTTAGTGCACCAAAGTTCAGGTCCCCATTGACTTCAATGGGGTTCGGGTTCAGGTTTAAGTTCGGGTCCCGAACCCCAACATCCACGGGTCCGCTAATCCTTAGTTGCCACACATTTTGGCGTCTGTTTTCTCTCTCGCACGTGTGGACCTGGCATGATTACATGTTGTCAGGTTCTCCTGCAAACTGCACCTTTTTGATTGCCTCAACAGCAGGACACAGTTTTTTTTCCAGGGGGCTCTTCTAGCAAAATTGTGAAAACAGATCAAACATTTAATTGTAAATTGATAAGACCATGTGATGCTCAAGGAAAAAAAATAGTCCTGCTCTGTGAAAAGACTAGCCAGTAAACTGTAGAAAGCATTGAAATTTCTAAATACTTATGTTTTAAAATTTCATAAAAGATGAAAGGAAGTCAAACCCTGTCCATATGTAGTTTTAGCGCATATGGAACACACAGATTTTTCAGTGGACCTCCTAGCTACAGCTGGTAAACTCAGTCTGGCAATGTATCACATGGTTGGCCACTTATTTGTATGGTCACTACGTAAAACTACGAACATATTTTGTGTTCTGAAACAACTACCCCAGACAACATCAGGAAATGAAATTACGCTCATCAGCAGATGGCTTCCTTAAAGAATGGGGTTGTCTTGTTGTCTTTAGACACACGAGCACAAATATAGTACTGAATGTAGCTCAAATTCAAAAGTCTTACTACTAATTTAAAGCTTACATTTCCCAAACGATCTTGTAGGAAACCTACATCTACTGTTGGTAGTAAAGTACCGTATATGCTTAACAAACTGATACAATACATATAATACGTTATCAAAGAGCTAGGCTACATGCACATGGTGTCGATTTGTGTGCAGAAAATCCGCAAGGAATCTGCACCAAAACTGCAGAAAAAACACACATAAATCTGCACTATTTAGCACCTTTTTGGTATGTTTTTTGTGAGTTTTTGATGTGGTATTTGGTGCAGATTTGATATGGATGTTCTGTAGATTTTCTCATCCTTCCATTGAAAAGTTTGAAATCTGCACAATAAAACCGCAATAACAATTGACATGCTAAAGATTTCGAAACCTGCACAACAGGTCAATTTCTGCACCTAAGAAAAAAGCTAAGTATACAGTACATGAGATTTGTCTAATCTACAATTTACTGGTACGGTATTACACTGAAGTTTTTCTACAACAATCCGCGAGGAAAAACCACACGTAATCCGTTTCTTATGCAGGTATCCTAAATCTATGCATCAAACTCCATACTGAAATTCCATGCAGGGGAGCAGGGGCTTCCAAAGGCCTTATTTTTCAATGTATATCAGTGCATTATAAATTGTGTCCACCAGGCTGAACATCTAATAGTACGGTCTGATCAGTGGGGGTCTGACACCCGGGACCCCCGTTGATCAGCTGTTTGAGAAGGCACTCAATGTGGCTGAGCTGCAAAACCAAGCACAGCCACCATAAAATGTACGGCACTCTGCTTGGTAAGCTACAAGGCCGCGGCACTCACATGGGCGCCGCTGCCTTCTGAAACAGCTGATTGCGGGGGTCCCAGGTGTCGGACCCCCACCTAGGTCATTAGTATAAAAATCTCAGCAAACCTGTTTAATGCAAAGCAATACATCTATGGTATAGTACTGTTTGTCAGTTTTCATACTTGCCTTTGTTATTTTCTGCAGTAGAAATGTAAGCTATGATGGTAAACCAAGCATTTGGATTACTCTGGATTGCCTTGCTTCATCACTACCTTCCCTTCTGTTTGACATTCTAGCACACACATCCCTTCAGGACATTTATCAAAACTGGTGCTATGAAAAACTGCCTTGGTTTCCCATAGTAACCAATCATATTCCACCTTTCATTTTTCAGAGCTCCTTTGGAAAATAAAAGGATCAATTTGATTGGTTGCTATGGGCAACTAAGAGGATATTCCTCTGCACCCGTTTTGATAAATGCCACCTCCATATCTCTATCACACATACATCCTCTACAATTTTCAAAGCAGCTGATGTGGATAAGATTGCTAATATGATTTCTGCCAATATGATTTGTCCCTCTTCTGCTCTGCAATTTATGCTTTCATAATATCAAGAACAGTCCATAATGTTAAATGACATAAAGTAAATAGTAGCTGTCATTGGTATAAATGCTGGTTATACAGAATGTGATGTGTTTTTAATTATTACGGTTTCTTCTTTACATTTACATATTGTTATTACATAGGAAATCCACAGAATAAGCTAAAGTCTATTTTACTATGAATGTGAATTATATTTACCGAAATAAAATATCATTGGTTGTATTAGGAATTTCTTTTCAATCGGTATGTAACTTACTTTACTGAGAATTATAGCTTTTTAGCAAACTGGACAGAAATTCACACTATGTCTGGTCATACAATTGACATACAGTATACTTCCATTACAGAAAAAAAAACATATTTGTTAAAGGGGTTTTTACATTAACACACTCTGTCCTGTCCATCCTCTCTGTACATTGGCTGTAGACAGGTGGCTGCGTTTGTCTGTAATGACGCCCCCTGCCGTGCTGAATACACGTTCAGACAAAACGCTGGCCGCCGGGAAGGCCAGCACCTCCAAGGCATAAAAGGCTAGCTCTGGCCACGTGGACAATTTGGAGACCCAGAAGTTGAATGGGGCCGAACCATCAGTCAGTACGTGGAGGGGTGTGCACACGTACTGTTCCACCATGTTAGTGAAATGTTTCCTCCTGCTAACACGTTGCGTATCAGGTGGTGGTGCAGTTAGCTGTGGCGTGGTGACAAAACTTTTCCACATCTCTGCCATGCTAACCCTGCCCTCAGAGGAGCTGGCTGTGACACAGCTGCGTTGGCGACCTCTTGCTCCTCCTCTGCCTTCGCCTTGGGCTTCCACTTGTTCCCCTGTGACATTTGGGAATGCTCTCAGTAGCGCATCTACCAACGTGCGCTTGTACTCGCGCATCTGCCTATCACGCTCCAGTGCAGGAAGTAAGGTGGGCACATTGTCTTTGTACCGGTCATCCAGCAGGGTGGCAACCCAGTAGTCCGCACACGTTAAAATGTGGGCAACTCTGCTGTCGTTGCGCAGGCACTGCAGCATGTAGTCGCTCATGTGTGCCAGGCTGCCCAGAGGTAAGGACAAGCTGTCCTCTGTGGGAGGCGTATCGTCATTGTCCTGCGTTTCCCCCCAGCCACGCACCAGTGATGGGCCGAGCTGCGTTGGGTGCCACCCCGCTGTGAACATGCTTCATCCTCATCCTCCTCCTCCTCGTCCTCCTCGTCCTCCAATAGTGGGCCCTGGCTGGCCACATTTGTACCTGGCCTCTGCTGTTGAAAAAAACCTCCCTCTGAGTCACTTCTAAGAGACTGGCCTGAAAGTGCTAAAAATGACCCCTCTTCCTCCTCCTCCTCCTGGGCCACCTCCTCTTCCATCATCGCCCTAAGTGTTTTCTCAAGGAGACATAGAAGTGGTATTGTAACGCTGATAACGGCGTCATCGCCACTGGCCATGTTGGTGGAGTACTAGAAACAGCGCAACAGGGCACACAGGTCTCACATGGAGGCCCAGTCATTGGTGGTGAAGTGGTGCTGTTCCACAGTGCGACTGACCCTTGCGTGCTGCACCTGAAACTCCACTATGGCCTGCTGCTGCTCACACAGTCTGTCCAGCATGTGCAAGGTGGAGTTCCACCTGATGGGCACGTCGCATATGAGGCGGTGAGCGGGAAAGCCGAAGTTACGCTGTAGCGCAGACAGGCGAGCAGCGGCAGGATGTGAACGCCGGAAGCGCGCACAGACGGCCCGCACTTTATGCAGCAGCTCTGACATGTCGGGGTAGTTGTGAATAAACTTCTGCACCACCAAATTCAGCACATGCACCAGGCAAGGGATGTGCGTCAAACCGGCTAGTCCCAGAGCTGCAACGAGATTTCGCCCATTAGCGCACACCACCAGGCCGGGCTTGAGGCTCACCGGCAGCAACCACTTGTTGGTCTGTTGTTCAATACCCCGCCACAACTCTTGTGCGGTGTGGGACCTGTCCCCCAAACATATGAGTTTCAGAATGGCCTGCTGACGTTTACCTCGGGCTGTGCTGAAGTTGGTGGTGAAGGTGTGTGGCTGACTGGATGAGCAGGTGGAAGAAGAGGAGGAGGAAGCCGAGTAGGAGGAGGAGGCAACAGGAGGCAAAGAATGTTGCCCTGCGATCCTTGGCGGCAGAAGGACGTGCGCCAAACAGCTCTCCGCCTGGGGCCCAGCCGCCACTACATTTACCCAGTGTGCAGTTAGGGAGAGAGATATAGCATCCCTGGCCGTGCTTACTGGTCCACGTATCTGTGGTTAGGTGGACCTTGCCACAGATGGCGTTGCGCAGTGCACACTTGATTTCATCGGATACTTGGTTGTGCAGGGAAGGCACGGCTCTCTTGGAGAAGTAGTGGCGGCTGGGAACAACATACTGTGGGACAGCAAGCGACATGAGCTGTTTGAAGCTGTCTGTGTCCACCAGCCTGAATGGCAGCATTTCATAGGCCAGTAGTTTAGAAATGCTGGCATTCAGGGCCAGGGATCGAGGGTGGCTAGGTGGGAATTTACGCTTTCTCTCAAATGTTTGTGAGATGGAGAGCTGAATACTGCCGTGTGACATGGTTGAGATGCTTGGTGACAGAGGTGGTGGTGACCCCATTTTGGAAAGTAGACACCCTAAGGTATTCGCTGATGGGCATAGTGAGTTCATAGAAGGCTTTATTTTTTGTCACAAGTTAGCGGAAAATGATGATTTTGTTTATTTTTTCTTACAAAGTCTCATGTTCCACTAACTTGTGACAAAAAAAAAACTTCAATGAACTCACTATGCCCATCACGAAATACCTTGGGGTGTCTTCTTTCCAAAATGGGGTCACTTGTGGGGTATTTATACTGCCTTGGCATTTTAGGGGCCCTAATGCGTGAGAAGTAGTTTTAAATCCAAATGTGTAAAAAATGCCCTGTGAAATCCTAAAGGTGCTCTTTAGAATTTGGGCCCCTTTGCCCACCTAGGCTGCAAAAAAGTGTCACACATGTGGTATCGCCGTACTCAGAAGAAGTTGGGCAATGTGTTTTGGGGCGTATTTTTACATATACCATGCTGGGTGAGAGTAATATCTCTCTAAAAGTCAACTTTTCCCATTTCTTTATACAAAGTTGTCATTTTAGAGAGAAATTTCTCTCACCCAGCATGGGTATATGTAAAAAGACACCCCAAAACACATTGCCCAACTTCTCCTGAGTACGGCGATACCACATGTGTGACAATTTTTTGCAGCCTAGGTGCGCAAAGGGGCACAAATTCCTTTTAGGAGGGTATTTTTAGACATTTGGATTCCAGACTTCTTCTCACGCTTTAGGGCCCCTAAAATGCCAGGGCAGTATAAATACCCCACATGTGACCCCATTTTGGAAAGTAGACACCCCAAGGTATTTCGTGATGGGCATAGTGAGTTCATGGAAGTTTTTATTTTTTGTCACAAGTTAGTGGAATATGAGACTTTGTAAGAAAAAAAAAACATAATTTTCTGCTAACGTGTGACAAAAAATAAAAACTTCTATGAACTCACTATGCCCATCAGCGAATACCTTAGGGTGTCTTCTTTCAAAAATGGGGTCATTTGTGGGGTGTTTGTACTTCCCTGGCATTTGAGGGTCTCCGCAATCATTACATGTATGGCCAGCATTAGGAGTTTCTGCTATTCTCCTTATATTGAGCATACGGGTAATGAGATTTTTTTTTTTTCCGTTCAACCTCTGGGCTGAAAGAAAAAATGAACGGCACAGATTTCTTCATTCGCATCGATCAATGTGGATGAAAAATCTCTGCCCAAAAAAAAAAGGATGGGAAAGGTGTCTGCCAGGACATAGGAGCTCCGCCCAACATCTAAACCCACTCAGCCCGTATGCCCTGGCAAACCCGATTTCTCCATTCACATCAATCGATGTGGATGAATAAATCATTTCGGGTTTTTTTTTTTGTTTTTTTTATATACAAAGTGTTTGCCAAAGCATATGAACACCGCCCCTCAGCTCATAAGCCTCGGCAAACGTATCTTTTTTACTGCAGAGGAGAAATCTCGTTTTGCAGCGCCGCATACACCGACTTTTGTGTAATCTGACAGCAGCGCAATGCTTCTGTCAGAATGCACATCAGTGCTGCAGCTGGTTCTTCGGTTGGTCCACCCAGAAGGTAAAAAATAAAAATAAAAAAAGAAATAACCAGGCAGCAACGCAATAAATTTATTAACATGAACTTTATAGTAACATTTGAACAGAACATTAACTTTTATAAACTTTATTGAACTTTTGGAACAGAACATTAACTTTTTTGCTTACTGGTGATTTTTTTTTTGTTTTGCTTTTTTTACCTTTTTATAGGACAAACCTCTCCTTCCCCATGGGACAATGTGCAAAGCGCAAATCGCCCAGAGATGTGGCGAAGTACATTATGCGCTTTGTCCCAGGTGAAAGGAGAGGTTTGCAGCAGCTGTGAGTGAAATGGCCCTAAGAGCCCTGTGTGCCTGTCCTGTGTGACGCAATCCCTATGCTAAGTGTACCTGTGTGTGGTACTTCCGGAAACACTCCCCTAAGCATAGGGCAGGGTGGTCAGGGCAGTCAGGACAGAAATAGCGGGTGTCACGCCTTATTCCACTCCTGCTACAGACACGACATTTTTTTTGGGGTGGGGTTGGTTTGAGGTACCCGCAACGACATTGGGGAAATGTCGCTCATGTAGACAGCTCACTCACACTGGTGGTTGGGGCCACGGAACCTCCTGGATACAGGAGGTTCTCGATGATCTCTTCCTGAAATTTGAGGAAGGATCCTGTTCTCCCAGCCTTACTGTAGAGAACAAAACTATTATACATCGCCAATTGAATGAAATATACAGACACCTTCTTATACCAGCGTCTGGTTCTGGGGGAAAGTAAATAGGGAGCCAACATCTGGTCATTGAAGTCCACCCCCCCCCATGAACAAATTATAGTTGTGGACACAAAGGGGCTTTTCAATGACTCCGGTTGCTCGTTCAATTTGGATTGTCGTGTCTGCGTGAATGGAGGAGAGCATGTAAATGTCACGCTTGTCTCTCCATTTCACCGTGAGCAGTTCTTCGATACACAAGGCAGCCTTCTCCCCCCTTGCAAGATGGGTGGTAACGAGCCGTTGGGGGAAGCCCCGGCGACTAGGTCGCGCGGTGCCACAGCAGCCAATCTGTTCTAAAAACAAATGCCTGAAGAGGGGCACACTTGTGTAAAAATTGTCCACATAAAGATGGCACCCTTTGCCAAATAAGGGGGACACCAAGTCTTCCCGCTGCTCCCCAGGTAGTCAGGGCAACCGATCGGCTCCAGGGTCTGATCTTTACCCTCATAGACTCGAAATTTGTACGTATAGACTGTGGCCCTTTCACAGAGCTTATACAAATTGACCCCATACCGGGCGCGCTTGCTTGGGATGTACTGTTTGAAGCAAAGGCGCCCGGTAAAATGTATAAGGGACTCGTCTATGCAGATGTTTTGCTCAGGGGTATACAAATCTGCAAATTTGGTGTTAAAGTGGTCTATGAGGGGCCAAATTTTGTGGAGACGGTCAAAAGCTGGGTGGCCTCTGGGACGAGAGGTGCTGTTGTCACTAAAGTGCAGGAAACGCAGGATGGTCTCAACTCGTGTCCTGGACATGGCAGCAGAGAACATGGGCATGTGATGAATTGGGTTCGTGGACCAATATGACCGCAATTCATGCTTTTTGTCAGCCCCATGTTGAGGAGAAGGCCCAGAAAAGTTTTAATTTCGGAAATTTGGACGGGTTTCCACCGGAAAGACTGGGCATAAAAGCTTTCCGGGTTGGCGGCTATAAATTGAGTGGCATACCGGTTTGTTTCTGCCACGACTAAGTCCAACAGCTCCGCAGTCAAGAACAGCTCAAAAAACCCCAGTGCCAATCCGATCTGAGCTGTCTCAACCCGAACTCCAGACTGGGCGGTGAAAGGGGGAACTACTGGTGCGGCTAAAGTTGGGGGCTGCCAATCATGGTTTGCCAGCACCTCAGGGACTCTAGGGGCTCTACGGGCCTGTCTGTGCGGTGGCTGCTAAGGGGGAACTAATGCACGTGCCACCGTACCAGCTTCAACTGCCCTTCTGGTGCACGCCAGTTCACTACCTTGTACGGCAGTGCTGGTACTAGGTCCAGGATGGGCTGCGCTGCTGGTGTATGCCTCACCACGTAATCCGACAGCGCCAGCCCCACTCTGCTGCCCTTGAAGCGGATCCTGCGCAACCTGTGGTCTAGCAACACAGGGCCGGGTACGCCTGGTGGTATCAGGGACCTGAACCTCCTCGTCCGAACTTTGGGTCAGACTGCCACTGCTTTCTACAGGTTCGTATTCTGACCTGCTGGATTCGTCAGATGAGGGTTCTCATTCCTCATCCGATTGGGTCAGAAGCCTGTAGGCCTCTTCAGAAGAATACCCCTTACTTGCCATTTGGTCAACTAAATTTAGGGGGTATTCCCTGAGACTACCCAAGAAAAAAGCAAGCCTGTCTTACAAATGGGAGGCTAGCAAAGTACCGGAAGCCGCTGCGATTGATAAAAAATATCAAAACTGATTTTTTTTTTATTGCCGCAGCGCTTGTAAAGTGATTGTGCAGTGATCCAAAAATAATAATTTTTTTTGTCACTGTGGCGGGGCGGGCGTGGGTGAACGCACGTGTAGGCGACCGATCAGGCCTGATCGGGCAAACACTGCGTTTTGGGTGGAGGGCGAGCTAAGGTGACACTAATACTATTATAGATCTAACTGTGATCAGTTCTGATCACTTACAGATACTACAAAAGTACCAATGCTGATTAGCGATACGCTAATCAGCGAATCAGTGACTGCGGTGCGGTGGGCTGGGCGCTAACCGACGCTAACTACCTAACAAAGAGGCCTAAACTATCCTAAAACCTAACAGTCAATACTAGTGGGGAAAAAAGTGACAGTTTACACTGATCACTTTTTCCCCTTTCACTAGTGATTGACAGGGGTGATCAAGGGGTTAATTGGGGTGATCTGGGGGCTAAGTGTAGTGTTTGGTGTGTACTCACTGTGATGTCTGCTCCTCTGCTGGGACCAATCGACGAAAAGGACCAGCAGAGGAGCACAGAAGCCATTTAACATCTTATATTTATAAATATAAGGTGTTATATGGCTTGTGTTTCGATTTTTAAAAAGTCACCAACCTGCCAGCGCTGATCATTGGCTGGCAGGCTGGTGCCGAAATACTCCTGTAATGATTCCCGGCCCGCACTGCGCATGTGCGGGTCAGCTCTGCCCGAAATCTCGCGTCCCGCGAGAGGACGCATCGGCACGTCCAGGAGGAATAACAGGGCCACAGCCAGGACGCAATCCTGCGTGCGGCGGTCATGTAGTGGTTAAAGGGGTTAAAGGGTTTGCATCACTTCAGTAAATGGCATTTATCATGCAGTTAATACAAGGCACTTACTAATGTATTGTGATACTCCATATTGCCTCCTTTCCATCACATTAAACACAGCACGTATCCGTGGTTATTACCACAGTGTAATCCAGCAGTGGTGGCCGTGCTTACACTCTATAGGGGAAGGCTGGAAGGCATAGGCCAACACCTTTACCTATAGTGTGCCAGCATGGCCACCGCTGTTGGATTACATGGTGGTAATAATCACGGATATGTGCTGTGCACAATGTGATGGAAAGGGGGCAATATGGACAATCACAATACATTACTAAGTGCCTTGTATTAACTTTCTCTACATGATAAATGCCAATTGCTGAAGTGAGACAACACCTTTAACACCTATGTGTGAATGGTGTGCGCTATATATGTTCTATATATCAGTGGTGTATGTGCAGTATGTGATATATGTATCAGTGGCATGTGACCCATGTATGAGTGTCTTGTGTGCCACATATGTCCAATAAGTGATTGGTGTGTGCTGCATGTGTCTTGTTTCTGACTGATTTAAGTGCAGGATATCCATATACAGTTCGGTCTATATATATTTGGATACTGACACAAATTTTGTTTTTATTACCTGTTTACTAAAACATATTCAAGTTATAGTTATATTGTGGACATGGACATAAAGTCCAGACTTTTAGCTTTCATTTGAGGGTATGCACATTAAAATTGGCACCTTGTTTTTAAGGGGACCAAAACTACTGGTAATTGGACAATTGACTCAGAGGCTGTTTCATGGGCAGGTGTGGGCAATTCCTTCATTATTTCCTTCTCCATTAAGCACATAAAAGGCCTGGAGTTGATTTGAGGTGTGGTGCTTGCATTTTGAAGATTTTGCTGAGAAGTAAACATGCGGTAAAAGGAGCTACCCATGGAGGTGAAACAAGCCATCCTTCATCTGTGAAAACAGAAAAAAAAACATCTGAGAAATTGCTACACTATTAGGAGTGGCAAAATCCACAGTTTGGTACATCCTGAGAGAGAGCAAGCACTGGTGACCTCAACAATTTCGAAAAGACCACGGAAGACAACAGTGGTGGATGATCGCAGAATAATTACCGTGGTGAAGAGAAACCCCTTCACAACAGCCAACCAAGTGAACAACACTCTCCAGGATATAGGCGTATCAATATCCAATTCTACCATAAAGAGAAGACTGCATGAAAGTATATACAGAGGGTTCACTGCTCGGTGCAAGCCACTCATAAGCCTCAAGAATAAGAAGGCCAAATTGGACTTTGCTAAAAAAAAATCTTAAAAAAACACCACACTTCTGTAAGAACATTCTTTGGATAGATAAAACCAAGATCAACTTCTACCAGAACGATTGGAAAGAAAAAAGTATGGCGAAGGCATGGTACAGCTCATCATCCAAAGCATACCAAATCATCTGTAAAACCCAGCGGAGGCAGTGTGATGGCTTGGGCATGCATGGCTGCCAGTGGCACTGGGTCCCTAGTGTTTATTGATGATGTGACATAGGACAGAAGCAGCCGGATGAATTCTGGGGTTTTCAGAGACATACTGTGTGCTCAAATCCAGCCAAATGCAGCCAAACTGATTGGCGTTTCATAATAAAGATGGACCCAAAACATAAAGCGAAAGCAACCCAGGCGTTTATTAAAGCAAAGAAGAGGTCTACAAACAAACAGCAACTGAAAACTGCTGCAGTAAAGGCCTGGCAGAGCATTAAAAAGTAGGAAACACAGCGTCTGGTGATTTCCATGTGTTCAAGACTTCAGGCAGTCATTGCCTACAAAGGGTTTTCAACCAAGTATTAGAAATGAACATTTTATTTACAATCATTTAATTTGTCCAATTACTTTTGACCTCCTGAAATGAAGGGATTGAGTTTAAAAATGCTTTAGTTCCTCACATTTTTATGCAATCATTTTGTTCAACCCACTGAATTAAAGCTGAAAGTCTGAACTTCAACTGCATCTGAATTGTTTTGTTCGAAATCCATTGTGGTAATGTACAGAACAAAAATTAGAAAAATGTGGTCTCTGTCCAAATATATATGGACCTAACTGTATGTGTAAATTCTGCCACATGTATGTTTGTGCATTTTGCTGTGAATGTCTGCCATCATACCTCATCTTTAGTATTTCTGTTATCACTGTAGGTGCTCATGAACATGACCTTTGGATGTTTTGCAGAATGCAAATTGCAGAGCCGCAAAACATGGATGTGTGCACGGGTGGGTGCATTCCACATTATGTGGAACAGAACAGCCGGCCTCTAATAGAACAGTCCTATCCTTGTCTGTAAGGCCGACAATAATAGGACATGTTCTATCATTTTGCAGAACGGCCATGCGGACATACAGAGTAAATTTTTTTCCGGCCCCATTGAAGTAAAGGGAACAGTACGAACATGGAAAAAAATCAGTTTGTTTGCAGGAGCACTTAGGTGGGCCCCCAGAATCAGTTACACTGGTGGACCCTCAGTACCCCAGTCCGACACTGTTTTCAGCTGCTAAATGAAAATTCACCAACAGATTCCCCTTTGACTTTAATGGTAAAATCTCCACCTTGTGCACACTGTGTACAAATGGTTGCTACTGAATTAGTGGCCGCTATCAGCCGTTTTTTATATCCATCGGATATGTCATCAATATCAGATCAACTGGGGTCAAGCACCTCACTGGTCAGCTGTTGGGAGTAGCTGTAATACCAGAACTATACAGCTCCATCCATTGTATAGGTCAGCTCAATTGGACTGAACCTATCAAGTACCCATCTCCATCCACTACACAGAGAATGGAGCTGTGCAGTTTTTAACTCCTAAACAGCTGATCAGCGTGGTTGCAGGACGTCCAACCCCCGGTGATTTGATATTGAAAGCCCAGGATGTTCCATAAATATCTGATAGGTGCAGGTTCTACCACTTGGACCCACTCCTGTGTCTAGGATGGACACTGCTGCACGCTGCCACAAATGGGGAGCAGGACATGTATCCTTGGCTATCAACATTCACTGCTATGGAGCATGCACACTCAGAAGTTCCTCAGCAGTGAATGGAGAGAACCACTCATGCATGGTCTGCATTCCATTCACTGCAATGCGTGACAGCATCCCGTTCTTAAGGGTACTTTCACACTAGGGTCGCCGGAACTGCGTATCTGTATGCAAACGGATTCCATTTCAAGACGGATCCGGATGCGGATCCATCTCACAAATGTATTGCAATACCGGATCCATCTCTCCGGTTGTCATCTGGAAAAACAGATCCGGTATTTATATTTTTTCACATTTTTAAAGGTCTGCGCATGCGCAGACAGCAAAACTGGATCCATTTTTCCGGAACACTTGGGGCCGATCCGGCATTAATGCATTTCAATGGAAAGTAATGCCGGATCTGGCATTCCGGCAAGTGTTCCAGAATTTTGAAAGAAGAAAATACCGCAGCATGCTGCGGTATTTTCTCCGGCCAAATACCGTAAGAGGGACTGAACTGAAGACATCTGAATGCTCTCCTTTCAGAATGCATTAGGATAAAACTAGGACAGAACTCAATACTGGAAAAGAAAAACGCTAGTATGAAACTCCCCACAGACAGAGATGGGACCCACATCAATCATCCATTTATGAAAAATGTTAACCCATTAAAGACCTGGCCTATTTTCATTTTTACATTTTTTATTTTTCGTCCCTGTGTTCCAACAGCCATAACTTTTCAGATCAGATAGCCATATGTGGGCTCATTTTTTGCTAGACAAGATGCATTTTTTTATGCCGCCATCTAATTTACCATGTCTTGTATTGAAACACAGGAAACAAAAATCTTTGTGGGGTAAAATTGAAAAAAAAAAAAAAAACACGCACAATTCCGCCAAGATCTTTGGGGTTTTGACATCACAGCATTCACTGTGCTCTAAAAATGACATGACGTCCTTATTTTGCGGCTCAATATAATTGCAGCAATGCAAAACTTATATAGTTTTTATTATTTAATGACTTTTTTTAACTTTTAGAAAAAAATCTTTGCATATTCTGACAGCCATCATTTTTTTATATTTTGGTCTACAGAGCTGTATGAGGGGTTGTTTTTGTGTAACGAACTGTACTTTTTATTGGTACCATTTTTGTGATATGACTTTTTGATCACTGTTATTCAATTTTTGGGGGGACAAGATAACAAAAAAATGGCGAATCAGGGGTTTTTCACTATTTTCTGTACAGACATTTTTGGATGCAGCAATTAACAAATTTTACCTCACCGCAGTACGCACAATTTAATGCTGTACAGAGACAGGTCTTCGTCCAGCATTAAAACGAAGTTTAGGAACAAATCGACTTTGGATCTTGCTCGGAAGCTCGATTCGCTCACCCCTAGGTATTGTCTAAATCCCATGCGCTGTATGGTGCTTGTAATGTCACAAGGTCAAGGGACACATTAAAGTCATATGGGTTTGAAGTAGATGTGGGATATACTAGCAGGGTAATATCTACATCCCACGCGCTCTAGGAATAAAAATTTGTGATATAATATAAAAATAATAATACCTAACCCTAAATGATGGTGTTAACGGTGAGCTGTATGGTCACTTTGAAACTGAAGCTTCCATTGTGGGGTGGTGTGGCTTAGCTCCGTCTGAGATGGATGCACTTTAGAGGAGCTCCTCACCTCACACAGCTACAAGCAACTATACAAGCAGTTTCAGGCCTCCAAACTGCAACCTTTCTCCAAAAAGGGCAGCAGGAAAGTGACATAGTCACCATCATAAGTACTGTAAACATCTTCAGTATTTTGTTAACTCCTTTAATGAGATATGTATAACATAAACTACTTGGGGTGGTCAAATTAGATCTTCTCAGACAAATCAACCTGCATCTGTCTGTGTATTTCTCGGCCGAGCTAATTAATCAATCTCTGCCTACCTAAAGAACCACTATGACATGACCATGGTGAAAGGAAGAAGGAGCAGGGAGCCTTCAAAACATCTAGCTGACTTCTTCATGACAGAGAAGAGAGGCAGGAAGGAGAGAGCGGTGAGACTGGATTCAGCCAGCAGCACCAGCAACAGTGGCTCATCAGCAGCTTCTACACAGGAGGGAGGAAAACAAAGATGCCCACCACAGCATGCAAATAATGCAAGTTCTAGTACTAATAGACCTGGCCATGCCAGCCACAAAACACCCAAAACACCTAGAATTGTCTCAGTGAGCAGTGGAGAAAAATGATGAGGCAGCACAGTCAGACTCCTCTTCAGTCAAGAGCCCAGCTAAACAAAGACCAAGAATGGAAAACATGCCAGCCTCTGATCCTGAGGTAGGAAAGTCTATTTCTCTCTCCCCTCATACTATGGGGGTCTTTGCCCACATTCCCACCTCTAATAAGGTTATCACAGTTGACCTTATAAAGTAGATGCTCAAAAGCTCAATTAAAAACACATTAGTTGACGCACATAACTCCTTGGACGATGACGTTACAAACATTAAGGCAAAGATCGCTCCAGAAGAAATAATGTCAAGCTCAGAGGGATTCCTGAAGCAATTCTCCCCAGTGACCTGCCTAAATATGTTCAGAATATAATGAAAACCCTTCTCCAGAGGCGACACCCTTAGATCTCACAGTGGACAGGGCACACAGACTCCCTAAACCTAACTCTACACCTGAAAACAAACCTAGAGATATCCTAGCCCGCATCCACTTTTACCACATTAAAGCAGAAATGATGGCAGCGGCAAGAAAAATACACAATTTACCTAAGCCCTATGAACAAATAGTGCTTTTTACAGATCTTTCACAAGCGACTATATTAGAAAGGAAAAAATTTAACCCTATCACGGCACGTCTGAGGTAAAACAAAATCCCTTATAAATGGGGCTTCCCCACCAAGCAAATTCTCCACAAAGAAGGGAAAACCCACATCATACTAAACGTGGAACAAGAGAAGTTACTTACTCAGTGGCAACTTATACAACGAATATTCAAGAGGAATGGATCCCTGCCTCTAAGGAGGCCTGAACCTCACAACACATGAGATGAACAAGTCCACAATGACTGTCCCCGTACACTTGTTGATCGCCCAGATCACGCTCTATTACTTTAATTCCTCAAGGAATAGTTTTACTGTTTTTTGTTTGCGTTTTTGCTTTGTTTATTTTTAGGTCCTTATTGCAACCAACATCAGATGACAACCAGATGGCCACCCCAACAACAACTCGTCCTCAGAAGACCTTCCAACCAGACAAACAGATTTATGCCAGTCAAGCCAAACCAAAGACTTACAGTCTATCCAAAGGATCTACGACAACCGTAAGCTATTCACAACAACACAAAATTACTATTAAAGTATTCTCCTTAAATGTATAAGGACTTAATCACCCATATAAACGCCATTCTCTCTGGAGGGAAGCAAAAAACAATGGAGCAGACATTATCTGTATTCAAGAATCCCATCTACTGCTAGAAGATGCCTCTAGAATGCATAAATCACTCACACTCAACCACAAAAAAGTTGGGTGTATGCATTGCAATTAAAGACTCCATAGCATTAGAGAAAATATGTCTATTGAAAGATAACAGGGGAAGGTTTCTTGTCTTGGTATGTAAGCTGAATAATATAACATACACAATATGTAATTTATATGGCCCCAATGCTTCGCAGATTTCTTTTTTAAACAAATTTGCCCCAAAATTTGCAAAAGTTCAAAAGGGTCATCTATTCATATTTGGTGACTTAGCCAGAACAGGAGACCTACCCCTTCATTGAACTTATGCTTACTGGAGAAGGATTTATATGATTCCTGGTGCTGCATTAACACAAATGGAGAGAGATTACACTTTCTATTCAACATGTCATGATAGATATACAAGAATAGATTACTGTTTCGCTAATAGACACTCTCTTTAATTAATATCTAACTCAACAATAGGACAAGTGACATGGTCAGACCATGCCCTCTAATCACTACTATAAAAGAAACCAACATACCCAATCCAGAATACATTTGGCATATTAATAATTACCTGATTGCCAATAAAGAGTAACAGCATAAACTAGAAAAAAGACATTCAGGAATATTTCCAGAACAATGACCTTCCTGAGACTAAGAAGTTTACTCTCTGGAATGCCCACAATGCATACACCAGGGGTCTTTTAATCAAATATGGTTTGCAGTATAAAAAAAAAACTAAAAAAAAATAAATGACAAACTACTCACAAAATTTAGACCATATGATTAAAAAAAGAGACAAAATTAAGGTAGGTCACTACTCTTAGGCCCCTTTCACACGGGCGAGATTTCCGTGCGGGTGCGATGCGTGAGTTGAACGCATTGCACCCGCACTGAATCCTGACCCATTCATTTCTATGGGGCTGTGCACATGAGCGGTGATTTTCACGCAACACTTATGCGTTGCGTGAAAATCGCAGCATGTTCTATATTCTGCGTTTTTCACGTAACGCAGGTCCCATAGAAATGAATGGGGTTGCGTGAAAATCGCAAGCATCCGCAAGCAAGTGCGGATGCGGTGCGATTTCCACGCATGGGTTCTAGGTGACAGTCTATTCACTGTATTATTTTCCCTTATAACATGGTTATAAGGGAAAATAATAGCATTCTGACTACAGAATGCTTAGTATAATAGTGCTGGAAGGGTTAAAAATAATAAAAAAGTTAACTCACCTTATCCCCATGATCGCCTAGTTCCCGGTCGGTCTCTTCTTTAGCTGTGACTAAAGGACCTGTGGTGATGTCAGATCACATGCTCCATCACCATGGTGATGGACCATGTGATTGGAGCATGTGATCTGACATCACCAAAGGTCATTCAGCCCAAGCCCACAGCTAAAGAACAGACCGACCGGGAACTACACGATCTTGGGGATAAGGTGAGTTAACGTTTTTATTATTTTTTTAACCCTTCCAGCGCTATTATACTAAGCATTCTGTATTCAGAATGCTATTATTTTCCCTTATAACCATGTTATAAGGGAAAATAATAGAATCTACAGAACATCAATCCCAAGCCCGAACTTCTTTGAAGAAGTTCGGGTTTGGGTACCAAACATGCGCGATTTTTCTCACGCGAGTGCAAAACGCATGACAATGTTTTGCACTCGCGCGGAAAAATCGCGGGTGTTTCCGCAACGCACCCGCACATTTTTCCGCAACGCCCGTGTGAAACCAGCCTTAGATGACTATTAACTTGTAAAACTTAAACTACACTACTATAGCCAAACAATAGCCAAAACAATAAGGCCTCATCTCTCATGGCCAATCGAGTGAAAAATATAAAAAAGAGAAATTCAATCGCTCACCTCAGATACAACAACCAATAGTAAATTACTGAACCCCCTACATATAACAAACCACTTTAGAGATTATTATAACTCATTATATAACTTAAAAGATGACAATTCAACAACACAACACAAACAAGATACAACAAAGGCTTTCAACTAGAAACTCTAAACGCACATTTCTCTACTAGGGAAATAATGGAAAACATTAACTCACCTAAACTAAAAAAAATTAAAAAAAAAGCACCAGGCCCAGACGGCTTCTCAAATGAATACTTCAAATATTTTTCACACATTCTAAACCCACACTTACAGAATATATTCAACCAAGCAATGGTAGACAGTCATTTTCCTACTGAAATGATGCAAGCAACTATAATCACGATCCCCAAGCCAGATAAGGACCGCTCATTAGTAACTAATTATTGCCCAATCTTTCTTGCAGATTAGAAAATATCATCCCGCTTCTTGTAAATCCAGATCAGGTCGGGTTTGTCGCCAAGGCAAGGCCCTGATATCACACGTAGATTTATAAATATCTTAAAATGGATAGAAATGTAAAAAATGCCTTCTCTGCTCCTATCTTTAGACGCAGAGAAGGCATTTGACAGACTACATTGGGATTATATGTTCAACACAGTCGAAAAATTCGGCTTCACTGGCCCTATCCTAAAAAGTATTAAAGCTTTATATCTCAATAAAAAAAAAAAGGACTAGGCAAGGCTGCTCGCTCTCCCCCATATTCTTCGTTTTGGCCCTAGAAACATTTGCAGAGAAAAAAAGATCTTCCCTGGAAAATTCAGGGACAAAAATCTGAGATTATACGCATAAACTTGGCTTATTCATGGATGATATAATTACCTCCTCAGACGACCCCCTCAGATCATTAGATAAAATATACTCTATTATCCAAACCGTTAGCTCCATATTATATTATCAAGTCAACAGTACAAAATCCCAACTTCTAGGCATGAATATATCCCATACTAGCAAAATGATAATACAGTCTTTTTCCCTATAATTGGCAAGAACATCGCATTCCATACCTACGCATTCAACTATCATATCCGATCTCAAATATGGTTAAGAACTTTAAACCACTACTACTCACTCAAACTCCAATCAGATATTAACCACTTAAACTCCTTTGAAATATCATGGTGGGGAAGGATATCATTATATAAAATGCTAATACTACCCAACATCCTATACCAATTCCGCTCAATTTCCCTAGCTATCCCAAAACAAATAATTCAAAAATTTCAATCTCAACTTAACAGATTTAGGCTACATACACACGACCGTATGTGTTTTGCGGTCCGCAAAAATAAAACGGATGACGTTCCGTATGGCAGCGTTTTTGGTTTTTTTGCAGATCAGTTTTTTTTTGCGGATCCATTGTAATAATGCCTATCCTTGTCCGCAAACTAGAAAAAAATAGCACATGCACTATTTTTTATTTTTGCAGGGCAACGGAACGGACATACTGATGCGGACAGCTGTCCACGTTTTTTGCGGACCCATTGAAATGAATAGGTCCGCATCCTATCTGCAAAAAAATGGAATGGACACGGAAACAAACAACGTTCGTGTGCATGTAGCCTTATTTGGTCAAACAAACACCCTAGAATCGCAGCTGGGGTACTGACCAGACATAAAAACCATGGTGGTTTGGCCCTCCCAGATATTAACACATATCATATTGCTTCGCTACTTGATCAATCAACAACATGGTGGACTCCCCAATCCGACAAACTCTGGGTGAACATAGAGAAACATACTAGTCAGACTGAAAGACTAGACGTTCTCTTACTGGCCTCTAATGTGGGCAATATAAATAATACCAACTTACTGCCGACAGTCAAATCTACTCTCCAAACATGGAAATCTTACATCAAAATATGCTCAAATCTGCCAATCCTTATAACAATGGAAATTCCCCTACAAGTCCTAGATATTGTCATCCCGGAAATATCAGTCGCCTCATGGATACAATCAGGTATTAAGACCATACAAGATCTTTACAAAGGCCCAATACTTCATAATTTTCTAATCTTGAGCAATAAATACGGACTAGATAAATCAGATTTATATAAATATCTCCAAATACGCACCTTCCTGAATAAAAACGAGTTCTCACCCCCTAAAATCCCTCCCCAAGTACAGTATATGTATTAATGAATAATCAAATAAATAAATCATTGATAAGGATAAAAACCTTTTATCTACAACTACTGTTATGGACTATTGATACAAAATGGATACTTGCTTGTTGAGGACTATGTTTAGCTAAGATGGCGGCCAGGCATTCAGCCAACACCTATAAACTAGAATCTTACTTTGTGTTTTTATCATGTGTTTCTTTGTGGTTTCCGTTCAGCTCAAGCAAGCAGTTACAAAGAAAGAAGTAGTAACGGTTTCACCCAGGAGCAAGGGGGGAGGAAGGAGGAATTTTCTCTGGCCGTCCAGGTTACAGAAAAGTAGAGAGTTCATAGCCAATAGAAAATATATACTTTATCTTTCACCCCCCTCTCACTCCCTCCTCTCGTGAAAACTATGTATTGTCTGTTGTTTTCAGAAATAAACCAGAGATCCTTTTTAACTCCATGCAGTGGGTTGTCTGTCTGATCTCTCCGTGCACGTATCTTAATTAATTTGGAGCAGTACATCAACCGAACTGGCAGCTTGGCCAGAACCAGAACAATTTTGGCGCCCAATCGTGGGGCTCGAGGATTGGACCCTCTGTTCCCGTACCCCCAGAGACCAGACGAGGAGAGGCGCACTAACGGACACCGGGATCGCAACCCGTGATATGAGGTAGGAAAATTGAGTCATCTTGCCTATAAAGTGTCCCCTGGTGTAGCCTCTTGGTGTTCGTCTGAGGGAGGGGTGCGGAAGCAGTCTGGGACGTCCTCGAGGGCATGAAAGTAAGAACCCCATATGTTTTTTTAAAGTCTTGATGTACTGTGTTGTGCCTATAAGTTGTGAAGACCCTGTTGACAAGTATCATTGACTGAGACACGGAGTTCTCCTGTGTGCCTGTATCGGAGTTCAGCCCGGTGTCTGACTCGAATCTCCATAAAGGGGACGATCACAGATGGGTGGAGAGCGGTTCGCGGTAGCCCAGAGTGTGCTGACCGGGACTCAAAGGTCTTCACGTCCAGTGATTACTCTATGCAGAGGTCTTTAGGCGGCTTCAGTAGGTACGAGAGATAATGGGAAATGAGGAAAGTGTCCCGAAGGGCTACTGTTCACCTGAACAGTACGTGGCGGACAGGAGAGGCAAACGTTTCATAAAAGGATTAACTAAGTTGGAGAAGAGTTATAGTGTCTGTAAAGGAGGCATCCTATGTATTGCCACCTGGCAAGTGTTGTTAAACGAGAAGAGGGGGAAGTTAGAAGATGATAAATTGACAGACATGGTCCGTGTGTGGTTGGACTGTAGTAAAGAATTTGAACAGACCGGGGGGGAACTAAATTTTGATGAGAAAAGACAGAGATATTTCTGTAAGCCTGGTGTTGCATTGATACATGACTTGCCACCACCCTATAATGGCGCCGGGAAGAAAGCAGGTGGGTGGACCTGCAAAACATGTGGTCAACAGAATCCCTCCTCCCGTGATACGTGCCTTCCCTGTGGGGTTCCCCACCCACAAAACCACACCTTGGTAACTACTCCCCGGCACGTCCCATCACTTCCCGTGTTAGCTACAGCGCCATCTTGTCCCCAGGCAACGCCCATGAACGGACCTTTAATATCATTCGGTCCGGACCCCCCCGTCACTCCTATGTCACCCTTGCCCCTTCCTACTACCTTGTACCCCATGGTTAACCCGGACGGTACATTCATGCTACCCCACTCACCTGCCACCCTTACTCCTATAATGGTAGGGGGGCAACCTGATGAAGCAGAACAGGGGGATGCAGACGGTGCTGCAGAATCCACAATGGGCATACAAAATGCACCGGGTAATATGCAGACTCCTTCGCGGGGTACCCCGACAGACTACGGTGATCCGCCAACTTTACCCCTGGCACCACAGTGGACTGTACCCATGACCGTGCGCCCATCACGACGTTCACAAGATCAAATACTGCAGGGTCAGATTACAGAGTTACAAAAGAACTTACAGAAAATTGAGCAGGGAAACCTTGAGACACTGAAAGAAGCCCTAGCACTTAACCGGCCACAGGGACCACCAAAATATGTGTCTTTCACCCCACAACAGTTATTCACCATAGTGAATTTACTGCCTGACCCTGAGACCCATCCCATGCCCTTTTTCAGGAAACTGTCCCAAGTGCATCAAACCTATGGGTGCACATGGTCGGACCTGCAAAGTATAGTGGAAAACAAGACAGGTGAATACTCCACACTGATAACGGATCAAATCCACATCCCTGAACTTGAAGGTGCTAACTTTGACCCCCGGGATCATGAGTCTGGAGAATTCTTTATAGAACAACTACAGAAATGGACAAAAGCTAAATTAGCAGATCATTCCACCACATTGCAGGACAGCTGCGGGGGATCAGTTGACCCCCACCTTTTTTCTTTTCACAGAAATGTTAGTTTCTGCTGTGTTAGTTTGAGATCCTCTTTCTGATAAGAAACTGTCTCGCTTCTTGGTCTTTGTGGTTTTCACTCAAATTATGTGACACCCACAGCTGCCGGATGTCTGACAATAAAATTCAGCACTGATTCATATGAGCAAGGGGATTCGCTGCAAACCATTTTGCACCTCATCCCCAATACTCTCTGGGCCAGAGGACCCCAGGATATTGGATACCTCAGTGTCCCACCAGTCACTGTGACCCTGAAGGACCCCAAAGTCCTACCATACAAAGAGACTGGACCCGGTAGCCAGAGAAGCCCCTTCCTGTGTCAGAGCTGTACATGCAGCCAGTGCCCTGCTGGCCACCACTTCTAATATGGTACTAGGTCATCCCCTCACTATTCTGGCTCCCCATGACATTTCTGCCATCCTCCAGCAGACTCAACCTAAACACCTCACTGCACAGCGCCACCTCCGGCTTCAGTGTAGTTTGCTTCTGCCAGATAATGTCACCATTCAGAGGTGCCACATCCTCAATCCTGCTGCACTCCTTCCTCTTCCAAGGGGGGAGTATAATGAAGATTCTATTTATCTACATGCTGAAGAGGATCTTCAGGAAGAAGAACTATGGGCCTCAACCGACTCTCTTTACAAGGAACAAGAACATGATTGCATCACAATGATGGAAGCTGAAGTAGGGACACCACCATCAGTCCAAGACACTCCTCTGACAAACCCTCATTGGATTCTCTTTGTGGACGGCTCAAGGTACGCCGATGACAAGGGGAAGTTCCATACAGGCATGGCAGTCACAAGTGAGCATGAAGTGCTGTGTGCAAGACAATTGCGCCCAGACCAGTCAGCACAAGAAGCTGAACTCATTGCCCTCACTGAAGCCTGCCTCATGGCAAAAGACTCTACCGCCAATATCTACACAGATTCTAGATATGCCTTTGGAGTGGTTCATGACTTTGGACTAATATGGAAGGCCCGGGATTACATCACAGCTGCAGGAACCCCGATTAAGAATGCTGCAGCAGTAGCAGCCCTAATGGCAGCAGTACTCCTGCCCAACCAAGTGGCAGTGATCAAAGTAAAGGCCCATACTCGAGCTGACACCCCTGAGGCCAGAGGAAACGCCCTAGCTGACCAAGCGGCCAAGGAAGCAGCAGTGAAAGAGGAAAGAGTCCAGTCAGACCAGATTATGATAACACAGGAAGACCTGGAACAAGAAGAAATCACATGGGACCTCCTGAAACAAATACAGAAACAGGCCACGCCACAAGAAAAATTGGATTGGCTAAAAGAGTCAGCCCAAGAAGAGAAAGAATCTGGACTGTGGACCCAAGGAAAGAGAGCATCTCTGCCCAAAGCTCTCTATCCTCTGATAGCTTCAATAGCTCATGGGCCCACCCACCAATCTAAGACCATCATGAAAGAACTAATAGACAAAATATGGGTGGCCCCAGGGATAACCCCTGTCCTGGTGAGGCATACTCAGTCTTGCCTCATCTGTGCGCAGTGCAACCCGGGAAGACCTGAGCCTACACCAACCAAATGTCTCCCCAAAGCCCAGTACCCGTTCCAACGGATTCAAATTGACCACATCCAGATGCCAATGTGCCAAGGGTTTCAATATGTGCTAGTAGTGATAGACTTGTTCTCTGGGTGGCCAGAAGCCTACCCCGTCCGAAACCAGACAGCAACCACTACTGCAAAAAAACTGATGCAGGAGCTTGTCTGTAGGTTCGGAGTACCTGAGGTCATTGAGAGTGATCAGGGCCCAGCATTCACTGCTAGATTAACCCAAGAAGGCTGGAAGATGGTAGGGTCACACTTAGCCTATCACACACCCTTCAGGCCCCAAAGCAGCGGCAAAGTCGAAAGATTGAACGGGGTGTTAAAATCTAAAATGCTGAAGATGACCAGGGAGACAGGGCTTAATTGGGTTCAGTGTTTGCCTATAACCCTCTTTTCAGTTAGGCATACACCAAGGCCCCCACACAAACTAACCCCATATGAGATCTTATTTGGGACAGGGCCAAGAATGGGACAGTATTTCCCACAACAGTTACAAATGCATTATGAATCTGTTGCAAAATATGTGATAGCCTTGAGCAAGCAATTGTCTAATATACATGCACAAGTTTTCTCTTCCATTCCAGATCCTAACTCCCTAGAGGGAAGCCACACTCTCAAACCTGGAGAGTGGGTGGTGGTCAAGAAACACGTCAGAAGCACCCTCGAACCACGATACGAGGGACCCTACCAGGTGTTGCTGACCACTCCAACCTCTGTGAAACTCGAAGGGAGACCCACCTGGATCCACGCTTCTCATTGTAAAAGAGTGAAGGCTGTCCCACCGTCCCAGGAACCATAAGCCATGAGGATTCACATACTGATCATGACTTTGACAGTGGGCATATCTGCAGTATTCACGCCACTGGGTGATGAATGGGACAATTCACTGATACGGCACCATCAAATTTTAGTCCAGGGGTTGAAGGAGACTGAAACTCTGAGAGATTGTTGGATCTGTACCCACAGTCCCGTGAGTTCAACCAGTATGCCTTATTTTGCAATACCCCTGGACCTTTCTGAACTGATTGACCTGTCTAATTCTACCATCTTTCTCACTAGTATACACCAAGTTAAATCCAGTACAAACAAGGACAAGGAAGTAGCCTTACCTGTTGCAGGGTGGGCAGATGCCCCATGGCTCATGATAAACAGATCAGGACCCTCGGTAGATTATAGCTCTACTCCTTGGCAAGAGGGACACTGGGCTAATGTCACATGTTTTCCTAGCTGGCCACACTGTTATTGTCTCCAAGTACAAACCAAAGGTATGACATTTAGTCCACACATACACTCCGGTTGCAATGATTCAAAAACAGACAGCCACGTGCAGTGTATTGGTGTAGATGCTGAGAACGGAAAGGATCTGCCCTGTAACAACCGTACTGTACAGGATCTCCTGACAGGTATATTAGCTAACGACACCGAAAGTCAGTCAAAAGGATATGAGTTGGCGAAAGGGACACAATTAGCCAAACTAATTACCCGATTATTCAATGGCACAGCAGTAGCAGTTCCAGACGACATATACTTAGTTTGTGGACACAAAGCATACAAATGGTTATCCGAGAATGTCACAGGACTGTGCACCATCGCCAGGCTTACTCCTGCCACCTTTATAGTACCACACTCTGAAATTGACATAAATGCAGTACCTAAGCACACCTTGTATCGTAGGGCCAAAGATAACACACCCAGACCAAATGGCAAGCCACATGTAGTAGAGATGAGCATTACCAACAAAATTGTTAGTTCCATCTTCATATATCCCATGATAGCGCAGATGTGGGATCATCTGGTAGTAGCAACAGACTACCTGGATGACCAAATATGGGAAGTGATGAGACTTATGAATACCTCAAACATTGTGCAAAACCAGTTAATCATTGTCACCAACCAACACACATTAGTTCTAGATTATGTTACAGCTAAAGATGGTGGTATGTGCCAGATTGTGGGACCCTCTTGTTGCCATTACATAGACCCGCAGGGTAATTTGCAAGTTAAGGTGGATATAGAGAAGATGGCGGATTTAAGAGATAAGTGGCTGGATGCACATAAAGCTGATAAAGATACATGGTGGTCTGATACCTTCTCTCCCCTTAACCCCAATAACTGGTTCAAAGGTATTGGGGGTTGGCTCATGGGAATTGTCCAGGTAATATTGCAGGTAGCCCTAATAATATTGGTGATATATGTAGTGATTAAGCTCGTTCTTATTTGTGTGACCCGCTTTTCAAAAAGAATGAAGAAAACTGATGAACGACCTATTATGCTCCTCTACGATGAGGAAGGACAGAAGGAAACATCATTCAACACAGCTCCCCCTCCTCACAATGATGCCTGGCTGAGATAGGGTGAGATGAATCCCAGGGTATTACCACAAGTCCGAGCAACCGGGAGCCTACCTATAAGGGGTAGGTTGTCGCCACTGCGGGTGAAGAGGATACGAATGGTATGCCCAGGGGATTCGCTAGGCGAAGGGAAAGTCTACAATCAAGTCTCCAAGGGGGGACTGTTATGGACTATTGATACAAAATGGATACTTGCTTGTTGAGGACTATGTTTAGCTAAGATGGCGGCCAGGCATTCAGCCAACACCTATAAACTAGAATCTTACTTTGTGTTTTTATCATGTGTTTCTTTGTGGTTTCCGTTCAGCTCAAGCAAGCAGTTACAAAGAAAGACGTAGTAACGGTTTCACCCAGGAGCAAGGGGGGAGGAAGGAGGAATTTCCTCTGGCCGTCAAGGTTACAGAAAAGTAGAGAGTTCATAGCCAATAGAAAATATATACTTTATCTTTCACCCCCCTCTCACTCCCTCCTCTCGTGAAAACTATGTATTGTCTGTTGTTTTCAGAAATAAACCAGAGATCCTTTTTAACCCCATGCAGTGAGTTGTCTGTCTGATCTCTCCGTGCACTTATCTTAATTAATTTGGAGCAGTACATCAACCGAACTGGCAGCTTGGCCAGAACCAGAACACTAGCAGAACCCTATCTGGATTCACACATCTCTCACATTCGAAAGTAGGAGAGAGAATTGAACACAAGCATCCCTATGACAAAATTGAAAAAAGCCTATTTAACTTCAGTGCGCAGCACATCATGTGCAGACCATCATGATGCTTACTCCAAACTAGTCTTCAGATGGTATTACACTCCATACAGGCTCTCTAAAATATATCAAGATTCTCTCAATCTATGCTGGAGAGGCTGTAATCAAGTCGGCACATTACTACATATCATAGGCGTGCGCACGGGGCGTGACGGGTGTGCCTGGGCACACACTAATCAAGCCAACTCAATGTTCTGTCAGGGCGGGGAAGCGCTGAAAGCGCTATACTCACCTCTTCCTTCCTGGTCCTCGGTGCTCCACTGTGAAGGCTGCGCACAGTTTGAGGCCACGCTGTGACCACACACAGAGAGCGGGCGGTGAGGAGCGGCGGTGTCCGGAGCAGGAGTGGTAAGTGTTTTTTTTATTTATTTGGGGACTGATGAAGGCACTGGGGGCTGATATGAGGCACTGGGGGCTGATATGAGGCACTGGGGGCTGATGAGAGGCTGCTTGGGGCTAAAGAGGGGCACTGGGGGCTGATATGAGGCACTGGGGGCTTATATGAGGCACTGGGGGGGCTGGAGGGGGCTGCTGGGGGGCTGAAGAGTGGCATTGGGGGCTGATATGAGGCACTGGGGGCTGATATGAGGCACTGGGGCTCTTATCTGAGGTCTGATTGGGGATCATTCACATTGGGGTCTGATCTGAGGTCTTATTAACATTGGGGGTCTTATTGGGGCTGTCAGCTGAGGTATGATTAACATTGGGGGTCTGATTGGTGGTTTGACCTCAGGTGTAATGAAAAATAATTTTTCTTATTGTCCCCCTCTAAGTGTCCCTCTAGGTGCGTCTTATGGGTCGGAGCCTCTTATAGGGCGCAAAATAGGGGTAAGTTCTCCCTTCATTATATTGATAGTGCGGGTCTGTATGTATGTATGCAGAGTGTATTTGTGTATATACTGTATATGTGTGTGTATATATAATATATACATACATACATGCGCGCAGCATGTGTGTTTGTGCTCTAGAGTGCACACCCTAATGCAATAGGCTGCGCACGCCTATGCTACATATACAGCGATCCCTCAAGATACAGTGGCCTCAGGATATAATATTTTCCACTTACAATGGTCATTTCTGACCCATCGTAACTTGAAACTAGACTCAACATCCAATGTCTCAGACTGAGATCCAACCGATCAAGGTCACTTTTCTGGTAAAATCGCTGTATTAGTAGCTAGTTAGCAGCTATTCCCGACTGTTATATGTAAGGACTTGTTTTATCTGTCTTAGTTTTCTGCTTATTTTTAATAAATCTTTATTTTCTCTTATCTTGGAGGACATTTTGGGGCTTTGGAACCGATAACTCAACTTAGGCTACTTTCACACTAGCGTTTTCAATTCCGCGATTGAGATCCGTCATAGGATCTCAAAAGCAGAAGAAAACGCTTCAGTTTTGTCCCCAGTCATTGTCAATGGGGACAAAACTAAACTGAACAAAAAGAAATGCACCAAAATGCATTCCATTACGTTTAGTCGCATCCTCATCGCGGACAGAAAAACGCTAAAAGCAATCCGTCCTGGCACACAATGTAAGTCAATAGGGAAGGATCCGTTTTCTCTGACACAAAAGAAAACAGATCCGTCTCCCACTGACTTTCAATGGTGTTCAAGACGGATCCGTCATGGCTATATAAGACATAAAACAACCGGATCCGTTCATGGCTATAGAAGACATAATACAACCGTATCCGTTCATGACAGATGCATGCGGTTGTATGAACGCTATCAACGCTAATGTGAAAGTAGCTTTACAATAGTTTCAATATACAATGGTCCTCCAGGAACGAATTCATATTGTATCTTGAGGGACCACTGTATTTTGGGAATGCCCAATTATTACAGGTTTCTGGAAAAAAAACTGCCCTTCTAATCTACTCTTCACTTTACATCAAACTACCATTTAACCCTGACACTTTTTTGGTAAGACTTGATATCGATTAGGTACTCATTCCCCCAAAGGACTGTTCTCTGTCATATTGTCACGGCTGAGGATGGGGGAAATCCTCAGCCGTGCGGTGATGGAAGATGTCCAGTCGCTACTCGCCAGGAACACAGAATTAGGGAGCAGGTTACCTCCTGTTGCGTCCCTAACGCTGATCCTGTCTCCTACCTGCATGGGCCGACCTTGATGGTAGGAGGACCCATGCGCAGGAACCTCGGAGCCCTGACTTACCCTCCGTCTGGTCCCTGGGCTGAGGAGCAGAGTAAGACAACCCACTCCTCCTAGGAACGGAGGAGCAGGAGTCTCACTGGCCAAGCAGCATGAAGATGGGGGTACATAAACAGGACTACGGATAAGACAGGTGAACCCTAACAGTTCCACACATACCTGTCTCAGGCTAGCTGACTGGAACCCGTGCAAACGCTGTCCACACAAACAAAGGTAAACAGCACACACATGAAGACACACAGGGACCAGGACATCCATAGCTGCACAAAAAGCAAAGACACAGGACATCAACAACAAATCACGCAATAATAACATATGACCGGAAGGGTGGCCCTTACAAGGAGATAGAAATCACAGGAGGCTGCTACAGCAAAGCATGACTGAAGCAACCTCCTGAGCCATGCCAAAGACAGAAGCTATATAGGCCTAAGTGGCCACACCCACCGGTCAGACACACTCAGTGACATCACACACACTGGGAAGAGAGTTAACCCTTCCCGCACCACAGGAAAGGGAAAACACCAACTTAAAGAAACCGTGTCCAAACACAACAAACACACTGTGGTTGTTACCGCTGGCAACGACATGGGTGGCAACCGTGTCCTGGGAGTCAGCCCGAAGGCCGGGACACTGCCACCACATGTACACATCACCAAACGTTGCCACGGGCAACCACAGTGCAGGAAAGGTGTCAGTGCACACCACACAATACACAGAGTGCACACAGACAAACATCGGTGCATCCATACACGCACACAGACTTCAAAGGGACCGCACACACACCTGTTGTCCGTGGCAACCGCACCTGAGACAAGAAACATCATGCCTCAAGCTGCGGTTGAAACAACCCAAACCACGGACAGCAGTATGCGGCTCCCAAGGAGTCACGGCCAAAACCGTGGCCGTGACACATATTTTAACAGCCTCACTCCAATGTATAGCACAAAAATGGAAATCCTCATCAACTTCTCACATATCTCAAATAATAAGGAAGGTAAATGTCAAATGTAGCTTTGAAACAATTATTGCCAGAAGCAACAATACACCTAATAAATACACAAAAAATTGGACACCATGATCTTCACCGAGGTACTTCTCATTACTAGACGGTTAGATTAAGTTGTGATGTACATTTTTTTCCTTTGCATAAGGGACCTAAATAGGTTTTCTAAGTTCTATCTGGTTACCTATCTTTTTGTTTATTTTATCTCTACCCTCATCTACCAGTTAGATTTTTTCTTCTACACTTTACATACAGTACACAATACTTCTTGGCCACACAAAGCAAGTACCAAATACACTGCCTGTCCCAAAAAAAAAGTTGTCACCAAAAAAAAAAAAAAAAGGTCACACACTAATATTTTGTTGGACCGCCTTTAGCTTTGATTACGCCACGCATTCGCTTTGGCATTGTTTCGATAAGCTTCTGCAATGTCACAAGATTTATTTCCATCCAATTTTTCACCAAGATCTTGCATTGATGATGGTAGAGTCTGACTTCTCCAGCACATCCCAAAGATTCTCAATAGGGTTAAAGGGACACTGACAGGCCCAATCAGCATATTTAGGTATATATATGTCAGTACAGGTCTTCTAAAGTCTATTTAAAGTCTATTAAAATCATCTAAGTATCCCCCCTGTCCACCTTATAAATACCGAAATATAAAGTTTTATAACCTGCTTGTCCGGTCACCAATCTGCCCAAGGGGCGGCGTTTCATGTCAAAATGCGCCCAGCCAGCCGCTCCCAACTGCCGTTCTGAAGCCCCGCCCAGCTTATCAATATTCACTTAGCTGGGCGGCGGCTACAACTCTCCCGACTCATGTGCCCGGCGCATGCGCATAAAGCAGAGGCTGCAGCGCTCTGTACGCAGGCGCGATGTGACCCCGGCCGGGCGCATGCGCTGAAGATTGGACGGAGGACGTGCCCAGAGGATTGAATGGGCCATGCGCAGGATCGTGAGTCGGGAGAGTTGTAGCCGCCGCCCAGCTAAGTGAATATTGATGAGCTGGGCGGGGTTTCAGAACGGCAGTTGGGAGCGGCTGGCTGGGCGCATTTTGACATGAAACGCCGCCCCTTGGGCAGATTGGTGACCGGACAAGCAGGTTATAAAACGTTATATTTCGGTATTTATAAGGTGGACAGGGGGGTTACTTAGATGATTTTAATAGACTTTAGAAGACCTGTACTGACGTATATATACCTAAATATGCTGATTGGGCCTGTCAGTGTCCCTTTAAGGTCTGGACTCTGTGGTGGCCAATCCATGTGTGAAAATGATGTCTCATGCTCCCTGAACCACTCTTTCACAATTTGAGCCCGATGAATCCTGGCATTGTCATCTTGGAATATGCCCGTGCCGTCAGGGAAGAAAAAATCCATTGATAAAATAACCTGGTCATTCAGTATGTTCAGGTAGTCCGCTGACCTCATTCTTGGAGCACATACTGTCACTGAACCTAGACCTGACCAACTGCAGCAACCCCAGATCATAGCACTGCCCCCACAGGCTTGTACAGTAGGCACTAGGTATGATGGGTGCATCACTTCATCTGCGCCCATCAGTCTGGAACAGGGTAAATCTGGACTCATCAGACCACATGACCTTCTTCCATTGCTCCAGAGTCCAATCTTTATGCTCCCTAGCAAATTGAAGCCTTTTTTTCGGGTTTCCCTCACTAATTAGTGGTTTTCTTACAGGTTCACAGCTGTTCAGTCCCAATCCCTTGAGTTCCCTTCGCATTGTGCGTGTGGAAATGCTCTTGCTTTCACTATTAAACATAGCCCTGAGTTCTACTGTTGTTTTTCTTCGATTTGATTTCACCAAACGTTTAAGTGATCGCCGATCATGCTCATTCAGGTTTTTTTCCGGCCACATTTCTTCCTAGAATACGATGGGTCCCCACTATCCTTCCAGTTTTTAATAATGCGTTGGACAGTTCTTAACCCAATTTTAGTAGTTTCTGCAATCTCCTTAGATGTTTTCTCTGCTTCATGCATGCCAATGATTTGACCCTTCTCAAACAGACTAACATCTTTTCCACGACCACGAGATGTGTCTTTCGACATGGTTGTTTAAAGGGAACCTGTCATGTGGATATTTGATTATAATCTAACTAATTATATACAATCATTAACTAGTAAAAAGTGCCTTAGATGTATTCACTTACTGGTGTGACAGATGGTTACCTCATAATATACACACAAAGATGCCGCATGCTAATGAGCTGATTGGAGTCCAGCGTGATGTCAGTGAGTCCAGTGTATATTTAATTCAGAACTATAGCCACTCCCCTGCTGCAGATTCCTATAGAAAATAACTGTCATTCAGCAGCAGGTAGACAGGGAGAGTCAGGAGCTTATAAATATTCATGACTCATCATTATCAGCTGGAGCTTTTCAATACAAGATGTTGGCAGATTGACTGGCTCAATTAAAGAAAGTGACCCAGCATTTTGCTAAGAGAATCAGTCACTTATTTATGTTGCCCTTAGTTAGGACACCATAAAACTGGTGACAGGTTCCCTTTAAGAAATGAGAAGCAACTCATTGCACCAGTTGGGGTTAAATAACTCATTGCCAGCTAAAAGATAATCGCCCATGCAGTAATTATCCAATAGGAGACTCATAACCATTTGCTTAGTTAAATCCAGGGGGTGACTTTTTTGGGGGGACAGGCAGTGTAGAAGGTTGCTTCATTTCAGCACAATAAAGAATAGGATGATGCTTTACATAAAATAATGTTATCTGAATATTTGTATTATATTGGAATTTATATTCTGCTTTGATTACCTGATTGTAATGGTATTCTGCTTGACACTGTAACAAATCAAACTGTAATGTACTTTCTTTAACCGTTTAAAATTAAAAACTCAATAAAAACTATTGAAACAGAAGCTTCCATTGTGACGTCAACAGGTCCTTACAGTGCATGAGATTTATACAATACCCTTTTATAGCATACTGTGTGAGGGAAGCCGATTTACCAGTATATTATACCAGATGTCTGTGTAAATACACTGAGAAATAATCAGAATGAGAGACATATTTATAAAGCAACTTTTCAATTTTTTCTGATATATAAGTTGGATAAAAATAGTTGACACAGAGTTTTTTTATTAAAAATGTTTTCCACTTAATAAAATGATTGTGAAATCATCAGAAATCTGGGGAGTCGAGCTCTGTGTTCTCTGGAACTGTTTAAAGGGAACCTGTCACCTCCAACAAAGATCCCAAGAAGGCAGCAGTATCTTAGAGTAGCCAGCAGCATGTTTGTAACGATCATTTTCTTCCTGCAGGCAGAGAAGCAGAAGCTGTCCGGCGCGCTTCTCTAGTCAGGCTTGAAGTGACGAAGGCAGCGGACTCCTTGCTTCAAGTCACGGTAACCACGGCCTCCTTCCCTGCCCCTTCGCTGTGACTGACAGCCAGCAGTTTGGCAAAGCCAGCCGAACTGTCGTTCATAAGCGCTGTTAATCACAGCGAAGGGGCAGGGAAGGGGGCGCGGTTACCGTGACTTGAAGCAAGGCTTCATGCCTGACTAGAGAAGCGCGCCAGTGTTCCATTAGATTTCCCTACCCTCGTCACTTCCAGCCGCACCGGACATGACGTGAGGAGGTGTGCCGCGCAGGCTCACAACGACAGGGTAGGGAAATTTCACAGCAGAGTTAGCTGGACACCGGCCGACACTGCGCAGGCGCCGGGAGCCTCACCAGCGGTTAGGGTAGGGAACAATTACGGACCAGTGCGCAGGCGCAGTGATCGGATGGATGTTCTCAGCTGGACACTGGCCGACACAGCGCATGCACTGGTAGCCTCACCAGCGGTTAGGGTAGGGAAAAAGCACTATTTTTCCCTACCCTAAACGCTGGTGAGGCTCCCAGCGCATGCGCAGTATCGGCCGGTGTCCAGCTGAGAAGATTCATCTGATCACCACGCCTGCGCACTGGCCCGTAATTTTTCCCTACCTTAACCGCTGGTGAGGCTCCCGGCGCATGCGCAGTGTCCAGCTAACTCTGCTGTGAAATTTCCCTACCCCCTCGTTGTGCGCCTGCGCAGCACACCTCGTCATGTCTGGTGCGGCTGAAAGTGACGAGGGTAGGGGAATCTAACGAAACACCGGCAGGGGATTAAAGAACGTTTTTACAGCTTCTGCTTCTCTGCCTGCAGGAAGAAAATGATTGTTACAAACATGCTGCTGGCTACTCTCAGGTACTGCTGCTGGCTTGGGATCTTTGTTGGAGGTGACAGGTTCCCTTTAGGCCCCTTTCACACGGGCGAAATTTCCGCGCGGGTGCAATGCGTGAGGTGAACGCATTGAACCCGCACTGAATCCGGACGTATTCATTTCAATGGGGCTGTGCACACGAGCGGTGATTTTCATGCATCACTTGTGCATTGCGTGAAAATCGCAGCATGCTCCTCTTTGTGCGTTTTCCACGCAACGCAGGCCCCATAGAAGTGAATAGGGCTGTGTGAAAATTGCAAGCATCCGCAAGCAAGTGCGGATGCAGTGCGATTTTCACACACGGTTGCTAGGAGACGATCGGAATGGGGACCCGATCATTATTATTTTCCCTTATAACATGGTTATAAGGGAAAATAATAGCATTCTGAATCCAGAATGCATAGTAAAATAGCGCTGGAGGGGTTAAAAAAAATAAAAAAAAATTTAACTCCCCTTAATCCACTTGCTCGCGCAGCCGGCATCTCTTCTGTCTTCATCTTTGCTGTGCACAGGAAAAAGACCTGTGGTGACGTCACTGCGCTCATCACATGGTCCGTCACATGAACTATCACCATGATAAAAAAACAATCATGTGATGGACCATGTGATGAACACAGTGACGTCATCAAAGGTCCTATTCCTCAAAGAAGAAGACAGAAGAGAAGCCAGCTGCGCGAACAAGTGGATGAGGTGAGTTAAATTATTATTTTTTCTAACCCTTCCAGTGCTATTTTACTATGCATTCTGTATTAAGAATGCTATTATTTTCCCTTATAACCATGTTATAAGGTAAATAATACAATCTACACAACACCTAACCCAAACCCGAACTTCTGTGAAAAAGTTCGGGTCTGGGTACCACATTCAGTTTTTTATCACGCACGTGCAAAACACATTGCACCCTTTCGATAAAAACTGAACGGAACGCAATCGCAGTCAAAACTGACTGCAATTGGCTACCTACTCGCGCGGGTTTGCCGCAACGCATCCGGACACGCTCGTCTGCAAAGGGCCTTAAGGCTACTTTCACACTGGCGTTTTGGTTTCCGTTTGTGAGATCCGTTCAGGGCTCTGACAAGTGGTCCAAAACGGATCAGTTTTGCCCTAATGCATTCTGAATGGAAAAGGATCCGCTAAGAATGCATCAGTTTGCCTCCGTTCCGTCTCCATTACGCTCTGGAGGTGGACACAATGCAGCATTTTGGTGTCCGTCTGACGAAACTGAGCCAAACGGATCCGTCCTGACACACAGTGTAAGTCAATAGGGACGGATCCGTCCTCCATTGACTTTTAATGGTGTTCAAGACCATCCGTCTGTGCAGATCCACACGAAACACGTGTGAAAGTAGCCTAAGGGCTCATGCACACAGCCGTTGTGGCCCACATACTTGAATGGGTCCGCAAAGCCGGAGATGTGGCGTGGAAGCACGGATCAGAACCCCACGCAAGCACTACGGATTGCTTCTGTGGTGTTTCTGTCCATTCCTCCGCACTGCAAAAAAGTAGTGCATGGACTACTTTTTTGCTGTGCGGACCGTCGGATGCGGATGGCGGACCCCATTCAAGTGAATGGCTCCACAATCAACATGCAGCTGCCCCATGGTCGGTGCCCGTGTTTTGCGGTCCGCAGCACGGCCACAGAGCCCTTACGTTCGTGGGCATGAGCTCTAACAAACACGCACTGGGAATCTGGGTGGGCCAGGGGGGTCCCATGCTAAATTTTGCTGTGGGGTCCTTTGAGATCTCATGTAATAGCACCAGTTTAATAATGTTCACAAAGCTGATATCTCACACGGATTTCTGTGTTAAACCCACGCCCCATTGTTTCCAATGGGAATCTGCGTTGCGGTTCATACATTTTTCTGCATGGATTTAAAATCTGCATCTAGAAGTGACCCTGAACTGTTCACATCAGCGTTAGGTATCTGGCAGACACCGATTAATGACGGTGATAATGTCGCTCAGTCAGGGCTAACTCCTCCTCTTCCGTATCAGCGCTCGATTGCTCCAGCCTTTCCAATATGTCTGCGCCCTTGTCCTGTCAGTGACCGCCGAGTGGGGATGTTTGCGTTGCGGACAGCCGTGTTCGAGGTCCTGGGCCTGGGTATCAGGGCAGGGCCCAGGCTGGTGTCGGCTGGAAGGGAAGCAGCCAAGTGTCAGACATGCTTCGGAGACGCGAGGTCGCTGGCAGCAAGTATGTGTAGTGGTGCAGAGTAGTCCTCCTGCAGGTGCCATACACGGGTCACAGGGGGCTCTCTTCTACCTGTGGTGAATAGACATGTGACCTTGTGGATGTCCCCGCATCCATGAGACTCTAATGGACCATTCACAAATGTATGAATTAAAGTGTGGCTCTTGTTTCAGGGGCAAGTCTTCTCCATGTGTCCAGGACGTACGCCACGGTGAAGTCTCCTGGTCAGTATTGCATCTGTAGAACAACTGCCTGAATAGCAATTCCAAGCAGATTATTGGACACATACAAATACGTAGGAGAAAGTGGATGGAGCTTCAGTTCTGCGGAAGGAATTAAAGGGGTTGTCCCACGACAACTTCCCCTATGCCAAGGATAATTGGCTGATGGGGGGGGGCCCCTGTGTCCTCCTTTTGAAAGGAGCGGCAGAGTCTGCTATTTCCAGAAACCTCATAGAGTTGAATGGAGCAGTAGAACACTGGCCCCCGTTCTAGTGTTCAAACCTTCGCCGTTCATACACGTATCCCCCTATCCCATGTATAGGATTCTCAGGATAGGTCATCAGTATCTGGCCTGTGGGGGTCCCGACATCCAGAACCCCCATCTATCAGCTGTTTGAGAAGACACCAGCGCTCCTGTGAATGCTACAGCGTTATCACAGCTCACCAAGCACAGCGCCGTACATTGTATAGCGACTGTGCTTGGTTTCGCAGCTCAGCCCCATTCACTTCTATGGAGCTGGGCCTAGGACATGTGACTGATGAACGTTTTGTCACACGGCCTAGGGAAAGCAATGAGTAGGCCATGGCACTATTGCAAGCACAGCTGCCTTTTCAAGCAACCGATCGGCGGGGGTCAGGAGTGTCTGACTAGGGTTGCAGTAAACAACCCTAGTCAGACAGCGAAGTGAATATTGATGAGCTGGGCGGGGCTTCAGAACGGCAGTTGGGAGCGGCTGGCTGGGCGCAATTTGAGATGAAACGCCGCCCCTTGGGCAGATTGGAGACGAGACAAGAAGGTTATAAAACTTCAGTTTTCGGTATTTATAAGGTGGACAGGGGGGGTACTGATATGATTCTAATACACTTTAGAAGACCAGGTGATCACAGGTTCCCTTTAAAATAAATACATTCATTTGCCTCTCCTGTTGCTCTACTCCTCTCCAGGTCTGGCGGTCTCTGCAGCAGTCGGCTCCCTTGTCTTCTCTGGCCCATGCTGCACTGCCACCTGACTGTTCAGCGTTGCGTCATAGTGTGCACACTACCTCCTGACACTGTACATGGTCAGGACCTGGAGTGTAATGTGGCCCCATGAGGGAGGGTGAGTATGGGCAGCACTCAGTATTTTGCTCCCCGCACCTTATGCATACTAGTATCCGCTTTATAAGATACTAGTCCACTGCCTGACATGACCTATGCCTAATTACCATATTGACCCTTCGATGCCTGCCCTGACTTTTGGACCTTTTCATGGATTCGCACATACTCTGCCTGACCTGATGTTAGCCCGTTATTGACTGAGTTTTGCCCGTGCCACCCATGCTACACAGCGACGTCTCCTCAGCCAACCACACACAGACTACACCAAGAGGTAGCGGCCTGGTGCGTTCCCTAAAGGGTGAAAACCAGGAAACCAGGATAAGGCCCTTAGGTTTAACCCTAATTCAAAAACTTTGGCACAGTGGTTCCACACCCACTGCCGTGACATTTTTTTTTTTTTTTTTTGCAAAATCACCCAGGCCTAGGCATAAGTTGTTGTCCTATGACAACCCCTTTAAAAAGAATGTATCATAAGAAAGTGACATTATTTAAATGTTTTTATGTTAAACAATTTTGTTTCGATTTCTTTTTTTTTTTTCTTTTAAGTTTCTTTGTCAATATCTATTTAATATTCTACTTACAATGACAAGTAACACTTCTTTATAGAAAATACAGGATCCACCATTCACAATAGGTGACATCACAGGTCACTGAGCATGCCTAGAAAACTCTACCATATAAGTCAGTGGGGCCCCCTCCTGTCCATTGTGTCTACGGCCCATGTAGCTCCTCTGGAAAGACAGGAAGTCCTATCTTTTAGGCCTAGTGGCCGGTGGGAAGATTTCAGATTGCCATATTCAGATGCCAACAGTCCCAATTATGCTGGGAAGGGTGGTGTATATGGGAAAAACCTCACCTAAAAGTGGGTGTTCTAGTATGGTTTGGAGGGGTTCTCAGAGGTTAAATGTCCTGATTTTGGCTATTGTAAAGTTGGCACATATGCAGATGTTTGGAAGGGATTTTTACTGTCAAAAATTGCAGCTTATTGTACATGTGAATTTATCTTAAAATGACAGCATGAGGGCAGTGTAAGCCCCCCAGAGACAGAGGGTACATATACCACAGGTGGAGAACAGAGATCTAGACGATAATATTTCTCACCTTTTACGTAGAGAGGAATGTGCTTCTTTTCAGCCAGGTAAACCGGTGTCACATTAGTGTCTTTATGGGTTCTACATAGCTGTCTTTTGTTTCAGGGGGGCCAAGCCAGCTGGATGACTTACCTCCTACAATGTTTAAGAAGGAGTATCTTGGAATACAAAACACAGAAGGGTAAGTTATCTGTTAGTCCCTGTTCATACAGAGCGCCTTTTGATGCCTCTTTTTACCAGCCAAAACCGGGGTTGGAGTCCACACCTGTCTCCACAAAATGCGGTGCAGTCTGCAGGCAGCATGTTAGAGAGCAGAAGCTGAGCAGACGGATATATCGTTTTATGGGAAAAGATTCCGTAAAACTTGTGATGGGAGATGTTATCAGTGACTGATAGCATTACCTGTGTACCCATGACTAGCCCTCAGTCACTGATAGCTGTAGACCACGCGGACTTAGCAGTACTTAACACCTTCCTGACCCTGCCATTTTCCATTTTTTTGTATTTTTGTTTTCTACTCCCTGCATTTCCAAAGCCATAACCTTTTTATTTTCCGGAGCCCTTTTTTTTTTTTTCCTGTTCACATAGCTTTTTACATTTTTTTTATTTTTATTTTTATTATATTTTTGAAAACTCTTTTTCACTTTTTCCCCCACTTATTTTAAGTTCCCCTAGGGGGACTTGAACATGCGATCATTAGATCGCTTTTCCCATAGGCTGTAATGAATTACCCTTGCAAAGTATGGGAGATTTGTTATGTTCCTATGGATAGGAACATAGCTGCGGCAAGCCTTGGAGAAGGCTTGAGGCTACCGCAACGAACAAACGAGTTCCCCGATCTCGGTGTGGGGAGCCTTTTAGCGCATATGATCCACCACCCCTGTAGTGCCCACAGTACTGCCAGCATTAGCATTGACACATGAAAAAAAAAATACTCACCTGTGTTTTGCTCACTATTGCCGCCTCTTTCCTGAGTTCTTCAGTCTCACAAAGGCGTTAGCCAACACATCACTGCGCTGCGTTGTCACCTTATCTCGCGAGACCCAGCGTAGGAGATCAGGGTGATCTCACTGCGTTCTCCTGCCTCATAGGCTTGAGGCCTACGAGTCTGAACTTCGGGCATGGGAGCCATAGGCTCCTGTGCAGAGCAGTAAACTGTCGCCCCTCCACATTCTGGCTGCTGAGTGTAGAAAGAGAAGAGATTTAAATGTATAAATTACAAGTTTTACTGAATCTTTTCCCACAAAACTATGTATCAATCTGTTCCGCTCCTCCTGTTCTACAACAGGCTGCCTGCAGATTGCATTGCATTTTGTGGTGACAGGTTCTCTTTAAAGCTGCTTCTTCTGCTATGGCAGTAGTGGCTAGAAAATGTTTCTGGTTTAATTGTTGCAACATTGTTATAGCATTCTTGTATGTATTTTGTACATCTTGGTAAGTGCGAGTCTAGGTTTCATTAACAAGTTGCATGACTGTTATGGTTTATGCTGGTGAGCAATGCCATGTGATATGTGGTGGGGAACTTTCATCAATCGGCTGCATGCTGTGCTATTTTGACTGGATGGAAAACTCAATGAACTCCAACATAGTCATTGGCATTCCTCAGGCAGTATTCATGTCCATTCAACTCACTGGCCATGGAAATATTTAGTGCAGATGTGAACAAATATTTAGGATCAAAACCAGGGGTGCACAGCCGGTGTCCCCGGGCCACATACGGCCATGGTGCCACTCTGTGCAGCCCCCAACCATCTGGTCACACTCATGCTTGTCTGTGTCCAGTGCCTGCTAACATTCAAGTCAGAGAGGAGTGGTCCGTAAGTCAGGAGCAGGACAGGCGAGTATCAGTTATGCACTGCGTGGCCATGGCTGAAAGCGTCATATACTGGCAGAATAGAGGTCTTCTGACCGCTACATGGCACTCCAGTAAGGGGAAAATGAAGCAGAGAGGTGGTCATTCATTGTCATTTTTGGATATAGTGAAATATTGGGTTAGTTCAGCAACTCACCTCACCTTAAATGGAGAGACTCACTCTCTGGTGTGCAAAGAGGGGAGAAAGGGACCCCCATTCTCTCAATGGGTGCGAGGCCTGGAGGTGGAACCAGCACTTGTCTGTTATTTATAGCATATACTTTCAGATGGTAATACCACTTAAATTTTTATCACGTCCCTCAGGATTGGTTTAATCTGACAACATGGTCTTCTGACCAGAAAAAGTTGTGCATCCCTGATTTGAACCATGGGTCCATTTCTAGTATTGTACTACGTTTCACGTCTGTGTTTATATGCAAGAAAAAGAGGGGAATAGAGTATGTATACTTTACAGTGTGTGTGTGTGTGTGTGTGTGTGTGTATATATATATATATATATATATATATATATATATATATATATTATTTATATTATAGATGGCATTGCCTGTAAACAGTGTGTTTTTCTTTTTTTTTTTTTTTTTTTTTTCCATTCAGGGTTAATGATGTTGTTAAACGATTATTGTCTCTGGATATGGCAAGTCAGGTCAGTATTTCTTTGCATATATACAGACACACACACCAATTAATGCAAGAAAGAGAGACCTAACTCTACTGTTGTACATCACAATAGCGAGAAGAAATAAACCATGACTGTGGTATACACCAGGATTGCTTGTAGTCTATCCCCATAGAGAGAAATGGCTCTGCATAAGAGCTGTATACACAAAACTATAGGACGTTTTTAATCAAGGCTATTTGTAAGGTTGCTTCACTTTTATGTAGGATGCATTAGACCAATAAAAAAATACAAAATTGCACGTTGTCCTTAGCTTATACTTGCCAACGGGGAGACCTCCCAATCTCCCAACATATCTCAAATATCTGCCAGAAAAGAGTGTCTCCCCAGCATGCCCTCTGCCTTGTGACACATGATAAAGGCTGCAGAACATCTGGCCACTCATGTCTCCGTCATGGATCTGCAAAAATGCTTCCGTCACAATAATACAACCGCATGCGTCATGAACGGATCCGGTTGTATTATGTCTTAGGCTTCTTTCACACTGGTGTTTTGGCTTTCCGTTTGTGAGATCCGTTCAGGGCTCTCACAAGCGGTCCAAAACAGATCAGCATTCTGAATGGAAAAGGATGCCCTCAGAATGCATCAGTTTGCCTCCGTTCTGTCTTCATTCTGCTTTGGAGGCGGACACCATAATGCTGCCTGCAGTGTTTTGGAGTCCGTCTGACAAAACTGAGCCAAACGGATCCGTCCTGACACACGATGTAAGTCAATGTGGACGGATCCGTTTTCACTGACATAATCTGGCACAATAGAAAACGGATCCGTCCTCCATTGACTTTCAGTGGTGTTCAAGACGGATCCGTCTTGGCCATGTTAAAGATACTACAAACTGATCCGTTCTGAATGGATGCAGAAGGTTGTATTTTTCCAAACACCCCCACAGCGGCACAACAGGAGGATACTCCGCCTCCCCAGGGACAGGAAACAACGTGGAGATCTTTAAATACTCCCCTCCCCTTACCTGCTCCAGTTGTTTCCTGTCCCTCTGGGAGCAAGACGTGGAGTTCTGTCGCTGGTGGGACTTCTTTCGCCCATCAGCAGGATCGCCGGCAGGTCGTTTCGGGAGTAGGATCGCGGGACTGCGGTTCTCCCTGTCTCCCAGGCACAAGTCCTCCGGTGGAGGCAGCCCCGGGAAGCGCTTCCTCGCTGATATCGCGAGAAGGAGGCCACAAGATCACGGGTCACGTGAGCGTGAGCTCACAGGCGCCGGAGTGGGACGTCACTTCCCTGCACCAACTTCAAAAAAGCGGCGGGAATCGGCGGCGTCCTGAGAACAGCCTGCAGCATGTCTGCACCAGGAGAGGACGCAATGCGCGGACCCTCGGATCTTTCCAAAACCGGCAGCCCAGTAAGCTACCCTCCTCTGGAGGGAAATGATGAATGTATATTGCCTGTGATTCACTGTGGGGCTTAGGGTTTCTGACCTTCTACACTGGATAAGGGACTGTTTCCTCTCCCTTTCTTCAACTAGGCAGCCCCCCCTTTTTTTATTAAACAAAGTTTCTGACTTATATCTGATTTAGGTCAGGGAAGTTCAGAAATCAGAGGCCCAGCGTGTCAAGAAGTGTTCCATTTGTAAAAAAGCCCTTTGTACCAAGTGTTTGGAGAAGATTGTGGCAGAAGAGTCTCCTTCCCTATTGGATAATATTAGGAATATTATTAAGGACGAAGTAAGCAGCGCTGTGGATCAAAGACTAGCTGCTACGCCCCAGAAGCCTTCTACTTCTATGCCTGAGATGCCCGCGACTTTAGAGGCGGAATATCAGGAGGTGGACTTTGATGAGGGGGAACTCTCAGAGTCTGAACCTCTTTCCTCTGAAGATGAGTCCGGGAAGCCTCTTTGTTCTATTGAGGAGACCGAAGTATTATTAAAGACCATTAGGGCAACTCTAAACCTAGAGGAGTCTAAACAGTCCAAGACTATACAAGATTTAATGTTTAAGGGCTTAGGAGAAAAAAGGAAGAGGGTGTTCCCTCTCCACTCTAATATTAAAAAGTTAATTAATAAGGAGTGGACCGATGTGGAAAAGAGGCCAAGCGTATCTAGGGTCCTAAAAAGAAAATATCCCTTTGCTGAGGAAGATACGTCCTCTTGGGACAAATGTCCTAAGGTAGATGCCCCCGTAGCAAAGATTACGAAAAAGTCAGCCTTACCCTTTGAGGATTTAGGTCTCTTAAAGGACCCTATGGATAAAAGAAGCGAGGCCCTACTAAAGAAATCTTGGGAGGCTTCCATGTCCATCCTTAGACCTAGCGTAGCCGCAACATATACAGCCAGGTCCATGTCTATCTGGTTAAACCAGCTGGAGGAGCACCTAGTATCAGGAACCCCTAGAGAGGATATTTTAGCTTCCCTTCCAGTTCTAAAACAGGCAGCAAATTTTTTGGCCGATGCTTCGGTCGACTCTATTAAGTTAGCAGCCAGGTCTGCGGCCCTCTCAAACTCTACCGGAAGGGCGGTGTGGCTTAGGTCCTGGTCAGGTGATGCGGCATCCAAAAACAAGCTCTGCGGCATCCCCTGCGAAGGTGATAGGGTGTTCGGATCAGTACTGGACGACATCCTTGAAAAAGCCACAGACAGAAAGAAGGGGTTTCCTACGGAACAAAAGAATTTTCAACAGAGACGGTTTTTTCCCACATCTAGGGGCAGGCAGGACCAAAAGAGAAAGGATTTTTCCCCCCGGTGGCGTTCGGGAAGAGGAAGAGGTCGAGGGTTTTTATTCAACCCCTCTGACTCCTCCCAAAAGTCATCAAAGCAATGACGCCAGATGCAGGGTAGGAGGAAGGCTGAAGTACTTCCTTCCAGCCTGGGAGAGTATCTCCAATTCCCCATGGGTTTTGGACGTAGTCTCATCAGGCCTAAAGTTGGAATTTTCTACTCTTCCCCAGGAGGTGTTCCACATCACCAAGAAAGCCGGTCCAGTCCAAGCTCTAATACTAGACCAGGTAAAAATCCTTTTACAAAAAGAAGCTATAACGGCAGTTCCCCTAGCAGAACAGGGAACAGGTTATTATTCCCCCCTATTTTTAGTCAGAAAACCGAACGGCTCATACAGAGTCATTATAAACTTAAAGGAACTGAACCGACATCTACTCTACAAACGGTTCAAGATGGAGAGCATAAAATCCACTATAAGTCTGTTACAGAGAAACACCTTTATGGCAACCCTAAACCTTACCGACGCGTACTACCACATTCCAATCTGCAGAGAGCATCAGAAATTCCTAAGATTTTCAGTACAACAGGGTTCGGGGTTCTCCATTATCAATTCCAGGTCCTCCCTTTCGGCATTACGTCAGCACCAAGAGTCTTCTCCAAAGTGATGGCAGAGGTGATAGCGGATCTTCATCTAAGGGGCATATTGGTTGTGCCGTACTTGGACGACTTCCTTATAGCCGCTGCGTCAGAAAGTCTCCTATTAGAACAGATAGAAATAGTGAAGCAGAGCCTAACAGACCTGGGGTGGCTTATAAACATAGAAAAGTCAGACCTCCAGCCCGAAAAAAGGAAGATCTTTTTAGGAATGCTGCTGGATTCATGCCTCATGAGGACCTTCCACCCACAGGAAAAAGTCCAGACTATCAAGCAGGAATTTACGCTGTTCCGCAGCAGTTCAAGAGTGACAATCAGGTCAATAATGAGAATCTTGGGTCTGATGTCCTCAGCTATCCCAGCAGTAAGGTGGGCTCAGGCTCATTCAAGAACCCTCCAGGCCTTCATGCTCAGGGAATGGGACAAGAGCAAAGCCTCTCTAGAACGGAGAGTAAGAGTCCCTCAATATGTAAGAGACTCCATAAATTGGTGGTTGATCAACCAGAACCTAAACACAGGCGTCCCGTGGCGGCAAACAGATGTAGTCACTATCACTACAGACGCCAGCAAGAACGGTTGGGGGGCCTTTTCAGACAGGTCCGTAATACAGGGGGACTGGCAAGAAAATCAAATCCTAGCCTCTTCCAACCTGAAGGAGCTAAGGGCAGTATGGGAGGCCTTGAAGGCCCTTCACTCAGAAGTCCACGGGAAAGAAGTGAGAATACTCTCAGACAACACCACAGCAGTGGCCTATCTGAACAGACAGGGGGGCACAAGAAGCCCATCCTTGGCGAGGGTCTCAAGAGAGATTTTCCAGTGGGCAGAAAGAAACTTACTATCAATATCGGCAGTTCACATAAGGGGAGAAGACCATACAGTGGCAGATTTTCTCAGCAGAGATGTCTTGAAAGAAGGAGAATGGTCCCTAAACCCAAGGATATTCCATCAGATAGCACAAACATGGTTCCTTCCAGAGATAGATCTGTTTGCCACGCGTCAAAACAGACAAGTAGAGAAGTTCGGCTCTTTGGCCTATTCAGATCACCCTCTTATAGTGGACACTCTCTCCCACCCTTGGCCAAGAGTAAACCTGTATGCCTTCCCTCCCTTTGCGTTAATCCCCAAGGTGCTGCAAAAGGTACTTCAGGAGAACCACAATCTGATCCTGATTGCTCCTTACTGGCCCAAGAGGTCATGGTTCCCTCTCCTAGTGAGGATGTCGGCAGGAGACGTGTGGCATCTACCAAACATCCCGGATCTCCTTCACCAGGGCCCAGTATGGCACCCCAAGACAACACAACTTCAGTTGACAGCATGGAGACTGAGCGGGAAATATTAAAAGGGAAGGGCCTCTCAGACGCGGTAATTTTCACGATTCTTTTTAGTCGCAAAAAGGTGACTTCTAAGATCTATGACAGGATCTGGCAGTCTTTCAGAAGATTTACAGGGGGGGATACCAGAGGTCCCCTTATAATCACTAAGGTCCTAGAGTTCCTCCAGTCAGGTCTTCAGAAGGGGCTAAGAGTAAGCACTATAAAAGTCCATATATCAGCCTTGAGTGCCTTACTTGATATAAAATTAGCAGACATAGACCTTGTTAAGAGATTTGTGAAAGGAGCTCGGAGAAAACAGCCAATAGTGAGGTCCACTGTCCCTCCTTGGGACTTAAATCTAGTCTTAGCAGCCTTATCAGACAGCCCCTTTGAGCCCTTATCTGAAATACCTCTAAAGATGCTTACTTTTAAAACAGTTTTCCTAATAGCCATCACCTCGACTAGGAGAGTGGGCGAGATACAGGCTTTCTCGTGCAGGCCCCCATACCTGTCCATCAAGGATGATAGGATAGTACTGCGACATATTCCCTCTTTTTTACCCAAGGTGGTCTCTAAGTTCCACTGTCTTCAGGAAGTGTCCCTGCCTTCCTTTGGATCCCCATCAGGCAGTCAGGAACAAAGACGCTTCCATAACCTGGATGTAAGAAGATCCGTCCTTACCTACCTAAAGGCTACAGAAGATCTCAGGAAGACGGACAGACTATTTGTTCAGTTTGCAGGCCCAAATAAGGGAAACGCGGCAAGCAAGGCATCTGTTAGTCGATGGATTAGATCGACAATCTTGACTTGTTATGACTTAAGGGGGGTTCCTCCCCCGGCAGGCTTGAAGGCCCATTCAACCCGATCGGTAGCAGCCTCCTGGGCTGAATCAGCGGAGGTTCCGTTAGAACAAATTTGCCAGGCAGCTACCTGGTCGTCACCTTCTACTTTCTTTAGACATTATCAGTTAGATGTGTTGAAGAACAGGGAATTATCATTTGCTCGCAGAGTGTTATCTGCTGTTGTCCCCCCCTGATATGGGATTCCTATGTTATTCCTCCTGTCGTGCCGCTGTGGGGGTGTTTGGAAAGATTTCAATTACTTACCGGTAATTGGTTTTTCCTCTAGCCCCCACAGCGGCACAGGGAATTTCCCTCCCAATGATCGTTCTATCTTTTATTTAAAAAAAAAAAAAAAAAGAAAGAAATATAATAATATATTTTTGTTTGTCTTTCTTGGAGAGTATCCTTCTCTAATTCTCAATAACGCATAAAGATTAATTTTGTTGCATCCATTCCAGAGTTTTCTCGGTTATTTACTGGAGCAGGTAAGGGGAGGGGAGTATTTAAAGATCTCCACGTTGTTTCCTGTCCCTGGGGAGGCGGGGTATCCTCCTGTCATGCCGCTGTGGGGGCTAGAGGAAAAACCAATTACCGGTAAGTAATTGAAATCATCTGAACGGATCCATCTGTGCAAACACGAGTGTGAAAGTAGCCTTGTACAGTTGTAGGGAGAGCTGTTAATAGAGCTTTGAGCATCAGCTATGCATCATGTCAGGGAGCAGCATGATGGTGGTCCCCACAATAACTCATAAGTGGTGTTTTAGCCACCTGTTGTCCTTCCCACTACATTGTATGCCCATAAGTAAAGGCTCACCAGCAAGTGGAGGCGTCTAACCATAAACTTTTTACCAGAGGAAGTAGACTGCATTACATTCTGAGGCCAGGAAGGACCTAGAAAAGGTGTGGTCTACAATAATGGGAGTAGTTTGTAAAAAGGGGTGAGACTTGAGCCCTCAATGTTTTTGCACACATTCTGTATGCCTCACTTCTGAATCGTCCTGAAAATGATTTTCAAAAGTTGCCAATTATGCTTTGACTTTGTGTAACTTTTGTTGCATATATCTTTCATACAAAGAGGGAAGGACAGTTATAACAGCAGTGTAAAGCATGGAAATCACACAAGTGTCTGAACAGCATGTCAACGTTTTTTGTTTGAAGCCAAAATAATAATATAGTGGGCAAGACCAGGATTTGGATGAAGTTTTATTGCTCTTTGTCTTTTTTAGTCTGATAAACTGAAGATTAAAATCCAGCAGCTTAAGGATAAAGTGAGGAGAAACCCTGATGACCATACATCTACAGAAATCTATAGTAAGTGTAAATTGGTGGGGAAATGTAAAATAGCGTCTGGATACAGAGAAGGTGTGTGTACAGCATTGGGTACAGTTTTAGATTGAAGATGGCTGGCTCACAGTAATTTGCATATATACGGTAACTTTACGAATTCATGTATATAATACAATACAAAAAAACTGAATTCATACACCCTATTATATGATCACGGCCCCTTTAAATGCGGAACTCTCGCATATATAATGTTCATATAGAAAATTCATATGTATAAAAATAATTAAAAACACTTTCCTTGTCTTGTAGTTCATCACTTTGGCGTGCAGTTAGTAGTGTCAGTTGATATTTGGCAATTGTATCTCTCTTCTGTGTCATAATTGGTAACAATGTCCTTTAGAACTATTTAACACCTATTAATCCTGCACCTACCAAAATCCTAAGACTTAACTTTTATTAGTTATTATTACTAAAATTTATATAAGTGACAAATAGTGGTTTAAAATTTCCAGTATCACTGGCCTTTATATATCACTTAGAGCATATTGACAGTGTGGTCATCTGACTAAGTATGCCTGCTGCCAGATTCGATCACACTACTGCCGTGACAGGCTGCGCACTTGCCTGTATTATATCGGCACTGTGTCTTTCATTATTCCTATATTAGTAGGCCACAGTGATTAACTGTTTAAAATCAGAGCTTCACGCTGCCCCCCGACATGTTTCGCCGTACCACGGCGTCTTCAGGGGTTAGGGCAGTGTCTCCAGACCATCAGCTTGGAAACCACCACCAGGCACGTTTCGGAACTTACTGTTTCTTCCTCAGTGGTACAAGAATAATTAATGATTCCTGGGACCTAACACACATGTTTTAAACCCTCTTGGGTAGGTTCAAATCACTGGACCAGATCGTCAAAAGCAATCTTATATTACCATTCATCGTGGACCACAAAGAAAGTAGCCAGAGCCATTCAAAAACATTTGCGTCTGTTAAATGAGGATAAAATATTTGGGCCCATAATCCCTAATCAGCCCCCAATTTTCTACACTCGGGCGCCCAATTTGGGCCTACAGATAGCAACAATTAGGTATAACAAAAAGAAAGTAACCTTAACCCTATTGGATGAATCTGGAAGTTTTTTTTTTTTATAGATGTGGTCTGTGCCAAAATTGCAAACAAACTAACTTTAATAGGAAGACCACGATAACGGGGGTATGGATTAATTAGCTGACTAGAGTGTGACACTTTGAGCCTAGAATATTGAACCTTTCCACAAAATTCTAATTTTAAGCTGCATTAATACTTTTAATTTGCATTACTGAAATAAATGGACTTTTGCACGATATTCTAATTTTTCGAGTTTCACCTGGATGAGTAAGGATATGTACCCAGAAGCGATGTCAATACATACAACGATCCCCAGTCACCTGATGAACCACGCACACAGAGAGAGAAAAGCATCAGGACAGCGTAGGGTCTTTCTGTGCTGGTTTTCCCTTGCAGGGTGCCTCACAGAGTTAGGATTGTGGGTGACAGTGTATGGTCAGGTGGCCACATCTTTGTTATCCTGATCCGTCTTATATACTTTTATAGTCTACCCTACTGTTATACCCAGAGTGTTGTATGCCTCTATGAGGGTGTCATGTTGTAGTATCCCCTTTTTGTTTAATATATCTCTATAGTTTTAATATTGACTATTAAAGTTTGCGTTTTATTAGTCCACTTCATTGTGTTTCACACATTCTGTACATGAACCAAGGTGAACTAGATGGTTGATGCTCTGCGGCACAATATGCAATACTATGAGGTACAGAAAATATTATTACACAGTCGAATTACATTATTATGACTAGGGTTGCACCGGGTATCGATTGATACTTTTGTACCGGCGCGCCATGTTCCCTCAGCAGCACATGGGAGAAGGGATCTCTCCTTCCCCCCTGTGCCGCCGCTGCCACCAATAACAAGTGATGGGGGAAGAGGAGGGGAGGGGCTGTGGCCACTGCGCCACCAATGAAGATAACTAAGCCATTAATACAAATACAGGAGGGAGGTTACCCCCATGTATTATATCATTGGTGGCTGTGGCCACAGGGTCTCTTCCCCCCCCCCCCCCTCTCTTAATTGGTGGTGCAGTGGCAGTTTTCCGATTGGAGCAGTGTAATCGCGGGGCTCCGATCGGTTACTATGGCAGCCAGGACGCTACTGAAGCCTTGGCTGCCATGGTCAGCTCCCTGCTGCTGTGTGCACAGGGCAGCAGGGAGAGTGTAAAGTCCTATTCACCCTAATAGTTCTCTATTAGGGTGAATAGGACAGGAGATCAAAAGATCCCAGGTTCTAGTCCCTAAGGGGGAAATAGTTATAAAAAAAAAAAAAAAAAAAAAAAAAAAAAATTAGGTATAAATCACCCCCTTTCCCAATTTTACATATAAAATATATAAGCGGTAAATAAACATATTACAAATCGCCACGTCCGAAAAGTCCAAACTATTAAAATATTTGAAAAAAAGTTCCTATGCGGTGAATGCCGTACCAGAAAAAAATAAAATAAAATGCGCGATTTGCCATTTTTTAGTCTTGTCCCCCCCCTTTCCCAAAAATAGGATAGGACTGTTCGTTTATGGACCGGGCGTTCCATAAAATGCGGAATACACGTAGCCTTTTTGGTAATTTTATTTATTTTTCTCGTGGTATCGAATGGTATCGAGTATCTCAGTGCTTTTTTTTATGAGATCGAAATCGAATAAAGATTTTGGCATTATGACCACTTCCTTCTTTCAACATCAGCAGAGCGTAGCTCATGAAGGAAGTCACATGTCATGAGCTGGCTTGGCAGGTATAAAAGGTGTGCCATAGGCTGTCTGCACACGTATACCTTGTTGCTGTTATCAGTAAAAGGGCCAATTTGTCAGTTCCAGGGGTATTTCTGAAACTGCACAGTTAGGGTCTATTCACACGTCGGCAAAATGGGTTCTCAAACATTGAATGAATATTAATTTTCATTCCATTCATTCATTTTCATTTAGCTGCTGTCCGTGCTGCACACAGAGGCTATTCTGGATATTAGCCAGTGGTCATAATAATGTGACTCGACTGTATTTCCTTTGTATATTCTCTGTATACACAGAACAGCAGGATGTGTTAATGTGTCTTGCTGCAGTTGTTTGACAGAAAAACACAAGATTACTACAGTCCCCAGGAAGTAGAAGACAGACCGTCTCCCAGAAATACCTGATGATGTCACATGTCCCTTTCCTATGATGCATTTATTATCTTTTGTCCTTGGCAATTGTGGCTAAAAGCAGCAGAAATGTTGTGGAAGTTTGCTGCCACTTCTCTGTATACTACTTTTATTTTTCAGAGACTTCCTTATAAAAGGGGTTGTGCCATCAACTACTTTTCACTCCAAAGTTTAACATTTATTTTCATTACTTCCTTAATTACTTTAGCTCCCACTCCTCACGGTTTAGCTCCCGCTTGCCACACGGTTGAAATTTTAAGCTAATAACTTTAGGCCTCATGAACACAGGCGTTGTTTTGGTCCGCATCCGAGCCGCAGTTTCGGCGGCTCGGATGCGGACCCATTCACTTCAGTGGGGCCACAAAAGATGCAGACAACACTCTGTGTGCTGTCCGCATCCGTTGCTCCGTTCCGTGGTCCACCCAAAAAAATGTAACCTGTCCTATTCTTGTCCGCGCTTTGCGGACAAGAATAGGCAGTTATATTAAAGGCTGTCCGTGCCGTTCCGCAAATTGCGGAACGCACACGGACGCCATATGTGTTTTGCGGACAGCAAAACCCACAATGGTCGTGTTCTTGAGGCCTTAGGATGAGGCAGTTTTTGATAAATGTGGTATTTGGATGAGATACATTTATTAGTGGGCACAGCCCCTTCAATACTCAAGACGAATTGTGAAGAACAGCTCCTGTATTGATAATGAATTGTGCGATTCATCATCATCATCTCTGTTCCTCTGTGACGTCTGCATAACATAAGAGGAAAGCTGTAATACTATTAGGTTGGTAATGGTGAATGCACTTCTGCTGTGCCTTGTGTAATGTTTCAGGTAGATAACGGGAGACATGCAATTTCTTCTTCACAGCATGAAATCTATTTCAGCACATTTCCACTTTAGCAGAAGTCAGAAAGTCTAGAGTTTTGAATGTAAAACAAGATAAGAGTTCTTAGGGCCACTTAAAAAAATGCAGTGAAATAGGTCCCTAATTTTAACACTAATTGCTGTTGTGCCTTTATGTTTACAGTTGCTACTTTAACAGCTAGAATCCAAAATTTTAAGGAGCATCTTCAAAATCATCCAAAGGTAGGTCTCTTTAATAGATGTGGATAACTTATCCAGAAGCTAGCTCCTCATCAGACTGATTGAGGGTACGACACCTGTCTGCAGCAGCCACCAGTGATGGAAAGCTAACATTGGATAGAGCTGAATAGAAGCTGAGCTGCAGTATGGCGAGAAGGCCACAGCGCTGTGGACAGAGCCTTCTTCTTTTGTCTCAATCTGCTCTTATGTTTCAGGCAACGGCAGTTGTTGCAAACAGCTGATCGGATTCTCATCGATATGATATTGATGACCAATGATGATAGGTCATCAGTAGCTAAAAGGTGGAAAAATTAATTTTTGTTACTTACCGTAAAATCTTTTTCTCTTTCGCTCATTGGGGTACACGGGCAAAGCCATGGTCTAGCCAATGTTGTGGACACCCTTCATTTTGGGTGGTGTTCTGGAGTGGACAAGTGTAAAACTGTAAGTAGGGTACGGCCTCTATAGCAGCCACCATGTGGCCTCATGCAGACGTGAAGTGGATCCAGATGGTGGGAATGAAGCAGGTGGCTACTGCTATGTAAGAGGGCTAGTTTCTATGGAGAGAGGAAGATACTTACTTTGGACTTGGGAAGTTTGATCATCCACCCAAAATGAAAGAAGGGTGTCCATGACCATGACTAGACCATGGTCTTAAATGTGTCCCCTAATGACAGAGGTAAGAAACCCCTTTAAGCCTCATTCACACGTCTGCACTCAAATCCGTGAGAAGGTGGTTAATGATGCATCTCTGTATGGTCCGTGTGTCCTTGATGAATAAAATAGAGCAGGGATCAACAACCTCTGGCACTCCAGGTGTTGTGAAACTACATCTCCCCTCATGCACACTTGCTTGGCTGTTCTTTGAACTCCCACAGAAGTGAAGGGAACTTGCTGGGAGTTGTAGTTTCACAACATCTGGAGTGCCGAAGGTTGCTGATCCCTGAAATAGAGTATGCATCCGTGCTAAAAACACGGATGTCTGAATACACATATTAAAATTAATGGGTACTTGTGCTGTCCATGGAGAACACGTACAGCACACGTCCGTGGAACCCTGACGTCTGAATAAGGCTTTAGGCTGCACCTCTAGACTTGTTTCACAGCATCATTTTCTGCAATGTTTTCTTGATGATTATTTTTTTCTGGGCATAAGCACTGCATTCAGATGTTATGTTACTTTTAAAGTCAACATGTTTTTTTCTTTTTTTCCAAAATGTGGTATGCTCTAGGTATTTAGTGTTTATATTTTTTTTCTGCCATTTTTCTATAGGCTTATATAGGACTTTAAAATTGCCAGAATAAAACAAAAGCGTTAAAATAAATGATCGCGGTATTTCAGTTACAAAGCTCCAAATTCCCTGCACTGACCTAAACCTAAAATCTAACATTCTGATGACCCACTGCCACCACTGGAGGGGCACTTCCGCCTACTGTAAACTGTTATATATCGAACTCCATTATGAGACAGAGCTAGAGGTGACTGCAGGCACCCAGCATGTTATGTTTCAAATCTGTCTGTGCAGGGAATTTGGTGCTTTAAATGAAGCTCTGACAGGTGCCAAGATATAAGAAATATAGTGGCACAAAATTTTGCGTTTTTACTTTGTCTTGTTTTGTTGTGGTTTTAGTTGAACTATGTGATTTCTAGTATGAGATATGCTTTATTTCTACTGTGCACCTACTTGTTCCTAGGATAAAGCAAACAAGAGGCGGATGCTAATGTCAATTGATCGGAGGAAGAAGTTGTTAAAGTTCCTGCGTCGCACCCGCTATGATGCATTTGAACATGTATGCGCTCAGCTTGGCATTGAATACACCTTTCCTCCAGAATACTACAGACGAGCAACGAAACGATGGATAGCAAAGAAAGCTTTCTGCTTGCAGGTCTGATTTTTCTTTCTTTCTGCATTTTTCAACCACAACTGTAATGTACAAGTACAGATATGTACGCCCTTACAAGAAATCTGGATTTAGTAATGCATGATCGTGAAAATCTATGTTTTCTGTATATAGCTCCTATGCTGACCTATATGTCTCTAAGGTTGTAAAATGCAATACAATCCTCTGTGGTCTGATCTACAGTTATATTCCATTATCAAGCCATCCATGCCTCACCACTTCTGTCTGCCCACCACTCATTGGTAACAGTCCGAATATGTCAGCAACAGGAGAGGACAAATGGAAGTGAGTGACTGCAGATGTTTTGTTAAAGGGAAGCAGTCAGCCCTGAGGGTGGCATAGTGTAGTGACAGTCTCGCTGATTTCAGAGGTCTCTTCCTCCTGCGATTGCATTCAGTAGTTTCAGAGTACTGACCTGCTGGGGCCTGCAGCGTGTTCAGTCTGATGACGCATCCCCTGCCTCTGGATGATGAGAGTATTCATTAATCGTCAGGAGGTGGGGAGGGCAGGGCCGGAAGCTTCATCAGACTCCTCTCTCGTAGCAATGTCCTCACAGAAGTAACAGACCTCTGAAATCGGTGGGTCTGTCACTACCCTATGCCACTCTGAGATTAGCATATGGGAGCTGGCAGGTTCCCTTTAATGGAATATGGAGACAAATAGTACTACATAGGAGTGGTAGTCTTAATTAAAAACTTCCTAACTGCAACTTTACATCTCTTTTTGCATTTAGATGCATTGGAGCAATACCATTGTGATTGAATAAAGGGGGTAGAACATATGGGATAAACGGAAATAATGGCTTCTTCTGCAGGCATTTTTTTAGGTTTCTATGACCCGTTATTGTATCTTGTACACTTTCTCACACCTACTTTTCACACGTGCAAGGATGGGATTGCATAGGCTCTTCACGTGCAGCACCTGTAAGGGGCCATAAAATGCTTGTTTAAGTATTTTTCCAGGACCCTGAAAAAAATGTGGCGACATCTGGGGATGTTATTAAAGAAAGTTTACTTACCTGTTCAGTCCTTGCTGATCTAGCGCCGTTGCTTCAGTGGTCTATGTTTCTGGAGGTTACCTGGGGCAGTTGTGCACTGGGAGGGGGGGTGACCAGAGCACAAGGGTGTTGCGCTAGCGGTGCTCCTAGCGCTATGGTCAGCCCCTTGTTGCTCCAATTAGTTATATTGAATAGATATAAAAATGAATATCTCTCTGCAACTATTCAATCTAGAGAGAAAAAGAATTTGAATCGGCATGATCAACCATACCAGGCAATATGCCTATTTTAAAGGGATTGTATCATGCTGACAGATTCTCTTGAAAGTTATCCAATCAATAATTATTATTTTTTTAACTCTACTGATATTACCAAACCAATACACAAAAAGGAAATAACACTTTACCCTTAACCCCTGTTTCCCCCCCCCCCCCCCCTGTGATGTGTCCAACCCCCCCTAGAGCAGAGGAAGAGGGGGAGAAGAGGAGAGGAAAAAATAAAATTTAATTTTTTTGATTGATATATATATATATATATATATATATACGCATCACTTCCAGTCAGCCCATATCTTATTCCATTTCTCTAATACGTCTCTCTGCTTAGAAAGAATCCGTTCATAATTTTTTACCCTATTAACCAAATTTATCCAATTATTTACATCTGGAGTATGATGTGCGAACCAACTCTGACTATTCAGAACCCTGGCCAGTAGTAATATTCTACCTAACAAAATCTTTTTATATTTATAATTATAGTTACCTAGGGAAGAAAAATCATTCAATAGGAACAATTGTGGCTCAAAAGGAATCCCTGTTTTCAGTTTTTGTAAAAGGACATTATTAATACCATTCCAGTAGGCACCAAGTTCTGGGCAAGCCCAGATCATATGGAGGTAGTCCGCACCTAGAGTATCACAGCAGGGACATTTAGAGGTATTTCTTATTTAACCAAATAGGAGTAACATATAGTGTATGGTAAATATTGAACTGTATTAAAACATGATTAACGTTATGAGATAGTAAATAGAAATTACTAAAGATACTTCCCCACCCTGCCAACTGTATATCTGGACAGTCCATCCCCCAGGCCCTTTGTCCCGGCGATTGTGTCTCTCCAAAACGTGACTTGAGTAATAATTTATATATATTTGAAATCTTATTCTTTGTGATACATTCCCTGTCCACCCATTTAACAAAGAAACACTATCTATTTCTAAAAGTGATTTATCATTCAAACTGAAAAGTGCCGACCGAAGCTGGAAATACCTAAGCCGAAAGATTCCCTATATTATGTGATAATTCCACAAACGACTTAATCTCTCAACCTGTAAAATATAAAAAATCAAATTTTTTTGCCAAAATTGATCTCTTGCTATACCTTCTAAAGACTGTAAGTGAATATTATGCCAAAGAGGCATGAATGTAAGTGAACCCTTTACCCCCAACCATGCTCTAGTAGTAGCCCAAATTTTCAGTAATCATTTTATAGTCTCTTTATGGCCCTGATCTCTATTAGTCAACAACCCGGCTTCCAAAAGAGTAAATGTTATTATACAATGAACTTCTCACTAACCTACTTAGGAGGATACTATTTTGCCATTCACGGCACGTCCATAACTGAGCGGCAATAAAATAACCCTTGAAGTAGGGGAGATTTAATCCCCCCTGCTCCAAAGGTTTATATAAATATTCCAATTTGAGGCGCACACGTTTCCTTCCCCACACTAAATCGTTAATTATTCTTTCCATAAGTTTAAAATATTTATCCTCTATCCAGATAGGTATATTCCTAAGAACATAAAGGATTTGAGGTAGAATCACCATCTTGACCAGTGATACTCGACCAAATCCCTATTTTTGTCCTAATTTTCGTTATCAATAGGTTCAAATTGAGTTGAATGCAATTTTCAACCTTGGGAGATATAGTCATACCCAAGTATTTAATGGTGTCAACAACATCTAACTGGGTAATCAAGGACTCCTTCTGAGAAACCGGATCTATTGGCATCAAACTTGTCTTTGACCAATTTACGTCTAAGCCTGATACCTCACCAAATAGTTTCACCATCCCCATAATTCTTGATAAAGTTGTTTCTGTACTATCTATAAAGAAGAGGATATCATCTGCATATAAGGAGATGCGATCCTCCACACGCAGTACTCCAAAACCTCTAACCTGGGTGCCCTGCCTAATAGCCAGAGCCAAAGGCTCAATATAAATGTCAGAGGAGTGGTGATAGTGGACAGCCCTGACGAGTACCTCTATTTACGTTAAAACTACTAGTAAGGCTCCCATTAAGACTCAGCTTAGCCGAAGGGGATATATACAGTAGTTTAATCATATTTATAAATCTCTCCCCAAAACCCATCCTGGCCAGAACCTTCCAGAGGAATCGCCACTCCACCCTGTCAAAGGCCTTCGAGGCATCCAGTGACAGGATGGAGCGAGCAGACCCCCCAGGCTCCTGTATGTTAGCATAAAGCCGGTGAAAATTGTGGTAGGTACCCTTATTTGGGATAAAACCGTTCTGATCCGGATGAATAATGGAAGAGAGAACCCCCGCGAGTCTTGTAGCCAGAATCCTCGCAAGGCGCTTTATGTCAGTGTTCAACAGTGAGATCGGTCTATACAATCCCAAATCTATAGGGTTCTTACCTTTTTTAGGGATTAATATTATCACCGCTTCCGACATTGAACCCGGTAGGGTCCCCTCCTCCACCGAGTCAGCAAAGACCCCCAACAGTTTAGGAAGAAAAGAATCCTTGTATTTATTATAGAATTCATATGGGAGTCCATCTGACCCGGGGGAGGAGTTACCCGAACAAAGCTTGATAGCCCCTTCAAGCTCCTGAATTGAAAGGTCGGCATCAAGTACCCTCCTTTGGGCCGGAGTAATAGTGGGAAAAGTAATACCCTCAAGGTAGACATCCATCATTTCATCCGTTATCCTACAATCGGCTCTGTAAAGCTCTGAAAAATAATCCAAAAAGACTTTCTCTATAGGGTTTTGTCCAGTAACTATCCTCCCATTGGCCAGTCGGCTGCTATCTATGTGTTTCTTAGATTCCTGGTTCAAGATAACTCTGGATAGGAATTTTCCCGGTCGCCCCGATTCTGTGAAATATTTTTGACCCTTAAAAAATAAACTCTGTTGGGCCTTCTCCAATAAAAAAAAATAGAGTATAGTTGTGTGGTCTCATACATAGTTTCCCTATTTCCCTCTGTCCTATTTATATAGAAAAATTGAGTAGCTAGAGAAACTTTTTATTTATTTATTTTTCCCTCCTTTTCCCCAAACTCCTTTCTCGGGTTGGCGATATTACTAACCATTATTCCCCCCATATAAGCCTAAAGGTATCCCATACTACTTGTATTTTTGCTGAAGTGTAATTAGCCTCCCAAAATTGGTTAATTTCCTTTTGTATTGTTTCATGATTCTTTATTACTGATAACCAATAGGGGTTAAGTCTAAATGGAGGCCGCCCCATTTGTTTATCATAGCTCGGGCAAAGTTCAAGGAGTAAGGGGAGATGATCCGAGAGTGACCTAGTCTCATACTTCATTCGTTTAACGTACCGCACATATTTTTTATTAATCAAAGCATGATCTTTTCTGGACATAGATCTTCCTAATTTACTGATACATTAAAAAAGCGTTCTCCCCTGTCCCAAACTGGCCCAAACGTCCTCGAACCCGGCCTCCAAGCAAAAGCGTGCCAGGGGGGATCCCTGAACAGAGGCATCTCCCCTGCCCACCGTAGAGACCCTATCGGCCACGGGATTGATAACACAATTAAAATCACCCATAATCAATGTAAGACATTCCGGCCATTTATCCATAAATTTTAGCAGGGAAATAAGAACTGAAAAGGCAAATGGAGGTGGGATATAGACAAAGGCCAAAATACACATCTTCCCCGCCAACTTACAGTATAGGAAGACAAATCTCCCCTGGTGGTCAACAGAGGATGCCTTGCACTTAAAATCAATCATTCTGTGAATAAAAAGAGACACTCCCCTGGAATGACTAGAGAAGATAGAGTGGTAAGTGTGCGCAGCCCATCCCCTGGTGGCCACCCTGGAGGTCTCCCCAGTAAGATGTGTTTCTAGCAAACATATGATGGCTGGGAGGTATAAACGCATCAGATAAAAAACCGCTTGTCTCTTTCTCCTATCCCCCAGGCCCCTGACATTCCAAGTGAGAATCCTAATTGACATTATAAAGAGCAATTAACGGAAAAAAAAAAAATAAAAAAAAAAAACACTTCTCTTCCCCATATTGGACACATCACAGCCCCCCCCCCCCCCAACCCAACCAACCCCACACTCCAAATAATCCACCGCAGAAGCAGCAGATCTCTCGCCTATGACCACCCCCCCCTCCCCACCACCACCACCCCTCCGCTCAACGGCCCATCCGCTACTTAAAGAGAGATCAGGGGAAATAAGAAAAAAAAAAAAAGTCTGTAAACTGTTGATCCTTTATTCCCGACAGCCTTAAGCAACTGGATCACATATCATTTTGTTCAAGCCACTCCGCAGCTTTAGCCGGCGTGTCAAAGAATACAGTTGTATCATTAAAAATAATCCGGAGTTTGGCTAGGAAGAGGAGTGAATATTTCATCTCCCTTTCTCTTAGTCTCTTTTTGACGGTATTAAACAAGCGTCTCTTTTCTTGAACATCTTTTGAGAAATCTGGAAAAAAAGCCAGTCTATTTCCATCATGGAAGACAGGAGGACATTCCCTCGCCCGCCTTAATACTATGTCCCTGTCTCTTGAAGTGAGCACTTTTGCAAGGAGAGTCCGTGGTTGTCTCCCCGGGATTGATTTACCGCCTGGGACTCGGTGGGCTCTTTCTACTAGAAACAAAGATGAAAAATGTTCTCTCCAAAAATTTTCAAGAATCAACGTCTGTATAAATTGAGTAGGGTTTCTGTATTCAGCACCTTCTGGGATCCCCAGAATTCTTGCGTTGCACCTGCGTGATCCGCCACTTTTTTTTTAACTACTGTCTTTCTGCCGGCCTCTGGTGTTAACCCTGGGGGACCTCAAAAATTGATCTATTTTTCCTCCTTCGGAGGGTTTGACGGCCAATTTCTGCCCAGAAAGATCCACAGAGCGCCTGCTTGCTTTAGGTGCCATTTTTCTTTTTCTTTTTTTCGTTTATTATTTATTTTAATTTTTTTTTTTTTTAGTTTTCTTAACTCTCCTTTTCCTTTCCTCTCTTTATTTTTTATTTTTTTCCCCTGCTTTCCTTTTCCCAACTTTTTTTTCTTTCTTCCCCCTTTCTTCTTCCTTCTTTTCCTTTAAAAAAAAAATTTCTTTTTTTCCCTCCCCTCCTCCCCCACAGAGTCTATGAATTTCTATAGGTGCAATATACAGTATAAACTATCATGTCAAAAACACATTAAAGTCCTTTTTAGCAAATGGTTAGTAAATTAGCTGGTGAATAAATAAAAAAAATAGATTAACTGGATACTCAGTTGAATTGCTCCGTTAGTTCATATTAGTAGAGGGTGGGAAATAGAGGAACAATCTCCCCAATCTTCGGTATCAATTTGATGGTGCCCAGGTACCCAGATGGAAAAGGCAGGGGGACGCTCTTCAGAAGATTGCAAACTGCAGACAGGCGTGACGGCAGGAAGACAAGAAGCCAAGCGGAGAGAGTCAGAGGACCGGAGAGTCAAAGGGGCAATTCAAGCCCCCGATGTCACGATTACTATATACAGCAGCAGCAGCAAGCTTTTACAAACACCGCTGACCGTGGGAGCTAGCTCAGGAGGTGCCAGGCAGGAACGGGGTAGCACACAGCAGGAGAAGCTAGAGGAAGGAGACTGAAACAGGATCACTGCCGCCACTCGGTCCGTTCGTACCCACAATCGCAGCATACAAACACGGACCCAGGAAAGGCGCTAACACAGGAGGCAGCAGGAGGGAGCAGAAGACGCCGGCATCAGCGGGTCAGTAGGGCAGCCAAGCGGTGGGGAGGAGGGGCGAGCGTGACGTTCTTACGACAACACGTCATATCACATGATACCTTGAAAGTTATCCGATCAATTGACATTAGCATCCGCCTCTTGTTTGCTTTATCCTAGGAACAAGTGGTGTACAGTAGAAATAAAGCATAAGGATACTTTCACATTAGCGTTTTTTGTGGATCCGTTACAATAATACAACCGCATGCATCTGAAGCTATGATGGATCCGTCATGAACACAATTGAAAGTCAATGGGGGACGGATCCGTTTTCTATTGTGTCAGAGTAAACAGATCCGTCCCCATTGTCTTACGTTGTGTGTCAGGACGGATCCTTTTTGCTCCGCACCACATCACGATAGGGACGCAACCGAACGGAATGCATTTTGGTGCATTCCGCTTCGTTTAGTTTTGTCCCCATGACAATGAATGGCGACAAAACTGAAGCGTTTTCATCCGCTATTGAGACCCTATGACGGATATCGATAGCGGAATTAAAAATGCAAATGTGAAAGTAGCCTAACTAATACTAGAAATCAGATAGTTCAACTAAAACCACAACAAAACAAGACGAACTAAAAACGTCCAAAACTAAAAAAGTGAAGTTCCTCGGACGTGTGCTGTACACTGTCTAAGTGATTTTCATTCTTTAAATGTACTGCTTTTTGTGGAGAGTGCAGCAGTCTATTTTGGCTGAGAACATAACTGTTGCTGGGTCACTGTGACAACTATTAAACTGGAGCTGTCAGGCTTTGCTTCTTGCCTTTCTTGCATTCTATGGCCAGGTGTTTATGGTGCTATATGTGTGGAGCTAAATGCTATGAAGTATCCAACTGTTTCTCCTGGAAGAAGCATGCACTGGCTGTAATAATATGATACCACCGTTCTCCAGCAGAGGGGGGAGGTGAGCGCAGTAGTCGAAACAGGGACTCCTGTCTGGTAAACATTGTAGTAGAGGCACCATGACTACTGTGAAAAGTAGAGAGGGTTAATCTACTGCTGGGAAAATCTAGGAAGGGGGTCTCTGCTTAAAAGTTAAATTCTTATTTTGGCCTTTTAATCCTCACATTCTGTGATTTTGTTTAAATTACAGGTATACAAAGAAGCAAAGAAACTGAAAGAAAAAGAACTATTGCAAAGGAAGAAGCGTATTCCTAAGGCCCACTCTCCTCTCTATGTGTTTCCCCAACCATCCAATTGAGTTTGAAATCACATTTTGCTATCCCCATGATGAATTAAAGGGCATCTGTCAGTAGAAACTGGCTGACCTGTTACATGTGCGCCTGGCAGCTGAAGGCATCTTTGTTGGCCCCGTTTTCATATGTGCCTGCATTGCTGAGAAATGTGTTTTAATATATGCAATTGAGCCTTTAGGAGCAACAGGGTATTGCCATTACTACCCTCTCCTCTCAGGACCAGGTGTGATGTTTTCACTGCCTGGCCCTGTCGAGGTGCAGCAGTTGCAGAGAGAGCCGAGTCTCTAAAAATTCTCAGTGCAGGCGCATATGAACATGGGACTGACCCAGATGCCTTCAGTTTCCTAGCACACGTGTAACAGGTCAGCCATTTTCATGGGGACAAATCTGCTGACCAATGCCCTTTAAATATTTCTCCTAATTAACTGCAAACTTTGAGCTTTACCCTCTGAAAACATTATTGTAACTCCTCAATAAATATGCATTTTGTTACATACTGGTTAATTGTGTGCTGAATTAGTTACTGGAAATAGTCAAACATATACTAAATTGTGTATGAGATTTCTTTTTTTGTGTACCATATGCCCATTCTGATTCTATCATCGGTAAGCTTCCAATCTAAGACACCAAGAGGCAGTTTGTAGTCTGCTACTAAGAAGCTACTGACAAATAAGCACTCATGTGTAAAGTTTTTCTACACTTGGGGTATATTTGCTAACATAGATTAGAAATTGTAACCAACAACCCTTTTACCTTTGGAATGATGCATTCTAAGGCCTTTTGTGTAACTAACCAGCTGCCAGGAGATACATGACAGCAGTAAGTGCTATTGTCAATGCAGGGAAAAGCTGTCCTAGAGTACATAGGTATAGTATACTATAGAATATCTCCTCTCGGTCTCCCTGCATTTACAACTGCTCGCTGTCATGTTTCTCCTGGCAGCTAGTTAATTACACAGCTCGCCGGAGATGCGGTAGAATCACTCACTGACTGTGATAAATAGAAGGCATGTAAACATATATTTAGGTGACTTCCTGCAATTTGACGTACTAGTGAGTTATGCTGATCAGAGCGGTGTGTGCCCGATCAGTGCAGGGGCCCGGCAGTCACTAACAGCCAGGCCCCTGCTGTATCCACCTGCGGCATAGGTGTTTGTGATAGGTCAGGGTCTCCATCGGGTCCTCGCGCTGCGGTGACGGGTGACCCGATGGGTGAGAAGGCAGCAAGGCATAGAGTCTTGTCTTCTATGGAGGCCTAGGAGATACAGCACCTTTGCAGACTGGATCAGAACCCCAAAAGTTGAAGTCCCAGAGCAGGAAAAGAATAAAAATTAAAAAAAAGTTTTTCATAATAATAAAAAAAAAAAAAGTTTCAAGTAAAAAAACAAAAGAAAAATGCTCCTTTCCCCTAAAGTTGCAAAAAAATAGAAAAAAAAATACATATTAGGTATTACTGTGTCTGTAACAGCTGGCTCTATAAAAATATCACATGACCACTACCCCCTTAATGCTGTGAAGGAAAAAATAATTACAAAGTCGTATGTACCTCAAAATAGTACCACTCAAACAGCCGCCTCATCCCGCAAAAAATTTAGTCCTTACATAATACAAACCCCTAAAAAATAAGTCTTTCAGAAAATGGAGACACAAACATGATTTTTTTCAAAAAATGCTTTATGTAAAACTGAAACAAACAAAAAAAGATACATATTTAATATCATCGTATCGTAACAACCTTGTAAAAAAACATAAAATAACCGAGCCAAAACAGCCATTTTTTGGTTACGCTGCCTCACAAAAAGCGTAATATAGAGTGATAAAAAATCATATGTACCCCAAAATAGTGTCAATAAAACTGTCGCCTTATCCTGTAGTTTCCAAAATGGGGTCACTTTTGAGCAGTTTCTACTCTAGGGGCGCATCAGGGGGGCTTCAAATGGGACATGGTGTCTAAAAACCAGTCTAGCAAAATCTGCCTTCCAAAAACCATATGGTGCGTCTTTCCTTCTGCGTCCTGCTGTGTGCCCGTACAGCGGTTTACAGGGTAATGGATTATGAGTTTTGTTTGGCTGTTAAGCCTTGTTGTGTTATAGAAAAAATGGACTAAAATGGAAAATTGCCAAAAAGGAAAAATTTTAAATTCATCTCCATTGCATTTACAAAATGATGTCAATGTAAAGTAATAACTATTTTATAACTGTCACTATTTGTTTTAAAAGCAGAGAAATTGACATTTTGAAAATGACGATGCACACGACCGTATTTAATTTAATATTGTGTTTTGTTTATTTTATTTTTTATTTTTTTTGTGGTCCGCAAAAAATCGATGCACAATAAATGCGGATGACGTCCGTATTTTGTGGAACGGAACAGCTGGCCCCTAATAGAACAGTACTATCCTTGTCCGTTATGTGGACAATAATAGGACATGTCCTATTTTTTCATGAGCAGGTGGTCAGTGTTGGGGCCGTGTGTCCGTTTTTTGCTGTCTGTGTTTCACTGACACTCAACAGCTTAAAAATAATTATCCAAGCAACTCTTCTTAATGATCCGTGAAACACGGATGCAACACAGATTGCATCCGTGGTTTTCATAGACTATTATGGACGTGAGGGATCCGGGAACACGGACCAAGATAGGACATGCTGAAAACACTGACCCCCGGACCGTGCTAAATCACTGATGTGTGAATACATACATTAAAATGAATGGGGATGTGTGCTGTCCATGGAGAACACGGACAGCACACGTCCATGAAACACTGATGTGTGAATGAGGCTTTAGGCACCTTTCACATAAGCGAGTTTTCCGCACGGGCTCAATGTGTGACGTCAATGCATAGTACCCGCACTGAAATCTATTCATTTCAATGGGTCTGTGTACATGAGCCTTTTTTATTTATTTATTTTTTCACGCATCAGTTCTGCGTTGCGTGAAAAACGCATCTTATTCTATATTCTGCGTTTTTCACGCAGCCCTGGCCCCATAGAAATGAATAGGGCTTCAGTGAAAAACGCATTGCTTTGTTTTTCACTGAGGGTTGCTAGGAGATGTTGTTTGTAAACCTTCAGTTTATTTATTACGCGCATGAAAAATGCATCAAAATGCATTGCACCAGCGCTGAAAAAACTGAACGCAAACTCAGACAAAATTGGCAACTTATTTGCAAAATGGTGCGAGTTTCACTGAACGCATCCGGACCAAATCAGTCGCGTTCATTTGAAAGAAGCCTAAGGGGAAAAAAATTCCTTCCCTACTCCAATCAGAATAAGGCCCCTTGCAGACCAACATGAGCGGATTAGGGCCGAATGCATTGCAGATGCATTCAGTGAAAAATGCGAGATTTCGTAACCTAGTTCATTCTGTTTTGTATACCATCGCGTTCAGTTTTTATTGTGCGGATGCAATGTGACTTAATGCGTTTTGCACGTGCGTGACTAAAAACCTGAAGGTATACAAACAACATCTCTTAGCAACCATCCGTGAAAAATGCATCGCGTCCGCACTTGCTTGCGGATGCGATGCGATTTTCATGCAGCCCCATTTACTTCTATGGGGCAAGCGTTACGTGAAAAACACAGAATATAGAACATGCTGCGATTTTCACGCAACGCACAGGTGATGCGTGAAAACCAACGCTCATGTACACAGACCTATTGAAATGAATGGGTTCGGATTCAGTGCAGGCGCAATGCTTTCGCATCACGCGTTGCACCCGCGCGGAATACTCTCTTGTGAAAAAGGGGCCTAACTCCCTGGATCAATGACCCCTCTGTAGTAGCTATAGCTTGTAATATTATTACACTCCAGAAATACATCTAGGCCCCTCTTGAACTCTTTTAGTGAACTCGCCATCACCACCTCCTCAGGCAGAGAGTTGCATAGTCTCACTGTTCTTACCGTAAAGAATCCTCTCCTATGATTGTGTACAAACCATCTTTCCCCAGTCGTCTCCATGACACCACATCCTGAGATTGTCTTCCTTTGATAGGACAGGAAAAACACAGAGGTTTAAAACCCCACCCCTTCCCTCCATCGCCAGTGTTTTTTCCTGTCCCATCGGGATAGGAAGCAGGAGGTGTATGGACGCTCTATACGGGCCCACCTGCATGTTTCAGGCCGAGGTCGGATCCTTAGGTTCGGCTCTCCCTCCTCCTCTCATGGCCTGTGCTCGGACGCAAACTGTTGCGCTCCCTGCGAAGATCCCCTCTGCGGCGGTCCAGGGTGATTTCATACAGAGGGGAAAGGAAGATGGCGGCCGGAGCGGCACTAAGATGTGTTCCCTCCGGTCGCCGGTGCATGACATCAGACGCTGGGGGCGGAGTCAGATGTTGGGACGTCATTATCAAGCGCCGCGGGTCCTGGGAGGGAAAAGGTATAAAAACCCACAGGATGGTGTCCGATCAGCGCCTGCTCTCACCCAGAGAGCTATCACTGTGACGTTGGCGATTCGGGAGCAAGCATGAGTGTCCCCATTACGCCGGGCTCTGGAGCCTGAGCCTGCATCAAATCCAGGAACCGTGAGTAGCCTGACTTCATTCATTCTCCCTGGTTAGCTGATCCTTCTCTCCCTTATACTTCCATGGAGAAAAGGATTCTGCTTCTGCTCCTAAGAAAACATTTTTTTTAGTGGCAATAACCTCAGCGAGGCGTGTCTGTGAACTTCAGGCCTCATTTATTCAGGATCCCTTCCTTTCCATTTTTCCGGACAAGCTGGTATTTAGGTTAGACCCAACCTTCTTACCAAAGGTAGTATCTACCTTTCATAGGTCACAGAACATCGTACTTCCCTCCTTCTGTGCCAATCCCAGAAATGACCAAGAAGCTACCTTCCATACTTTAGACGTCAGGCGGGCAGTTCTAAAATACCTAGAAACAACTAGAGAGTGGAGAATCGACAAGAATCTTTTTATCCAATTTTCTGGGCCTAATAAAGGGAAAAAGGCAGCAAAATGTTCTAATTCAAGATGGTTAAAAAGTGCCATCTCAGAAGCTTACAAGAGCAAAGGGAAAGAAGCTCCTCCTTCTCTTAGAGCACATTCGACAAGAGGCATGGCCGCTTCTTGGGCAGAAAGGTCATCAGCCTCTCTCTACAACAAATCTGTATAGCTGCAATTTGGAAGAGGGTCCATACCTTTTCCAAACATTACAAACTAGATGTTTTTTCTAACGAGGATATGGTGTTCGGATGCAAAGTCCTTTGTGTCGTTGTCCCTCCCTAATAATTCTTTGATATTTCTCAGGATGTGGTGTCATGGAGACGACTGGGGAAATTAGTATTACACTCGCCGGTAATCCGGCTTCTTGGAAGTCTCCATGACACCACATACTTCCCACCCAATTTTTTCAGTGATGGATTTCCATTGATTTAAGTTACGTTATCCCTTCATCCTGGGGTTGTCTCATTAAAATATACTGGTGATGGAGGGAAGAGGTGGGGTTTTAAACCTCTGTGTTTTTTTTCTGTCCTATCAGAGGAAGATATCTCAGGATGTGATGTCATAGAGACTTCCAGGAAACCGGATTACCGCTGAGTGTAATACTCATTTCCTCCAGACGCAGAGGATGCCCCCTCACCACCAAAGTCACAGTCCTGGGGATAAATAGATGATGGGAGAGATCTCTGTACTGTCCCCTGATACATTTATACATAGTTATTAGATCTCCTCTTAGTTGTCTTTTTTCTAAAGTGAATAATCCTAATTTTGATAATCTTTCAGGGTACTGTAGTCCACTGATTCCAGTTATTACTTTAGTTGCCCTCCTCTGAACACTCTCCAGCTCTGCCTTGTTCACAGGATCCCAGAACTGTACACTGTATTCCATGCGTTGTCTGACTAGTGATTTGTAAAGTGGTAGGACTATGTTCTCATCACGGGCATCTATGCCCCTTTTGATGCAACCCATTATCTTATTGGTCTTGGCAGCAGCTGCATGACACTGATTTCTACAAATTAGTTTGCTGTTAACTAAAATTCCTAGGTCCTTTTCCATGTCAGTGTTACCCAGTGTTTTACCATTTAGTATGTACGGGTGACTTGCATTATTCCTTCCCATGTGCATAACCTTACATTTGTCAGTGTTAAACCTCAATACACTGGCGATGGAGGGAAGGGGTGGGGTTTTAAACCTCTGTGTTTTTTCCTGTCCTATCGGAGGAAGACAGTCTCAGGATGTGGTGTCATGGAGACTTCCAGGAAACCAGATTACCGCTGAGTGTAATACTCATTTCCTCCAGACGCAGAGAATGTCCCCTCGCCAAAGTCACAGTCCTGGGGATAAATAGATGATGGGAGAGATCTCTGTACTGTCCCCTGATATATTTATACATAGTTATTAGATCTCCCCTTGTCTTTTTTCTAAAGTGAATAATCCTAATTTTGATAATCTTTCAGGGTACTGTAGTCCACTGATTCCAGTTATTACGTTAGTTGCCCTCCTCTGAACACTCTCAAGCTCTGCTATGTCTGCCCTGTTCACAGGATCCCAGAACTGTACACAATATTCCATGTGTTTGTCTGACTAGTGATTTGTAAAGTGGTAGGACTAGGTTCTCATCACGGGCCCATTATCTTATTGGCCTTGGCAGCAGCTGCATGACACTGATTTCTACAACTTAGTTTGCTGTTCACTAAAATTCCTAGGTCCTTTTCCATGTCAGTGTTACCCAGTGTTTTACCATTTAGTATGTACGGGTGACTTGCATTATTCCTTCCCATGTGCATAACCTTACATTTGTTAAACCTCATCTGCCCCTTATCTGTCAAAGCTTCCAATCTATCCAGATCCATCTGTAGCAGTATACAGTCCTCTTCCGTATCAATTACTTTACACAATTTAGTGTCAAATGCAAAAATTGATTATGCAAGCCTTTTACAAGATCATTAATAAATATATTAATGAGAATAGGGCCCAATACTGACCCCTAGGTACTCCACTAGTAACAGTGACCCAATCAGAACCATTAATAACCACCCTACAGACATTTTCTCCCAGTCCAAACATTCTCATTTTATATACAAACCTTTTATGCGGTACAGTGTCAAATGCTTTGGAGAAGTCCAGATATACAACATCCATTGATTCGCCACTGTCAAGTCTAGAACTTACCTCCTCATAGAAACTGATTAAATTAGTTTGGCATGACCGATCCCTCATGAAGCTATGCTGATATGGCGTTATTTGCTTATTTCCGTTGAGATGCTCTAAGATAGCATCTCTTAGAAAACCTTCAAACAGTTTACCCACAACAGATGTTAAACTTACCAGCCTATAGTTTCCGGGCTCTGTTTTTGTACCCTTTTTGAATATTGGCACCACATTTTCCATGCGCCAATCCTGTGGAACACTCCCTGTCAGTATAAAGTCCTTAAATATCAGTAATAAGGGTCTGGCTATGACATTACTTAATTCTCTTAGGATATGGGGGTGTATGCCATCTGGTCCTGGCGATTTGTCTATTTTAATCTTTTTAAGATGCCGCTGTACTTCTTCCTGGGTCAGACAGGGGACTTTTAATGGGGAATTTACTTTTACATTCTGCATTTCATCTGATAGTTTATTTTCCTTAGTGAATACAGTGGGGGGAAAAATATTTAATCACTTTGCTTTCTCCTCATCGCTCTCTGCAACTCCCCCCCTCATTACTCTGTAAAGGGCCGACACCTTTAGATTTATACTTTTTACCATTTATATAGTTGAAGAACATTTTAGGGTTAGTTTTGCTCTCTAGTTTGGCTGCTTTTATTAGTTTTTTACATATTCTATTCTTTTTTTTTTCTTATAGCTTTTCAGTGCTTCCTCGCTACCTTCCTGTTTTAGTGATTTTAAATGCTTACTTTTTGTCATTTATTGCTTTCTTTACAGTTCTATTTATCCACATAGTTTTTTTCTTGTTCCTTAACCTTATATTCCCATAAGGTATGTACCTCTCACAATTAGATTTTAGGATGCTTTTAAAAATATCCCATTTTGTGGCTGTATTATTTTTGTTCCTCCCTGAAGAAACACTCTTTTGAATGATAATTGGAAGGTTATTACTTTATGGTCACTATTTCCCAGGTGTCCCCCGATCTGCACATCTGTTGTTCTGGCAGGTCTATTGGTTAATACTAAGTCCAGTATGGCTGTCCCTCTAGTCGGGTCCTGAACCAGTTGGGAAAGGTAATTGTCTTTGGTTATTGCCAAGAACCTGTTTCCTTTGAGATATAAAGGTTTCAGTTTCCCAGTCTATATCTGGGTAGTTGAAGTCCCCTATAATAACAACCTCATTATGATCTGCTGCCTCGTCTATCTTGTTTAGTAGTATATTAGGTGGTTTATAATAAACTCCTATTAGTAATTTATTATTGTTTTTGCCTCCATGTATTTCTACCCACAGTGACCCCACATGTTCATGTCCCTCACTTATATCTTCTCGGAGTGTGGGCTTTAGACAGGACTTTACATTAAGGCAGACCCCTCCCCCTCTCCATTTTTGGCGATCCTTTCTAAACAGACTGTAACCCTGTACATTAACTGCCCAGTCATAGCTATCATCTAGCCATGTCTCAGTTATTCCCACTATGTCATAGTCCTCCTCACACATTACTAATTCCAGTTCCCCAGTTTTATTAGTCAGGCTGCTGGCATTAGTATACATACAATTAAGAGGTTTATGTATATTTCTTACCCTACATCTTTCCTTCTGAACTGTTCTAGTCAGGGGCGTACACAAAAATCATTGGGCCCCATAGCAAGAATCAGAATTGGGCCCCCTAACTCCGCCCATTACCCACCCCTGGCCCTGGCTCCTCCGCTGCCACACCCATTTGCTAATAAGTAAAGAAATACAATGTATAAATAACCTTTTAAAACTGTTACTGATAAATCATATTTAGAAAAAGCATATGCCTTAGCAACGCTCCTTTAGCGGCGCTCTCTTAAATGACATTTCTGGGCAAGTTTCCTACTATAAACAAGTTTTCTAAATAGGAAACATAATATACTTATCACTGTCCCTATGAAGTCATTAGATGTTTATATTACTGGAGCTCAGGCCTGCAGGAGAAGGAGCGGGGAGCTGATGTCAGGAAGCAGGTTAGTCATCTTCCCTTTGCAGGTTTGGAACGTTCATCTTTCATGCGATCACCTGTCTAAACAGCACTCTACTGCCAGCAAACAAAGATTTTGTATGGGGACGAACAATGACATTAGCGATTGATTCTCCCTATACTGTAGAGTAGATCGCTGCATGTAAATGCATGTTTCTCCTCCACTGACGAGCAGGTGATTGTTTGGAAGGAATGCTTCCTTCATGACAATTGTCTGCTTCATCCAATCATCTGTTCCATGGGTACCCTTAAAGCATGTATAGCTGTTAGTGACTGGTTAACTCCTGTTTCACATCTCCATCTTAGCAAATTTGGCAGGCTCTTCTGGCTGGGAACAGCCTGCCAGATCCGTCACTGCCGGAATTCCATCCGGCCCCATTCACTATAACCGGGACTGGCAGAGATCGGGCGCAACCCGGCAAATATGTCGAGAAGCGTCTGGAAAAATACCGCTGCAGATCTGGTTAACGCAGGTGTGAAACAGGCCTAAAAGAAACACCGGATGTGATGACTTGGTAGAAAGAATTCCCCAATCTTATTGGTTGGGTATGTCGTATGATGATGTGAGGTAGAAGAACAGAGGGAATCCCTATTATGATTGATTGGTCATCATCACATGACCATTGCAGAGGGAAAAAATCTGTTTAGTAGAAATGATATAAACATGAGTAGTGTTGGGAGCGAATATTTGAATCGCGAATATCGACACTTTGAGAATTCACGAATATTTAGAATATAGTGATATATATTCATATTTTTGAATATTCTAGATTTTTTTTCATCTGAACCCATGATCCCTCCCTTCTTCTTGCTTGTGGGCCAATGAGAAGGCTGCAATGTCTTTGTCTGAGCTTAGCAACATCCCTAGCAACCAATAGGAAAATTACCTACCCCTTACTATATAAGAAACTCACAAGAATAGCGTGGTGTTAAAACAGGCAGGAAGTGCTCAAACCCACATGCAGTTATGCACATATATACAGGGGAGCAAATCCTGCACTTGTGGCCCTGTTTTTTTTCATTTTTTTTTCTTTTGATCAAATCTTTTTATTTTAGATCTCTTTTTAATGCATTACAACAAAAATAACACAACAGAGTAATTACAGCCCCCCCATCATGTGCCAGTAATAACAGCCCCCATTATGTGCCAGTAATAACAGCCACCCCATCATGTGCCAGTAATAACAGCCCCCCCATCATGTGCCAGTAATAACAGCCCCCCATCATGTGCCAGTAATAACAGCCCCCCATCATGTGCCAGTAATAACAGCCCCATCATGTGCCAGTAATAACAGCCCCTCCATCATGTGCCAGTAATGACAGCCCCTCATTATGTGCCAGTAATGATAGCCCCATTATGTGCCAGTAGCCACCCCCATTATGTGTCAGTAGCCAGAGACCCCCATTATGTGTCAGTAGCCAGAGACCCCCATTATGTGCCAATAGCCAGACACCCCTATTATGTGCCAGTAGCCACCAGTATTGTACACAAAAAAAAATAAACAAATACTTACCTCCTTGGCAGCGATGCAATGCAGGCCTCTTCCGGCCTGTGTCCCGCGCTGTACGGCTCAGGCGGGACACAGATAGGCTGAAGGCACTAGGCCGGCAGCCTATTAGAGGAAGGGAAAGGGACACGCCTCTCCCTCCCCTGCCTCAGCACAGTCATCTGTATCGCTGTCCTGAGGATTGCCCCCATTGCCCCCCCCCCCCCCCCCCGGATCTGCCAGTGCTGCAGAGCAGAGGCAGAACTCAGTTCACAGATTTCCAGATTTCCCCCTTGCCCCCCCCCCCCCCACCTGCGGACGCCCTGTGATGTCACAAGTTCACAACAATACTTAGTGCACCAATCAGTAATATGTAGTCAGACCTGCTAAAATGTGAAGTTTCACGTATTGCGCCAAAATATTCACATTCGTGCCGATTAGCGCAATTGCGAATATATTGGAGCACTCTAACTGCATATAAAGCTATTGTAATGTTCTGCTGTGCCAATCATTCTCTCCAGTCGCAGGAAACTTCTAGCAGCTTGAAAAATGTAGCAAAAGTGACCCGCGCCTGTATTGCACTCGCATTACGCGAATATTACATTGCCGATTTTTGCAATAAAGAAAATAATCGTGAATTTTCAAATATATGATGAATATTCTACAAAATATTTGCGAAATATCGCGAATTCGAATATTGCCCCTGCCGCTCATCACTAAACATGTGGTGATTTTAAGATTTTTATTATGTATGGTATAATATATTTTTTATGTTAAAAGGGAAATATATATTTTATCTGGAGTTAATTGCATATTTGAGAGACAATTTATCACCCTGCCATGTAGTATGAAGAAGAGGAGGAACAGGCCTATAAAGTCAAACTTTCTCAACCTGGTGATTTATGCCCCTGATGAAGCTGGAGTGAAACTCGAGTCGGTCGGGCCCCACAGAGGGATATTTGGATTTGGGCGGTTTTTTACATTTTACCTTTTGAGCATAATAAATATTGCATGTTGAAACTGCAATACTTCACTATCTGGTGTCTATTTCCTTTTTCTATTAAACTGGTGTTTATCTATTGAGCATAATAAATCTTGCATGTTGAAACCGCTAACAAGCAATACTTCACTATCTGGTGTCTATTTCCTTTTTCTCATAAACCAGTGTTTAGCAGAAGACTAAGGCTTCTTACACACAAACTTTTTTTTTCCGTTCCGTTTTTTTGTGTTCCGTTTGCGGTCCGTATGCAGAACCATTCACTTTAATGGGTCCACAAAAACAATGGAAGGTACTTCGTATGCATTCCGTTTCCATATTTCCATTCCGTTCAAAGATAGAACATGTCTTATTATTTCCCGCAAATCACGTTCTGTGGCTCCATTCAAGTCAATGTTGCTGCAAAAAAAACTGAATGCATATGGAATGCATCCGTATGTCTTCCGTATCCATTCCGTTTTTGCAGAACCATCTATTGAAAATTTTATGCCCAGACCAATTTTTTTATGTACTTACTCTTTAAACGTTATTTTATGCTTCCGTTTCCGTTTGCGATCCGCAAAAAACAGATCACAAGCGGAAACCAAACGGCAAAACGGAACGGGAGTGGAAACACTACTGAAACAAAAAAACGGAAAAACTGATCCATTTGAAATGGACTGCAAAATACAGAAAAAGCCATACGGTCGTGTGCAAGAGGCCTAACAGATAGCGAGGGTATTGATGACATCAAGGGATAGTATTCTGAGGGACTCACTATTTGATGTTTCTGCAACGGGCTGCCCCACCAGAGGCTATGGGTTCCGAGTGTTTAGGATGCCGTGGTATGATGTGGCCCTAATAGTTTTGTGACAAGGTGCTCCTACCTGGATACTGTCGTTCCCTGGGGTTAGGCTCCGTAGCAACAATGGAGTTGTAGTTGGTGGAGTAAGCCCAGACTTAGTAAAGTTCAACGGTTTTTACTTGAATAAATAAACTTGAGTCATCCAAACAATAATTGATCTTTCTCATGGGTCCAGCAGGCTAAGCGTAAACTGGCAGGTGAACTTAAATACTTTGTTTCCCTCTCTGCTGCTGTGCTAATCTTTGGCTTCATTCCTGTTCCTATCAGCTTCACTTACTGTTTCTTATGAGAGTGAGGTATCCTGTGATCCGCTTGCCTCTCACAGGTACTAAGGGGGTCATTTATGAAGATGAAGTTTTGACCTCCTCCCAACTGCCTAATGCAAGGATGCGTCCTGCATTCACTGGCAGGCTGTAGATGCGATTTTTTTAACCCCAGAAAGGTATATGAGACACTGTTTTGTTAACAGCGTCTAATATACCTGCTACCTGGTCCTCTGGTGGTCCCTTTTACTTGGATCGACCACCAGAGGACACAGGCAGCTCTGTAAGTAGCACCAATCCCCACACTACACCCCCCCTGTCACTTATTAACCCCTGGTCACCCCATATAGACTCCCTGATCACCCCCCTGTCATTGATCACCCCCCTGTAAGGCTCCATTCAGACGTCCGTATGTGTTTTGCGGATCCACGGATCTGCTGATCCGCAAAACACGGACACCAGCAATGTGATTTCCGCATTTTGCCAGAACTATATAGAAAATGCCTTTTCTTGTCTGCAATTGCGGACAAGAATAGGACATGTTCTATAGGCTCTACAAAAGATGCAGTATTCGCCAGATCAGGCCTGATCTTGTGCGCACACTTGCGTTCAGTCCACCCCACCACAGTGACAGAATATTTTTTTTCTGATCACTGCAAAAACACAGTAAAATCGCTGCGGCGCTCTAAAGATCACTTTTGAGGGGCATGGCAAGTTCATAGAAGATTTTTTTTTTGTCACAAGTTAGCGGAAATTGTTTTTTTCTTACAGAGTCTCATATTCCACTAACTTGTGACAAAAAATAAAATCTTACATGAACTCACCATATCCCTCACGGAATCCAAATGCGTAAAAATGCCCTGTGAAATCCTAAAGGTACTCATTGGAATTTGGGCCCCTTTGCGCATCTTGGCTGCAAAAAAGTAAATATAGTAAATTGACAACTTTGTATAAAAAAAATGTAAAATGTTGTCATTTACAGAGATATTTCTCACACACAGGATGGGTATATGTAAAAATACACCCCAAAACACATTGCCCTACTTCTCCTGAGTACGGCGATACCACATGTGTGACACTTTTTTGTAGTCTAGGTGCGCAAAGGGGCCCAAATTCCAATGAGTACCTTTACAATTTCACAGGGCATTTTTTACGCATTTGGATTCCAAACTACTTCTCACGCTTTAGGGCCCCTAAAATGCAAGGGCAGTATAAATACCCCACATGTGACCCCATTTTGGAAAGAAGACACCCCAAGGTATTTTCTGAGGGGCATGGCGAGTTCATGTAAAATTTTATTTTTTGTCACAAGTTAGTGGAATATGAGACTTTGTAAGAAAAAAAATAATAATAAATTCCATTTCCACTCTTATTTGTGACAAAAAATAAAAACTTCCATGAACTCACTATGCCCATCAGCGAATACCTTAGGGTGTCTACTTTCCGAAATGGGGTCATTTGTGGGGTGTTTCTACTGTCTGGGCATTGTAGAACCTCATGGAAACATGACAGGTGCTCAGAAAGTCAAAGTGCGTAATTATTTTTTTTGCACCATAGTTTGTAAACGCTATAACTTTTACCCAAACCAATAAATATACACGTATTGCTTTTTTTAAATCAGACATGTAGAACAATACATTTAGAGAAAATTTTATATAGAAATGTAGTTTTATTTGAAAGATTTTACAACAGAAAGTGAAAAATTTCATTTGTTTGAAAAATCATTTCAAATTTCGGTCATTTTTTATTAATATAAAAAAAAGTTAAAATGTCAGCAGCAATGAAATACCACCAAATGAAAGCTCTATTAGTGAGAAGAAAAGGAGGTAAAATTCATTTGGGTGGTAAGTTGTATGACCGAGTCTAAATGTAAGCCAGCTTACTTGTTGTCTTACATTTAGACCATTTTCTATGCCTAAACCAGGCATAGAAAATTATGAATAAGATGGGACTGCCAGCCATCCCCTTCTCTGCACACGCCACAGATTTTTGATTTGGCATGAGCTTGGAAAAGTCACAGATTATGGCGCAACTAACTGTAAAATATGCCTAATATAGGCATATTTCAATATAATAAATGACCCCTTAAGTCCTTTTATATATCAGAAGTGGGCCGCTCTCTGAGCTACTTTCCCAAAGATCCTGCAGCAGTGAGGGGAAACGCTCCCTCACCACACCATGCTGCTTAACTCTCTCGCTCCAGACCCCAATTCCACACTCAACTCTCTACATGTTCCTACCACCCCTACCTCGGGACAGTTTTCACCTAGACCATTTTTTGCAAATCTGACGTGTCACTTTATGTGGTAATAACTTTCATTTATCCAAGCCATTCTGAGGCTTTTTTCTCGTGACACATTGTACTTCATGATAGTCATAAATTTGAGTCAATATATTTCACCTTTATTTATGAAAAAATCCCAAATTTACAAAAAAATTGGAAAAATTCACAATTCTCAAAATTTTTATTTCTATTTAAAACAGAAAGTGATTAACTTTTACTTTACTTTTTCAGTGACAGTATGGAGCGAAGGCCCCCCACCCCCCCTTTTACCTGCACACTGGAATAGAGGCTCTTTATATTATAGTGAGTACTCTTCCCCGGAATAAAAACACGTTGATCGGGGTGTATAATCGACTCTATGGGCCAGATTTATCATGACTCTGACAGCTCACTCCACTTTCACATATGGCTAAAGTCAGTTTTAGCCAAGTCAGATTTATGATCGGCCCTTTAAGACTGTAATAAATGTGGTTTGACGGTAGCAGTTTATCCGTCAGTAAGCAGCTTTACAAAAGTCGCACATATTTATGAAAAAGTTGCACGTTTTTATGAAACAGTCGCATGTTCTATTAAAAAGTCTCATAAGATAAGCATGGTCCTCACTGGAGTGAAATTGCGACTTTTTTGCGACTTTTTAAATAGTCCCAATAGTAAATCTGTCTAGAGATTAATTTACATAAGAAAACACGCCCACTTTCAGAAAACTGGCGAGCATAGTGCAGAGCAGTAAAAATTTGCATATTTGTGCGCAGTTTTAGCGTTTGGGACTTTTTTGGGGACTTTTTCACTCCATTATTCTGACCTGAGCTAATGATAAATCTGGCCCTATAACTTTCCTAAGTCTGATAGACAAAACCTTGGCCATAATTTTAATATCTGTGTTAAGCAGAGATATAGGTCTGTAAGCATCTTTCCCCTTTTTTCCTATTAACACAATAATAGCCTCCATCATAGATCTTGGAAATTCTCTCTCCATGGCTTGAATAGCCTCTACCAGGCAGGGGAGCAACACTTCCTGATACCTCCTGTAAACCTCAAATGGTAACCCATCTGAACCATGAGAAGTGTTGCCTTGGATTGAATCCAAGGCCCTCTGTAAATTACAGAGATTGGTGCATCCAGAGCAGATCTCTGCTCCTTAGATAACCTTGGAAATTCAATGTGATCTAAGTACCGTATTTTTCGCTAGATAATAGGCATCTAGTTTTAAGAGGAGGAAAATGGGGGAAAAAATTATTTGAACTAAGAGATGGGCTAAAACATTTTAACAAAATAACATTTAATGTGCAGACATTACCAAACAGCCAACAGCAGCATTAGGAAACATTATTACTGTAATTAACGGTAACAGATGAGGAAAGATTTACAGTAGAACAATATACCTCTAGTCATCTGGAAACCCCAGTCCTCACTACTGTCCGAACTCAAGCTCAGTGGCTCACTATCAGTGGTATCACTGTCACTGGTGTCGTCATACAGGACACCATCCTCAGAACCGTCCAGGGGATTACTGATGCCACATTTTTTGAAGGATTTTAGAACAGTTTCATCCTTCACTGACTGCCATGAAGACGTCACCCACTCGCAGACTTGGGTGATAGTGGGCCTTTTCATCCATCCACTGGGTGTAAGATCGTGATTCCCAGCAGCCATCCATTTATTCCACTCCTCTCGCATAAAAACCTTAAATGGCTTGTTGATTGAAACATCCAAAGGCTGCAGCTGGCTGGTAAGCCCCCAGGAATGACCGCTAGATGAACCTCTTTTTTGTGGGTTCACTGATATATGCCCTAAACTAGTCAAGCACAAGTAGGGCCAGTTTCTTCAGAAGCCCTCCAGGGCGTTTGGACCACACTTTGTCGACCCATATTCTCATGCTATTCTCATGCATCCACCCTTTGTCCTGTACATGCACAATTATGCCTCTTGGAATAGCCTCTTTTGGCATGTTCTTTCTCTTGAAAATGAGCATTGGTGGCAGTTTTGTCCCATCTGCGCAGCAGGAAACACAACCGTGTAATGGGTTTTCTCATGTCCTGAGGTCTTCACATTATGTTTTTTGTGCCTCTCCACATCAACGGTCCTGTTCTACATCCATATTCCCAATCTGGCCTATTTCATAGCCATTTTTCTTTCTTGCATCCAGCACATATTTGTGAAAAGAAAGAATCTTGGACTCATATTCTATTGGCATTTTTTGTGCAATTCTAGTTTTGGTGCGCATAGCAAGGTCACATCTCCTCATGAATCTGTAGCACCATGATGGGGAACCAGTGAACTCATCAATGCCTTTCTCTGCAGCTAGACGCTTGGCTTCATATATCATTATTTTTGTAGATACTGAGAAGCCATTGTTTCTGTGATATGTGATCCGCTTTCATTTCCACGTCAATCTGTGGCCATTTTGCAGTACACCCACGAAAAGTGTGTTTGCTTGTATCTGCTTTTTGCAGCTGATCCTCCTGTTTCCTCCACTCCCATATCATTTTTTCTGTTGGAGGCGTCCCAAAATGTCTCTCCGCAGCCCTGTTTCCATGTTCTTTGGCGTATTTTATGACCTCCAGTTTAAAAGGGATCTTATATGAAAGTCTTTTCTTTCTAAATTTGGATGCAGCAGGAGACTACAGTAAGGTAGTTTTCTACAACAAAATACAGTAATAAAAGAACCGTCACCATTGTGTCCTTCATAGTCATGGGGACACTAGCTGAGAATATCAGTGGATGACACTGTTATGGGGATCTGTGGATGACACTGTTATGGGAATCTGTGGATGAGACTGTTATGGGGGATCTGTGGATGACACTGTTATGAGAGATCTGTGGATGACAATGTTATATAATTATAACCCCCATCATCCTAAAGAATACACTGATGTACTGTACATTGGAGTATTCTTAAGGTTGAGGGGAGTTATAGTCACATTAAATATTAACACTGTACCAGTATTACGGTAGCTTACATGACTACCGTATAACCCCCCTATGGATGAGGGGGTTATAGTCATATTTAATATAGACACATGACAATTACAGAACAGTCCCTAGACAGTGTTTATATTATGGTAAATATGACTATAACCCCCCTCATCCAAAGGAATGCACCCATGTACTGCAGTATATTTATTTATTTTATGCACTTATATAGCGCCACTGTATTCCGCAGTGCTTTACAGACATTAGCATCCAACTGTCCCCAATGGGGCTCACAATCTAAGGTCCCTATCAGTATGTCTTTGGAGTGTAGGAGGAAACTCACGCAAACACAGGGAGAACATACAAACTCCATGCAGATGTTGTATGTTGTCCTCGGTCAGATTCGAACCTAGGACCCCAGCGCTGCAAGGCACCAGTGCTAACCACTAAGCCACCGTGCTGCATGAGTGGATTCCTATGGATGGGGGTTATAGTCATATTTAAAATAAACACTGTCCAGGGACTGTTCTGTAATTGGCATGTGTCTATATTAAATATGACTATAACCCCACTCATCCATAGCAATCCACCCATACACTGCAGTACATGGGTGCATTCCTATGGATGAGGGGGGGTTATAGTCATATTTAATATAGATACACGCCAATTACAGAACAGTGTTTATTTTAAATATGACTATAACCCCCCACATCCATAGGAATCCACCCATATACTGCAGTACATGGGTGGATTCCTATGGATGAGGGGGGTTATAGTCATATTTGACAAACATTTTTCATTAGGGTACTGTATATTGCCCCTGAGCTGTCCTCTAAGGCAGCAATCTACGGTACCAGGACAGGGGAGAGCTGGTGGGAGAAGTGTAGGGAGCTGATTGGTGGAGGCGGCGGGGAGCAGGACGCGCTCACCACCAATCAGCTGGTGGATGGCCAGGCAGCACAGAGATGGGGATCCTCCTGCTGCTGTGAGTGAAGAACGTGCAGGCTAGTGGCAGTACAGCGTATACAGAGAAGCCGCCAACCCGCCCAACGATAGTGATAGTAAATGGAAGCGCGGGCTGCTGGCATCATTTAGCATTTAGTGAAGCCACCAGCCTGCCCAAGGTGCCGCAATGTATGCACAGGCTGGAGGCTTTACTGAAGGCTGACTTCTGCTGCCAGCCTGCGCTAACTACCGGCCGCCCGCCCACAGTATCCTGGCAGCTCAGGAGCCGTTAGTGAGAGCTCCTGAGCTGCCGCAGTCTGCACATTTGGAGTCTACTTTAGTTTATAAGACGCACTGACTTTTTCCCTCCACTTTGGGGGGGAGAAAAGTGTGTCTTGTAAAGCAAAAACTGTACTCTTCTATCTCCTGTTCAGTTGCTTTACTTTTAGCTCTATATAAAACTGTAAAAGGCATTTCTAATTTCTTCCTGACTCTGAAGGATATTATCTTGTGGTGACCTTAATGCAAGTATAGATGAAGCGCTACCCTGGTTCTACCCCAATAGCGGATAGTAGCTTGCCAGGTTTCCCTGACTCTCTAAAAGCATTGTAGCCACTTATCAGTGGACTCCTGTCTACGGTTATTAATGGAAAACTCAGCTAACGACAAGAAGGAAGACCACTCCTCCTGGTTCTCCGAAACAAAACATCTCAAGTAAGTCTCCAGATTCTGATTAGTGCTCTCCGTCTTTCCGTTCGGCTGAGGATGAAAAGCCGAAGAAAAGGACAATTGTACTCCAAGTCGAGTACAGAACGCTTTCCAGAATCTGGAAACAAACTGAGTCCCCCGATCAAACACCACATCAGAGGAAATGCCATGTAGTTTCACGATGTTATCGACAAACACCTGTGCAACAGTTTTGGCATTAGGTAGAGCAGGCAATGCTATAAAATGTGCCATTTTGCTAAACTAATCAACTACCACCAGGAACACGTTTTTTCCTGAAGAATTTGGTAAATCTGTGATAAAGTCCATGGACAAATGCGTCCAAGGTCTGGAACGGGATGGGTAACAGAAAAAGAGATCCAGAAGGCCGAGTATGTGTCACCTTAGCACGAGCACAGGTACAACAGGCTGACACATAGTCCTCAACACACTTACGCAGCCCCGGCCACCAAAATCTGCGCGAGATTAGATCGACAGTGGATCTACTCCCAGGGTGTCCAGCCAAGACAGTACAGTGATGTTCCTCAAATACCTTGTGACGTAAGTCTGAAGGAACAAACAATTTCCCTGGACGACAAGAGTCCAGTGCATCCTCTTGGGCCTCCAACACCTTAGCCTCAAAATCAGGATATAGGGAAGATTTGACTACAACTTCAGACAAAATAGTACTAGGATCTTTAGAATCACCCCCCAGGAAAGCTGCGCGACAAAGCATCCGCCTTGATGTTCTTAACCCCAGGGCGGTAGGTGACAATTAGGTAGGTTAAATCTGGTGAAAAATAGCTACCGTCTGGCCTGCCTTGAATTCAGTCATTTATCCGACTCAAGGTAAGCCAGATTTTTGTGATCAGTAATTACCGTAATAGGATGAATTGGCCCTTACAACCAATGGCGCCATTCTTCAAAAGCCAACTTAATGGCCAGTAATTACCTATTACCCACGTCATAATTTCTTTCAGCAGTCAAGAGTTTTTTAGAGAAAAAAGCACATGGGTGTTATTTACCAGGTGAAGGACCTTGCGACAAAACTGCTTCCACCCCTACCTCGGATGCGTCAACCTCTACAATGAATGGCTGAGACACGTCCGGTTGCAATAGAATAGGGACTGAAGCAAAACATTCCTTCATAGCAGAAAAGGCTTGTAATGCCGCCTCAGACCAAACAGAGAAATCGCCCCTCTTCCTAGTCATGTATGTTAAAGGTTTAACCACAGTTGAATAGTTCAAGATGAATTTACAGTAGTAGTTGGTGAATCCCAAAAACCACATAAGCGCTTTCAGATTTTCAGGTCGATCCCAGGCCAACACCGCACAGACTTTTTCGGGATCCATACGAAAACCTGAGGATGAGAGCAGGTGACCCAGGAATTTCACTTCCTGAACAGCAAAAACATATTTTCCATCTGAACATACCATTTATTCTCTCTTAGGATCTGTAACACCTGTCTCACATGGTCCTGATGAGTCTCCATGTCTAGAGAATAAATTAGTATATCTTCCAGATATACAACAACAAATCTCCCCACCAGATGATGAAAGATGTAATTGACAAAGTGTTGAAAAACTGCTGGAGCATTGGTTAATCCAAAAGACATGACCAGATTCTCAAAATGACCCTCAGGGGTATTAAAGGCCGTCTTCCATTCGTCCCCTTCTTTGATCCTTACCAAATGATATGCCCCCCTCAGATCCGATTTAAAGAACACCTTGGCACCAACAATTTGATTAAACAAATACGGAATCAAAGGAAGGGGGTAAGGATTACGGATGGAAATACGGTTGAGCTCACGGAAGTCCAGACATGGTCTAAGGGTACCATCTTTTTTTTTTTTACAAAGAAAAACCCAGCAGCCACTGGGGATTTGGATGGTCTGATATGACCCTTCGCCAAGCTCTCGGTGATATACTCTTGCATAGCCTTTCTTTCGGCGCCGAAAGATTATACAACCGAGATTTGGGCAGTTTAGCTCCTGGAATAAGATTGACGGGACAATAATACTCCCGACGCGGAGGTAACTCCTGGTTACCACTCTCAGAAAACACATTAGAAAATTCGGAAATTAACGAAGTGGTGATCACAGTTTTAGTGGTGATCACAGAGAAAGACGCATTAAGACAGTTGTCCATGCAAAAATCACTCCAATCGAGAATCTGTCTCGCTTGCCAGTCGATAGTAGGGTTATGTTTGCTTAACCATGGTAAGCCCAAAACCATCGGAGCAGGCAGACCCTCCAACACATAACATGAGATAGATTCCTGATGGAAATCACCCACTCTAAATGGATGTCATTTACCATCTGCAACAGGCATTTTTGGGTAAGAGGTGCAGAATCAACACAAAGACAGAAAATGCTTCTCTCTAGTGCACTAGTAGTCAACCCATGAATACGAACAAACGGTCCATCAATCAGGTTAACCCCAGCCCCACTGTCGATAAATACCTCGATCTCCACAGTTTTGGACTCTAGCGCCACCTCGGCAGACAGGAGAAATCGGGTACTACAAGTAAATGACAAAAGTACGTTTTCTTGCTCCCCTCCCACACCACCGATAGTAATTTCGGGATTAAGCGTTTTTTGTTTTTGTTTACACCTTGACGCTGAATATACGGACAAATATTCACGAAATGTCCCTTCTTTCCACAACAAAAACAGACTCTCTTCATATAACCAGATCTCACCAGCAGTCCCAGGAGTAGCTCCCCCCCACTTTATAGGCTCCTCACAAGGCGTAACCACAGGTGTCTCTTTACCATAAGTGTCAAAGGAAGCCGCCACCTTATTTGACAGTACGTCCTTAGGGTGAGGACTCTTAGATCTCCCCCTCAGGCGTTTATCCAGACATACAGCAAGGGACATAACTGCTTCCAATGACTCAGGTTTTTCATGAAAGGCCAAATGCGTCCTGCAGCCTCTCAGATAGACACTGACAGAACTGGCTACAGAGAGCAAGATAATTTTACTCCGTATCCGTAGCCTATCTCCTAAATTCAGAGCAATAGATTTCCGCGGAGCGTTCTCCCTGCCGTAAACCACGTAACTTGGTCTCAGCCTGAGAGATCCCATCCGGGTCATCATAAATAAGACCCAAGGCTCTAAAAAATTAATCTACTAACTTGAGGGACGCTGATCCGGTCGGCAGAGAAAAAGCCCAAGACTGTTCATCATCCTTAAGCAAAGAAATTATCATACCCACATGTTGACACTCATCCCCAGAAGAGTATGGACGCTGCTTAAAGTACAACTTACACAATTCTCTGAACCGAATGAAATTGTCACTACCCCCAGAAAATCTGTCCGGGAGGGCAACCTTAGGTTCAGGTCAGGCCTGGTACCCACCATCAGAACCAGCCGCCTGTGGTCTCTGAATCCGGAAGACTGTCGCGCGGAGGTCAGCTACCTCCAATGACAGTCCCTGCAGCTGTTCGACCAGTGCAGACATAGGATCTATAGTTGCACTGACCTGAACAGAATGGCGGTTTTTATGGCAGTAGATAATGTCACGATCAGTGTGGGGGGAAAACTCCACACTGAACACAGGAGGGAAGGGGAACAGTAACTGGGCCTGGAAACTAGGGATAGAACAGGTCATCTCCTAAACAACCCTAATCCGGCTCTAACTACCTAACAATATAAATAGACCTTGAAGGTAGGAATATTTATATGCAGGATACCTAGGCCCTTATTTCCCTATAAGGCCCTGGAATAAGGTTAGAACCAGAGACAACCCATTCCCCCCCAGATGGACGAATGGAAGTCTCTGTCTCAGGGCCAGATACAAAGAACAGAGAATATAACAAACACAAACAAACGCGACATTTTAGGGTACTTTCACACTTGCGGCAGAGGATTCCAGCAGGCAGTTCCAGCCAAAGCCAAGTGTGGATTCAAAAAAAGAGATGTCTCATCCTCCATTTATGATCTGTTCCTGGCTGTGTCTTCGAATAAATTACATAAAAAAACCTGATTGTGTAAACCCAGCCTAAAGGTTGAATTAATCTATATATATAAAAAAGGACGCATGTGTGTATGTACAGTGCTGCCCATAATTATTCATACCCCAGGCAAATTTTGACTTAGTTACTTTTATTCAACCAGCAAGTCATTTTTTGACGGGAAATTACATAGGTGTCTCCCGAAAGATAATAAGACAATGTACAAGAGGCATTATTGTGGAAAAAACACATTTCTCAGCTTTTTTTTACATTTGAGCAAAAAGTGTCCAGTCCAAAACTATTTATACCCTTCTCAATAATCAATAGAAAAGCCTTTATTGGCTATTACAGCAATCAAACGCTTCCTATAATTGCAGACCAGCTTTTTGCATGTCTCCACAGGTATTTTTGCCCATTCATCTCTAGCAATGAGCTCCAAATCTTTCAGGTTGGAGGGTCTTCTTGCCATCACCCTGATATTTAGTTCCCTCCACAGATTCTCAATTGGATTCAAGTCTGGACTCTGGCTGGGCCACTCCAAAACATTAATGTTGTCTGCTAACCATTTCTTCACCACTTTTGCTGTGTGTTTTGGGTAATTGTCATGCTGAAAAGTCCACTGGTGCCCAAGGCCAAGTTTCTCTGCAGACTGCCTGATGTTGTCGTTGAGAATCCTCATGTATTGCTCTTTTTTCATGGTGTCATTTACTGTGATTAGGTTCCCTGGTCCATTGGCTGAAAAACACCCCCAAAGCATTAGATTCCCACCACCATGTTTGACAGTGGGGATGGTGTTCTTTGGGTTGAAGGCTTCTCCTTTTTTTCGCCAAATGGAGGAAACATCATTGTGACCAAACAATTCCATTTTTGTTTCATCGGACCATAACACAGAAGACCAGAAGTCTTCTTCTTTGTCCAGATGAGCTTTTGCAAAGGCCAAGTGAGCTTTTGTGTGCCTTATCTGGAGAAGTGGCGTCCTCCTTGGTCTGCATCCGTGTAACCCAGCAGTGTGCAGCATCCGTTAGATTGCCTGCCTTGAGACATTGCCACCAGCAGAGCCAAGATTCACCAGGATGACCCTGGTGGTGATCCTTGGATTCTTTTTCACCTCTCTAACTATCCTCCTGGCCAGCACAGGTGTCACTTTTGGCTTCCGACCATGTCCTCTGAGATTTTCCACAGTGCAGAACATCTTGTATTTTTTTATAATACTTTGCACTGTAGCCACTGGAACATGAAAACATTTTGAAATGGCCTTGTAGCCCTTTCCTGACTTGTGAGCAGCGACAATGCGCAGGCGCAGGTCCTCACTGAGCTCCTTTGTCTTAACCATGACTGTCCACAAACCAACTGCAGAGAGCTGCTGTTTTTCACCCGTTGAGTTGATTAAAACAGCTGTTCCCAATTAATCAGGGTAATTAGGATGCTTTAGAACAGCTTGGACTATTTGGAATGGTATAGAACTTTGATTTTCCCACAGACTGACAGTTTGTGAAGGGTATGAATAATTTTGGACTGGACACTTTTTGCTCAAATGTAAATAAAAGCTGAGAAATGTTTTTTTTCCACAATAATGCCTCTTGTACATCGTCTTATTATCTTTTGGGAGACACCTATGTCATTTCCCGTCAAAAAATTACTTGCTGATTGAATAAAAGTAACCAAGTCAAAATTTGCCAGGGGTATGAATAATTATGGGCAGCACTGTATGTCTGTATGTTCCGCGAAAACTCCAAAACGCAACCATTCATTTCAACGATACTTGGTATACACATCCCTTGCTACCTGGAAAGAAATCTTGCAGGGGTCTCAGCTCTGAAGGACGTACCGTTCCTAAGATATTCCCAAAAAATGACCTGCATTATCCACTACAAGCCTGCCAGCCTTTCACTTAAATCCTAACTGCCATACACACTGTCACATGTCCCTTATCAGCAAATAGAAGCTCACAGGTCCTACTTCAGGTTGCCAAAACAATAAAGCAGTAACAGCCAGGATTGAGAACTACATCAGCCTATCACAAGAAGGCCAGACAACTCTGGCCACTGTGAAAGTCACTGTTAAAGGGGTGGTTACTGTTAAAAGGGCGGCCACTGTGAAAGTCACTGTTAAAAGGGCGGTCACTGTTAAAGGGGCGGCCACCGTGAAAGTCACTGTTAAAGGGGCGGTCACCATGGAAGCCACTGTTAAAGGGGCGGCCACTGTAAAAGTCACTGTTATAGGGGCAGCCACCATTAAAGGGGCGGCCACTGTGAAAGTCACTGTTAAAGGGGCCATCTCTGTTAAATGGGTGGCCACTGTGAAAGTCACTGTTAAAGAGGCGGCCACCGTGAAAGTCACTGTTAAAGGGGCGGCCACTGTCAAAGTCATTGTTAAAGGTGAGGTCACCGTTAAAGGGGCAGCCACTGTGAAAGTCACTGTTATAGGGGTGGTCACCGTTAAAAAGGGCAGCCACTGTGAAAGTCACTGTTATTTAATATAAAATTGCAATAAATAAATACCCAAGCAACGCCAGGTCATCAGCTAGTCTATATATATAAAAAAGACGCATGTATGTATGTATGCATGTTCCGCGATCACTCAAAAACGCAACCATCGATTTCAACGAAACTTGGTATACATATCCCTTGCTACCCGGATAGAGATCTTGTGGGGGTCACAGCTCTCTAGGATGTACCGTTCCTGAGATATTCCCAAAAAATGACCTGCATTAGCCAATACAAGCCTGAAAATCTTTCTATTCATATGCCAACTGCCATACATATGGTCACATGTCCCTTATCAGCCAATAGAATCTACACACACACACACAGCTTTATTCCAGGTTTCCATAACAACCCAGCCAACCCAAGACGCACAACACATAGGGCACAACTACACTGCTACATGCATCCATCTTGGATGGATTTTTTTGCGACTGTCGTGTTGCAGTCGCAACATGTCGCATGTCGCAGTGCGACAACATAGCCTATCATTTTAAAAATAGTTGAGACAAAATGTCACTTAACACATGTTGTCGTGAAGCCCTAGCCTTAAAGGGGCAGGGCCCTGTGGAAGTCACTGTTAAAGGGACGGGCATAGTGTAGGTCACTGCTAAAGGGACAGGCACTGTGGAGCTCACTTTTAAAGGGGCAGGCACTGTGTAGGTCACTGTTAAAGGGGCGGGCACTGTGGAGGTCACTGTTAAAGGGGAGGGCACTGTTGTGGTCACATAAAGGGGCAAGCAGTGTGGAGGTCACTTAACCACTTCAGCCCCGCTAGGTGAAACCCCCTTCATGACCAGAGCACTTTTTACACTTCGGCACTACACTCCTTTCACCGTTTATCGCTCGGTCATGCAACTTACCACCCAAATGAATTTTACCTCCTTTTCTTCTCACTAATGGAGCTTTCATTTGGTGGTATTTTATTGCTGCTGACATTTTTACTTTTTTTGTTATTAATCAAAATGTAACGATTTTTTTGCAAAAAAATGACATTTTTCACTTTCAGCTGTAAAATTTTGCAAAAAAAACGACATCCATATATAAATTTTTCACCAAATTTATTGTTCTACATGTCTTTGATAAAAAAAAAATGTTTGGGCAAAAAAAAAAAATGGTTTGGGTAAAAGTTATAGCATTTACAAACTATGGTACAAAAATGTGAATTTCCGCTTTTTGAAACAGCTCTGACTTTCTGAGCACCTGTCATGATTCCTGAGGTTCTACAATGCCCAAACAGTAGAAAACCCCCACAAATGACCCCATTTCGGAAAGTAGACACCCTAAGGTATTCGCTGATGGGCATAGTGAGTTCATAGAACTTTTTATTTTTTGTCACAAGTTAGCGGAAAATGATGATGATTTATTTTTTTTTTTTTTCTTACAAAGTCTCATATTCCACTAACTTGCGACAAAAAATAAAAAATTCTAGGAACTCGCCATGCCCCTTACGGAATACCTTGGGGTGTCTTCTTTCCAAAATGGGGTCACTTGTGGCGTAGTTATACTGCCCTGGCAATTTAGGGGCCCAAATGTGTGAGAAGAACTTTGCAATCAAAATGTGTAAAAAATGACCGGTGAAATCCAAAAGGTGCACTTTGGAATATGTGCCCCTTTGCCCACCTTGGCAGCAAAAAAGTGTCACACATCTGGTATCGCCGTACTCAGGAGAAGTTGGGGAATGTGTTTTGGGGTGTCATTTTACATATACCCATGCTGGATGAGAGAAATATCTTGGCAAAAGACAACTTTTCCCATTTTTTTATACAAAGTTGGCATTTGACCAAGATATTTTTCTCACCCAGCATGGGTATAAGTAAAATGACACCCCAAAACACATTGCCCAACTTCTCCTGAGTACGGCGATACCAGATGTGTGACACTTTTTTGCTGCCAAGGTGGGCAAAGGGGCACATATTCCAAAGTGCACCTTTCGGATTTCACCGGTCATTTTTTACACATTTTGATTGCAAAGTACTTCTCACACATATGGGCCCCTAAATTGCCAGGGCAGTATAACTACGCCACAAGTGACCCCATTTTGGAAAGAAGACACCCCAAGGTATTCCGTGAGGGGCATGGCGAGTTCCTAGAATCTTTTATTTTTTGTCGCAAGTTAGTGGAATATGAGACTTTGTAAGGAAAAAAGAAAAAAAATGAAAAATCATCATCTTCCGCTAACTTGTGACAAAAAATAAAAAATTCTAGGAACTCGCCGTGCCCCTCACGGAATACCTTGGGGTGTCTTCTTTCCAAAATGGGGTCACTTGTGGCGTAGTTATACTGCCCTGGCAATTTAGGGGCCCAAATGTGTGAGAAGTACCTTGCAATCAAAATGTGTAAAAAATGGCCTGCAAAATCTGAAAGGTGCACTTTGGAATATGTGCCCCTTTGCCCACCTTGGCAGCAAAAAAGTGTGACACATCTGGTATCGCCATACTCAGGAGAAGTTGGGGAATGTGTTTTGGGGTGCCATTTTACATATAACCATGCTGGGTGAGAGAAATATCTTGGCAAAAGACAACTTTTCCTATTTTTTTATACAAAGTTGGCATTTGACCAAGATATTTTTCTCACCCAGCATGGGTATATGTAAAATGACACCCCAAAACACATTCCCCAACTTCTCCTGAGTACGGCGATACCAGATGTGTGACACTTTTTTGCAGCCTAGATGCGCAAAGGGGCCCAAATTCCTTTTAGGAGGGCATTTTAAGACATTTGGATCCCAGACTTCTTCTCACACTTTTGGGCCCCTAAAAAGCCAGGGCAGTATAAATACCCCACATGTGACCCCCACTTTGGAAAGAAGACACCCCAAGGTATTCAATGAGGGGCCTGGCGAGTTCCTAGAAATTTTTTATTTTTTGCATAAGTTAGCAGAAATTTATTTTTTTTGTTTTTTTCTCACAAAGTCTCACTTTCCGCTAACTTAGGACAAAAATTTCAATCTTTCATGGACTCAATATGCCCCTCAGCGAATACCTTGGGGTGTCTTCTTTCCGAAATGGGGTCACATGTGGGGTATTTATACTGCCCTGGCTTTTTAGGGGCCCTAAAGCGTGAGAAGAAGTCTGGAATATAAATGTCTAAAAATGTTTACGCATTTGGATTCCGTGAGGGGTATGGTGCGTCCATGTGAGATTTTATTTTTTGACACAAGTTAGTAGAATATGAGACTTAGTAAGAAAAAACAAAAACAAAAACAAAAAAAAATTTCCGCTAACTTGTGCCAAAAAAAATGTCTGAATGGAGCCTTACCGGGGGGGGGGGGGGGGGGGGGGGTGGGGGTGATCAATGACAGGGGGGTGATCAATGACAGGGGGGTAATCAATGACAGGGGGGTAATCACCCATATAGACTCCCGGATCACCCCCCTGTCACTGATCACCCCCCCTGTAAGGCTCCATTCAGACATCCGCATGATTTTTTACGGATCCATGGATACATGGATCGGATCCACAAAACACATGCGGACGTCTGAATGGAGCCTTACAGGGGGGTTATCAATGACAGGGGGTGATCAGGGTGATCACCCCCCTGTCACTGATCACCCCCCCTGTAAGGCTCCATTCAGACATCCGCATGATTTTTTACGGATCCATGGATCCATGGATCGGATCCACAAAACACATGCGGACGTCTGAATGGAGCCTTACAGGGGGGTTATCAATGACAGGGGGTGATCAGGGTGATCACCCCCCTGTCACTGATCACCCCCCCTGTAAGGATCCATTCAGACATCCGCATGATTTTTTACGGATCCATGGATACATGGATCGGATCCACAAAACACATGCGGACGTCTGAATGGAGCCTTACAGGGGGGTTATCAATGACAGGGGGTGATCAGGGTGATCACCCCCCTGTCACTGATCACCCCCCCTGTAAGGCTCCATTCAGACATCCGCATGGTTTTTTTACGGATCCATGGATACATGGATCGGATCCACAAAACACATGCGGACGTCTGAATGGAGCCTTACAGGGGGGTTATCAATGACAGGGGATGATCAGGGTGATCACCCCCCTGTCACTGATCACCCTCCCTGTAAGGCTCCATTCAGACATCCGCATGATTTTTACGGATCCATGGATACATGGATCGGATCCACAAAACACATGCGGACGTCTTAATGGAGCCTTACAGGGGGGTGATCAATGACAGGGGGGTGATCAGGGAGTGTATATGGGTGATCACCCGCCTGTCATTGATCACCCCCTGTAAGGCTCCATTCAGACGTCCGCATGTGTTTTGCGGATCCGATCCATGTATCCATGGATCCGTAAAAATCATGCGGACGTCTGAATGGAGCCTTACAGGGGGGTGATCAATGACAGGGGGGTGATCAATGACAGGGGGTGATCAGGGAGTGTATATGGGTGATCACCCGCCTGTCATTGATCACCCCCCTGTAAGGCTCCATTCAGACGTCCGCATGTGTTTTGCGGATCCGATCCATGTATCCATGGATCCGTAAAAATCATGCGGACGTCTGAATGGAGCCTTACAGGGGGTGATCAATGACAGGGGGTGATCAGGGAGTGTATATGGGTGATCACCCGCCTGTCATTGATCACCCCCCTGTAAGGCTCCATTTAGACGTCCGTATGCGTTTTGCGGATCCGATCCATGTATCCGTGGATCCGTAAAAATCATACGGACGTCTGAACGGAGCCTGACAGGGGGGTGATCAATGACAGGGCGGTGATCAATGACAGGGGGGTGATCAGGGAGTTTATATGGGGTGATCATGGGTGATCAGGGGTTTATAAGGGGTTAATAAGTGACGGGGGGGGTGTAGTGTAGTGTAGTGTGGTGTTTGGTGCGACTGTACTGACCTACCTGAGTCCTCTGGTGGTCGATCCTAACAAAAGGGACCACCAGAGGACCAGGTAGGAGGTATATTAGACGCTGTTATGAAAACAGCGTCTAATATACCTGTTAGGGGTTAAAAAATTCGGATCTCCAGCCTGCCAGTGAGCGATCGCCGCTGGCAGGCTGGAGATCCACTCGCTTACCTTCCGTTCCTGTGAGCGCGCGCGCCTGTGTGCGCGCGTTCACAGGAAATCTCGCGAGATGACGCATATATGCGTGACTGTGCGCAGGGCTGCCACCTCCGGAACGCGAATCTGCGTTAGGCGGTCCGGAGGTGGTTAAAGGGGTGGGCACTGTGGAGGTCATTGTTAAAGGGGCGGGCACTGTGGAGGTCACTGTTAAAGGGATGGGCACTGTGAAGGTCACTGTTAAAGGGATGGGCACTGTGAAGGTCACTGTTAAAGGGACGGACACTGTGGAGGTCACTGTTAAAGGGACGGGCACTGGGCAGCTCACTGTTAAAGGGGCAGACACAGTTGAGGTCACTGTTAAAGGGGCGGGTGCTGTATAGGTTACCGTTAAGGGAGCATGCCCCTGAGAAGGTCAATGTCAAGGAAGTGGGGTGCTGTGAAACTCACTGTTAAAGGGGCAGGCTGCTGTACAGCTCAAAGTTAAGGGGACAGGCTGCTGTAGACGTCCCATTGTAAGGAGGTGGGGCACTGTGGGGGTGGCTAGTGTTAAGGAGTGAGGGGCATTGGAGTTCACTGATAAGGGGGGGTACTGTAGAGGTCACAGTTATGGGGGGTACTGTGGATATCTTTTAACGACACACAGAAACATTAAATGAAATAGACGAAATATACCAGTGCGAAGCTGGGTCCTGCTGCTAGTCAAGTCATATAAAACCCATTTAGATTATTCAATAAATTGTATCCCCTGATAGACCCCTGAGCAAGATGGGCCTTTAATCCCCCACCTCCTGCACAAGTGCCATGTGGCACAATACACGGACTGCACTACATATAGAATGGCAGCTTACATCTCAAAAACTGGGTACATTAACAAAGTACCTCGTTTATTATCAGAGAGGCATCAGATTGAGGCAACCTCTAGGCAGGCCAGTCAGCATCCTCTTTCCCCATGGACCTTCACTCCCAAAGTCACTGAAGGGGCCCCCATAATCAATAATCAATCATATTGTAGCATGTTGCTGCTGCGTGAGGAGACGGACCCCCAGAATGATTTTTACTGGTGGGCCCTAGACACCCCAGTCTGACAATGGACATAATGGAGTTATAAAGCTAGGTTCGGGCAACAGGCAACGTGAAGTAAGCAATATTGGTCAAGAGCTGAAATACTGTATATTGTGCAAATAGTCAACATTTCACATGCACGTGTCATCTCATTTCCTTTTGTAATCAAACGGACTTCTCCTTCTATAGATTACAAATGAATTCCTGGATATCACACTTACAGCTACAAGCCTTTGAAAGAAGGTAAGTGCAAGCTCTCTCTTCTGCACTTGAAACTTACTAGACTTGATGTCACACATAGGTTTTTGCCATTTTAGAGGGTTTTTGGTGCATTTTTGCTGTGTTTTTTAGTCATGTTATGTTGAAATCTATGGAAAATGCTAAAAATCTGCATAATGGCATGAGATGTGTTTTTTTTATGGGGTCCATGGCATTCGTTTTAAATCGCAGCGTGCTGTGGGTCTGTTTTTTTCCCCCTTATTGGAGTTTTGTCCTATAGGCATCCATTGTTTTTCCCTGCTTGAGAAAAAACAAGTGCCAGTGTGTTATGTTTTTAATAGTGTTATGTATCTGGTTTGTTTTTATAGTTTTTTTGTTATTTTTGACATTACAGAAGGGGGCATACAAAAAAGCCAGTAAAAATGGCAAATGCTATTATCATTATCTGGCCAAAAATGTCTCACAAATTACCCAAAAAATTCCATGACAAAAACTATGGGGGGCAGTATTAAACGCTAGTCTTTAATCTCTCCCCTGCTTGCTTTTGAAGCATCTCAATTATTAAGCGGCGCAGACTTCTTAATATTTGTGACGCATCTGGGCAGGTCTGTGCAACAAAGCAGAGATCTACAGAAACAAGTTTGATAATATAGATCCCCGCTATTATCGATTATAACACGTGACGGACCACCTACTCTGGCCCCACACTCCTCGTCCTTTGCACAACAGCAGCATGCACCATTTTGATGGCACAGAGGGGATGCTAAATCCCCCCTATATGTACTGTATATTTATAGAAATATGGCTTTCTGCAGATACCATGTCGGTGATCACTCAGCAGCCGGGATATTCCCAACCGGGACTTATGTCTCCTACTGGAGAGTGGAACAGCAACCTGTGTGACTGTTGTTCTGACTGTGGCATCTGTAAGTAAATGGTTTGTGTTACTGTATGTCCATTGTGTGTCTTACAGCCTCAGACATGCACACACCCATGAAACATACACAGTAATGCACAAGGTAGTATCCAAATGATCTACCTATTCTTCCATATCCATTTTTATTACTTTTCTATATTTTGTGCCAAAACCTTGCAACTTAAAGCTGGCCATACACATTAGTCTTTTGTCGGTGGGTTTAGCCGGCACTCTACGGAGCTCAGAACTCACAGGGGTGGACTGGCCATATACTCTGCAGAGAAATTTCCCGGTTGGCCAATGCCAAGGGGCCACCCGAACCCTCCTCATGGTCATTGTCCAGGTACATAACGATCTGATGCTCACAGCATTAATTAATGCTGGGATCATCAGGTACTCTGTGCTGCACCACGGTATTGCTGACCCCACCCACTTCTGTTGTCCCTGCCTACTTGTGTTTCCCCGCCTTTTGTCACTTTGGACTCGCCAGAAATTGGCGCCACTTTTAGTTTTTCTCCAGGTCCACTTTAAGGTCCCAGTCCGCCCCTGCCGAATCTCCTCCAACAGATGGTTTCAGGGGAGACAAGAATGGGCGAGATGAATATTTTTGCTTGATCCTAGTGTTCTCCTGGGAAATATGTGGCCACAAGAAGTGTTTGGCAGAGGCTTTCTCCGCTCTCCCCATAGAATACACAGACCCATTCGGCCAAGCTCAATGTGTATGGTATGGGGAAGCTTGGAAGAAGTCGGGAGAGATAGCTGTCAGACAAACGATTGTTCATGTGACAGCTATTGAATGTGTGTGGACACCTTAAGTGACTACTCCTATATACAGTTCATTATGGGCCATAATATAGGAACGTTCTGGACTGTATTCAGTAATTTTACAAAAGAAAATGGCTCTGATTTATCATGCCTTCACTCCAGAATTCTGGCTTCAAAAGGTTGCATAATGGGGCTTTTGCAACTTGTTGGGGCTTACTTGCACAACCATTTTGTGACTTTTTCCATTTTTACACCATTTTTATTCCAGTTTTGAAATATGGACAGGGAAATGGGTGTGGTTAGTAAGGTTTCACTCTAGACGTATGACTGAACAGCTAAAAAGTCTCAATCTGGAGTAGGAAAACTGGAGTAGCTTTTCTAGACAAAGAGGTTAGGTTTATGAATAGGACAAATTTATCAGACAACATGTGACATATGAGTTCCAGTTCTGGGGTAAGTTAAAAGTAAGTCTACCATGTAGCATAATATGTATTAGTGCCCAGTTACATGATCCTAAATTACAGCCAGATTAATTAGAAAGCAATATGTTAATGTAATGACTAAGATGCTACTGCTGGAAGATAAGGAACGTTAAAACATAGGGCGGCAATTATCAAAACAGATATGTCAGTTTTGTGGCTTAAAAAAGTCACAAGTCATGGCGATGGCACTGTTTTCTGCAACATTTGGTCACTTTTTGCTACCTTTGGGGATCCTCTCCACTTTTCAAAGTGGTCTATGTTTAAAGGCTAAAAGTGAGATTAGCCCTGGATTATTGCTCATTTACTATGTCAAACTTTTGCAAAAGTCGTGAAGAAGTCGCAACCTACGCCAGGTCACTTCCCAGTGTACCACATTGCAGTAATAAATGTTCCCCATAACTTTAATTCTGAGACTGTTAAACCTATCTTTAATTATGCAGTAACAATCGATAATCCGAATATACTCAGAACTCCAAAGATAAGCTTCATCATAGGGTATGAAACCATCTTACCATGATTCACCCATGGTTTATGTGGCAATACAGACCTCTGGTGACTCCAGGGGATGTATCTTCAGCTTGAAGAAAAGTTCTCCATGGTATCTAAACTGGGAAATGCCAGCCCTATGTATGAACCTTGTCCCTCTTGTTCCTCTATTAAGGTCCTGTGCTCACAACTTTTCTTTCAACTGACAATATATTTTCCCTGGAGTCACTAGAGATCTGGATTCCTATATAAAATGCATATGAATCCCAGTAAACCAAGTTTCACACTTGTGTTGTGAGATCCGGCAGGCTGTTCTAGCAGGGAACAGCCTGTCGGGTCTCTCTAGATCCAGCATTGCCGGAAGCCACTGTCTTCCCGTCCGGCCCCATTAAACTATAATGGGGACTTGTGGAGATCTGATCTCAACAAGGCGAATATGCCGAGAATCGGCCGGATGAAAACCGCTGTGTGCATATATTGTCAGTTGAAAGAAAAGTTGTGAGAACAGTACCTTAGCCTGCCGGATCTCACAACTCTAGTGTGAAACTAAGAAGTTCCATACCCTATGCTGAAGCTTATCTTTGGAGCTCTGAACATATATAAGTATGATATATATTAAGACCTGAGAATTAAAGTTCTGCTTAATACTCCGTAACCTGCTTCTCTGGTGGTCACATTAAGAATTGTGCCAATACCCGAAACACTACTTTGATTTTTTTAGTCATGTATTTGGCCTTATCATATAGCAATTAGGTAATATTGTTATGAGGTTTCTAGATGATTCTGTTACTGCATATTTGGAGACAAATTGTCCCAATTTCTCACAGTGTGGGTGACTGTAGTTCCTGTTTCTGGCATATCACTGTCTCTGTGAAAGTGACACAAGCAGAAGTTTTTTTATCAGCATTTGTCTCTGCAATTACAGGTCTTTTTGGACTATGCCTCCCATCATGCTTCAGTTGCTATTTAGCCAACAAGTATGGGGAAAGTTGCCTTTTGCCCTGTGTTCCAGGAGGAATGACTGCGATGCGCACACACATGCGGCTGACCTATGGCATTAAAGTAAGTAATTAGCAGGCTAGTAAAATGCCAGATACACAATACATGCAGAAGTCAGGGGAAAATGATCAGGCATGTTGTATTTCATCTTCTGTTCCTGCAGGAAGTAAGCTGCCATCAGAGGTACTTGCCCATTTAAAAACATGCATGCTTGGCTAAGCATGTGTGGAGGAGAAGGTGGGGATAGCTGTTGGCCATACTAGTGTTTGGACAACAGCTATCTTAAAGGAACACTTCCATCAGTAAAGAGTATTTAAAAACTCAGTATTAGTGGATTTATTTTTACATTTTCCTCTGAATATAGCAGTACTACACAGTTAAAAATAAAATTTAAGGGAACCTGTCACCAGGATTTTGTGTATAGAGCTGAGGACATGGGCTGCTAGATGACCGCTAGCACATCCGCAATACCCAGTCCCCATAGCTCTGTGTGCCTTTATTGTGTAAAAAAACTGATTTGATACATAAGTAAATTAACCTGAGATGTGTCCTGTACGTGAGAGGAGTCCAGCGTGAAGGAGCCCAGCACCGCCCCGCATCCTCAGAATCTCCTCCTTGCTCCCCGACGTCAGAAAGCTAGAGCGCCGTAATATTGCGATGCGCAAGCTAGAGCATGCGCAGTGTCCTCATAGTGTTCCTTCCCCGTGCTGGCATCAGACTCAGGGAAGGAACTGCGCCCACGCTGCTCACGCATTGCGAGATTACGGCGCTCTAGCTTTCTGACGTCGGAGAGAAAGGAGGAGGGGATTCTGAGGATGCGGGGTGGTGCTGGGCTCCTTCACGCTGGACTCATCTCACGGACAGGACACATCTCAGGGTAATTTGCATATGTATCAAATTGTTTTTTTGTACGCAATAAAAGCACACAGAGCTGTGGGGACTGGGTATTGCGGATGTGCTAGCGGCCATCTAGCAGCAAATGGCCTCAGCTCTATACATCAAATCCCGGTGACAGGTTCCATTTAAAATATTGTCCTTTACTAGTAGTGATCACAACGCCTTAAAGGGGTATTCTGCTAATAAATTATGAGTGAATACATTATTGTGGACCTGACCGATGGGGCGCCTACCGATTAATGGAATGGGGTCTCCATGCCCCCTGTATGATTTGACAGGTGGTCAAATGCTATTGGGATTGACGAAGATAGCTGAGTATAGCCCATTGCTGTAGTTTACATGGAGAGATGGAGGGCATTTGTTCAAACAGGACACACAGGACCACTTTCCTAGTGATCCTGGGGGTCTGAGCGGTTGGGTCTTCACTAATCTGGCAGTTCTCACCTATTCAATGTATAGGTGATAATTTGTTATTATTGAAATATCCCTTTAAGTGTATGTTTACTGCAATTGCTCCACCACCATGACTGTGCTACCTCTCCCCTCGGACAGGAATGTGTAAGGCCCACACAAGCATATGGTATAGGGAACTACTTGTTTGTATAGAATGGAGGCCTACTTTCTTGTGTCAAGAAATATAATTTGGATGCTGAAAAAGTAAAACGTGATAAGTTGAAGTGTTAGGTATGGATGCACACAAAACAGTGGATAAAGCTTAATAAAATGGGGTCCTCCGATGCAAGAGACGCTGTTTGTAGTCTGTTAATAAATGGGGTCCTGAACAGAGGATCCCTCTGCTAACTTTTCTAAAATGGGTACTTTCATATACTGTCTGTTAACCAGACAACCCGTTTAAGGCTATGGATGGACAAGTGACAAAATAACCACTTGTGCCAGCCTGTCACAGTCAATCTATGGCTCCATTGTCACCTACATTAGTTGAAAGAGCTTTTACATATGTTACACAATATTTCAAAGACAGTTTGTGGGAATATGTCAAAATGAAGGAAACTGGCAGTTTAACTGCACTTATCCCGGCTTTACAGTGAAATACTCATGTTTCTCATCATTTGTATTTATGTAGAGTGGCTGGATCTTAACCTGTCTTTCCCTTTGGGAAAATAAGGGGCACCAGATGTGCACACCAAGCCAGGCCAAATATGCATGCTTATGGAGGCGTTAGATAGGCTGATGATGATGTTTTCATAACCCAGCAAAAGATACCACAATATCTAACTGGCCAGGCTAATTCGGAGTATTACTATTTGCTTCCCAGGGTACTGTATGCAATGATGCCCTCATGATGCTTTGCTGTGGATGGTGTGAGACATGCAGAATGGCTCGGGAAATGAAACGTCTGCAGCATTAAACCTGAAGGTAGGTCACAAACTTTATATTTCCTTCCTGTCAAGTGAATTGGAAAGTCCAAATTTGAAAGTGGTCTAATGCTCCTCAAACAGCTACCTGATAAGTGTGTATTCGTGTGCATGTACAGTAAGAATTGTGTGAATATTTTAGGCAGGTATGGCAAAAGTGCTGAAAAGTAAGAATGCTTTAAAAAATAGAAGTGTTAAAAGGGAGTCTTTTACCAAATATGACCATTACAGACCACTCAGATCAGGTTCTCCATTACTTTCCCCAGATTACTATGGTACCTCTTATATTGCAGTCCATCGCCGATTTGCTCCAAAAAACACTTTTATACCATGGTAATTAGGTTCTGAAGGTGCCCAGGGGCGGCGTTTATGCGGCCGGTGCCCAGGCCCCTCTGCGCTTTGCTTACCAAACCCCTCCTCTTTCACTCCTCTGGCCCGCCCTCGTTTAATCTGATTACCTCCTCCTCTCCGTCTGAAATCCCGTGGTCAGGGCTGGAGCCATCCTGGTGGAGACATACTATGGGTAATTCATCACTTTAATAATACCATTACAATTACCATTTGTACTGGCACATTTTCTTTTTATGGTTCCTTTATACTAATTTGATATGTATTACAGCCCGTGTGATCTCCTCCAGTGATGCCGCCATTTTTCCTGCATTGTTGTTTTTAAACATTTCTAACTGATTGATGAACTTGTCCAATAAATTACTTTTCTGAATGCAATGCAGACTGGCAATTTATGTTGGTTTAATTGTATGATTCTATACCAAAAGCATTTTTTTAGGTTACTTATATGGTCATGTACCTCTTTTACTAATTAGATTATCAACACTGCTTTGCAGTGGTCATTAGATTTGATATATTTGAGATTTAAGATGCACCACTATTGGCAGTTATTGTGTTTGGTTGTTACTGGAATGAGAGGTGTGAGGACAGTTTGAGATGGACAAGTTCTAGTTTTGAACAGAATGGGAAGTGGAATGGGATTGGGTCAAGAGCACAGGTGCTGATGTGTAGTTTGAAGATTAAGGTGGCAAGGTGGTGATGAATTGTGTTATGTGGGAAGAGCACCGAGTGGTTGTGAAGAGGGGTTGCAGGGATTGTTGGCTGAAACTTTATCGGATTTTGTTAATTTTTATGTTTGAAATATGAGTTAAAGGTATTAAACAATTGTTTGGGGTTATAGGAAAGAGATGATATTACAGTAGTAAAGTAGGCATGCTTAGAAGAGGAGAGTGCAGACTTTAAGTTGAGGACAGCTTCTCTGCATGTGATGAAGTCTTCCTTAGAGTGGGTTTTCTCTCAGTATCTTTCTGCAACTCTGCAGGCTTGTCTCCGTTTTTTTATTTGGTGAGTGCACCAGGGTTGTTCATTGATTTAACAGGTTCTGTTGTGAGCCGAGAGCTGAAGTAATTGTGGTGAAGAAAACAGTAGCTGTGTCAGCGCCATGAAGGAAAGGTATTGTAGACAGCGGTGAGAGAGTTTCAGACTGTGTGAGGGAGTTTCAGGACCCTATAAGGGTCTGCTAGCTATCTAAGATGGAGTTGTTGAGAAATGCAAGAGGTTGTGGTTAGAGAGGGCGAAAAGTTTGAGAGATTAGATAGGGAGCAGAGGTGGGTGAAAACAAGGTCTGGTGTGTCTCCATCTCTGTGGGTGGCTGTGGAGGACCACTGTGTGAGGCCAAAGGAGGAAGTAAGAGATAGGAGTTTGGAGGAAGTAAGAGATAGGAGTTTGGAGGAAGCAGTTGAGTGGCATGTGTCAATTGGGATGTTGAAATCACCCATGATGATGGTGTGGATATCAAGAAGTGTAGTGCCTGGTGCATTAGAGGGGGAGTAGATGCTGATAGAGTGAACTTTAAAAGAAGGGAGATTGAGGAAGGGTGGAGAGGGGTTAAAGGAGCAGCTATCTGATAGGAGGAGGCCAACACTACCATCATGTCTCCACCAGGGGAGAGAAGGAGGCAGGTGAATGGGTCTAAGGTTTAACTGGTGAGAACAGTTTCTGGTAGGGGCTTGGTGATAGAAAAGACAGTGGGGATCAGTTGAGCAGGCCCAAGATTAAGAGATATGTCTCCAGAAGTAAGAAAAAATAGAGAGAGGGGTTAGGGCGGTGATGGCGAACCTTTTAGACACCGAGTGCCCAAACTGCAACCCAAAACCTAATTATTTATCACAAAGTGCCAACACAGCAATTTACCCTGAATACTACAGTCCAGTATAGTATATCTTCCATGTACTTTATTATTTAGCTATAATAGCCTGTGCTGTTCATGGTGCGTCCTGCGCTGAATAAATTGAAGGAAAAGTCTAAGACATATTGGTACACCATAGACTTTTTCCAGGGTGCGGGTGCCCACAGAGAGGGCTTTGAGTGCCGCCTCTGGCACCCGTGCCATAGGTTCGCCATCACTGGGTTAGGGGATACTAAAATATTTTGAGGGAAATAGCTGCAATAATGGTGACTAACAAAAGAAGCATAATTACCTGTTAAAAATGTAGATAGGATGATAATAATAGGATGTGTATTGGTTAGGGTCTTGCCTTTTGTTCACTTCTGGTTCAATTCCTAGTATAATTTCTGTGCATTTACTAGTTACACATAGAATGGTGCACAGGGATGACCCATGTTGCACAGATATGCCTCAAATGTAAGATACGTGTGGGTTAGTGTTGATCGAACTTGCAATCTGCAAGTTCAGCATTCAAGTTCGGGTTATCTAAGAATACTGTAATGCATTCCGTTACCACGGACCATAATGAAATCCTATGACGGCATGCACCACGGAAACCTATAAGATGCATTCCGTATTGAATTCCATTATAACTGGCGATAGACTTCTATTATGAGAGAATGCAATGCGGAATGTCTATTATAGGCTTCCGTGTTGCATGCCGTCGTAGAGTTCCATTATGGTACGTGGTAACGGAATCCGTTATGGAATTCTTAGATAACCCAAAAGCCGAACTTGCAAATCGCTAGTTTGCTTAACACTAGTGTGGGTCCCACCTCTGCCACCCGCTCCTATCTCCAGAATGGGGCCCCTGAAGTGAAGGAGATCACACCACTTATGCGCAGCAGTGTCTCCATCCTCGGCTATTTTCAGAAGTTCCATAGCAGTGAATGGAGAGCAAGCCACGCAAGAGTTGCCACTTCTCCATTCACTGCTATGGGATGGTCAGAAATAGCTAAGCCAGCTATTTACTACCATATCAGGGAATGGAGGGTGGTCATGCATGCGTGTGGGGGGGAGGGGGCCATTCTAGAGATAGGAGCGGGTCCCTGAGCCATATGCCACAAATGCTAAGATGGGACAAAGCCTTTAACTATTGACAGTTGCTCACTGCAAAAAGTCTGTATGTAGCCTTAGCCTTAGATGTCAAGCAATAAGGAAACTGAACTACATATAAATTACCTTTCAATGATAAAATACGAGTTAAAGGGAACTTTTTTTGCTGCCAGTTAAAACCAGGTAATGACCCACATACATTTTTTCTAATCAGTTTTTATTTTCTGAGTGTAGTTTTTTATTAATTTTATTCCCTGAACTTGATTATAGGGACTGCCATCTTTGAGCTGTAACAGCATTTAGAGATATGCAGTCACCATGGGCCATAGACACAATGGATGGGAGCTGACTCATTGAGTTCCATGGGGGAATTTTCTCAGGCATGCTCTGTGACCTGTGTAGAGGTCAGGAAGGAGTAGATAAGCTGAATGGCGGATCCTGTGTTATCTATAGGCAATTACTGTCACGCTAATTCTGCCTATAATAAGTAAATAACCGCAGTAAAGTGATCTGGGCAGACAGAGAAGTGGTACATAAAAAAAATGCTGGATTTTTCTTTAAACATAAATATTGACATAGAGAGTGAAACATCACCAAAAATCCTTTAAAATATTTTTACCATAAAGACATGATTTCAAATATAGGTCATTTTCTGATGACACTTTCCCTGTAAGTAATGGGTACTTACGGCACTTTTGTTATTTAGCTTCAGCGAAGAGCCCACAAAGCATTTGGGGAATCAAGTTGCCTCTTATTCCCTTAAATCGAAAGGCAAATCAATGTGCCGAGCACAACCAGATGACTAACAAACTAGAAATCAGTTTCTTAAATTGGGTTAAACAATTTGGTTATTTCTATTTGTCAACTGTTTTATTACAGAATGTGATGATGTTACAGATTTTTAACTAGTGTCTTTTCTGTAGGTTGATGAAACATCCGATGACATCGCTGCCTGATATTCAATGTATTTCTTCACCAAAATGTCAAATTTTACCAATAAAAACTAAATTGTTATTTAAACTAACTGTCTTTAAGTGTACATTTCTTTTTTCATATACTATTTATTTCTGCCGTGTGTCTCAAGGGTTCCATCCTTCCGTTACTGTTTCCTGTGGTCTCTCGAAGGTTCATTCCTAGTTATGTCCAGTAGGCACTGTCACTATGGGGAAATCAGACCGCTCTATGGTTCCACTCTAACAGCACTCTCTCCAACAGTAAGGTAGCTTACATACCCTAACCATGACTCTCAAACACTCTTGTTATGCCACCTCCTACTGTCTAGTTTACATCCTAGGCCTGATGGCCAGCCAGAACTCACTGTGGCTATCTCATCAGCCCAGGGCTCCTCCTCAAAGAAAATGGATTCTCTCAATGGTGTTTTAGAACGAAGTTTTGGAGGATAATACAAAATGATAAAATATACTTAGAAAAGGAAGAGCTGGTTTGTAGACTACGCATTTTGTTCCTCGGGTTAGCATTAGCAGGAAATTAAAGATATCATTAAAAACAGTTTAGTGCTCTCATTAAGAGAAACAAAATAAGAGTATTGCAGGTTTGATACCTTTTAATGGCTAACAAAAATAGAAGTAATGATGTTACATAGCGAGCTTTCGAGACATCACCAGTCTCTTCATCAGGCGTACTACAAGAATATATGAAGAAACAGCAATATATATACAATTAAAAACAGCGAAACAGATCAATTTGGGTAGTGTAGTTAAAGGCTATTAATCTATTAATGGATATTGTTCACAGAAGAGAAAAACCATAACAAGTTCCAACATTGACTTACCAGACACTGTGCTCTCAGAAACCCCCAAAAAGGGTGGTTCCAATTACCTACGTCTCTTCATGCACCTACACCAGGTTCCAAGCACTATGAAGAAGGGTGTATTGGATATATAGGTTACATACGGGTTTAATGAGGTTTCCAAGACAATATTAAGTGGACCACCTGTCCTCTGACATTTTGTGGCCAAACAATGGCATTGACTCAAGAAAACTATAGTCTTACCGTCCAGAATCTGCGACTAGTGACCGATATGAGCGATTCCTTTTTGACATACATCAGCTTGTACATCAGCACTAACCGATCTGTTCCGTGAACTCTGAACCTAAAATAGAAGTTTTTTTGGCATATTAAATCGCATTTCCTGTTATTACCCAAGAAAGGGAACAGTACAAGTATGAAATGGACAAGTTGGCTTTGCCTTTTATACTCTATATACCATATATATACAGTACAGACCAAAAGTTTGGACACACCTTCTCATTCAAAGAGGTTTCGTTATTTTCATGACTTTGAAAATTGTAGATTCACACTGAAGGCATCAAAACTATGAATTAACACATGTGGAATTATACATAACAAAAAAGTGTGAAACAACTGAAAATATGTCATATTCTAGGTTCTTCAAAGTAGCCACCTTTTGCTTTGATTACTGCTTTGCACACTCTTGGCATTCTCTTGATGAGCTTCAAGAGGTAGTCACCTGAAATGGTTTTCACTTCACAGGTGTGCCCTGTCAGGTTTAATAAGTGGGATTTCCTGCCTTATAAATGGGGTTGGGACCATCAGTTGCGTTGTGGAGAAGTCAGGTGGATACAAAGCTGATAGTCCCATGACCTATATATTGTCCCACTTTGCGATTTTCAAAAGTTGGGAGGTATGCAAGGAGAATGAGCAGAGAGTAGTCACCATTTCATTTTGCTTTCAGGTTATTTGTCACTTTGGTGAGAAAATCCATCCTGTGATTTCTGATTGCCCCGACTTATCCTTTTTGGTGTTACACTTTCATTATTGAGGAGTGCATATACAAGGTAAAGGAAACTATTTACTAAGGGTACTTTCACACTAGTCGTTTTCTTTTCCGGCGCTGAGTTCCGTCACAGGGGCTCTATACCGGAAAAGAACTGATCAGTTTCATCCCCATGCATTCTGAATGGAGAGTAATCCGTGCAGTTTGCATCAGGATGTCTTCGGTTCAGTCTTTTTGACTGATCAGAAGAAAGATAAAACCGTAGCATGCTACGGTTTTCTCTCCAGCCAAAAAAACTGAAGACTTGCCGGAATGCTGGATCCGGCATTTTTTCCCCATAGGAATGTATTAGTGCCGGATCCGGCATTCAAAATGCACAGACCAAAAAAAAGGTGAAAAAAATTAATGCCGGATCCATTTTTCCGCATGACACCAGAAAGACGGATCCGGCATTTCAATGGATTTTTCTCACTGATCAGGATCCTAATCAGTCTTACAAATGCAATCAGTTGGCATACGTTTTGCCGGATCCGGCAGGCAGATCCAGCGACGGAACTGCTTGCCGGATCACTCTGCCGCAAGTGTGAAAGTAGCCTAAGGTGCCTTACTTCCCAGTTAATGGAGGTGGCATATTTCCCCTTCTCTCCACATTAGGAAGATACAGTTAGAGCTTATCATGAATGGTCATGGCAGCACACAGACTGTATGTGCCTGAACATGGGGAATGGCGCGCCCCTGCTTGTGAGTTGTGTCTGCCCTGAAATCTGATCAGAAGAGACGCCATTTTATCCAGATAGAGACCACAGCCAGCCTGAAATGACAGCTAACAGGCACAATCGTCGCCATAACACATATTATACGTAGGCGCAGAGGAGAAAGCCCCTTTAAGAGCCGCAGCATTAGCAAAACCCTCTGTGATTGGCTGAGCCGGAAACCTAGCAACCGAGCCGCGGCGTCCAAGGCCTGCCACACCGGGGAGATCTGATCTGGCGGCTGAGCTGCAGCGGGTTCTCCCCCGTCCTCCACTGTGACAGCAGACACCTCCAGCCGTCCCTTCCCCCCGCCGTCCCAGACTTACAGCCTCCAGCGCTCTCCGGTGTCAGCCGTCCTCCCAGCCATGTCTCTCCGCACCTTGCCGCTTCTCTTCATCAACCTGGGAGGGGAGATGCTCTACATTCTAGACCAGCGGCTGAGAGCCCAGAACATCCCTCCAGATAAGGCCAAGAAGGGTGAGTGGACCTGGTGGTATGGGGGGAGGCCATCCTGTGCCCTGCCTCAGGGGGGGCTCAGTATATAAGCTCAGGTGGGATGTTCTTGGTGTTTTGGACTAGGGCTTGTGCTGTAGACGTTGCCACCACCACCACTCTGGTGACTTGCCCTGCCATCGTTTCCATTGGGCTCTGTTCACACTTCCATTTTTCTGTTCCATCCTAGAGGCTGTTTACGCCATCCTAAAAGGCTGTTCTTACCATGAAAGGCCATGCCGTTTCTTGGCGCTGTTGTGGCTATAATCCGTTGCCGCATGAGTGCTACTTCCCGTTGAAAAACAATGGGAGGTGGTTTCCGCGTGGCCGAGCAGCGTTTTCTGGTGCAGAGTCAGCTCCAAAGTCAAAAACACAATGTGAGACCAATGGCATGCGACGGGCCCCATGACAGTATCTTCTGACAAAACTGACCTGGACCATGTAGAGACAGTATGATATCTGATGTGTGATCCCCAGGAGAAGTTGTCACCTGACTATTGCCTAGTAGTGGTCTCCAACCCGTGGTTGTAGTTTAGTAACAGCTGGGAGAGCCGCACTTTGGAGACCACTGGGCTTGACATGTCCAGACCATCCATTCATGATGCCCAGAAGAGATGTCACAAGTGGCAGCGAATGAGAGTGGACGTGCCTACTGTCACATTGAACCGGACAAGTTTTGTGGGTTTGTTCAGGAATCTGCTATGGTCAGGGCCTATTTTAGACAAAATGTGGTCCTGGGTGGAATTAAAAGTGGGGCCCCAAATCCTGAAGTACTGTCACATTTATTCACTTGACGCAAGGGGAGAAGTCACCGCCGTGGCCCACGATTGGTTGCAGGCAGCATCAAAATGGATGATGACATCCAGGGACCTGAGCAAAGGTCAGAGAGAACCAGAGCCGAGAGCCAGTGTCAGGAAGCAGGTAAGGCACAGTTCACACTTCAGTTATTTGGTCAGTGTTTTCCATCAGTTATTGTGAGCCCAAACCAGTAGTAAAGCCTACACAGAGATAAGGTCTAATGGAAGGATTTCCTCCTGTTCGGTGTTTTTGACCCACACCTGGTTTTGGCTCACTATAAGGGCTCATGCACACGACTGTGCTGTTTTTTGCGCTTAGCAAATTGCGGATCTGCAAAAAACGGATGCCGCCCGTGTGCCTTCTGCAATTTGCGGAACGGAACAGGAGGCCCATTATAGAGATGCCTATTCTTTCCCGCAAAACGGTCAAGAATAGGGCATGTCTCATAATCTTTTGCGGACCCGTTGAAATTAATGGTTCTGTATACGGAACCTAAAAAAACGTTTGTGTGCATGAGCCCTAACTGATGGAAATAACTGAAGTGTGAACTCACCCTAAGGGCTCATGCAGGCGGCTGTTGCTCGTCTACAATATATGGACACTGACCGTGTGCTCACCATATCACGGATGCGGACCTATTCACCTGAATGGGTCTGCAATCCAGGAGAAGCAGTGTGAAACGGAGGCACGGAACTCCACGGAAGCACTGTGGAGTACTTCCATGGTGTTTCTCTCTGTGGCTCCGCACCGCAAAAAAATAGAACATGTTCTATTTTTTTTGCAGTGCAGACTGATCACAAACTGATTCAAGTTGATGGTGCCTGTGCAGTGGGGACTGCAAACTGCGGTCCCCAATGCACGGAACGGCCGGGACACATTTGTGTGCATGAACCCTAAGGCCCCTTTTACACGGGCGAGATTTCCGCGCGGGTGCAATGCGTGAGGTGAACGCATTGCACCCGCACTGAATCCGGACCCATTCATTTCTATGGGGTTGTGCAGATGAGCAGTGATTTTCACGCATCACTTGTGCGTTGCGTGAAAATCGCAGCATGCTCCTCTTTGTGCCATTCCACACAACGCAGGCCCCATAGAAGTGAATGGGGCTGCGTGAAAATCGTAAGCAAGTGCGGATGCGGTGCGATTTTCACGCACGGTTGCTAGAGGACGATCGGGATGGGGACCCGATCATTATTATTTTCCCTTATAACATGGTTATAAGGGAAAATAATAGCATTCCTACTACAGAATGCATCGTACAATAGGGCTGGAGGGGTTAATTTTTTTTTTATTTAACTCGCCTTAATCCACTTGATCGCGCAGCCGGCATCTCTTCTGTCTTCTTCTTTGCTGTGCACAGGTCAAGGACCTGTGGTGACGTCACTGCGCTCATCACATGGTCCGTCGCATGATCCATCACCATGGTAAAAGATCATGTGCTGAGAGCAGTGACGTCATCAAAGGTCCTATTCCTCTAAGAAGAAGACAGAAGAGAAGCTGGCTGCGCGATCAAGTGGCTTAAGGTGAGGTAAATATTATTATTATTTTTTTAACCCCTCCAGCCCTATTGTACTATGCATTCTGTATTCAGAATGCTATTATTTTCCCTTATAACCATGTTATAAGGGAAAATAATACAATCTACACAACACCGATCCCAAGCCCGAACTTCTGTGAGTCTGGGTACCAAACATGCCGATTTTTCTCACGCGTATGCAAAACGCATTACAATGTTTTGCACTTGCGTGGAAAAATCGCGCATTTTCCCGCGACGCACCCGCATCTTATCCGGGCCAAAAACATGACGCCCGTGTGAAAGAGGCCTAAGTGTGCTTCCCTTAGCATGTTTGCCCAGGAGACCTGCTTAAAGCCTTATGCAGACGTCCATGGAACACAGTCCATGAGACACCGGACTGGCATCCTGCTTAGTGCAGGAGCGCACGGCGTCATTGGTTGCTATGACGCCATGCACTTCGTGCCGCCACCGCGGTACAGTAATACACTAGTATAGATCATACGAGTGTATTGCTGTACTGCGGCGGTGGCACAAAGCGCACGGCGTCATAGCAACCTAGGACGCCATGCTGTATTACTGTACTGCGTCATAGCGCGCAATGACAGAGGACAGGTCCTGTATATTCTCTGCAGGCTTTCTCCCAGCCTTTGTCATTTATTGCAGCACAGAGAGAGAGGAGAGAGGGGCCGGCAGCAAATATGTCAGGTCATTAGAGGGTGACATGGATGCAAATGACACTAAATAAACCCACAATTTAAACCATAAATAATGAAATAAAACTCGCAGACAACTATTTTATGGAATAAAAATGGCCGCAGTGCTTTATTATGGGTAACCATAGAAATATAGTATTCAATTAATCAAATGAATCAATTAAAGGGAGTCTGTCAGCACATTTACCCCTTTTTAACCGTTCCCATAACGCTGTAGCCGCGACACAGATGATTAAAACGGTACCTTTATATGCTTTTGTGGACTTGTAAAACTGCCAAAAACGAACTTTGATGCATATGTAAATGAGGGCTCGCAAGTGCCCAGGGGCGGCATCCACAGGCAGCTCTGCCTCTTCGGCTCTTATCCCCGCCCAGCCTCTTCCTCTGTCCGCCCACCTGTTTTCTCTCCCCCTCAGCGAGATCCCGCGCCTACGCGCTGACTTCCTTGGTCGGGGCATGCGCATAAGCTACTGCGATGCCGTGCCAGCAATGGGCATCGCAGTGCTCATGCCCTGGCCAAGGAAGTCATCGCGCAGGCGCGGGATCTCGCTGAGGGGGAGAGAAAACAGATGGGCGGACAGAGGAAGAGGCTGGGCGGGGATAAGAGCCGAAGAGGCAGAGCTCCCTGGGCACTAACGCGGTGGACGCCGCCCTGGGCACTTGCGAGCCCTCATTTACATATGCCTCAAAGTTCGTTTTTGGCAGTTTTACAAGTCCACAAAAGCATATAAAGGTACCGTTTTAATCATCTGTGTTGCGGCTACAGCGCTATGGGAACGGTTAAAAAGGGGTAAATGTGCTGACAGACTCCCTTTAAATAATTCAAACCATTAAACCATATCAATAAATAGACCAATCCTAAACCATCCATATGAACCAAGATCCATTCAGCATGAGCTGAGCGATACAGCCCCACTAAATAAGCAGTGCGACGAAAAAACAGGTTAACATTAGGGGAGGGAGGGAGGGAGGGTGGGCGCCGACGAACTCTTCTTCAACTGGCCCTGAAGTAGCGGCGAACCTGTCAGTATAAAGGGGAGACGTTTCCCGCCGTGGGAGCACTAACAAATCAGAAACCTGGAAATCTCCCCCAGCAACAACTTGTAACCAATCAGAGGCTGAGCTTGACCCGCTGTATCTCATTTTCTGCCAGCCACCAGACCCAGCACAAACCGGACCAAACTGGATCTCCGAATTTCCTTGAGGTAATACCTGAAAAAATAAAGGCGGCAAAACAAACCAGAAAAAGAGGGGGAAAGAACAAATACAATTCATACATATTAAGGTGTCATTGCCCCTATGTGTCCCCCAAGCTAGTCGCTCTGGGGGGCCTGAACATTCTGAACTCACCAGTACACCTCGGGAGCAGGCTAGAGGAGGCTACTACAATCACAGTGCAGGGCCTCAGGTGAGAGAAGGGGCGGGGCCAAGGTCTGCCTGACTGCTGTGGAGCTGGTGTTCTGCCAAATCTCTATACCTTGCGGAAAAGTCTATACCGGAAGTGACGCGGCCGCACAGGAATCAGCTGGAGGAGGGTGTGCGCACTTAGGGGTATAGAGGTTCTGCATCAGATCTCCCTACCCCGCACGCGTGCACAAATCATCAGATCAAATCAGGATGAACTGCAACTGATGATTTCCAGCTGATTCCTGTGCAGCCGCGTCACTTCCGGTATAGACTTTCTCGAGGTATAGAGATTTGGCAGAACACCGGTGCTATGGATGCAGCACCCAGCTCCTCACTACAGCATAATGACCCCGCTGGCTACAGTGGGCAGGAGACCAGGGACCAGCGCTCCTTGCTGTGCTGTCTGTGCTCTTCTCAGGTGTGGTCACCAGCTCTCTTACACATCTGTCTGGGCAGCTCAGCAGGGGGCCCCATTTAGGACCCCCCAACGCAGACCCTGGCTATGGTAGATGCACGGTGGTTACTGTAGGACAACAGTACATAATCGCGTTTAGCTTTGGTTTACATCTTTGCTCAACACTCAGTTTCCGCAGAAAAATTAAAGGGATATTCCGTGTACTACATAGTCTGTATGGGCTCCTTATTTGCAGTTTTATTCTCGATTCTATGAGCAACATCCTGTATGGTCTTTAGAAGGTCTGGTCAAGCATGCTCAGTACTTCAGCAAGCATTCTCAAGAAGAAGCCGTACTCCATTTTTCAGAGAGCAGAGGCACTCAAGAACAGTGGAGGATTCTGGGAATTGTAGTAGAAGGCCTGCTTAGGGTGGTCACATGCAAGAATACGCCTCACCTGTGACGAGAATGGGCTTGATGGGTTGGTAGACTTTAGATCATGAAGAGTGCTTTCTTATAGGCCTCATGAACACGATCATATTCTCCATCTGCTTTTTGCAGATAGCACAGTGACCCACTCATTTTATATGGGTCTGTGCACATGTCCACTATTTTTGATGATCCATGTGGCAAGAAAAATGTGCAAAGTCCCCTTATTTTGTGGATCCGTGGTTTTCGGACTGAAATACGAATACAGTTGTGTGTAGGAGGCCTAACTTAGACTAAAACATGGGGAAGAGTTGAAATTTCATACAGTAGCTGGAATATTCCTTTTTTCTTTCATTATTTTTACTGAAATTCTCCTGTCACATGCTGTTGTGACAGCTAAAAGTTTCTGGGACATTTTACTCACTCTCTTACTGGAATATAGGCCGGTTTCTGCAGCGGTATTCGATTTGTTCTTTCTTCCCACAGTCGTGGCCATTAACCGCCTCCGGACCGTCTAACGCAGATGTGCGGTCCGGAGGCGGCAGCGCTGCGCAGAGTCACGCATATATACGCGTCATCTCGCAAGACGTGAGATGACGCGCTTTGCCGGCCCGCGCATGCGCAGTTCGGGCCGGCATTTCGTCAAGGGGGGTCGCGTCATCAGCTTGCCAGCCAATGATCGCGTCTGGCATTCTGATGATTTAAAAAAAAAAACAATCAGAAGCCAGATAACAGATCATATTAGTAAATATGATCTGTTATATGGCTGCCCTGCTCCTCTGCTGGTCCTTTTCGTCGGTTGGATCCAGCAGAGGAGCAGGCTTCACAGTGAGTACACCACACACTAGCCCCAGATCACCCCCTGCACCCCAATTAACCCTTTGATCGCCCCTGTCAATCACTAGTGAAAGGAAAAAAGTGATCAGTGCAAACTGTCACTTTTTTTTTTCACTGGTATTGACCGTTAGGTTTTAGGATAGTTTAGGCCCCTTGGTTAGGTAGTTTAGGGATCGGTTAGCGCCCAGCCCACCGCACTCACTGATTCGCTGATTAGCGTATCGCTAATCAGCATTTGTACTTTTATAGTATCTGGAAGTGATCAAAACTGATCACGGTCAGATCTATAATAGTATTAGTGTCACTTTAGTTCGCCCTCCACCCAAAACGCAGTGTTTGCCCGATCAGGCCTGATCGGTCGCCCACACGTGCGTTCGCCCACACCCGCCCCACCGCAGTGACAAAAAATATATATTTTTTGATCACTGCACATTCACTTTATGCGCGCTGTGGCGATAAAAAAATCAGTTTTGAGATTTTTTTTATCAACTGCAGCGGCCTCCGGTACTTCGCTAGCCTCCCCTTTGTAAGACAGGCTTGTTTTTTTTCTTGAGTAGTCTCAGGGAATACCCCTAAATTTAGTTGCCCAAATGTCAAACCGGGTATTCTTCTGAAGAGGCCTACAGGCTTCTGACCCAGTCGGATGAGGAATGGGAACCCTCATCTGATGAATCTAGCGGGTCAGAATACGAACCTGTAGAAAGCAGTGGCTCTCTGACCCAAAGTTCGGACGAGGAGGCTGAGGTCCCTGATAGCACCAGGCGTACCCAGCCCCGTGTCGCTAGACCACAGGTTGTGCAGGATCCGCTTCAAGAGCAGCAGAGTGGGGCTGGCGCTGTCGGATTACGTGGTGAGGCATACACCAGCAGCGCAGCCCTCCCTGGACCTAGTACCAGCACTGCCGTACAACCTGGTGAAGTGGCGAGCACCAGAAGGGCAGTTGAAGCTGGTACGGTGGCACGAGCAGTAGTGACCCCGTCGCAGCCACCGCAAAGACGGGCCCGTAGAGCCCCTAGAATCCCAGAGGTGCTGGCAAACCCTGATTGGCAGTCCCCAACTTCAGCCGCACCTGTAGTTCCCCCTTTCACCGCCCAGTCTGGAGTTCGGGTTGAGACAGCTTAGATCGGTTCGGCCCTGGGATTTTTTGAGCTGTTCTTGACTGCGGAGCTCTTAGACATAGTCGTGGCCGAAACAAACAGGTATGCCACACAATTTATAACCGCCAACCCGAGAAGCTATTATGCCCAGCCTTTCCGGTGGAAACCAGTCCAAGTTTCCGAATTTAAAACTTTTCTGGGCCTTCTCCTCAACATGGGTCTAACTAAAAAGCATTAATTGCGGTCATATTGGTCCACGAACCCAATTCATCACATGCCCATGTTCTCTGCTGCTATGTCCAGGGCACGTTTTGAGGCCATCCTGAGTTTCCTGCACTTTAGCGACAACACCGCCTCCCGTCCCAGAGGCCACCCAGCTTTTGACCGGCTCCACAAAATTCGGCCCCCCATAGACCATTTCAACCTGAAATTTGCAGATTTGTATACCCCAGAGCAAAACATCTGCGTAGACGAGTCCCTAATACATTTTACCGGGCGCCTTGGCTTCAAACAATACATCCCAAGCAAGCGCGCCCGGTATGGGGTCAAATTGTATAAGCTCTGTGAAAGGGCCACAGGCTATACCCACAAATTTCGGATCTATGAGGGAAAAGATCAGACCCTGGAGCCGGTCGGTTGCCCTGACTACCTGGGGAGCAGTGGGAAGACAATCTGGGACTTGGTGTAACCCTTATTCGGCAAGGGGTACCATCTTTATGTGGACAATTTCTACACAAGTGTGGCCCTCTTTAGGCATTTGTTTCTAGAACAGATTGGCGCCTGTGGCACCGCGCGAACTAGTCGCGCGGTCTTCCCCCAATGGCTCGTTACCACCCGTCTTGCAAGGGGGCAGAGGGCTGCATTGTGTAACGAAGAACTGCTCGCGGTGAAATGGAGAGACAAGCGTGACGTTTAAATGCTCTCCTCCATTCACGCAGACACGACAATACAAATTGAGCGAGCAACCCGTGTCATTGAAAAGCCCCTCTCAGTCCACGACTATAACCTTCACATGGGAGGGGTGGACTTCAATGACCAGATGTTGTCTCCGTATTTAGTTTCCCGCAGAACCAGACGCTGGTATAAGAAGGTGTCTGTATATTTAATTCAATTGGCTCTGTATAATAGTTTTGTTCTCTACAGTAAGGCTGGGAGAACAGGATCCTTCCTCAAATTTCAGGAAGAGATCATCGAGAACCTCCTGTACCCAGGAGGTTCCGTGGCCCCATCCACCAGTGTAGTTAGCCGTCTACACGAGCGACATTTCCCCAATGTCATTCCTGGTACCTTAACCCAACCGTCACCCCGAAAAAGATGTCGTGTCTGTAGCAGGAGTGGAATAAGGCGTGACACCCGCTATTTCTGTCCTGACCACCCTGCCCTATGCTTTGGAGAGTGTTTCCGGAAGTGCCACACACAGGTACACCTAGCATAGGGATCACATCTCACCAGGACAGGCACACAGGGCTATTAGGGCCCATTTACTCACAGCTGCTGCAAATGTCTCCTTTCACCTGGGACAAAGTGCATAATGTTCTTCGCCACATCTTTGGGCGATTTGCGCTTTGCACATTGACCCATGGGGAAGGAGAGGTTTGTTCTATAAAGGTAAAAAAAAAAAAAAAAAAAACACCAGTAAGCAAAAAGGTTAATGTTTAGTTCAAAAAGTTAAAGTTTATATGTTCTGTTCCAAAGTTAATAAAATTATTGCGTTGCGGCCTGGTTTTTTCTTTTTTTTTTTTTTACCTTCCAGGTGGACCAACCGATCGACTAGCTGTAGCACTGATGTGCATTCTGACAGAAGCATTGCGCTGCTGTCAGATTACACGCAAGTCGGTGTATGCGGCGCTGCAAGACGAGATTTCTACTCTGCAGTAAAAGATACGTTTGCCAAGGCATATGAGCTGAGGAGGAGGAGGAGGCGGCGTTCCTATGCTTTGGCAAACACTTTGTATATAAAAAAAAAATTAAAAAATCCCGGCAATGATTTATTCATCCACATCGATTGATGTGAATGGAGAAATCTGGTTTGCCAGGGCATACGAGCTAAGTGGGTATGGATGTTGGGCGGAGCTCCTATGTCCTGGCAGACGCCTTTCCCCTCCTTTTTTTTTTTTTTTTTTACCAGAGATTTTTTTCATCCACATTGATCGATGCAAATGAAGAAATCTGTGCCGTTCATTTTTTTCTTTCAGCCCAGAGGCTGAACGGAAAAAATTATCTCATTACCTGTTTGCTCAATATAAGGAGAATAGCAGAAACTTCTAATGCTGGCCATACATGTAATGATTACGGAGACCCTCAAATGCCAGGGCAGTACAAACACCCCACAAATGACCCAATTTTGGAAAGAAGACACCCCAAGGTATTCGCTGTGGGGCATATTGAGTCCATGAAAGATTTAAATTTTTGTCCTAAGTTAGCGGAAAGTGAGACTTTGTGAGAAACAACAAAAAAAAAAATCAATTTCCGCTAACTTATGCCCAAAAAAAAAAATTCTATGAACTTGCCAGGCCCCTCATTGAATACCTTGGGGTATCTTCTTTCCAAAGTGGGGTCACATGTGGGGTATTTATACTGCCCTGGCTTTTTAGGGGCCCTAAAGCGTGAGAAGAAGTCTGGGATCCAAATGTCTAAAAATGCCCTCCTAAAAGGAATTTGGGCACCTTTGCGCATCTAGGCTGCAAAAAAGTGTCACACATGTGGTATCGCCGTACTCAGGAGAAGCTGGGGAATGTGTACACATTTTGATTGCAAAATACTTATCACACATATGGGCCCCTAAATTTCCAGGGCAGTATAACTACGCCACAAGTGACCCCATTTTGGAAAGAAGACACCCCAAGGTATTCCGTGAGGGGCATGGCGAGTTCCTAGAATTTTTTATTTTTTGTCGCAAGTTAGTGGAATATGAGACTTTGTAAGGAAAAAAAAAAAAATCATCATTTTCCGCTAACTTGTGACAAAAAATAAAAAGTTCTATGAACTCACTATGCCCATCAGTGAATACCTTAGGGTGTCTACTTTCCGAAATGGGGTCATTTGTGGGGGTTTTCTACTGTCTGGGCATTGTAGAACCTCAGGAAACATGACAGGTGCTCAGAAAATCAGAGCTGCTTCAAAAAGCGGAAATTCTCATTTTTGTACCATAGTTTGTAAACGCTATAACTTTTACCCAAACCATTTTTTTTTTTGCCCAAACATTTTTTTTTTAATCAAAGACATGTAGAACAATAAATTTAGTGAAAAATTTATATATTGATGTCGTTTTTTTTGCAAAATTTTACAGCTGAAAGTGAAAAATGTCATTTTTTTTACCAAAAAAATCGTTACATTTTGATTAATAACAAAAAAAGTAAAAATGTCACCAGCAATGAAATACCACCAAATGAAAGCTCTATTAGTGAGAAGAAAAGGAGGTAAAATTCATTTGGGTGGTAAGTTGCATGACCGAGCAATAAACGGTGAAAGTAGTGTAGTGCCGAAGTGTAAAAAGTGGCCTGGTCATTAAGGGGGTTTCAGCTAGCGGGGTTGAAGTGGTTAACCGCAGACTCAGTGCCTTCCACTGAAAACTATGTGAGGCAGATCCAGCCTAAAGGCCCTACTTTACCTGAAGATAATTGTGAAGATCATTGCTAACGAGCGTTTGTATGAACGCTCGTTAGCGATGGTCCAGCAGTGTAATTAGAATCTTTTAGCAGGTTTAAAAATCCTCGTTTGTTGGCGGCAGATTGTGCTGTGTAATCACCATCTGCTGCCGGTAAGCAAGGATTCATCATGGGGACTGGCGATGGTATAACGATTGTTTCTCCCCTTGGTGAGGAGGAGGTCGCTACATGCAATAGCAGTGGTCTCCTTCACTAGCGAGCAGGCGATTAATGGGGGGAAGGAATGCCTCCCTCCCAACAATCGCCTGCTTCATCTGCAGGTGTTATAGGACCCTTAGTCTTTCCCACAGATTTACAGCACTTATGGTGACAAAACTTTGTCACATATGGAAAGTGAACCGTTTCAGAAAGAGCATTCCATTGAGGTGATTTGACATGGAACAGCCTTTTACCTTTTTTTTTTATTAATTTTTTCTCATCTTGTTCCTCCATTTCAATTTTTATTGGATATAACACATACATCAGGTCGGCGCAGGTCCCACCTCTGGGAACCACTCCTATCTCCAGAATGGGGCCCCTGAAGTAAAGGAGAGTACATCACACATGCACTTCTGTGAGACTTCCCAAAATAGCTGAGCACTTTCTTGCCTATTTCCAACAGTCCTATTGTGGTGAACGGAGAGGTGGCCGCACTTGTGCAGATTGCTTTTCCCTTACTGCTATGTGAATTACGAAAAAGTCCCATAGCGGTAAATGGAGAGGACACACTTCAGTGGGCACGTTCTGGAAATAGGAATGGGTTCCAGAGGTGAGACCCGCACCTATTTTTTCTACATATCCTAATGATATGCCAGTACTAGCCTGTACTAATAAGCATTCTGCTTTAGGACACAAAAACCCCAGAAACCAAAATGCTGGTCTTCATCTCTGTTCTACAGGCGCATGCCCCTTAAAGGGCTTGACAAACTTTCTAAACCTTTTTGGCTGACCTTTACTGAGCCTTAGGATATAAGCATACTCCCCTGCTTCCCCTCCTTTTCATCCAACTCCTTTGTTCTCCAGGTACCATTGCTGCGCTCCAGTCCCCTTTTGCAAACTTCCGGTGGACGAGGGTCACGTGTTCCCCAAGCAGCACGTCATTGGGTCATTTACCACTTGGGAACACCTCACCACTGCGGCATTGACCACAGCAGCGCACGCGACCCCCGTCCACTGGAGCTGGAACTGGTGATTGGTGAACTAAAGGAGGTGGAACCGAGCAGCAGGGAGCAGGTAAGTATGCTTCCCTCCATAGGCTCAGTAGGGTGGACCGTGGAGAGTTAGCCAAAAAGGCTGAAAAAGCTGGACAACCCCTTTAATAATCTCAAGGCCATCCATGTGCCAGAACTGAAATAGCTTGCATAGATTTCGGGTGTAATTTATGGTGGTTTTCTAGTGAAAACTACAATAAATGTGCCGGGCCTAGACAAGTGGGGCTTGTGCTGAAATTTGTGACTTTTTTTCATGCCGTGGGTGGTTGAGTAAATCACCCCCTTTGTATCTTCTCAACAATTTGTTACACTGACATACAGTTTTAGCCTTTTTGTCAAAATAACAAAGAAAAAAATATAGTAATTTAGCAAAACCAGTGTATTCTTACTGACAAAGAGAAGCCCTGTAGTGGAGCTGGTCTAGTAGACGGAAGCCTGGTTGGTCTCTTCCTGACGAGATTTGATAATCCCTCTTCTAATGTCTTTATTCACAGATACAGCTCTCTAAAATGATTCTGTCTCCACATTTTGATCCACATTTTCTTTTCTTTGACCTACCTCTACATAGATGACTGGACAGATCAGGAAAGAAAACGAGGTACGAGGTGCTGTAGACAAGATGGCTCCTCTTTAACTCCTGTTGGCTTATTGCTTCTGCCTGTTGCTCTGTTTGCTTTCGAATGCTTCCTTCACAGTATAGCTAGTGATATTAGTGCAATTTGGCTGGGATTTAAGATTAATATTCCCTCTGAGCCTTTGCTGAGCGGAGCAGTTGGGTGATACATCATGAAAGATGGGCAATCTGTTAATAAGGGTGTACTCCCATGTAGCCACCACGGGGTGAACCTGCAATACTGTGTGACTATCTTTTAAAGGTGATCCCTATCTCTGACTTTTCTGTCTGATAGAGTCAGATAGATGCCAGTGCAGAGCTTCATTTGCCTGGTGGCTCCACATGTGTGACTATCTCCATTTATCTCTCTGTGGTCAGATCTGAATCTATCAGACTTCTGCGGATACTCCATAAAAGTCTTTCCTGCAGTCCTATGTAACACCACAGATAACACAGTGAGATCTCTCTGAGTACAGATAATGTAGTAGATGTAACCTGCAGTCCTATATAACACCACAGATAACATAGTGATATCTTCCTGAGAACAGATAATGTAGTAGATGTCACCTTCAGTCCTATGTACCACCACTGATAACACAGTGATAGCTCTCTGAGTACTGATAATGTAGTAGATGACACCTGCAGTCCTATGTAACACCACAGATAACATAGTGATATCTTCCCGAGTACAGATAATGAAGTAGATATCCCATACAGTCCAATGTAACACCACAGATAACACAGTGAGAACTCTCTGGGTACAGATAATGTAGTAGATGTCACCTGCAGTCCTATGTAACACCAAAGATAACATAGTGATAACTCTCTGAGTACAGATAATGTAGTAGATGTCACCTGCAGTCCTATGTAACACCACAGATAACACAGTGAGAACTCTCTGGGTACAGATAATGTAGTAGATGTTACCTGCTGCCCTATGTAACACCACAGATAACATAGTGATATCTTCCTGAGTACAGATAATGTAGTAGATGTATCCTGCAGTCCTATGTAACACAACAGATAACATAGTGATATCTTCCTGAGTACAGATAATGTAGTAGATATCCCATACAGTCCAATGTAACACCACACATAACACAGTGATAACTCTGAGTACAGATAATGTAGTAGATGTTCCTTGCAGTCCTATGTAACACTACAGATAACACAGTGATATCTCCAAGTACAGATAATGTAGCAGATGGTACCTGCAGTCCTATGTAACACCGCAGATATCACAGTGATAACTCTCTGAGTACAGATAATGTAGTAGATGTCACCTGCAGGCTTATGTAACACCACATATAATATAGTTATAGCTCTCTGAGTACTGATAATGTGGTAGATGTTACCTGCAGTCCTATGTAACACTACAGATAACACAGTGATAATTATAAATACAGATAATGTGGTAGATGTCGCCTGCAGGTGTAACACCACAGATAACATAGCAGATGGCACCTGCAGTCCTATATAACACCACAGATAACATAGTGATATCTCTGAGTACAGATAATGTAGCAGATGTTACCTGCAGTCCTATGTACCACCACTGATAACACAGTGATAGCTCTCTGAGTACTGATAATGTGGTAGATGTTACCTGCAGTCCTATGTAACACTACAGATAACACAGTGATAATTATGAATACAGATAATGTGGTAGATGTCGCCTGCAGGTGTAACACCACAGATAACATAGCAGATGGCACCTGCAGTCCTATATAACACCACAGATAACATAGTGATATCTCTGAGTACAGATAATGTAGCAGATGTTACCTGCAGTCCTATGTACCACCACTGATAACACAGTGATAGCTCTCTGAGTACTGATAATGTGGTAGATGTTACCTGCAGTCCTATGTAACACCACAGATAACACAGTGATAATTATGAATACAGATAATGTGGTAGATGTCGCCTGCAGGTGTAACACCACAGATAACATACCAGATGGCACCTGCAGTCCTATATAACACCACAGATAACATAGTGATATCTCTGAGTACAGATAATGTAGCAGATGGCACCTGCAGTCCTATATAACACCACAGATAACATAGTGATATCTCTGAGTACAGATAATGTAGCAGATGTTACCTGCAGTCCTATGTAACACCACAGAAAACACAGTGATAATTATGAATACAGATAATGTGGTAGATGTCGCCTGCAGGTGTAACACCACAGATAACATAGCAGATGGCACCTGCAGTCCTATGTAACACCACAGATAACATAGTGATATCTCTGAGTACAGATAATGTAGCAGATGTTACCTGCAGTCCTATGTACCACCACTGATAACACAGTGATAGCTCTCTGAGTACTGATAATGTGGTAGATGTTACCTGCAGTCCTATGTAACACTACAGATAACACAGTGATAATTATGAATACAGATAATGTGGTAGATGTCGCCTGCAGGTGTAACACCACAGATAACATAGCAGATGGCACCTGCAGTCCTATATAACACCACAGATAACATAGTGATATCTCTGAGTACAGATAATGTAGCAGATGTTACCTGCAGTCCTATGTACCACCACTGATAACACAGTGATAGCTCTCTGAGTACTGATAATGTGGTAGATGTTACCTGCAGTCCTATGTAACACCACAGATAACACAGTGATAATTATGAATACAGATAATGTGGTAGATGTCGCCTGCAGGTGTAACACCACAGATAACATACCAGATGGCACCTGCAGTCCTATATAACACCACAGATAACATAGTGATATCTCTGAGTACAGATAATGTAGCAGATGTTACCTGCAGTCCTATGTAACACCACAGAAAACACAGTGATAATTATGAATACAGATAATGTAGTAGATGTCACCTGCAGGCCTATGTAACACCACATATAACACAGTGATAACTCTAATGTAGTAGATTATGGATAGTCAGGACTGTATGGGGCTCAGGGCTGGTGCGGCCTTTTCCTTCTCCCTCTTACCTTCTTGCAGTGCAGCAAGAGGGAGGAGAGCAAGCAGCTTTAGGCCCCACACAGAACGTCTTGATGCTTGGCTAGTGTCCGGACTCTTATCAGCAATGTGGGCAGCATGGAATTCCAAGGTCGGGCCTGTGGCGGTGAGCTGGCCTACAAAGGCCCTGAGCAGAAGCACTCTAGAAGTTGCATGGCCATGTGGCTGCGCAGTTTAGAGGTAACACTGCTTGTGATAGCTCATACTTCACAGTGTGCTAGAAACCAAAAATTGGATGATGTTTCAGGACAGGTTGCACTACTAGATATGACCCATTTTCTAGCACTGTGAAGGTAGTGTGGAGTTAAAGAGTTTTGAAGGGAACCTGTCAAATTATAAATTCGATCTGATCTGCCAGCTCCATGTTATAGAGATTGATGATTAGTTTATGGGATAGGACTCCGTATAAGGGTCCATTCACACGTCCGTGGTGTATTGCGGATCCGCAACACACCCGGCCGGCACCCGCTATAGAAATGCCTATTCTTGTCCGCAGCTGCGGACAAGAATAGGACAGTTCTATCTTTTGCAGAGCTGTGGACAGGAAGTTCGGGGCCGAAACCCGTAAGTTTGGGTCCGCGCTCCGCAAATGCGGAAGCGGAGAGCACATAGTGTGCTCTCCGCTTCACGACCGGGCCATAGAGAGTGAATGGGTCCGCATCCGTTCCGCAAAATTGCGGAACGGGTGCGGACCCTTTTGCTGATGTGTAAATGGACCCTCACTTGTATTTTTATTTTTTATTGAAATCCCTGCTCATTCTAAGCTTAGGAGTCCAGTGGGCGGCCCTACTCTGTGACTGACAGCTATCTCTATATGCACACTTATACAAGGAAGTCACTAATTAGGACTGCCCACTGGACTCCTAGGTATAGAAAGGGCAGGGATTTAGATCAAATAATGACACATTATACTAAACCTTTCCCTGTAAACTATATATCAATCTGCTCAGCTCCTCCTGCTCTATAACATGCAGCCTGCCTATTACATTGCATTTTCATGGTGGACAGGTTACCTTTAAGGGATATTCCTATCATAAGGATTAATGGCATATCATTTGGCTGTGTCATCAATATCTGATCAGTGGGGATCAGGCTGCAGAGACCCCTCCAATGCCGAGAACACAGGCTTGTAGAAATGCATGCATATTATTACAGAGACAACCCCATTCACAAGTATGAAGCTGACAGCAACATATCTGCTGTGTATGAATATTCCCTAACAAGGAAGATCCTTTTATTTGTCAGTGAACTCACTAACGTGACCAGACATATTGGAGTGGATTCAGCCCACAGCCATTTCTCCCATAGAAGCAGTGGAGCAGGTATCCCCACTGACCACACAGATTCCAGCTCTCATGAAAATAAAATCAGGGACTCGACTGCACAAGTTGTTCTAAATCTCCCCTACTGTTCCATTCAGATCCCATTTTGCAAATACAAATTGTTATTCAGCTACTTGTAGTGCGCCCATTTATTAAGTGCATGTACATTACCATCATTTCCATATCATCATCATGACGGTCACAAGGAACTTGACCCTTGACCTCTGTAAGGGCAGGAACAGAGAAAGGTTTAAACGAAGAAAGAAGTTGGCGTTATTAATATGGATCTCCCGGTGAGGAGAAGGGTGCTGTGGCACTTATCTTGAACTGCAGGACATGCGGTGCTCCCTGCTGACCGGCGGTTTAGTATCAATGCTGGGCAGGAGAGTGACGGGAGGGCTCGCACTGGTAGATACGGAGCCTGCTCCCAGGGTAGCATCCTCCTTCTGGCCCTGGTGGCTTAAGCTGGAGAGAGCGCTCGGCGCATTAGCGTATTGGATGGCGTCAATTGTGCGTCCAGGAAGTGACGTAGGAGGCGGGCGACGCGCAGTATTTCAAATGCCGGCTGGTAAAATGAGCTGTGTGTGACTGGTCTGAGGTCTGGTGTTCAGGGTGTCAGGCACGAAACCTCAATGGCCAAGAGAGCTTGATGCTCCTACTCAGCCTCCTGTAAGTTCCCTGAGGCGATTGTTCTTTTTCTATGGCACTCTTTGGGGTCGGAATTCACCCTTCCTCATATTAGTCAGGGTCTCCTCTGATTTTGCACACAGCGGTGGTGCACCTATTCCGCAATACATATGTCCATCCATCTAATTTTTTTGATCTGTTCTCGCCTCATAGGTATCTAAGGAGGCTCAGAAGAAACAAAAAAAAACCGGCAAAATATTTCATGTTTTAAAAGGTTACCAGACGGATACCCCCAAAAGATCTGTAAAGAATGCATTTATTCCCTGGGAGGAACGTGTGTCTCTAAGGGGTGAGGTTCTCTCCATGATCCAGGAGGAGGTCAAGGCTTGATTATCCCAGATGTCGGAATCTGACCTCCAAAGAGGCAAAAAATAATTCCACCCTCCTCTTCTGATTCTGATCCCATTTGAGGAATAAGACACCCAGGGTGAAGATAATAAATTCTGTCCCCCTACTTAAATCTGCAACAGCCTTTTTGGCGGATGCTTCCGCAGAATCCATTAGACTTTCAGCCAAAGATGCAGGTCTTTCTAATGCGGCACGTCGTGCCCTTTGGATGAAATCCTGGTCCGGGGACAAAACCTCATAAATGAAATTATGTTATATCCCCTTTTCAGGTGATTACGTCTTCGGGCCAGTCTTAGACAGGATACTTGAAAAGACTTCTGACAAAAAGAAGGGATTTCCTGAGGATAGAACTTATAGGAGGAAAGTGCCCTTTCGTTCCATTAATGGACAAGAGATCCTACAGAGGGAAAGGGAAGTCAGGCCGCTGGAGTTACCCCAAAGGAGGTAAAGGGAGAGGGTTTCTTCTTAATCCACAGAGTAAACCCAGCGATAAACAATGACGCCAGAGTGGTGGGAAGACTGAAGAATTTTCTATCTGCCTGGGAAAATATAACCTCAAATCCCTGGGCCAGGAGGTAGTCAGAGCGGGCTACAAGATAGAATTTTCTTCAGTACCCCTGGGGAGATTTTTTTTATATCGAATCTGGGGTCAAGGAAAGCCCAGAGCAGCATTTGGCAGAGTATCAAAGACCTTATAGGGCTAGGTGTTGTAATTCAGGTCCCAGTCTCAGAACAGGGTCAAGGATTTTACTCCAGTGTCCTTCTGGTAAAAAAGGAAGTTTCATTCCGTATAATTATAAACCTGAGATTCCTCAACAAGTACATTACTTACAGGAAATTCAAGATGGAATCCCTGGGATCTCTAATTCCCCTCATAAAAAGGACGCATGGATGTGTACTGTGGACTTAAAAGATGCTTACTATCACATCCCGATCCACCACAACTCTTAAAAATGTCTAAGATTTGCCATAAAAGACCAACAGGGCAACACTTGCCATTTTGAATTTACAGCTGTTCCATTTGGAATTTCCTCGGCTCCCAGAATATTCACCAAATTGGTAATAGAGATGGTCGCATTCTTGAGACAGAAGGAGCTGAATCTGATCCCCTCTCTAGACGATTTCTTTATAGTAGGAGATACCGTAGATAAATTACTAACAGATCTAGACATCTTTTTATCTACTCTAAAGGAGCTGGGCTGGGTTGTCAATCCTCAGAAATCCTGTCTACACCCATCAACCAGAGTACGGTTCCCGGGAGTCATTCTGGCCTCAGAGAAGGTTCAGGCTTTGGGAGAAAAAATCAGGTCCTTCCAGAGGAAGAGAATCTGTTTGGTGAGAGAGGCTATGAGTTTGCTGGGAACATTGACAGCCTGTATCCCATCAGTAATGTGGAGCCAGCAGCATTCCCGTCCCATGCAGTCCTGGATTCTGGACATCTGGGACAAACAACAAAGGTCGCTAGACCGCAAGGTTCACATTCCAGGCTAGGTAAAGACCTCCTTAAACTGGTGGAAGGTGAGCAGCAATCTTTCACAGGGAGTGACCTGGAGGAAGTCTCCGTTCGTCCAGATCAAGACCGATGCCAGCCAGTCGGGCTGGGGTGCAAAAAATGCAAACTCCTGTTACCAAGGTTTCTGGGCCCTGAGCTGAGTGTAGTGTGGGAAACCTTAAAGGTGGCAGAAGAAGCCCTCCAGAATCACCACCTGAGGATATTGTCAGACAATACAATGATGGTGGTCTAACTCTCACATCAAGGAGGCACAAAATCAAAGAATCTCCTAGACCTTTCGAACAAGATATTTCACTGGGTGGAAAGGAACGTGAGGTCTATATCGGTGACTTACCTCAAAGGGGCCCTTAATCAGGAAGCGGACTTCCTCAGCCGTCACACTTTGGACCAAACAGAATGGTCCCTAAATCCTAAATTTTACCCTTTCTCTGTTCCTGCAGATTGTGTTCCTAACAAAACTGCTTAACCAGAATAACATGGGGGCATTTGCTAAAGGTTTTATGCCACTTTTATAGTGAATTATTTATTTTTGCAAATTATGGCTCATGTCAAATTTGCCCCATAACTTGCGACTTTTCTTCACTTCTCGCGACACTTTTCACAAAGGAAAGCAGGGTGGGAGGCTTATGATGTGGCGGCATGGCCTCCACAGCCCAACAAGTTTTACTGACATTTATGCCAGATCTTCTGGCGTATGGACTGTTTGGAGAGGGCTGTGCCTCGTAATAAATTTGGAGCATTTTATATTAAAGGGATTGGCCACTTTCTGGCTACTTGTGACCAATGTGTAGGTTAGATGATTAGATGGCACTTACTAGTATGGTCTTTGTTGATATTCTGTACTGTTTGCTATATTTCATAATCCATGCCTAACGAGGTCCACACAGAGGTCCTGTCCATAAGTCCATAAAATGGCCACTGATGGAAGATCATGTGACCAGGCAAATCACTTCCATGTGATGTCTCCTTCATTTAAATACACTGCATTTGCACTAAACAGTACAAGTGCAAATCTAACGGAGGAGACATCACAAAGAACGGATTTACCTGGTCACATGACCCTCCATCAGCGGCCATTTTAAGGACAAGACCTCTATGTGGACAGGACAAAAGACTTTCCAAACAAGGGGGAAAACCTTATGAAATATAGAAAATCGTGCTGAATATTAACAAGTAGTAGTCACCATATAATTATCTTACAAATAAAGTTGTCAACTCCTTTAATGCCAGTATATCTGCCCGACAGTGTATCACATATGGTGGATACATGATGATGTCTTCCTCTACTCATTCTATTAATCTCACTGACCAGACCAGTCATTCCGCCATCTATGTCCTATCTGAATTTTTTTCACTCAAACGGCACCATGTCCTATACTAAAGTGATTGTACTGAGTCTCATTTTGCATTTGTTAGGGTGCATTCACACAACCGCAAGTGTTTTGCTGTCCGCAAACCACGGATGCCAGTCATTTGCACACAGCATCATAGTGAGGACCCATTGACTTCAATGGGTCCGTGGTCTGCAAGTTGCGGCAAAGTATAGGAGACCGGCCGCACGGACTCGGAAACACATGGAAGCCCTTTAAAAGTACATAGCGCCTCATGTATCAAAGCTTTCTCACTAAAGTGTAATTATCGCCATTAGGAACCAATCAGAGTTCAGCTTTCTATCTGAAAAATGCACTTGGTAACTAAGGATATATGCAAATTGTGTGGCTGGCCACACCCAACTGCATTTGGTTTCCCCCTAAAAGGTGCATCCTGGTTTCTATGGGCGACAAGGAGACTTTTTCTGTAAGAAAGCTTTGATGCCCATGGTCGTTATTCACTATATATGGTTGGTAAATTTCCTCTTGGCTTATTTTTTTAAGTGTTTTCTTAGATTGAAAAGTATAAACATTTTTTATGGACATGTGGACCTCTGTGGATGTATTCCACTTATCCCGTCTCTAGCACTGTCTGTATGGGCAAGCCACACTCATATCATACATCTTGGATGCGGAATTTTAGCAAATTGGAAAGAACATGGGAGAGATTTATCAAAACTGATGGAAAGGAAAACTGGCTTAGTTGTCCCTAGCAATAAGTCAGATTCCGCCTTTCATTTTTCAAAGCTCCTTTAGAAAATGAAAGCGGTTTGCTTGCCATGGGCATTCTTTACACCATTTTGAGTCAGAGTCATTCAGGCAGAGTATTGCATAAGGTAAGAACGGGCAGAAGAAGCAATAATAGGTGTTGTGTGGGTTACAGATATTGATGACCTTTTCTCAGGATAGCTCATCAATATCTGATCTATGGGTCTAACACCTCCCACTGATCAGCTGTTGGGCATCCACAATGCCAGAAACTATGCAGTGTACAGAGCAGCAGCAGAAGGCTCGGTACACTATGTAGATTCCAGCGCCAGTGTGCTGCAGCTGTACTCCCATTCGCTAGGAGCTGGGCTGCAGTACTGCAACATGGCCACATCACAGCGTACAGAGCTGTCCGTTTCCAGCTCTGTACACTGTATTTAGGGGCAGACTGGAAACTTAAAGTGGCCCTAGAAAAAAACTAAAAGTCGCCCCATGTTGTTGTTGGGTCCATAATGACAGTAGGTAGGGACAACAGAAGTAGGCCAGCAATACTGCAGTGCAGAACAACATACCACCCCAGCAGAACCAAATGCCACAGTGCAGTACAAAATAATTCCGTCTGCGCCACAGTATGACACTCTATTATCATCTTGAGGATGGCAATACAGTTGAATTCAGGAAGGCACCTGTGGCCATTGGCCAAGGGCATAAATTCCTGATGGTTCTTGCATTAATTAATGCTGAGAGCATTAGATTATTATGTGCCTGGCTGACGGTCATGAGGAATCCTTGGGTGGTCCCCTGGCTTTGGCCTAGGGTATATTTCCTTGTAGACTCTATGGCCGGTCTGCCCAAGACTGTATTTATTTTTTTACATATTCTACAGCGCTTTACAGACATTAGCATCACACTGTCCCCAGTGGAGCTTACAATCTAAGTTCCTAGCAATTTGGAGTGTGAGAGGAAACCCACGCAAACACGGGGAGAACATACAAACACCATGGAGATGGTGACCTTGGTCAAATTTGAACCCAGCAACCCAGCGCTTCAAGGCACCAGTGCTAACCATTGAGCTAACGGCTGCCCAAAACAGCTGAACGGTGGGGGTGCCAACAATTTAGAATGACAAGTACACTGCACAACGTTATTACTACATGTTATAGAAGAAATGTCTTACTGTCTGTATTACAGTTATGAATGATATCATCACCACCATGTTTAACAAGAAGTTTATGGAAGAGCTGTTTAAGCCTCAAGAGCTGTACTCCAAAAAAGCCCTCAGGACAGTATTTGACCGCCTGGCCCATGCATCTATCATGAGACTAAACCAAGCAAGTATGGACAAGGTAGGCAGAGATAAAAATGGGGTTAGGAGTCTTCATTGACTGGATTGTGGATATTTAAAGGATATGGACACCTTTTGTAAAAAAAAAAAAAAATATTTACTCTAATTAATTTTTGTGGAGAAAATAATTTCTCCAATTGATTGTGTTTATTTTTCTTTTTTTTCTTTTTGTTCTACAGCCTGCTGTGCTTCCTATGCACAGCAGGCTGCTCTCAGTGAATTTACAGAGAATCAGTCATTTCCCGAACTTGGGTTCGGTTCCAAGTGGTACCTTGGAACCGAACCTGAGTTCGGGAAATGTTTTTTACAGTATAAATCAATTTCTGAAGTTATTATGCGAAGTCTCGCATCAGAGCCAATACATTCTAATACTGTACGGAGGTCCTGCTCCGTACAGTCTTAGAACTAAGTTTTATGCAAATCGACTTCGGATATTTCATCCGAAGTCGATTCGCTCATCTGTAATAACAATGGCTGCACATCAGGCCAAATATCAATATAACGGTGCAGGCCAATGGATCTGGCAACAAATCCAGGACAGTATAAGAATTTAAAAAAATGGCAGCACTCTCACAAAAATGAGTGAAAAGAAAAACACTTTATTCTCCCCTGTGGTCGAACTAGGGATGAGCGAACTTGTGTTTCAAGTTTGGCGTACAAGGTTCAGGTTCAGGTTATGTAATAATTCCGTTATGGATTCTGCTACCACGGACCATAACTAAGGGTTCATTCACGAAAATGCTAAATGCTAAATTTACGGAAAAAGGATACAAATTAGAAATACTTACCCCAATCATCAGAATTGTAGAACGTCTAGACCGCCACACTCTACTAGAAGACAAAAAACCTGAAACAAAAGAAGAAATGAATGACCCCCAGCATAATGAAGATTTAAACATTCCTATCATCACAACGTACAGCACAGGGGTTAATAAATTCAAAAAAATTATATACAAATACTGGGACATTTTGAAATATGATAAAACTATTGGTAACAAGATCCCCAATAAACCCACCTTCATTTTCAAAAAAGCCCCAAACCTGGCCAATTTAGTGGCCCCTTCCATTAAGAATGAGAAAATAAATCCAAAAATATGTGCCAAAAAAGGTTTTCACCCCTGCAGACTGTGCTCTAATTGCAAAATCTTGAGACATCAAGTCAAACCGACATTCCAGATTGAAACCCCGCAAAGCAATTACATAATAAAGGACTACATTACCTGCCATACAAAAGGAGTAATTTATTTCATTAAGTGCCCATGTAGGAAAATATACGTGGGACGAACAAAAAGAGAACTCAGAATCCGGATAAGAGAACATATCAATAACATCAAAAAGAAATCAGAACATCACCCATTATCACGCCACTACACAGAATTTCATCAGGGAAAATTTTTAGGATCCACTTTTGGAGGTATAGAAAAAGTGAAGCAGGACAGGAGAGGTGGCGACTACATCAAAAGTATGTCCAGAACCGAAAGTAAATGGATCTTTAGATGTAATAGCTTAGCCCCTAGCGGACTAAACCAGGAGATAGAATTATTCGCATTCCAGTAATAAATAATCACTAATTAAGACACGAATAACAATTAACTGATTGGTGGTGCCCCATATAGCAGTACATGCAGTTTAAATAAACTGTAAGTACTGCCTTTCTATAATCCAATTAATAAACATGCATCTGAATAAACAATAAATTCCCACCAGAACTCATAGGGATAATAACCATAATCAAGACACTAATCCATTTAAATACGCATATATCGGCACCATTTCTACTCCTAGAACTGTGTTTATCCGTTGCCATAGGAAACCAGACAAGCTATTTAAACCTCCTACGAACAACATGCAGACTAACCCTGACGAAGGAGCCCGTTTTGGCTCTGAAACGCGTAGGTTAAGGTCTTTTGTCCTACGGAGGCCACTATACTTGTACCAGGTGACGTTACCGCAGGCAGGTTTCCCGGGTAACAAACCAAGCTCCCTCACGCCGCGCGTGCTTCCGGCCGGGGCCGCGCTGTCGTTTTGACGGGAGAACAAGAACAGGAGAATAAGAACAGTGCCGCAATCCCAAAAGGATACCAACATCTACATAAAAGGAACCCAGAAGAAGGAGCATAGCCCAGCATCGACGGCGGGATCAGTTTGGAGTAAAGAACGAGCGAAGAACGAGCAAGGTACAGAGGGGAGGGACCACAGCAGCATTAACCATTGATTAATCACCTTTACCACTATTACCTTTACCATCGTAGCAGCACATTACCTGGTGATTCAGACGGATACCAGATAATAGTGCAATCTCAAAGGACTAGCTGATTGTTACTGTGCACCAGCGCTTGTGTCTTTTATCACCTACTGGTGATATAATTTCTTCTTATATATTAAACTAGGGAGAACGGTAGCTCCCTCTCAGACACCTAGCAGCAGGTTCTCCTTATACAGGTAGACTGACACGTAGCAATCTAATAGGAGCGCAGGGGGATCCTCTTTTTATCTTTTCATTCACACGTCCGCATAATGGGTCCACACTCCTTCCGCAATTCATTTTCAATGGGGCCGCAAAAGATGGGGCCGCACTTCCGTTCGGTGGCCCCGCGAAAAAATAGAGCATGTCCTATTCTTGTCCGCAGCCACGGACAAGAATAGGCAGTTCTATCATAGTGCCGGCCATGTGCGGGACGCAAAATGCGGAATGCACATAGCCGGTGTCCATGTTTGGCGGATCCAGAATTTGCGGACCGTAAACCAGTTGCGGACGTGTGACTGGACCATTATGGTCCGTGGTAGCGGAATCCATAACGGAATTCTTAGATAACCTGAACTTGAAACACAAATTCGCTGAACACTAGTCGCAATGTTTTAGCTCATAGCTTGAAAAGAGACTCTGAATGAGCTGAAAACATTGCGACCACAGGGGTGACTAAAGTGTTTGAGTGCAGACTTTTTTTTTCTATATATATATATATATATATATATAAGTTATGTGTTACCGATGTGCCTGTCACCTGTCCTCGGTGAAGTAAGAGCCGGTATTTTATGTGTCAGCAGCAGCTATTGCTAATTGACACCTTTTAGCATAGCTGTCTTAGCTGATCTGGGACAGCTCTTACTGGGAGTAGTCAAAGTGCTGGGTGGGTGACTACTCCCCATGTTCCAGGCCAGGTTTTGCCAAGCATAAAAACCAGCCAGCACTGCCAGGTGTGGTGGATTTACCTCCCTCTGACAGTGGAGCTTAGGACTCTGTGTGCTGTGAACTGAGGGCTGCGCTGGGATTTAACCACCTCCGGACCGCCTAACGCACATGTGCGTTCCGGAGGTGGCAGGCTGGCGCACAGTCACGCATATATGCGTCATCTCGCGAGACGCGAGATTTCCTGTGAATGCGCGCACACAGGCGCGCGCGCGCTCACAGGAACGGAAGGTAAGCGAGTGGATCTCCAGCCTGCCAGCAGCGATCGCTCGCTGGCAGGCTGGAGATCCGAATTTTTTAACCCCTAACAGGTATATTAGACGCTGTTTTCATAACAGCGTCTAATATACCTCCTACCTGGTCCTCTGGTGGTCCCTTTTGTTAGGATCGACCACCAGAGGACTCAGGTAGGTCAGTACAGTCGCACCAAACACCACACTACACTACACCCCCCCCCCCCCCCCGTCACTTATTAACCCCTTATAAACCCCTGATCACCCATGATCACCCCATATAAACTCCCTGATCACCCCCCTGTCATTGATCACCGCCCTGTCATTAATCACCCCCCTGTCAGGCTCCGTTCAGACATCCGTATGATTTTAACGGCTCCACGGATACATGGATCGGATCCGCAAAAAGCATACGGACGTCTGAATGGAGCCTTACAGGGGGGTGATCAATGACAGGCGGGTGATCACCCATATACACTCCCTGATCACCCCCTGTCATTGATCACCCCCCTGTCATTGATCACTCCCCTGTAAGGCTCCATTCAGACGTCCGCATGATTTTTACGGATCCATGGATACATGGATCGGATCCGCAAAACACATGCGGACGTCTGAATGGAGCCTTACAGGGGGGGTGATCAGTGACAGGGGGGTGATTACCCTGATCACCCCCTGTCATTGATAACCCCCCTGTAAGGCTCCATTCAGACGTCCGCATGCGTTCTGTGGATCCGATACATGTATCCATGGATCCGTAAAAAATCATGCGGATGTCTGAATGGAGCCTTACAGGGGGGGTGATCAGTGACAGGGGGGTGATCACCCTGATTACCCTGATCACCCCCTGTCATTGATAACCCCCCTGTAAGGCTCCATTCAGACGTCCGCATGCGTTCTGTGGATCCGATACATGTATCCATGGATCCGTAAAAAATCATGCGGATGTCTGAATGGAGCCTTACAGGGGGGGTGATCAATGACAGGGGGGTGATCACCCTGATTACCCTGATCACCCCCTGTCATTGATAACCCCCCTGTAAGGCTCCATTCAGACGTCCGCATGCGTTCTGTGGATCCGATCCATGTATCCATGGATCCGTAAAAAATCATGCGGATGTCTGAATGGAGCCTTACAGGGGGGGTGATCAATGACAGGGGGTGATCAGGGAGTCTATATGGGTGATCACCCCCCTGTCATTGATCACCCCCCTGTCATTGATCACCCCCCTGTCATTGATCACCCCCCCCCCCCCCCGGTAAGGCTCCATTCAGACATTTTTTTTGGCACAAGTTAGCGGAAATTTTTTGTTTGTTTTTGTTTTTGTTTTTTCTTACTAAGTCTCATATTCCACTAACTTGTGTCAAAAAATAAAATCTCACATGGACGCACCATACCCCTCACGGAATCCAAATGCGTAAACATTTTTAGACATTTATATTCCAGACTTCTTCTCACGCTTTAGGGCCCCTAAAAAGCCAGGGCAGTATAAATACCCCACATGTGACCCCATTTCGGAAAGAAGACACCCCAAGGTATTCCGTGAGGGGCATATTGAGTCCATGAAAGATTGAAATTTTTGTCCTAAGTTAGCGGAAAGTGAGACTTTGTGAGAAAAAAACAAAAAAAATAAATTTCTGCTAACTTATGCAAAAAAATAATAATTCTAGGAACTCGCCATGCCCCTCATTGAATACCTTGGGGTGTCTTCTTTCCAAAGTGGGGTCACATGTGGGGTATTTATACTGCCCTGGCTTTTTAGGGGCCCGAAAGTGTGAGAAGAAGTCTGGGATCCAAATGTCTAAAAATGCCCTCCTAGAAGGAATTTGGGCCCCTTTGCGCATCTAGGCTGCAAAAAAGTGTCACACATCTGGTATCGCCGTACTCAGGAGAAGTTGGGGAATGTGTTTTGGGGTGTCATTTTACATATACCCATGCTGGGTGAGAAAAATATCTTGGTCAAATGCCAACTTTGTATAAAAAAAATGGGAAAAGTTGTCTTTTGCCAAGATATTTCTCTCACCCAGCATGGGTATATGTAAAATGACACCCCAAATCACATTCCCCAACTTCTCCTGAGTACGGCGATACCAGATGTGTGACACTTTTTTGCAGCCAAGGTGGGCAAAGGGGCACATATTCCAAAGTGCACCTTTTCGGATTTTGCAGGCCATTTTTTACACATTTTGATTGCAAGGTACTTCTTACACATTTGGGCCCCTAAATTGCCAGGGCAGTATAACTACGCCACAAGTGACCCCATTTTGGAAAGAAGACACCCCAAGGTATTCCGTGATGGGCACGGCGAGTTCCTAGAATTTTTTATTTTTTGTCACAAGTTAGCGGAAAATGATGATTTTTCTTTTTTTTTCTTTTTTCCTTACAAAGTCTCATATTCCACTAACTTGCGACAAAAAATAAAATATTCTAGGAACTCGCCATGCCCCTCACGGAATACCTTGGGGTGTCTTCTTTCCAAAATGGGGTCACTTGTGGCGTAGTTATACTGCCCTGGCAATTTAGGGGCCCAAATGTGTGAGAAGTACCTTGCAATCAAAGGCCTCTTTCACACTACAGTATGTTGAATTCAGTGTTTTGCGTTCCGTTTTTCACGGATCCGTTGTTCCGTTTTTTGCTTCCGTTGTGCTTCCGTTGTTCCGTTCCGTTTTTCCGTATGGCATATACAGTATACAGTAATTACATAGAAAAAATTGGGCTGGGCATAACATTTTCAATAGATGGTTCCGCAAAAAACGGAACGGATACAGAAGACATACGGATGCATTTCCGTATGTGTTCCGTTTTTTTTTGCGGACCCATTGACTTGAATGGAGCCACGGACCGTGATTTGCGGCCAAATATAGGACATGTTCTATCTTTTCAACGGAACGGAAAAACGGAAATACGGAAACGGAATGCATACGGAACACATTCCGTTTTTTTGCGGAACCATTGAAATGAATGGTTCCGTATATGGACCGTATACGGAACGCAAAAAACGGACCGCAAGACGGAAAAAAAAACGGTAGTGTGAAAGAGGCCAAAATGTGTAAAAAATGGCCTGCAAAATCTGAAAGGTGCACTTTGGAATATGTGCCCCTTTGCCCACCTTGGCAGCAAAAAAGTGTGACACATCTGGTATCGCCGTACTCAGGAGAAGTTGGGGAATGTGTTTTGGGGTGCCATTTTACATATAACCATGCTGGATGAGAGAAATATCTTGGCAAAAGACAACTTTTCCCATTTTTTTATACAAAGTTGGCATTTGACCAAGATATTTTTCTCACCCAGCATGGGTATATGTAAAATGACACCCCAAAACACATTCCCCAACTTCTCCTGAGTACGGCGATACCAGATGTGTCACACTTTTTTGCTGCCAAGGTGGGCAAAGGGGCACATATTCCAAAGTGCACCTTTTGGATTTCACCGGTCATTTTTTACACATTTTGATTGCAAAGTTCTTCTCACACATTTGGGCCCCTAAATTGCCAGGGCAGTATAACTACGCCACAAGTGACCCCATTTTGGAAAGAAGACACCCCAAGGTATTCCGTGAGGGGCATGGCGAGTTCCTAGAATTTTTTATTTTTTGTCGCAAGTTAGTGGAATATGAGACTTTGTAAGAAAAAATAAATAAATAAAAATCATCATCATTTTCCGCTAACTTGTGACAAAAAATAAAAAGTTCTATGAACTCACTATGCCCATCAGCGAATACCTTAGGGTGTCTACTTTCCGAAATGGGGTCATTTGTGGGGGTTTTCTACTGTTTGGGCATTGTAGAACCTCAGGAAACATGACAGGTGCTCAGAAAGTCAGAGCTGCTTCAAAAAGCGGAAATTCACATTTTTGTACCATAGTTTGTAAATGCTATAACTTTTACCCAAACCATTTTTTTTTGCCCAAACATTTTTTTTTATCAAAGACATGTAGAACAATAAATTTGGCGAAAAATTTATATATGGATGTCGTTTTTTTTGCAAAATTTTACAGCTGAAAGTGAAAAATGTCATTTTTTTGCAAAAAAATCGTTACATTTTGATTAATAACAAAAAAAGTAAAAATGCCAGCAGCAATGAAATACCACCAAATGAAAGCTCTATTAGTGAGAAGAAAAGGAGGTAAAATTCATTTGTATGGTAAGTTGCATGACCGAGCGATAAACGGTGAAAGTAGTGTAGTGCCGAAGTGTAAAAAGTGCTCTGGTCATGAAGGGGGTTTCACCTAGCGGGGCTGAAGTGGTTAAGGTTTGAGCCCGGCTGGAGGACTCAGGCCCCTCTAAAGGCGAACAGGCCGCCTATGGACTTGATAAGGCTGAACGGCTAACAGGGTGTGAATTAACACCCAGGAGAAAATGTGACTTTTATTGTTTATGGACTTTCCTTGTGTGTGAACAAACACCAAGCCACCTGCGTTTTGTGATGCACCTTATCTGCATTTTGTTATACACCAGTGTGTGAATAAACACCGCTGTTTGATTCAAGAACTGTGTACTTTGCCTCTATACTGCATCCGCTAGTCCTAACTACCAGAGCGAATACCCACTATATAGTAATTTATCAAACTGATGTAAAGTAGAACTGCCTTAGTTGCCCATAGCAACCGATCAGATTCTACCTTTCATTTTTCACAGCTTCATTGGAAAATGAAAGGAGGAATCTGGTTGCTGTGGGCAACTAAGGAAGTTCTACTTTACACCAGTTTTGATAAATATCCCCCTCTGTGTACTTCTATGTTTACATAGAATTGTGTGTTGTCACACTGTACTAATCTGTGTGGGAAAAGTGACCGCTCACTGTGCGGACTGCACACAATACTGTGTTCAGAAGAGAGTGCATGTAGTGAGAGCTGTCAGTAATGAGGTCTATATAACGCCATGGTTCTGACTGTAGATCGCTGCACTAACGTTATCAGCAGAATTATCTATTGTGTCTACAATTAATGGCCAATCTACAGAATGGAAAGTGAGACATAGATCTGCTGATTACAGGCTGTAGCATACTGTAAGACTCACCATGTTGTGGATTGGAATGAAATATTACAAGTTCCAGCAGCCTATATGTAAGTGGCTGCTAGCTGTGCTGTGTAACAGGATGTGGGGGCGGGGCAGCAGACTTGTGCTGGCGCATGTGAAATCAACAGGAACACCCACAGATTCTCACAGGAGATGATGGCACTGAGCAAAATTCATATCAGAGCATTTTTAAGGGCATGTGAAGCAAAACTGATACCAGTAAACAAGTGCAATTTTATTGTGTACTGCATTACAGTAAGATATGGGGTTATTGATTTTTAGTGCACAAAGGTGTCCATAGCCTTAAAGCTAATTGTATGGATGGTAACTGAGTTGGGTACATGCCTACTAAGTAAAAAAAAATGCTTGGGTCAGGTGCTATGTGCTGTTCAAGTCTACTATGATATCTTCTGTTTTTATTCAAACAGCTTTATGATCTGATGACAATGGCCTTCAAGTACCAGGTTCTATTGTGCCCTCGCCCCAAAGATATCCTGTTAGTTACGTTTAACCACATGGATGCCATCAAAGACTTCATCCGGGACTCTCCAAGCATTTTGAACCAAGTTGACGAGACTTTCCGGCAGCTCATTGATGTAAGAGGGTATACTCTAATGAGAGCATAGGTGGATAGTTTTAAAACTCTCATTAGGCCTCATGCACATGATTGTTGCCTGTTTTGCAGTCCGCAAATTGCGAATCTGCAAAACACTGATACCGGCCGTGTGCATTCCACCCATAAACAACATTACTTTTTTCTTATTGAGTCTATGGGAAAATGTTTCAGTAAATGTCTGGAAAAACACACCACTCCCAGAACATGCTGTGCAATCAAAGAGCAAAAAAACACTAGGTAACTTAAAAATACACTACAAAAAAAGCTGTGTTTATAGGGCATTTATAATTTCATAATGGCAAGCATGTAACAACTGGTCACAGTGGGGCAGATTTACTAATACTGTACATGGCGTACACTTAGACACGCTGTCTAGACCTGCAAAAGATTCATCACAGGGTCTCAACCTGGATCACGAATCAAGTGCAGGGATAGACACTTTTATGTGACTCTGAGGGACATTTGTTAAAGAGCCATTGTTATGTAAAAAAAGGCGCACTTTATGGCATACACCATAATTGGTTACTTTTTAGATTTCTCTACACTTTTCCAATGTGGCAAGAAAGGGGCAGGGCTTAGCAGGAGGCAGAGCTTCCCACGGCCTGGCAAAAGTTATAACTGAAGTCTTTGCGAGCCCCTAGCTGGCGCAGACCAGTATCTAGTGCATGGCACAGCAGAGATGCACCTAACTTATTAAGAGGCAGATGCTTCTTCATAAATTAGGTGCATCTTACTCCAGTGCCAGTGCAGGGAGATCAAGACCCTGTCCCTTTTTCAGACTAAGAGCAGAAACCTTTTTTAATCTTAGATGAGCCAAATTGCGCCACTTTTAAGCATAATTTACACCAATATCTAAGGTGCACTCACATTAGTAAGCCGGGGGCAATAATTTTTGCTCCCCCCAAAAATGCTGTAAAAAAACTGGCGGTTCAGAAAAACAGACGTAGTGTGAAACCACCCTGATATTCCACTTTGAAATGAATGAACTGCTGTATATCGGAGATTTCCATTAGTTGCTATACGTGTTACGTAATTCACACCAGGAAATTACTGAATGTGCTCTTCTTCCTTCCAGATGTATAACTGTCTTCCTGCTGGTGAGTTTCAGCTTGTTAGGCAAACTTTGCTGATCTTCTTCCAGGACATGCACATTAGGGTAAGGACTAATAGTGGGCCATTCATGGTCAGTGCTGATATGTCTTAGTCTTTTAACCACAGGATACAAGAATAGTTGCATTGCTATTGTGTTTTGCAAACTCAGTTTTGCAAGACAGTTTTTTGTATCATGCCCTGTGTATTTTAAGGCACCATTTACACGTCTGCAAATGGGTCCGCAATTTTGCGGAATGGGTGCGGACCCATTCATTCTCTATGAAAACAGAAAAGATGCGGACAGCACAAAGTGTGCTGTCCGCATCTGCATTTCCGTGCTGCAGCCCCGAACTTCTGGGCCGCGGCTCCGCAAAAAATAGAACAAGCAATTGCGGACAAGAATAGGCAGTTCTATGGGGGGTGCTGGCCGGGTGTATTGCGGATCCACAATACACTACGGACGTGTGAATGGACCCTAACAGGTTTTTATACCATTTAAATTATTTTGTAGGTTTCTATTTTCTTAAAAGACAAAGTCCAAAACTCTAATGGGCGTTTTGTTCTGCCAACATCTGGTCCCGTTCCTTGGGGCACTGCGGTACCTGGGCTAATAAGGTGAGCACTGAACAATATTTTTTATTATTTTGGTTACAATGATTATTGCTGGAGAAAGCTGTGCCTGGACATTCATTTTTCCAGCAATGGTCTCAAGTGAATGGTTGATCATATCATGGATCAATGAACTGGGTAATTTCTGGTTCATAGAGAGAGATCCAATTTGGGGATCCCCTCTGATCTCCTTATAGCTAAAGTGGTATCCCGGTTCCATGATATTGATGACCTATTCTCAGGATAAGACGAGTGGCGGTCTGACTTTTGACACCTCCACTGAAGGGGCTGCGGCGCTAGTGCAAGAGCTGCATTCTGTTCAGTATTTACCTGCACACCATCTACATTCTAGCATCGGTGCAGTAATTACAGCTTCCTCTCCCGTTCACTTGGAAGGGACAAATAGTTATTACACTGCAGCGACGCTACAATGCAGACAGCATGCAGGTAAACACTGAAGAGAACGCAGCTCTTGCACTACCGCCGCAGCCCCTTCAAGCGGCCGATTGATGGAGGTGCCAACATTCAGACTGCCACCAATCTAAAATTGATGACCTACCTGAGACTAAGTCATGAATTTTATGAAACTGGAATACCCCTAATATGGCAAATGGATAGGTGGTGTTGTGATTTTTAGATAGAATTCAGACTCCTGTACTCCACTTTGTTTTCAAGATCAATGCTTTTATTATAAATTAAAGGGCGGTTGTGATTTTTAGATCGCCGTTCTTCCCATCATTCATTTACCTGTCCATTTGCTGACTCTAGGATATTCAACTTTAAAGGAGAGGAGGTGAAGACAGTGGAGTTTCAGAATGGTGGAAATTATGTCAGTCCACTGCGGGAAGGGTCTTATGATCTTTTTGGTGACCGAGTTCTCAAACTTGGAACAAATATGTAAGTACTTGTTTGCATAGCGGCTCTATCATTCGCAGTGGGATCCACAGGAAATAACTAGTCATGTTAATCCCTTAATGGCCAGACACCTTTTACTATTTTTACATAAGTGGTTAATGGCCCTATCTATGTGATAAGCCTCATTCACACATTCGTGCTCAAATCCGTGAGAAGGTGGTCAGTGATGCATCCGTGAAGATGTCGATGAAGGATTCGTGTTAGGTTGGTGTGTCCGTTTTTTGCCATCCGTGTTTCACTGACCCTGCACAGCTGAAAAATAATTTTCAAAGCATCCCTTTCTAATGATTTGTGAAACACGGATGCAACACGGATGGCATCCATGTTGCATCTGTGGCTTTTACTGACCCATAGACTGTAATGGGCGTGATGGTTCTGTGAAAATAGAGCATTCAGCAATACTAAAAACACGGACCCACGAACGGTGCTAGAACACTGATGTCTGAATACACACATTAAAATGGGTACGTGTGCTGTCCGTGCAGAACACGTCTGTGGAACACTAACGTGTAAATGAGGCTTTAGACTACCAGATTCATTCCTGTGCTGCTTTTTTTCATGACAAAAAGGGCTGTTTAATTTCTTTTTAAAGAAATATGTATATTTTTTATTTTTTTTATTTAGAGTAAGGTGTAAAAGTAATTTATTTTTTTTTATTTATAAATTTCTAATTTGATATCAAAATATGTTAAAATAGGTTCCCTATTGTAGTTTGTTTGTTTTGATATTTATATAGTCTCAGGTGAATGGGTAGCTATTGTCATATTGTCATTTTTTTTCCATGTTATTTATTATTATTTTTTTTTTTTACCTTTGGATGTATATATTTTTGTTACATAAAATGGTCATTAAAGACCTGCAGGGGCTTTCACACTTTTTAGCTTTTATTATTTTTTATTTTTTTATTTAAATGTTTCCATTTTCCACTGTAAGGCTTGCATTAGCTTTAGGCCTCATGCACACAGCCGTTGTTTGGATCCGCATCCGAGCTGCCGTTTTGGCGGCTCGGATGCGGACCCATTCACTTCAATGGGTCCGCAAAAGATGCGGACAGCACTCCGTGTGCTGTCCACATCCGTTGCTCCGTTCTGCGGCTCCGCTAAAAAAATAACAATGTCCTATTCTTGTCCGCGCTTTGCGGACAAGAATAGGCATTTATATTGAAGGCTGTCGGTGCTGTTCCGCAAATTGCGGAACGCGCACGGACGCCATCCGTATTTTGCGGATCTGCGATTTGTGGACTGCAAAACACACCTTAGTCTGGCCGGGACCTGGCGCTCATGCTAAAATCTGGCTGATCCCCACCGGATCCCATTATAGTCAAAGTACTGTGGTGGTGAACGGCAGTATCCAGCTATGCCGGATCTGGTGAACTTCGGCAGGCTGTTCTTCTGCCGAAACATCCTACCGCATACCTTTGCCATGTATGTAAATGAAGCATCCATAGGAGTCCAAGTTACATTTAAAAAAAACATCCTCTGACATGACATTAGTCTTTCTCAGAGTTGATCTGGGTCTGCTTATGCCAGGGGGACATTAGCGCTTCTATTCATGCGTATTGCTCATCTCATAAATATATATATATATGGGGAAGGACGCTAAAACAAAATAAATCTTTATAATAATGTCTCAGTAAAATATAGGGGTATCTACCCAAACTGCACAAAGCAGCTGATTGAACCGTCACTGATTTATGGGACCAGCCATCATAATACCACTCTGAAGGTGGAACTGCACTGGAGCAGAATGAATGGTGGGTCCCACAAACTAAAACCCACCAACACTAGGGGGCAAATCACCACAGGATCCTAGGTGTGAGACCTGGGTAAAGAAAGTACTGTACAGCTGGATATCTGGTACCAACAGTGGATGTCAGCGCGCAGACATCCACTGCACTGACACAATACAGGTGCAGGACTGAGACAGGGTAAGAGCCGCTGACTCCGACTGGTGTGTCAAGAGCACCGATTCCCCTGACACTGTCCTATATAGTTAGTGCTCAACGTGTTTCCATGCACTAAACGTGCACTTCATCAGGAGCAACATGCACCGTAAATGGAGCCCACAGCCTCTAATATGGATGTTTATCGGAGTCAACGGCTCTTACCCTGTCTCAGTCCTGCACTTGTATTGTGTCAGTGCAGTGGATGTCTGCGCGCTGACATCCACTGTTAGTAGTGATATCTGGTGCTATACTTGGTACCAGATATACAGCTGTACAGTACTTTACCCAAGTCTTACACCTAGGACCCTGTGGTGATTTGCCCCCTAGTGTTGGTGGGTTTTAGTTTGTGGGCCCCACCGTTCATTCTGCTCCAGTGCAGTTCCACCTTCACTAGAGTGGTATTATGATGGTGGTCCCATAAATCGGTGACGGTTCAATCAGCTGCTTTGTGCAGTTTGGGTAGATACCCCTATATTTTACTTTATATAAAGATACTTTATATAAGACATTATAATAAAGATTTGTTATTTTGTTTTAGCGTCCTTCCCCATATATATATATATATATATATATATATATTCGATTGTTCAGTAGGACGCATACCCATTACACCACTCTCTAGTTTTTTGTATTGCTCTTCTCACAAGAAAACACAAAAACCATTATAAACCCCTTCAATCTTTGCCTCAGGGTCCAGGACCCGACCTGCTCGCGCCAGTTTGGGGGATTATTAATGCACTGATGCCAAAGGATGTTGCTGAAAACTTGGAACCTGCCTGCCCTATATAAAAAAAAAACTGTAGATGGCAATTAATGGGTTAAAGTGACCATAAAAAAGAAGATATGTAAAGTCAAGTTTAATGCTATATGTGTTGGCAGGTACAGTGTAAGCCGCTCTGTGGAGACTCACATGTCTGGAACCTTAAAAAGCTCTGCATCACACACCAAGGTAATATCATTTAGGAATGTGAGTGATTTGATTGCTATTAGCCCTAAGTCATAGAGAATCGTTCACATGGGCCGGTTCCCACTGTTCAGCTGCAGTAAAGCCGCATGTACATGCAACAATCACCATCAAGAATTGCTGCTGCTGTGATCGCAGATTCATTGTTTGTTGACCGCACATCCCTGATCTGCTGCCCACCAAACCGGGATTTGGCGTTCTGCAGGAAGATACCTGTGACCTACTGTACGTAACCTTTACACGAGGCAGTGATCACACGAGCATTTGTATGAATGTTGCTGTAATTAGAATTCTAAGAAATTCAGGGGTGTGGAAATCGTATCGCCCGGGACATGCAGTTTCGGGCGCCAGGCAGGTAGTTTGTTCAGTAGCTTTGCCCTGCTGCAGGCAAGTAGCAGGGCTGAGATGGCTTTGTTTACCGGAGCAGTGGATCGGAGCTGGGGGCGTGGAGCGGTGGTGACCGAGCAGTGGGCGTAGAGCAGTGACGCGGGCGTGGTGTGTTGACAGCGTGGGGAGGAAGAAATGACAGAGCTGGAGGGGTGGAGCAATGAAAGGTTCTGTCACGTCTCCGGCTCGGGGGAAGGAGCAGTGACAGAGCCATTACAGAGCCAGGGGCATTGATAGAACTCTCCTCTGCCAGCATCCCTCAGAGGACCCCCTTTCTGCAGGTGTTGTCAAACTGGGAAGGTGAAGGGGGTCCTTTCCATGCCACATCAGCAGCTAATTTGCCTAAACCACCTAGTAGTGTTGAGCAAACTTTGTGTTTTAAGTTCGGCGTCTGGCGAAACCAACCTCGCCACAGTGTTTTGGAGGGGGCTGTTTGCCAGCTTCTTGCCTCAGGATTATGGCCCATACTAACTTTAAAGGAGAAGACAGACCGGCCGCACAGCTTAAATCTGTCTTTGGAATTGTATTTTATGTTATTATGCGTTCGGTTAAATTGTATGTTATGTGAGGGTACCCAGATAGCTAATATTATTGTATTCGTGTATTCTGAGTGCCATTCACCTAATGATATGCACTCAGACTTGAGCTATCTGGGGATATGTTAAATGTCTGTGTTTGCTGTGGGGGTGTGACATTGTGTGTTTGGGTGGTGATTCCTGTCCTGTTGTCTCCACATGTGTATTGGCGATTTCCCTTTGTCCTGAGAGATAATTGGATTACTCCTCGGGTGTCGCCAGGGCAGAGAGGAGGAAACCGTGACGCATTGTGGGGATGTATTGTGTCTGTATCCTGAATTGCTGCATATCTGTCCTGTGTCGCAGTCTCCCTTCTGGTCCCCTGGGGGCGTGGCCACCAAATGGGGACCTGCACAAATACGGGCGGGTAGCCCTCAATAAAGAGTTCCTGTTTTATCCTTCATCATGTTGTGGCTGGTGTTTGGATAACTGATCAAAACTGGGGGATTGCTATATGCTGAAGATTTGCTATACTCCACTGGCATAACTACTAGCTCTTGTAAGAGCTGTTCCTGCTCTCTGGTTTTAGGAGAGGTTCACCCACTGGAGCCTGGAGCCTTGTCGTAGGTCCGGGGTGGGTAGGAGACTGTGAGACCTCAACCAAGCTTCGGCGGTTCGTGGGGTCTTCAGTGCGTACGGTGTCAAGTGGAGTGCTTGGAGTCCTCGGAAAGCACTAGAAGCATCTATCGACGGAGGTACCCGGTCGGGGTGCCAGGAGATCCGTTACAGCGTCTAAAGTTCGAGTTCAGGTTATCGAAGTATCCCGTTATGGATTCTAAACTCCGTTATGGTCCGTGGTAGCGGAATCCATAACGGGATACTTCGATAACCCGAACCCGAACTTTAGACGCCGAACTTAAAGGAAACCTGTCACCATGATTTTGCGCATAGAGCTGGGGACATGGGCTGCTAGATGGCCACTAGCACATCTGCAGTACCCAGGTCCCATAGCTCTCTGCGCTTTTATTGTGTTAAAAAAACGTTTTGATATGCAAATGACCTGATATGAGTCCTGTAGCCGGAGATGAGTCAAGCGGAAAGGAGCCCAGCACCGCCCCGCGTTCTCCGAATCTCCTCCTTGCTGGCTGACATCACAGAGCTGGAGCGCCGAAATCTCGCGATGAGCGAGCTAGCGCATGCGCAGTGTCGGCATCATGTTCATTCCCTGGGCATCAGCACAGGGAACGAACTACGCATCTAGCTCGCGCATCGCAAGATTTCGGCGCTCCAGCTCTGTGACGTCAGTTAGCAAGGAGGAGATTCGGAGGACGCGGGGTGGTGCTGGGCTCCTTTCCGCTTGACTCGTCTCCGGATACAGGACACATATCAGGTCATTTGCATATCAATCAAAACGTTTTTTGAACACAATAAAAGCGCAGAGAGCTATGGGACCTGGGTACTGCAGATGTGCTAGCGGCCATCTAGCAGCCCATGTCCCCAGCTCTATGCGCAAAATCATGGTGACAGGTTCCCTTTAAAACACAAGTTCGCTCAACACTACCACCTAGAGGTACCGGTATTAATGTGCTAAGAGCAAGAGTGTGCACTAAACGAATTGCTGTGATCACATTAAGGCCTCGTTCACACGAGGCAGTGTGTTCCGGCCCGATTCTGTCCAGACTGCACTGGATTGAAGCCGGCTAACTATACTGTGGGGCAGGAGGGGGCGTAGTAATCTGTTGAAGTGATTGGCATCAAAACCATTCCCAATGGCTGCAATGCGATCGGCTGCACAGGATCGCAAGGCACATTATGCCTGCGGTCCAGTCCAAACAAAATGCTGCATTTTGACCGCACCTCAGGCATAATTGTGCCTTGCGATCCCGTGCATCCGATCGCCTGCGGCTGTGGCTACGGTGCCATTCACTTCAATGGATCGTCACGCCCCCTTCTGCCCCACAACATAGTGAGCCGTCCGCGATGTAGTGCATTCTGGACAGAATCATCTGGTGTGAACGAGGACTAAACTTAGTCATTTCACACCACAAAGACTGGAACGCAAGCCAGCCACCTCCCTGCATAAGGAAGCGTGGCCGTGCATTTAAATACGGTTTTGATTTAAAATAATTTTTTGTAACAGGACAAGTAGATTGTCATGAGGGACAAGTAGATGGAGTCCCCGCTTTAGTCCTTCGACAAGTATTTGTTTATTTTTTTTATTTCCACACCCCTGGGGAAAAAAGATCCCAAGATGCCAGTGAATGAAACTTCGGAGGCTACCAAAAAGGTGTTTTGCTATATTTTGATAGATCAAACCAGAAAATCACATAATGGGCCATGTTCAGTAACATAACTTTGCTTTGTCTTCTGTAATTGTTTGCATGTAAGTTTATTTTAGTTTGACCTTTTCAGGAAAATGTGGTGCCAAATCCTCTGGCTAAAGAAGAACTGAATCTCCTTGCCCAGCTTCTTGGTGGTTTGGAGTTAAAGAAACCCTCTAGTACTGACCACAGCTTCCGACTTAACTTATTCATGAATGATGAGGAAGAAGAGTAAGTGGGGGCTTTAACATTTTCCTTGTTTCTTCAGCAGTTGTGTGGGATAAGCTGCACAATTTCCTTTCTACTCAATCTCCCTGCCATTAAATATACCATGGTGATAAGGAGATAAAGCATGCAACCATTCTGTAGTCAGGCTTCATGACAGCTCTACCTTACCTGTGATACCTTCAGGACTCAGCAAGTCATAGGTGCCTGGAGCCATTATGCCAATAACTTGATAGGCCATACTTTAGAGGTCAGTCTAACTGGCTCCTAAAGTTGACTGTGTTTTGTTGAGTTCTAGTATAAGGTCATCCTGCGCTAGTGCCAGATTATTGGAAATTCAGAACTATCAATCAGACTTTGGGAGACATTTCTCAAATCTGCCATGCCAGTTTTGTGGCGTACAAATGTCACAAGCTTGAACTTTTGGACATTTGATGAGCTTCGGCACTTTCAAAAGTGGATTGAAAAGTTGGTCATGATTAGAGATTAGAGCACATTTATGTCTCATTTATGATGTGCTACATTTTAAAAGTTGCATTTCCACGACCGGCAATCCCCTGGCATACTTTCATGGACAGCAGCTAAACCACATCACACTTGTGCCAAATATAATAAAACGGAGTGTTACTTCATAAATTTGGCACAGCAACACAAACCAAAAGCAAACTAAAGGTGCCTTTATATTGCTGAATTTAGGGCTCTTTCACACCTGCGTTTTTGTCTTCCGGCATAGAGTTCCGTCGTCGGGGCTCTATGCTGGAAGAATCCTGATCAGGATTATCCCTAATGCATTCTGAATGGAGTGAAATCCGTTCAGGATGCATCAGGATGTCTTCAGTTCCGGAACGGAACGTTTTTTGGCCGGAGAAAATACCGCAGCATGCTGCGCTTTTTGCTCTGGCCAAAAATCCTGAAGACTTGCCACAAGGCCGGATCCGGAATGAATGCCCATTGAAAGCCATTTATCCGGATCCGGCCTTAAGCTAAACGTCGTTTCGGCACATTGCCGGATCCGACGTTTAGCTTTTTTAGAGTGGTTACCATGGCTGCCGGGACGCTAAAGTCCTGGCAGCCATGGTAAAGTGTAGCGGGGAGCGGGGGAGTAGCATACTTACCGTCCGTGCGGCTCCCGGGGCGCTCCAGAGTGACGTCAGGGCGCCACAAGCGCATGGATCATGTGATCGCATGGCACGTCATCCATGCGCATGGGGCCCTCTGACGTCCACTCTGGAGCGCCCCGGGAGCCGCGCGGACTGTAAGTATACCGCTCCCCGCTCCTACTATGGCAACCAGGACTTTAATAGCGTCCTGGGTGCCATAGTAACACTAAAAGCATTTTGAAGACGGATCCGACTTCAAATGCTTTCAGTACACTTGCGTTTTTCCGGATCCGCCGTGTAATTACGGCAAGTGGAGTACACGCCGGATCTGGACAACGCAAGTGTGAAAGAGGCCTAAGCAGACTATTGTCGGGAAGGAATCGTTCCTTCTCGACAATCGCCTACTCTTCCGTTAAGGAGACCACTGCTATTACATGCAGCAATCTCCTCCACAGTATGGGGAGCAGTGATCGCTAAGGCCATCGCTCATCCCCATACTGAATAATTATTTGCCGGCAGCAGAGTGCTGTTTGGATGGCACAATCTGCTGCTGACATAAGATGATTTAGGTGACTTTACCAACGATTCTATTACCAGATGAGCAAGTTCATAGGGTAATCTCCAGCACCTTTAGGCCCCTTTCACACGGGCGAGTATTCTGCGCGGATGCGATGCGTGAGTTGAACGCATTGCACCCGCACTGAATCCCGACCCATTCATTTCTATGGGGCTCTTCACATAAGCGGTGATTTTCACGCATCACTTATGCGTTGCGTGAAAATAGCAGCATTCTCTATATTCTGCGTTTTTCACGCAACGCAGGCCCCATAGAAATGAATGGGGTTGCGTGAAAATCGCAAGCATCCACAAGCAAGTGCGGATGCGCTGCGATTTTCACGCACAGTTGCTAGGAGACTATCGGGATGGAGACCCGATCATTATTATTTTCCCTTATAACATGGTTATAAGGGAAAATAATAGCATTCTGAATACAGAATGCATGGTACAATAGCGCTGGAGGGGTTAAAAAAATAAAAATAAAATAATTTTAACTCCCCTTAATCCACTTGATCGCACAGCATCTCTTCTGTCTGTCTTCTGTGCTGTGTGTAGGAACAGGACCTGTGGTGACGTCACTCCGGTCATCACATGATCCATCACATGATCCATCCCCATGGTAAAAGATCATGTGATGACCGGAGTGACGTCACCACAGGTCCTGTTCCTCCACACAGCTAAGATGAAGACAGAAGGAGATGCCGGCTTCGCGATCAAGTGGACTAAGGTGAGTTAAATTATTTTATTTTATTTTTAACCTCTCCAGCGCTATTTTACTATGCATTCTGTATTCAGAACGCTATTATTTTCCCTTATAACCATGTTATAAGGGAAAATAATACAATCTACAGAACACCGAAACACCGATCCCAAGCCCGAACTTCTGTGAAGAAGTTCGGGTTTGGGTACCAAACCTGCGCGATTTTACTTCCGCGAGTGCAAAACGCATTACAATGTTTTGCACTGGCGTGGAAAAATCGCGTGTGTTCCCGCAACGCTCCCGCACATTTTCCCGCAACGCCCGTGTGAAAGAGGCCTTAGGCCTCTTCCACACAAGCGAGTTTTACGCGTGGGTGCAATGTGTGACGTGAAACCATAGCACCCGCACTGAATCCTGACCCATTCATTTCAATGTGTCTGTGCAGATGAGCGTTTTTTTTCATGCATCAGTTCTGCTTTGCGTGAAAAATGCAGCATGTTCTATATTCTGTATTTTTCACGCAGTCCTGCCCCCATAGAAGGGAATGGGGCTTCACTGAAAAACGCATGCAAGCAGGTGCAGATGCAATGCGTTTTTCACTGATGGTTGCTAAGAGAAAAACGTATCAAAACGCATTGCACCCGGGCAGGAAAAAATTAACGCAATCGCAGACAAAACTAACTGAACTTGCTTGCAAAATGGTACGAGTTTCTCACTGAACACACCCTGAACGCATCCGGACCTAATCCGTATCGTTTGTGTGAAAGAGGCCTTACACTGGCAGATTATCGCGTTGTTAGTAATGATCTGCCCCAAGATTCAGCCAGTGTAAAGAGGCCTTTAAAACCAACACCAAAAACACAGCAAAAGATGAGTTTCCTCCTTTGTGTTCAAAATCTCATATATCACCTGTTATTCCTTCTTGAAATGTTTGAATGAATTGACAACTGTTACCACTTAATGGTGTGTTTGATACTGTCCAATCAGTGCTGACAATATCAGACTTTGTATGGATATACCCAGGAATGGTAACACCCAGTTGTCAATTTATTCATAAATTCCTATGAGGAATAACATGCAGAATACAAGTATTTATTAAAACAGACACCAGGAGAGTGGACACATCTTCTTTAAGAACACAAGCAGAGTAAGAAAGAACGTGTTTGTACATAGTTCTGAAATCATATGTCTAGTTCTTATCACAATGTACTGTATATGTATGGCACTTACTGTATATGTATATTACCCTGTTTACCACACATTTTTGTTTTTTTCAATATGAAGACACGCAGCACTTACAAGGCCAGAAGAGCTTTCTTATAAAGTTATCAACATTCAAGCCAGTGAAGTAAGTAAAGTGTTAAATGTCAATTAATGATTCTGTATTGTAATTATTGTGTTTGCCACTGGAGAGCCAGATGTATTACCAAAATGGCACGCCCCCAAGTGGCCTCTGATGTTACTTAGGGTACTTCCACACTTGCGGCAGAGGATTCCGGCAGGCATCCGGACGCAAACTGATGGCATTTGTCAGACAGATTCGGATCCGTCTGACAAATGCATTGAAATGCCGAATCTGTCTCTCCGGTGTCATCTGGAAAAACAGATCCGGTATAAAAATGTTTTGCATTTTTAAATTCTGCTCATGCGCAGACCGGAAAGCCGGATCCATTTTGCCGGAACACTTAATGCCGGATCCGGCACTAATACACTTCAATGTAAATTAATGCTGGATCCGGCATTCCGGCAAGTGATCAGTATTTTTGGCCGGAGAGAAAACTGCAGCATGCTGCGGTATTTTCTCCATCCAAAAAAACGTAAGAGGGACTGAACTGATGCATCCTGAACGGATTGCTCTCCATTCAGAATGCATTAGGATAAAACTGATCAGTTCTTTTCCGGTATAGAGCCCCCAGGACGGAACTCAATGCCGGAAACCAAAAACGCAAGAGTGAAAGTACCCTTAGCTGTATCCTTATATTCTGCCTATTCCAAATGTTTACAAGGATTTCCGCTTCTATATGTTTATTAGATGGTGCAGTAAGGGGTGTAATGCTAAGAAGGGATACAAAAGAGCGAAATCTACACAACTGTGTAAACACATAAGCCTTTTCTGTAATTAAACACCCAAGCTTTTTCTACAAGGCACCCACCCCGTTCTAAACTTTTCATAGATTGTGTTTGGACATTTGTAATGTACATCCATAAACCATTTTGGTTTCCAAGGTGATGTTGACATTTGCTCCCTGTACTGAAAAGCAAAGGTAATGTGAATTTCAGACAAACTCAGACTTTCCTTAAAGGGGTTGGCCACCCTAAGTATCAAAAACCCAAAGTGCCCTAGACAATAGCCAAAACCATGACGTATTTCTATCATGTGACGTGTACTGGCCATATATACATTTTCTAGCCTGTTCACCATGACATGCCTCCCTGAAGGAGCTCCCTCAGACCAGCTGTAAAGTGAAAGTAAAAATCCCAGCATGCATTTCAGCAAGCATGTTCAGAGGAGCAGTCACATGACATCCCCGCCCACCTGTGTTCCCATGGAGATAAGAGCCCCTCCGACATTATCAATAACTCGGTCATCAGTGAATAACTGCTGTACAGACACAGCAATAGGAAGTACGGCCCAGTCCCGGCAGCACACAGGAATATGATGCTTATATATCATACATATGTTACTGGGGGAGGGAGGGGCCCTGTTCATAAACTTGCTGTGGGGCCTAGTCATTTCTAGTTGCACCATTGGATGTAAGCCATGAACAGAATGAATAGAGGGGAGATTTATTATTTCCCTTGTTTCTGAAAAGTGGCAGTAAAAAGTTGCAAACTAATGTGTTCGCGACTTTTTAACTGTGCCTTTTAAAAAAATTAAAATTAAAAAAATGGCAGGGAGGGGGCTTGACCAGTCGGATACCAACAAATTTATGTTCATTTCCACCGGTTTTCTGACTCAAATGAAGCCAGAAATCCCCGTCAGCTCTGAGCTGTCAGATTTCTGTTTGGGTGCACGGACTGCCATATGAGGGGGGCTGTTGAGCGGGGGGGGGGGACAGATCTTTGTTGCGCAAGAGCTCTGATGAATACATTTATACAAATCGATCTGCTCACATAGAGAGGAGCATCCTGTCTATCATCACACGACTAAGGCTACTTACACACTAGCGTCAGCCTGCCGGATCCATGCTAACGCTAGCCCACGAGTGCCGCCGGAAGTCCGCTCCGGGCCCATTCACATTCACTGATGTCCAGCATGCAGCGTTTTTTGTCCAGCCGAATCTCAGCATGTTTGCCGTGCTGTGGCCGCATCTCCGACCTGTCCCTATTAAAGTGAATTGGGCCAGAGTGGACTTCGGGTGGCACTCGTGGATCACTGTATACAGTGTACAGGGGGTCACATATCACCATATCCAGTGTGCAGGAAGGAGAGGGCACACAATTATAGATGTTTAGACCAGTGACTGCTGCTGATATCACTGACCTCAGCCATACTGACAGCTCACAAGGGGTTAAAGCTGGCATATCATGTCTGTGATAAGAACACAGAGCAGAGGGGCCATCACCAGGACAGACACTGGAACTGCTCACAGTTTGTGGTCCACGGCGCTGCCCTGGCTCACATGTTGGCAGGATCCTCTCAGTACAGGGGTAACAGAGGGGGCAGAGTGTCACGGATGGTGTTGCAGAAAACTAGAATACAACAAATGAAGATCCGACTGACTTGATCCCAAACTAAGGAACATAAGGGTGAGCCCTGTAAAAGCCCTAGCACTCTCCCTGACTTCTCAACCCATGCAAAGATCTCTATGATAGATAATTGCATGCCCTCGTGCCTCGACTGTATGACACCTGAACACCCTATAATAGTGAGGGGACATGACCAACGGCTCCATACACTTAATACGGAGGGAGTCAGGGTCACCTAGGATCAAGCCAATAGGAAAACACAAATAAAGAAACAGACTTTTCTGTAGAAGCATCAGTTGCAGCATCCAGCATGCACATAATCCAGGAGGTTGTATAAACCGCAAAGTGATGCAGCATGGGAGAGGATTTAAAGGGATGCAATCAGTGCCACTAGATGACAGCTGAGAGAGGGAAAAGAGATGACAAAACGGAACCAAAACAAAAGAACCTCAAGCAGGAGGTTCTGAAGCACGTCTGTCAGTGCTTCTCAGATATCTGGCGGTGACACAGAGCCTGCAGTCAGATCAGCCATCACAGCTTCCCCTCAGTCTCACTTCTTCCTGCAAAAGTTTCTTTATTTCAGCTTTTAACAAGTGTCCCTGATGAGCCCCTGCCAGCCCACAGAAGGAAAGCACCTCTGATACAAGCAGGGTGCTTTAGGACCCAGACAGCAGCAGACTCCTTCAGGCATGGAGGAGGGGCACGTGCAGGGATGGACCAGACAGGCAGCTGTGAGGGCAGGACAGGAGGGGGCGTGGTGAGAGCAGGAGGAGAGGAGCGGGCGTGGTGAGAGCAGGAGGGGAGGAGCGGGCGTGGTGAGAGCAGGAGGGGAGGAGCGGGCGTGGTGAGAGCAGGAGGGGAGGAGCGGGCGTGGTGAGAGCAGGAGGGGAGGAGCGGGCGTGGTGAGAGCAGGAGGGGAGGAGCGGGCGTGGTGAGAGCAGGAGGGGAGGAGCGGGCGTGGTGAGAGCAGGAGGGGAGGAGCGGGCGTGGTGAGAGCAGGAGGGGGCGTGGTGAGAGCAGGAGGGGAGCAGGGGGCGTGGTGAGAGCAGGAGGGGAGGAGGGGGCGTGGTGAGAGCAGGAGGGGAGGAGCGGGCGTGGTGAGAGCAGGAGGGGAGGAGCGGGCGTGGTGAGAGCAGGGGGGGAGGAGCGGGCGTGGTGAGAGCAGGAGGGGAGGAGCGGGCGTGGTGAGAGCAGGAGGGGAGGAGCGGGCGTGGTGAGAGCAGGAGGGGAGGAGGGGGTGTGGTGAGGGGAGGAGGGGGCGTGGTGAGAGCAGGGCAGGAGCGAGTGGCTGCCAATAGCAGGAAAATCATGCAGATCTGCTTAAGGGTCCATTCACACATGCGTGTGTGTTTTGCGGGTCTGCAAAACACGGACACCGGCAATGTGCGTTCCGCATTTTGCGGACCGCACATCGCCGGCACTATAATAGAATATGCCTAATCTTGTCCGCAATTGCGGACACGAATAGGACATGTTTTATTTTTTTCGGGAACGGAAATACGGACAGGCAGCACATCATGCAGCCCATAGAAATGAATAGGTCCGCAATTCTGTTCCGTTCCGCAAAATGCGGAACAGAATTGCAGACGTGTGAATGGACCCTAAGGGTCCATTCACACGTCCGCAAAATGGGTCCGCATCCGTTCTGCAATTTTGCGGAACAGGTGCGGACCTATTAATTTTCATTTGGGATGGAATGTGCTGTCCGCATGCGCATTTGCGGATCCGCACTTCCGAATCCACACTTCCGTTCCGCAAAAAAATAGAATATGTCCTATTCTTGCCTGCAATTGCGGACAAGAAAAGGCATTTTCTATGAGAGTGTTGGTGATGTGCGGTCCACAAAATGCGGAACGCACACTGCCGATTTCCATGTTTTGCGGATCCGCAAAACGCATACGGACGTGTGAATGGACCCTTAGAATATTATATTAGTAAGTGTAATATCTCCCTACTTTCTTTATAGTTTTAATAAGTGCTAACCCCTTTAAGGAATGCATCCAAGAGACATTATTGATCTTCAAGAAATGTTATCGCCTAGATTTCAATAATTATTAAAACCAGACTGTGAAGCATTCTGTTTTTGAAATCCGTTTTTTTTCTGATGGTAGATTTTTTTATTCTATTTTCTGCACCTCAGTACTGGGGCAGTCATCTTTCCTGCGCTCCTATTAAAGGGGTAGTCCAGGAGTAGAATACAGATGACCAACCAGAATATGGGTCATCAATATCTCACTTGTGGAAGCTCGACTCCTGGCTCCCCTCTTTATCAGCTCCCACAGGCACTGCGGCTTCCTCACAGCATACCAAGCGGCAGCAGGAGGACTGAACCAGTGTGCTGGAGAAAGGGGGGGACACCCACTAGCCCCTCCAATCAGCAGTTTCTTGGTATCTCCAGTGCTGGAAGTCAGCATTGGGTCAGAACTACGCAGCTTGTCATTAGCACAATGAACAGAGCTGGTACCCGCATCTTCCATTTAAGTGAAAAGTGCTGTTCTAACCAGCTCCACTTCACAGTGGATGGGGCGGTGTAGTTTCGAGACAGGCCTCCAATACCAGAGCTATCCAGAAACAGATGATTGGTGGGAGTGCAGATTGTGGACCTCCACCGATCAGACATTGAAGGCCATCCGAGAATACCCTTTTAATGTGTAATTTATATCTTTAAGCTAAAGACTGCATAAATACCATATTTTTCGGCCCATAAGACGCACCTAGGTTTTAGAGGGGGACAATAAGAAAAAAATATTTTTCATTACACCTCGGTCAGACCCCCAATGTTAATCAGACCTCAGCTAACAGCCCCAATCAGACCCCCAATGTTAATAAGACCCCAATAAGACCTTAAATCAGACCCCCAATCAGACCTCAGCTCAGACACCAATGTAAATGACCCCCAATCAGACCTCAGATAAGAGCCCCATGCCTCTCATCAGTCCCCATATCAGCCCTTATGCCTCTTCCCCCATTATCAGCTATTATGCCTCTCAGCCCCCATTATCAGCTTTTATACCCCCATTATTAGCCCAAATTATCAGCTTTTAAGCCCCCATTATGCCTCCCCATTATCAGCCCCCATTATCAGCTTTTATGCAGCCATTATCAGCCCCCATTATCAGCTTTATGCCCGCAGCAGCCTCATGTTTTCTAAAATAAAAAAAAACACTTACCTCTCCTGCTCCTGGCCGCTGACGCTGTGCTATGTGAACTGGCGCGCACAGCATGATGTCACAGGGCGACTCACGCTGTGCGCAGCCCTGCACAGCCAACAGCCGAGGACCAGGAAGTGGGGAGTACAGAGCCTTCACCGCTTCCTGGTCCTCCAGTACTAATGAAGCGTTTCCATAATGGAAACGCTTCATTAGTATTCGCCCCATAAGACACAGGGGCATGTGGGGGGCGGGGGTGATGCGTCTTATGGGGCTATAAATGCGGTGGTTATATTTTACGTCAATATTTTTTTGAATTCCTAATCTCTTTTCTAGGACCAAGATAGAAATAAGGAACTTTCTCGAATAATGGGCGAGTTTCAATCTGAAGAGACCCATGTTCAGAGTACCAGCAAGGGGGAGGATCTTCTAGCACTAATGGATGGACTGTGACGATACAAGAGTTCTTTGTAGTTTAGACATGCACCGCTGAAGGCCGAGATGGCGGCTTCTTGCCATGTTACAGCAGACACCTTTGCAATTCATGTACTGTATCGAGCAAGGAGCTTCAACAAGTGGCAGATCACTTTTATAGGTCCCGTTTGTAATATTGATGTGTATATATGTATGTCTATGAATATATTCAATCAGGGTACAAGGTGCTTGTCCTTTACTTCAGCCTTCACAACTTCGAGTCACATGTACAGTAGAAGAAAAGTTCTCCTTTTAGTTCTGAGTTCACAGGTATCCAGTATAATAGGAATAAGAAGGCAGCTTTTTTCAAAGGAGATTATATGGGATTGGAATTCAACGTAATTGGCATAAAAATTGATAGTTTTCAACCAAAGATAACATGTGACCAGGATATTTCTTGGTGTCTACTGTGAAGAAACGTGTACATGTAATAAAGAGGTCACTAGTTTTATCTTTTTTTTTTTTTTTATATATTCTGCACACATAGAAATTATATGGTTAACATGGTTGTCCACTTTTCATTAAGCAGGCCCCTCTGGTGACTGGATGTACAGGTCCTTCTAAAAAAAATAGCATATTGTGATGAAGTTCATTATTTTCTGTAATGTACTGATAAACATTAGACTTTCATATACAAACCGGATTCCCAAAAAGTTGGGACACTATACAAATCGTGAATAAATGCTGAATGCAATGATGTGGAGGTGCCAACTTCTAATATTTTATTCAGAATAGAACATAAATCACGGAACAAAAGTTTAAATTGAGAAAATGTACCATTTTAAGGGAAAAATGTTGAATCAGAATTTTATGGTGTCAACAAATCCCCAAAAAGTTGGGACAAGGCCATTTTCACCACTGTGTGGCATCTCCCCTTCTTCTTACAACACTCAACAGACGTCTGGGGACCGAGGAGACCAGTTTCTCAAGTTTAGAAATAGGAATGCTCTCCCATTCTTGTCTAATACAGGCCTCTAACTGTTCAATCGTCTTGGGTCTTCTTTGTTGCACCTTCCTCTTTATGATGCGCCAAATGTTCTCTATAGGTGACAGATCTGGACTGCAGACTGGCCATTTCAGTACCCGGCTCCTTCTCCTACGCAGCCATGATGTTGTGATTGATGCAGAATGTGGTCTGGCATTATCTTGTTGAAAAATGCAGGGTCTTCCCTGAAAGAGATGACGTCTGGATGGGAGCATATGTTCTTCTAGAACCTGAATATATTTTTCTGCATTGATGGTACCATTCTAGACATGCAAGCTGCCCATGCCACACGCACTCATGCAACCCCATACCATCAGAGATGCAGGCTTCTGAACTGAGCGTTGATAACAACTTGGGTTGTCCTTGTCCTCTTTGGTCCGGATGACATGGCGTCCCAGATTTCCAAAAGGAACTTCGAATCGTGACTCGTCTGACCACAGAACAGTCTTCCATTTTGCCACACTCCATTTTAAATGTTTCCTGGCCCAGTGAAAACGCCTGAGCTTGTGGATCTTGCTTAGAAATGGCTTCTTCTTTGCACTGTAGAGTTTCAGCTGGCAACGGCGGGTGGCACGGTGGATTGTGTTCACTGACAATGGTTTCTGGAAGTATTCCTGAGCCCATTCTGTGATTTCCTTTACAGTAGCATTCCTGTTTGTGGTGCAGTGTCGTTTAAGGGCCCGGAGATCACGGGCATCCAGTATGGTTTTACGGCCTTGACCCTTACGCACAGAGATTGTTCCAGATTCTCTGAATCTTCGGATGATGTTATGCACAGTTGATGATGATAGATGCAAAGTCTTTGCAATTTTTCGCTGGGTAACACCTTTCTGATATTGCTCCACTATCTTTCTGCGCAACATTGTGGGACTTGGTGATCCTCTACCCATCTTGGCTTCTGAGAGACACTGCCACTCTGAGAAGCTCTTTTTATACCCAATCATGTTGCCAATTGACCTAATTAGTGTTAATTGGTCTTCCAGCTCTTCGTTATGCTTATATTTACTTTTTCCAGCCTCTTATTGCTACTTGTCCCAACTTTTTGGGGATTTGTTGACACCGTGAAAATTTGAATCAACGTATTTTTCCTTTAAAATGATACATTTACTCGGATTAAACGTTTGATCTGTCATCTACGTTCTATTACAAATAAAATACTGACATTTGCCATCTCCACATCATTGCATTCAGTGTTTTTTTTCACAATTTGTTTAGTGTCCCAACTTTTTGGGAATCCGGTTTGTATTTTAGATTGATTACACACAACTGAAGTAGTTTAAGCCTTTTATTGTTTTAATATTGATGATTTTGGCATACAGCTCAGGAAAACCCCAACTTCCTATCTAAAAAAATTAGCATATTTCATCCGACCAATAAAAGAAAAGTGTTTTTAATACAAAAAAAGTCAACCTTCAAATAATTATGTTCAGTTATGCACTCAATACTTGGTCGGGAATCCTTTTGCAGAAATGACTGCTTCAATGCGGCGTGGCATGGAGGCAATCAGCCTGTGGCACTGCTGAGGTGTTATGGAGGCCCAGGATGCTTCGATAGCGGCCTTAAGCTCATCCAGAGTGTTGGGTCTTCCGTCTCTCAACTTTCTCTTCCCAATATCCCACAGATTCTCTATGGGGTTCAGGTCAGGAGAGTTGGCAGGCCAACTGAGCACAGTAATACCATGGTCAGTAAACCATTTACCAGTGGTTTTGGCACTGTGAGCAGGTGCCAGGTCGTGCTGAAAAATGAAATCTTCATCTCCATAAAGCTTTTCAGCAGATGGAAGCATGAAGTGCTCCAAAATCTCCTGATGGCTAGCTGCATTGACCCTGCCCCTGATAAAACACAGTGGACCAACACCAGCAGCTGACATGGCACCCCAGACCATCACTGACTGTGGGTACTTGACGCTGGACTTCAGGCATTTTGGCATTTCCCTCTCCCCAGTCTTCCTCCAGACTCTGGCACCTTGATTTCCGAATGACATGCAAAATTTGCTTTCATCTGAAAAAAGTACTTTGGACCCCTGAGCAACAGTCCAGTGCTGCTTCTCTGTAGCCCAGGTCAGGCGCTTCTGCCGCTGTTTCTGGTTCAAAAGTGTCTGTAGCCCATTTCCTGCACACGCCTGTACATGGTGGCTCTGGATGTTTCTACTCCAGACTCAGTCCACTGCTTCCGCAGGTCCCCCAAGATCTGGAATCGGTCCTTCTCCACAATCTTCCTCAGGGTCCGGTCACCTCTTCTCGTTGTGCAGCGTTTTCTGCCACACTTTTTCCTTCCCACAGACTTCCCACTGAGGTGCCTTGATACAGCACTCTGGGAACAGCCTATTCGTTCAGAAATTTCTTTCTGTGTCTTACCCTCTTGCTTGAGGGTGTCAATGATGGCCTTCTGGACAGCAGTCAGGTCGGCAGTCTTACCCATGATTGCGGTTTTGAGTAATGAACCAGGCTGGGAGTTTTTAAAAGCCTCAGGAATCTTTTGCAGGTGTTTAGAGTTAATTAGTGGATTCAGATGATTAGGTTAATAGCTCGTTTAGAGAACCTTTTCATGATATGCTAATTTTTTTAGATATGAATTTGGGGTTTTCATGAGCTGTATGCCAAAATCATCAATATTAAAACAATAAAAGGCTTGAACTACTTCAGTTGTGTGTAATGAATCTAAAATATATGACAGTCTAATGTTTATCAGTACATTACAGAAAATAATGAACTTTATCACAATATGCTAATTTTTTTAGAAGGACCTGTATATTAGGATTGTTCTTGCTGCTTATATCCCTGGGATCAGCTGTTGAAATTGGGGGCTTGTGCTTGTCAAGGGACCATGGAGCATGGAAAGAAATCATGGCAACCACTGGAGGATCAGAGACTGTGTTGCTCCTTTCTCTGACTAGTAGGGGGTTTCTGATTATAGGAATCCCCTGGCTATTACCTCTATAACCCGTAATAAGGGGACCAACCCTAGAAAGGTAGACTGCTTGAATCTGCAGATATATAAATCTTATTGTAATTGAAGCCCATCACTTCTAACTTACATTTTATGAAGTATAATTTATTAATATTAACATAGAAGAACAGCAATGTGGGCGATTTGAAGGCTGGGATAGTCACCACGGGATTGTCCTCTGTGGTGATCATAACTGAAGAGGAACCTTGTCATGGTCCCAGAACCCTTAGCAATGTCATTTGAGTGAATGGCTCTGTGTTCTTTACAGCGTTCACCTACGAATATAATGGAAAATGTGAGGTTAGACATAGAAGCCTGCTTTTAAAGAAACAACTCCAGGAGGCACTTGTGAGACTCCCATCTCTGGATGTTGGCCTTAAGGGAGTTTTATGCTATTACTGGTAATAGCAGAGCGTACAAAAATGTGCAAACCTTAAAGAGGTATTCCCAACTGTTAATGTTCTGGCATATCGCTACACAACGATCCATATGAGTCTGGCTATTGAGCCCTAAGTCAACCATTTGCCCATTCAAGAGAATGTGAACCACCGTTGCTTATTCTTTCTGCGAATTAATGGGAGTCCCAGAAGTCAGACTGCCATCAGTTTCTATGGTAGGTAAACCTCTTATTCTATTAGGCTGGTTTCAGACCAGCGAATGTCACGCTCAGGACTCGCAGCGCAGCTCCCCTACTCAACTTCCAGCACAGCATAGCATTATATTGATTTATGATGCTATATAACCCTTACAGTTCTGGAATGTATTGGATAACACTGACATCATAATGTCACTGTCACTGTTATCCAGTACATTGCAGACCTCTAAATCAATATAATGCTATGTGACCCCAGCAGTGCTGGGAGTTCAGGACGGGAGCTGCGCTGCGAGCACAATGCGTGACACTTGCTTGTTAGAAAAGGGCCTTAAGGTTGCAGATGCAAATCTCCATGACGCTAGTACTTGCAAACTTGATTCCCAAAGTAGAGACCCACATCTAACATCACTGAGGTAAGGGGAGCCAAATGTGGCATGTTTCTTTCAGTTTTCTCTTCTGCCTCTTCTAGGGACCAACAGCCTCAATAGCACATCTGTATAATCTATTTCTTGGTGACATTCTCTTTACTTGCATGAAAAAGATAAATCATATTTTAGCCAACTCTCTTTTGTGGTCACCACTAGAGGGCATCAGTTTTATATTACAAATGCAGTAGGTTTTTTTTCAGCCCTACACAGACTTTTCTGACCTGACTGTCACATGACTCGTTTTCATTTTTCTTCTCTATCTTCCTGGAACCATAACTTTTTTATTTTTCTGTTTGCATATCCATATAAGGGCTTCTTTTTTGCGGCACAAGTTGTACTTTCTAATGCCACCATTTAATGTGGCATAAAATGTAGTGGGATTAAAATTTCAAATTGGGTGGAATTGGGGAAAAAAACCTACAATTTCTCTACCATTTTACGGGTTTGGTCCCTACAGCGTTCCCTTTGCGGAAAAACTGACCTGTGCCCTTCATTCTCTGGGTCAGTATGATTACAACGATACCACATATGTATAGGTTTTACATGTCTAAATTATTATTATTATTTTTTTTTTTACATCACCATATTCTGATCCCCATACCTTTTTTTTTTTATAGTTATATAAATATATGTAATGAGTTTGGGGGCTAATTTTTTTGCGGGACGATCTGTAGTTTTTATTGATACCATTTTGGGGTTTGTGTGACTTTTTGATCACGTTTTATTAGATTTTTTTAGGTAAAAGAAGCAATGAAAAAATGGTGACTCAACCATTTTGATACTTTTTTCTATTACCCCATTCGCCATATTTGAAAAATATTTTTATGTTTCAATAGTACTGGCATTTTCGGACATGGTTATGCCCATAATGTTTTTATATTTTTTTGTTATCTATTTATATTTTTATTCTAAGGAAAGGGGGTGATTTAATTTTTTATTTTATTTTTTACTTTTTTAAATGTTTTTAAGCCAGTCTTGGTGGCTATTTTTAAATTCAATATAAGCGTACTGCATACAGCAGCATAGTAATATTTGAATTGCTGATTTCTTATGTTGGCCTGCCACTTGCTGGCCAACATAAGAACTGCAGCTCTAATACTCTGGGTCTCTTAGAGTGAATTGCCGGCATCCACACGGGAATGTTGGTATTAACCCGGAAGCATGCACTTCCTGTTTTTTCACTCTTTAGATGCCATGATCACACTTGATCACGGCATCTAAAGGCTCTAATGACACGATCAGCATTACTGCCAGTCACGGTCATTAGCCGCGGGCCTCTGCTGTTTGAAACAGCAGAGACCCGCCGACCATGTTGCCTGGTGCTGGCAGCGAATGGCTAATCAAGGGGTGCTATAATACAGTTCAGCAGCACCAAATGTCATAGTGCACTGCTAAGGGTGACCAACTGTCATGCAATGGCATCATCACACTGAGAGATAGGGCTTGGCGTAGGGACTCACTAGGTGTGTCCATTTCCCTTTCCCTAGGTTCCAGGTCTAATACATTTTCCCTTCCCTTCTGTGTTCAGTGTGGAGTGTATTTACCACACTGCACCGTGACATTATCAATCGCCACAAACCGTCATATTTTTTTTTTTTGTCTGTGTCAATGAGTCTATGGATCCTATTGCTACACTGGCTGGACAATTGCAAAGTCTGTCTTTTGAGGTAGCTGACCTTCACACGCAGACCCAGGGATCACAGGCTGCTGGTGTCAGTAGTACTTACCCAGGTTTTCGGGGGGGGGGGGGGGGGGTGACAACTTCATTCGGTTCAGAGAGTCATACAGGGAGTGCAGAATTATTAGGCAAGTTGTATTTTTGAGGATTAATTTTATTATTGAACAACAACCATGTTCTCAATGAACCCAAAAAACTCATTAATATCAAAGCTGAATATTTTTGGAAGTAGTTTTTAGTTTGTTTTTAGTTTTAGCTATTTTAGGGGGATATCTGTGTGTGCAGGTGACTATTACTGTGCATAATTATTAGGCAACTTAACAAAAAACAAATATATACCCATTTCAATTATTTATTTTTACCAGTGAAACCAATATAACATCTCAACATTCACAAATATACATTTCTGACATTCAAAACAAACAAAACAATCAGTGACCAATATAGCCACCTTTCTTTGCAAGGACACTGCAAAAGCCTGCCATCCATGGATTCTGTCAGTGTTTTGATCTGTTCACCATCAACATTGCGTGCAGCAGCAACCACAGCCTCCCAGACACTGTTCAGAGAGGTGTACTGTTTTCCCTCCTTGTAAATCTCACATTTGATGATGGACCACAGGTTCTCAATGGGGTTCAGATCAGGTGAACAAGGAGGCCATGTCATTAGATTTTCTTCTTTTATACCCTTTCTTGCCAGCCACGCTGTGGAGTACTTGGACGCGTGTGATGGAGCATTGTCCTGCATGAAAATCATGTTTTTCTTGAAGGATGCAGACTTCTTCCTGTACCACTGCTTGAAGAAGGTGTCTTCCAGAAACTGGCAGTAGGACTGGGAGTTGAGCTTGACTCCATCCTCAACCCGAAAAGGCCCCACAAGCTCATCTTTGATGATACCAGCCCAAACCAGTACTCCACCTCCACCTTGCTGGCGTCTGAGTCGGACTGGAGCTCTCTGCCCTTTACCAATCCAGCCACGGGCCCATCCATCTGGCCCATCAAGACTCACTCTCATTTCATCAGTCCATAAAACCTTAGAAAAATCAGTCTTGAGATATTTCTTGGCCCAGTCTTGACGTTTCAGCTTGTGTGTCTTGTTCAGTGGTGGTCGTCTTTCAGCCTTTCTTACCTTGGCCATGTCTCTGAGTATTGCACACCTTGTGCTTTTGGGCACTCCAGTGATGTTGCAGCTCTGAAATATGGCCAAACTGGTGGCAAGTGGCATCTTGGCAGCTGCACGCTTGACTTTTCTCAGTTCATGGGCAGTTATTTTGCGCCTTGGTTTTTCCACACGCTTCTTGCGACCCTGTTGACTATTTTGAATGAACCGCTTGATTGTTCGATGATCACGCTTCAGAAGCTTTGCAATTTTAAGAGTGCTGCATCCCTCTGCAAGATATCTCACTATTTTTGACTTTTCTGAGCCTGTCAAGTCCTTCTTTTGACCCATTTTGCTAAAGGAAAGGAAGTTGCCTAATAATTATGCACACCTGATATAGGGTGTTGATGTCATTAGACCACACCCCTTCTCATTACAGAGATGCACATCACCTAATATGCTTAATTGGTAGTAGGCTTTCGAGCCTATACAGCTTGGAGTAAGACAACATGCATAAAGAGGATGATGTGGTCAAAATACTCATTTGCCTAATAATTCTGCACTCCCTGTATAAGTTGTACTTTAAGTTACGCCCACTCTCATCTGGGAAAGAGAGTCAAAGAGCTGGTATTATTATTTTGTTGCTTAAAGGGGACGCTCAGACTTGGGCTTTTTCTCTGCCGACCGGATCACAGTCCCTCCGGTCGGTAGAGAAATTTTTCAGAGTTCTAGGTCTTATCTACAATGGTTCTAGGTCTTATCTACAATGACCTGGATCGGATCTCCCTGTCGTAAACCACGTAACCTGGTCTCGGCCAGGGAGAGCGTTCTGCGGAGATCTATTGCTCTGAATTTAGGAGATGGGCTATGGATACGGAGTGGTATGATCCAGCTCTCCTTAGTCAATTCTGTCAGGGATTGTCTGAGAGGCTAAAGGACGTCTTGGCCTTTCACGAAAATCCTGAGTAGCTGCAAGCGGCCCTGTCGCTTGCCATACGTATGTATAGATACCTGAGAGAGAGATCAAGGGTCCCTCACTCTCAGGACGAACTATTATATAACGTGGCAGCTTCCTCTGACACCTTGGGAGGAGAGACTCCTGAGTTTATGCCTGGTGACAAACCCATGCATCTAGGGGGAGCTACCCCAGAGCCTGCTGGCAAGAGTTCTTGTCATAAGAAGGTAGTATGTTTTTTTTTCTGTGGAAAAAGGGGACATTTTGTTAATGTTTGTCCTTACGTTCTGCGTCAAGGTGAAAACAAGAAGAAAACGTTTTCCCATCCCGATTTCTCCTGTCTGCTGAGGTGGAGCTAGAGTCCAAAACTGTGAGAATTGAGGTGTTTATTGACAGTGGGGCAGGGGTTAACCTAGTTGATGGTCAGTTCGTCCATATGCATGGGTTGACAACAAGTGCAATAGACTCCACACCACTCACTCAGAAATGTTTGTCACAGATGGTGCAGGACATCAGTTTAAGAGTGGGTGATTTTCATCAGGAATCCATTTTGTGTATTGTGCTAGAGGGTCTGCCTGCTCCATTGGTTCTGGTTTTACCATGGTTGAACAAACATAATCCTACCATTGACTGGCAAGCAAGGCAGATTCTCGATTGGAGTGATTATTGCATGGACATCTCTTTCTGTCTTGACCACTAATGCTGTTCCCTCCTTTTTTATTTCAGATTTTTCTGATGTATTTTCTGAGAGTGGTTGCCAGGGGTTACCACCACATCGGGAATATGATTGTCCTATCAATTGTATTCCCGGAGCGAAGTTGCCCAAATCTAGGTTATATAACCTCTCTGAACCCAAAAGAGCGGCCATGCCAAGAGTTTGGCTAAGGGACATATTAGACCTTCCAAGTCCTCAGTGGCGGCTGGTTTTTCTTTGTAAAGAAGAAAGACAGAACCCTTAGGCCATGCCTGGAGTTCCGTGAGCTCAATCGTATTTATGGTCCGTGATCCGTACCCCCTTCCTTTTGATTTCTGACTTGTTTAATCAGATTGTTGGTGTTCTCCAAGTTGGACCTAAGGGGGGCATATAATCTGGTCAGGATCAAGGAAGGGGATGAATGAAAGACAGCGTTTAGTACCCCAGAGGGTCATTTTGAGAGTCTGGTCATGCCGTTTGGATTAACTAATGCTCCTGCAGTTTTTCAGCATTTTGTTAATGATCTCTTTCATCATCTCGTGGGGAGGTTTGTTGTGTATCTGAATGACCTATTAATTTATTCTCCATATATGGAGGACTCATCAGGATCACGTTAGACAGGTGTTACAGATCCTAAGAGAGAATAAATTGTATGCTAAGATGGAGAAGTGTGTATTTGCAGTTCAGGAAGTGCAATTCCTGGGTTACCTACTCTCCTCTTCAGGTTTCGTATGGATCTTGAGAAGGTCCGTGCTGTGTTGGACTGGGATCGACCCGAAAATCTGAAAGCGCTTATGCGGTTTTGGGATTCACCAACTACTATCGTAAATTTATTTTGAACTACTCGACTGTGGTCATACCTTTGACAGACATGACTAAGAAAGGTTCAGATGTCTCAGTCTGGTCTCGTGCGGCATTACAAGCCTTTTCTGCGGTGAAGGAGTGTTTTGCTTCTGCTCCTATACTGGTGCAACCTGATGTGTCACAACCATTCATTGTGGAAGTTGACGCATTCGAGGTAGGGGTAAGAGCAGTTTTTTCGCACGGTTCTTCACCTAGTAAATGGCGCCCATGTGCAGAACAGAATTATGACGTGGGTAATAGAGAGTTGCTGGCCATTAATTTGGCTTTTGAGGAATGGCGTCATTGGTTGGAAGGAGCTATTCATCCTATTACTGTGCTTACTGACCACAAAAATCTGGTTTATCTGGAGTCGACTGAACCCTAGGCAGGCCAGATGGTTGTTGTTTTTCACCAGATTTAATTTCATAGTCTCCTATAGCCCTGGTGTTAAGAATGTCAAGGCTAAAGCTTTGTCACGTAGCTTACCTGGGCTAGATTCGGAAGATCCTGGTCCGATATTGTCTGAAGGGGTAGTCATATCCGCCCTATATCCTGACCTTGAGGCACAGGTGTTGGAGGCCCAGGGAGATGCACCAGATTCTTATCCTCCGGGGAAGTTGTTTGTTCCTTCTGAATTACGTCAGGGTGTTCGAGGAACATCACTGTATGGTTCTCACAGGACACCCTGGGATCAGATTCACTGTCTATCTCATCTCTCGTAGATTCTGGTGGCCTGGGTTGTGTAAGAGTGTTGAGGACTATGTGTCTGTTTTGTAGTACTTGTGCACGTGCTAAGGTGACACATACTCCGCCTTCCGGATATTTACTTCCGTTGCCCATCCTGTCCAGACTTTGGACTTATTTGTCTATGGATTTTATCACAGATTTGCCTAATTCTTTAGGAAAAACTGTTGGTGGTTGTTGATCGCTTTAGTAAGATGGCGCACTTTATAGCATTGCCAGGTCCCCCTTTTGCTAAAACTCTTGCACAAGTGTTTGTCAATAACACAGTATTCCTTCTGATGTGGTGTCTGATAGGGGGACTCAGTTTGTTTCCAAATTCTGGAAGGCGTTCTGTACTCGTCTGGGGGTACAACTGTCCTTCTCTTCTGCCTTTCATCCTCTGTCGAACGGACAGACTGAATGCGCTAACCAGAATCTGGAGACGTATTTGAGATGTTTTGTCTTGGAGAACCAGTAGGAGTGGTCTTCATTTTTGTCTTTAGCTGAATTTGCCATAAATAACCATAGACAGGAGTCCACTGATAAGTCGCCGTTTTTTGTGGCATAAGGGTTCCACCTGCAATTTGGCACATTTTATGGTACGGAAACTTCTGTTATACCGGAAGAGGAACGATTTTCCTCTTCTTTGTCATCTATTTGGCGGAAGATTCAAATAAACTAAAAAGAAATGGGCAATAATTATAAACGTATGGCTGACGTTAAAAGTATATAGAGTTCTACCGAGTGACCCTAGTCTAGTCTTCCAGCAACAATTAAAAGAGATCCTTCAACATGGTCTAGAACAGGGGGTAATTACAAAATCAGAATATGCATATCTTCTCCCTAAGAACCCACAGCTGGCCACCTTTTACTGTCTCCCGAAAATCCATAAGGGAGTAACTCCCCTGAAGGGACGCCCAATCGTATCAGGTATGGACTCTCTGACTCATCATTGTGGGACATACCTTGATCAAACACTAAAAGAATTTGTGTCCTGTTTACCATCCTTTACACGTGACACGATGGATTTCCTTCGAAAAATCGAAACCATCTCCGTCGACTCCCATTGCCACCTTGCGAGTATCGACGTGGAATCCCTATATACATCCATACCACACGATAAAGGTCTAGCAGCTGCGGCCCATTTCCTGAGATCAAGGGGCACTCAGTTTCAAAATCATAACAACTTTATCATGTGCCTCTTGGAGTACACTCTCACACACAACTTCTTCACATATAGCGGGTCCATTTACCACCAGCTCAGGGGGACTGCTATGGGCAGCCCCTGTGCCCCCGCCTATGCAAATCTCTTCCTGGGCTGGTGGGAAGACAAATTTGTGTTCCCCGATCACCAGATGTGGTGGAATAGTGGGATCGTCTTTTGGACCCGCTATATTGATGACATTTTTGTTGTGTGGAGTGACAGCAAAGAGAAATTCTGTGACTTTGTTTCCGCTCTTAATGATAACAATGTGGGGTTAAGATTCACCAGCGAAATTAAATCCAAGAGTATCACCTTCTTGGATGTGGAAGTAACATCGGTAGCAGGAAGTCTGACTACAAATATATATCGAAAACCGACCGCCACAAATAACATTCTGCACTGGAAAAGTCACCACCCACATACAGTCAAAAGAGGTATTCCAAAAGGCCAATATTTACGTATGCACCGTAACTGCTCTGACAAAGAAAACTTTTACCAGGAGTCGAGAAAACTAAGAAACAGATTATTACAGAGAGGGTATCCTAGGTCCACTCTAAGGGAAGCCTTTCAGTTAGCTGAGAACAGGGATAGGAGCGATTTACTAATACCTAAAACAAAGGACAATAAGGACAGTTCAACTATTCGTTTAATTTCTACGTATGATACAGCTAACAGCGAAGTCACCGCCATTCTAAAAACTCACTGGCCAATCCTAATGATGGACAAAGACCTGTCTAAAGCCATCTCCAACTACCCCCAAATAACATATCGCAAGGGGAGGAGCCTCAGAGATAGGCTCGTGCATAGCCACTACACCGGCATAAAAAAGGAGGGGACATGGCTGGATAGACAACCCAAAGGGACATTTAGATGCGGTAGCTGTAAAGCCTGCAGATATATACGTATTTCGAAAACAGTGACCTGCTCCACAACTAATATCGTCCAAACGTTAGACTCCTTCGCTAACTGCAAAACACAGGGAGTTGTCTATATATGTCAGTGTACCTGTCCGAAAGATTACATCGGCAAGACTTTCAGGGAACTTAGACGCAGAGTCTGCGAACACATCAATGACATAGTAAAGAAAAAAGACACCCCCGTTGCCAACCATATTAATGATCAACATGAGGGAGACCCAGATACCCTTAAGTTTCTAGTACTGGAGGTAATTCCTAGACCTCTAAGAGGGGGTGACTGGGACCGGAAGATACTCCAAAAAGAATCCGAATGGATTTATCGATTCCGGTCACAGTCACCAAGCGGTCTCAATGAGCGACTCACATATACATGTTTTATTTGATTGAAAACATGCCGTCATAAACCCCTTAACTCCTCTATCAGAGATTTTTCCTCTGCTCTATCCCATTTAAATATCCCTAATTGTTCGTCCTCTTTTTTGCCAATGCCGGTGCGTGAAGCACCATTTTCTAGGACAAGTGACATACATCATTGTCACTTTAATCATCCCTTCTCACGTCTATGTGGCTCCCATAATATTCCCATATACACGTGAGAATGTTCATATTATGTTATCACTAGAATCCTCCAACTAAATAGCTGGTACCAAAAGGGGCTCAATATTTATGTCATAGTCCTCCCATCACCAAGTTTATCACAAATAAAGGACCATTGAACCATTTTAATCCAATTATTATGGTCAAATCAACAGCTAGTGTGAAGCACACATAGATCAGGAACTTCCAGCATTATTGGCCGCTTATGCGTTCCAATATGCGTTCCATAGACCGGAAGTGACGCATCGCGTCACTACGATGCGGTCCACCGACCGGAAGTGCTCTACTCTCGGCGTCCGGAAACACATGCCGGCACCAGCGCTTAAATAGCAAGCGCAGAGACACTGCTTTGAGCCCTCCAGCCTCCCAGCATACCAGCTGTGCCTGTTACAGGGTCTCCCTCTGTCTGGTGAGTACATTACATCATTTACACCACTGACTTGTCCCCTGATGTTAATGTCTGAGCGGTATATAATATACCTTGTTACATTGATCAGTACACTATGGCTATATGAACACTTGTGACTAAGTACTTACTTGATCAGAATCATGTATGAATGTCAGACACAGAGTACTTTGTTTTTGCAGACCTATATATATGTCTGACATATAGCACGTTCTTTACCCTCAGAATCCATCATATATACGGACAAGAGATATATATCCGTATACACAGCACCATCAAGTATGCCAAGGAGCTAAGTACCATCTTACTTATTTTTCTAAGCACCACAGTTTCTTATAATAGAAATTCTTTTGCTTACTTCATTCCCTACGTTTACTACACTGCCATCACCTCCTGATGAGCTGCCGTATGCAGCTGAAACGCGTTGGGGTTTTCTTTTTATCATTTATATTTGACTTATTATTTTTTCGTTTTGCTTCTCTGGATTAATATTTCCCGATCCAGCTTTGCTAAGTAGGGCATCACTAGGGCCACATCTAGGCTTAGGTACGGGGGCAGGGTGTCTCCACCATTAGGGGACATCCCTGTGCTTCAGGATATAGTTCCGCAGGGTTGTCTAGGGAGAGAAACTTTCCCACAGACCTACCCATCATCATCCCCGTCACTATAGTGATTCACTTGTACTACCTATCTCTAATAGGAGGTTCGCTGTTTGCAATTTTTATATCAAGAGCATCCGAGTATATTGATCACTCTTGCTGACGTTAAAAGTACCCTCTTGGAAGTTGGCTCCAAGGTTTATTGGTCTATACGTAATTATTGCCATTGTTAACCCGGTTCCCTTTGGTCTTGAACTCCCTCAGGCTTTGAAAATTCATAATGTGTTTCATAAGTCGTTGTTGAAGAGATATGTCGAACCTGTTGAACCATCCTTCTTGCCTCCCGCACCTGTCATGGTGGACGGTAATCTAGATTTTCAAATAGCCAGGATAGTGGACTCCCGCATTCTCCGTAAATCCCTGTAGTATCTCGTTCACTGGAAGGGTTACGGACCAGAGAGGATGTGGGGTCCAGCGGCCAAAGTTATTGCTAGTCGTCTGGTGAAAGCCTTTCACAGAGCTTATCCGGATAAAGTCGGTCCTGGGTGGCCAGAGGCCACCTGTAGAAGGGGGGCTACTGTCACGGTCTCTCCTGTGACAGGGGTCAGAAGATCGAGGAGACTGGCTGCACATGATTGACAGTCTCTTTGGTTTCACCTTTCTGTGTTGTTGCTGGGGATGACCACACCTCTTGTCTCAGGTGTAGCTTAAGTGGTCATTCCTTCTCCCCTATTTCGTATTGCCTCACCCATCATGCTATGCTGCTATGCGGTTGATAGTTTCTTGTTATGAAAGTCCTGGTGTTAGTTCTCTCTGAGGTTCCTGCTTGTCCGGAGCTCATCTGGGGAGGAATAGGCCATCTGTGTCCTGACACTATCTGCAGGGCCCTGTTAGGGTAAGATTGGGCTTAGGTTCCTGTGTATGAACATTCCTACCATCATGGTCTGTTCATAGTGATAGCAGTCAGGGCTTGCCGTTGGGACTCACTAGGTGTGACCATTTCCCTTTCCCTAGTTCCAGGCCTAATACCTTTTCCCTTCTGTGTTCAGTGTGGAGTGTATTTACCGCTCTGCTTAGGGTTAAGCGGTAACCTGGTATCAGCGATATAGCGCGGTATTAAGAAACAGCGATATGGCAATATTGCTGTTTCCTAATAACCGCAGTATTTTGTGACGTCATAGAAGCAGTCACATGTGCGCTGACAGCTTCTAAATCTGTGTCCGCTGGCCCCTGCATCCTGCATAACAGTACTCACAACCACATTAGTGGCCGCCCCGGCTCCTCCTAGCTCCCCAAATTCATGTCTCCGCCTACCGACGTCGGAATTGGATAACAGCAGAGGCGAGAGCACAACAGCCAGGCGGGAAAAGTCTCTCCAACTCCCACACACAGAGTCTGCTTGGAGTGAGAGAGACGAGACCTTAAACATAGAATAGAACCGGCCCAGGTGTCATACATAAAGGTCCTATGTCTGTCTTCTGCGGCCTGGTCCTTCCTTCCTGCAACCTGCAGTCTGCACACTGATCTATAATAGCAGGCATTGGGGGGGTGAAAACTTGTTCATACAGTATAAAGTCTCCTTGTGGCTGCCCCACACAGTATAAAGTCTCCTTGTGGCTGCCCCACACAGTATAAAGTCTCCTTGTGGCTGCCCCACACAGTATAAAGTCTCCTTGTGGCTGCCCCACACAGTATAAAGTCTCCTTGTGGCTGCCCCACACAGTATAAAGTCTCCTTGTGGCTGCCCCACACAGTATAACGTCTCCTTGTGGCTGCCCCACACAGTATAACGTCTCCTTGTGGCTGCCCCACACAGTATAACGTCTCCTTGTGGCTGCCCCACACAGTATAACGTCTCCTTTTGGCTGCCCCATACAGTATAACCTCTGCTTGTGGCTGCCCCATACAGTATAACCTCTGCTTGTGGCTGCCCCATACAGTATAACCTCTGCTTGTGGCTGCCCCATACAGTATAACCTCTGCTTGTGGCTGCCCCATACAGTATAACCTCTGCTTGTGGCTGCCCCATACAGTATAACCTCTGCTTGTGGCTGCCCCATACAGTATAACCTCTGCTTGTGGCTGCCCCATACAGTATAACCTCTGCTTGTGGCTGCCCCATACAGTATAACCTCTGCTTGTGGCTGCCCCATACAGTATAACCTCTGCTTGTGGCTGCCCCATACAGTATAACCTCTGCTTGTGGCTGCCCCATACAGTATAACCTCTGCTTGTGGCTGCCCCATACAGTATAACCTCTGCTTGTGGCTGTCCCTGTCCCCATACAGTATAACCTCTCCTTGTGGCTGCCCCATACAGTATAATGTCTCCTTGTAGATTCCCCCATGCAGTATAACGTCACTTTGTGGCTGCCCCCATACAGTATAACATCTCCTTGTGGCCCCCATAGAGTATAAAGTCTCCTTGTGGCTGCCCCACACAGTATAGCATCTCTTTGTGGCTGCCCCATACAGTATAAGGTCACCTTATGGCTGCCCCCACACAGTATATTGTCTCCTTGTGTTTTTTTCTTTTAAACGGGTATTTATCACGATATATATCGTTAGCGCGATACATTTCTTAATATCAATATTGCCCAACCCTGGCTCTGCTTGATGGTAAAAAGGGGAAGGTGCCAGTTGTTGGTTATTTTTGTCTTTTTTGTGATTGAGTGGTTAAGCTCATTGATTGTGTGTCTCCCCGAGAGGAAGGACTGTCAAGAGTTGAGTCAGGTTGTGGTCCTCAGGGAGGGTCATGTCTTGTCTGTCTGTTTGTGTACCATGGAAGGTGCCGTGTCTCTGTTGCCCGGTGAATATACCGCTCTGCAGCTGATGGCTGAGGTGTATGGAGGGAGACAGCGGGGTCCGCAGCTGCGAGTGGAGTGACGTCATGATATTGGAATGTGTGACAGTGAGTACAATGTCTGCAATACTAACAAAGCAATATGTGTGAGATACCGAGTGTGCATGTATGAAGCATCAGAAAATGTTATTTGTTAATAAGCCCAAAGACTTGTGTGTGTTAATGTATGGGAAATGTTCCGTTATGTCTGTCTGTTCTATGTTACTTGTTATGTCTGTGTGGACCAGGAATCTGACCTTGTGTCACATAGCCAAGTTTACCGTTAGCGAAATCACCTCTACTGATGTGATGATGAGGGCAAATTAACCACTTCAACCCCGCTAGCTGAAACCCCCTTAATGACCAGGCCACTTTTTACACTTCTGCATTACACTATTTTCACCGTTTATTGCTCGGTCATGCAACTTACCACCCAAATGAATTTTACCTCCTTTTCTTCTCACTAATAGAGCTTTCATTTGGTGGTATTTCATTGCTGCTGACATTTTTACTTTTTTGGTTATTAATCGAAATTTAATGATTTTTTTTTCACTTTCAGCTGTAAAATTTTGCAAAAAAAATGACATCCATATATAAATTTTTCGCTAAATTTATTGTTCTACATGTCTTTGATAAAAAAAAATGTTTGGGCATAAAAAAAAGGGTTTGGGTAAAAGTTATAGCGTTTACAAACTATGGTACAAAAATGTGAATTTCCGCTTTTTGAAGCAGCTCTGACTTTCTGAGCACCTGTCATGTTTCCTGAGGTTCTACAATGCCCAGACTGTAGAAAACCCCCACAAATGACCCCATTTCGGAAAGTAGACACCCTAAGGTATTCGCTGATGGGCATAGTTAGTTCATAGAACTTTTTATTTTTTGTCACAAGTTAGCGGAAAATGATGATTTTTTTTTTTTCTTACAAAGTCTCATATTCCACTAACTTGTGACAGAAAATAAAAAATTCTAGGAACTCGCCATGCCCCTCACGGAATACCTTGGGGTGTCTTCTTTCCAAAATGGGGTCACTTGTGGGGTAGTTATACTGCCCTGGCATTTTAGGGGCCCATATGCATGAGAAGTAGTTTGCAATCAAAATCTGTAAAAAAATGACCGGTGAAATCCGAAAGGTGCTCTTTGGAATGTGTGCCCCTTTGCCCACCTAGGCTGCAATAAAGTGTCACACATCTGGTATCGCCGTACTCAGGAGAAGTTGGGGAATGTGTTTTGGGGTGTCATTTTACATATACCCATGCTGGGTGAGAGAAATATCTTGGCAAAAGACAACTTTTCCCATTTTTTTTTTTTATACAAAGTTGGCATTTGACCAAGATATTTATCTCACCTAGCATGGGTATATGTAAAATGACACCCCAAAACACATTCCCCAACGTCTCCTGAGTACGGCGATACCACATGTGTGACACTTTTTTGTGCCCAAATTCCTTTTAGGAGGGCATTTTTAGACATTTGGATCCCAGACTTCTTCTCACGCTTTAGGGCCCCTAAAAAGCCAGGGCAGTATAAATACCCCACATGTGACCCCACTTTGGAAAGAAGACACCCCAAGGTATTCAATTAGGGGCCTGGCGAGTTCATAAAAAAAAAAATTTTGGGCATAAGTTTGCGGAAATTATTATTTTTTTTGTTTTTTCTCACAAAGTCTCACTTTTCGCTAACTTGGGACAAAAAGGTCAATCTTTCATGGACTCAATATGCCCCTCAGCGAATACCTTGGGGTGTCTTCTTTCCAAAATGGGGTCAGTTGTGGGGTGTTTGTACTGCCCTGGCATTTGAGGGTCTCCTTAATCATTACATATATGGCCAGCATTAGGAGTTTCTGCTATTCTCCTTATATTGAGCATACAGGTAATGAGATATTTTTTTTTTCCATTCAGCCTCTAGGCTGAAAGAAAAAAATGAACTGCACAGATTTCTTCATTCGCATCGATCAATGTGGATGAAAAAATCTCTGCCCAAAAAAAAAAGCAGGGGAAAGGCGTCTGCCAGGACATAGGAGCTCCGCCCAACATCCATACCCACTTACCTCGTATGCCCTGGCAAACCAGATTTCTCCATTCACATCAATCGATGTGGATGAATAAATCATTGCCGGGATTTTTTTTTTTTACCTTTTATAGAACAAACCTCTCCTTCCCCATGGGACAATGTGCAAAGCGCAAATCGCCCAAAGATGTGGCGGAGTGCGTTATGCACTTTGTCCCAGGTGAAAGGAGAGGTTTGCAGCAGCTCTGTGTGAATGGGCCGTAATGGCCCTGTGTGCCTGTCCTGGTGAGATGTGATCCCTATGCTAGGTGTACCTGTGTGTGGTACTTCCGGAAACACTCCCCTAAGCATAAGGCAGGGTGGTCAGGGCAGTCAGGACAGAAATAGCGGGTGTCACGCCTTATTCCACTCCTGCTACAGACACTACATCTTTTTCGGGGTCACGGTTGGGTTGAGGTACCGGCAACGTCATTGGGGAAATGTCGCTCGTGTAGACGGCTAACTACACTGGTGGATGGGGCCACGGAAACTCCTGGGTACAGGAGGTTCTCGAATGATCTCTTCCTGAAATTTGAGGAAGGATCCTGTTCTCCCAGCCTTACTGTAGAGAACAAAACTATTATACAGAGCCAATTGAATTAAATATACAGACACCTTCTTATACCAGCGTCTGGTTCTGCGGGACACTAAATATGGAGACAACATCTGGTCACCCCTCCCATGTGAAGGTTATAGTCGTGGACTGAGAGGGGCTTTTCAATGACACGGGTTGCTCGCTCAATTTGGATTGTCGTGTCTGCGTGAATGGAGGAGAGCATGTAAACGTCACGCTTGTCTCTCCATTTCACCGCGAGCAGTTCTTGGTTAGGCAGCCCTCTCCCCCCTTGCAAGACGGGTGGTAACGAGCCGTTGGGGGAAGCCCGCGCGACTAGTTTGCGCGGTACCACAGCAGCCAATCTGTTCTAGAAACAAATGCCTGAAGAGGGCCACACTTGTGTAGAAATTGTCCACATTAAGATGGTACCCCTTGCCGAATAAGGGTGACACCAAGTCCCAGACTGTCTTCCCACTGCTCCCCAGGTAGTCAGGGCAACCGACCGGCTCCAGGGTCTGATCTTTTCCCTCATAGACACGAAATTTGTGGGTATAGCCTGTGGCCCTTTCACAGAGCTTATACAATTTGACCCAATACCGGGCGCGCTTGCTTGGGATGTATTGTTTGAAGCCAAGGCGCCCAGTAAAATGTATTAGGGACTCGTCTACGCAGATGTTTTGCTCTGGGGTATACAAATCTGCAAATTTCTGGTTGAAATGGTCTATGAGGGGCCGAATTTTGTGGAGCCGGTCAAAAGCTGGGTGGCCTCTGGGACGGGAGGTGGTGTTGTCGCTAAAGTGCAGGAAACGCAGGATGGTCTCAAATCGTGTCCTGGACATAGCAGCAGAGAACATGGGCATGTGATGAATCAGGTTCGTGGACCAATATTCATGCTTTTTAGTTAGACCCATGTTGAGGAGAAGGCCCAGAAAAATTTTAATTTCGGAAACTTGGACTGGTTTCCACCGGAAAGGCTGGGCATAAAAGCTTCCCGGGTTGGCGGTTATAAATTGTGTGGCATACCGATTTGTTTCTGCCACAACTAAGTCTAAGAGCTCCGCAGTCAAGAACAGCTCAAAAAATCCCAGGGCCGAACCGATCTGAGCTGTCTCAACCCGAACTCCAGACTGGGCGGTGAAAGGGGGAACTACAGGTGCGGCTGAAGTTGGGGACTGCCAATCAGGGTTTGTCAGCACCTCAGGGATTCTAGGGGCTCTACGGGCCTGTCTGTGCGGTGGCTGCGACGGGGTAACTACTGCACGTGCCACCGTACCAGCTTCAACTGCCCTTCTGGTGCTCGCCACTTCACCAGGTTGTACAGTAGTGCTGGTACTAGGTCCAGGATGGGCTGCGCTGCTGGTGTATGCCTCACCACGTAATCCGACAGCGCCAGCCCCACTCTGCTGCCCTTGAAGCGGATTCTGCGCAACCTGTGGTCTAGCGACACGGGGCCGGGTACGCCTGGTGCTATCAGGGACCTCAGCCTCCTCGTCCGAACTTTGAGTCAGACTGCCACTGCTTTCTACAGGTTCATATTCTGACCCGCTAGATTCATCAGATGAGGGTTCCCATTCCTCATCCGACTGGGTCAGAAGCCTGTAGGCCTCTTCAGAAGAATACCCCCTGTTTGACATTTGGGCAACTAAATTTAGGGGTATTCCCTGAGACTACCCAAGAAAAAAAGCAAGCCTGTCTTACAAATGGGAGGCTAGCGAAGTACCGGAGGCTGCTGCGGTTGATAAAAAAAATATCAAAACTGATTTTTTTTTATTGCCGCAGCGCGTGTAAAGTGAATGTGCAGTGATCAAAAAAAAAATTTTTTTTGTAACTGCGGCGGGGCGGGCGTGGGCGAACACACGTGTGGGCGACCGATCAGGCCTGATCGGACAAACACTGCGTTTTGGGTGGAGGGCGAACTAAAGTGACACTAATACTATTATAGATCTAACTGTGATCAGTTTTGATCACTTACAGATACTATAAAAGTACAAATGCTGATTAGCGATACGCTAATCAGCGAATAAGGGACTGCGGTGCGGTGGGCTGGGCGCTAACTGATCCCTAAACTACCTAACCAAGGGGCCTAAACTATCCTAAAACCTAACGGTCAATACCAGTGAAAAAAAAAGTGACAGTTTACACTGATCACTTTTTTCCTTTCACTAGTGATTGACAGGGGCGATCAAAGGGTTAATTGGGGTGCAGGGGGTGATCTGGGGCTAAAGTGTAGTGTTTTGGTGTACTCACTGTGAAGCCTGCTCCTCTGCTGAGACCAACCGACGAAAAGGACCAGCAGAGGAGCAGGGCAGCCATATAACAGATCATATTTACTAATATGATCTGTTATATGGCTTCTGATTGGATTTTTTTTTTAATTGCCAGCCTGCCAGCCACGATCATTGGCTGGCAGGCTGGTGACGAACTGTTGCTTGTAATTTTGCCGGCTCGCGAGATGACGCACGGATGCATCCATGAGGAATAAATCAACCGCCTCCCGGACACATCCGTGCGTTAGGCGGTCGGGAGGCGGTTAACAGTTAAATTTGGAATGTGTAAAAAATAAAATAAAAAAAATAAACATCACAGAGACATAGGGAGGTGTGAGCTCTGGCTTTAGACCAAAAAGGAGTGAAATTATTACAAAGTTTCTCGCAGGAGTGAACACAGGACATTCGGCCTTGATTTTAGACTATTCTGTTCTAGATATTATGAAAAAAACAATGCAAGCTGCAGCATGAAAATAATTAAGTATATGAAATTAGGCTGGACAGAAATCTATGATGAACAGACAAATAATTATTTTTACATGCTGCTGATACTACCCTCCAAGATGGTGCTGAGAGACCCTGCCGCGCCCCTAGCAGCCATCCTAACGGGTAACTTCTTCACCAGCGGCCATCTTAAAGAACCAATCGTATATATGTTTGTGTAACTTGTCAGCTTGGGAGATAGTTGAGTGGATAGACAGAGGGGAGGAATATGCTGGGTGTGTTCTATTTTCCCATTGTGCCATTGTCCCATTGTGTGTTTAAATGGTGATGTCTGTCCTGTTGTCTCCACATGTGTATTGGCGATTTCCCTTTGTCCTGAGAGATAATTGGATTACTCCTCGGTTGTCTCTGGGGCAGAGAGGAGGAAACCATGATGCATTGTGGGGATGTGTTGTATCTGTTCTGTGTCGCAGTCTCCCTTCTGATCCCCTAGGGGCGTGAATTGGTTGCTGTACTTACATTGTATGTGTTGATTGGTTGTATTTCAAAACCCTGTGGGCAGTACTATTTCTGTTTTTTTGTGAATAAAAGAGGCTGTTCTTGAAGTACAGTCAGTTCCTGTTTTAACCCTCAAAGTGAAGTGTTGTCTCATTCTTGGGGGGAGGATTCAAGGTATGCTGTTCCAGTTTGACTGCTAGGATCGTAAACCTATTCGTATGGTTTCCTATTCCACTGTCTACAGCATTCATATATTTGAAGAGGATGTATCTGCTTCTTCGGTTCGGTGATGGTGGTGTCTGCCAGAGTGCTTGAAGACCTCAGGAAACGTTAGGAGCATCCAGCAACGGAGGTACTCAGTCGGGGTGCCAGGTGATCCGTTACATTTGGTGGCAAGCAGCGGGATTTCAACTACCCAGCAAAACAACTTTCGGCAGAATTCTAGCGAATAGAAGAAAGGAAGCCGCAATTCGTGAGTTTACTCATTCGGTTGAAAACGGAACCCGGGAACACATGGAAACTCACAAGCGGCCGGTGAATGGGCACGAACTATGTACTTTTGAAACAAAGTACTTTGAAAGAGTTACTGGAGGCAAGGGGAACAGTAGCCAGCAACAAGACAAAGGCTATATTATTCGCAGAGCTAATGGAGGGAGATAGAGCCGCGGCTGCTGCAGCACCTCCAAGGAGGGAGGAGCCAACAGAATTTGAGAAAGAATACAGGAGCAGGATGGCCCTACTTTCACCAGAACTATGTGACCGGATGGCTGACAGAGTTTTCGGAGATGTGCAGGAATACATCATGCTTCGGAGGTCGCAGATGAACCAGCAGACGGGAGAAAGAGCCACGACGCCTGTTAACATCCTGCCAGGGAAAGCTAAAATCCCTTACCCAGCTTTCAAAAGCTATTCGGAAGCAGAGGGTGAAGTAGATGACCACCTGCAGGATTTTGAACGGTTATGCCAGTTGTACAATATCAGTGCGGAGGATCGGGTACCCCTACTGGCAGGGAGACTATCCGGACGCGCCGCAGAGGCATATCGTGCCGTACCTGACGAGGACAGTACAAACTATGCCAAGGTAAAACAGGCCATTTTAGCTAGGTATGCGATTACCTCCGAGGCCTACCGACTAAAGTTCAGAGACATTAAAAAGCTCACCAGAGACACTCACACAGAATGGGCACACCGCCTACAACGAGCGGCAAAGGGGTGGTTGGAGGCCACCCAAGTTAACACCCTGGAAGACCTGTTCCAACTCATGGTAATGGAACAGTTCTTTGATGGGATACCCGCTCACCTGCAGAATTGGGTGCGGGATCGGAAGCCACGCACTCTACAAGACGCAGCCAAGCTAGCAGATGAGTTTCAAGATACCAGGAGGGAACAGCGCACTCACTCGAAACCAACCTATGGATCTACCACACCAGTACCAGCCGTAAACACAGCCATTCCAGCACGCCCGGGGGTAAGCCATAACACCTACACCCCCAGGTATCAAGCTCGCGCCCCGATACGATGCCACACCTGTAACCAACAGGGACATATGCAGCGGGACTGTCCCCGCAACCGACCACGGCCCAGCTGGAACCCCCCGGCACCCAACAACCGGGCAGCAGTTCATTGTGCCCAAGCGGAACCCTACAGAGTACCCGAGGCCCTAGCTTCCACCGAGGAATCCCTGGGCACCCTCCACGAGGTGAACCCTATCCAAGCCGCCTCTGACAACCGCCAAGGGCACCGACAAGAGGTACAGATGGAAGGGAGAAAGGTACAGGGGTTACGAGACTCTGGGGCCACTATAACGCTGGTCCGCAACCACCTAGTACCCAAAGGCAACCTCACGGGGGAGTGTGTAGCAGGGGGAGCGATCTACAAGATCCCCACGGCCAAAGTCCACTTGAATTGGGGAGCGGGGAATGGGAATGTGGAGGTGGGCCTGATGCAGGACTTACCTGCAGACGTTATTTTGGGCAACGACCTGGGGGAGCTGACTTCAGCATTTGTCCCCCAGTCCACCAGCCATGAAGCTTATCCGGTTGTGACCCGGCAACAGGCTCGCACCACAGCACCACCTAACCACTCCGAGGCTCAAGTAAGCAATGTCCCCCCCATGCCTAATGTCACCCCCTGGGCGTCCACCCTAGAATTTGGGTCCGAAGTGGCCCTAGACCCTTCCTTACAGCTATACAAAGACCGGGTGGATAAGAATCAGGCAGGGTTAGAAGGGGAAAGGTACACTTGGGAAAAGGGACTCCTATACCGCCAAGCTGAAAAGGTAATAGCCAGAGCGATCCCTACACCCATTAAGCAATTAATTGTTCCCCGGAAATATAGATTGGAACTGCTGCGCATAGCGCACGACATACCCCTGTCCGGACACCTAGGGATCAGTCGTACTAAACACCGGCTGACCCAGAGTTTCTTTTGGCCTGGGATCTCCCAGGATGTACGGCGATATTGCCATACTTGTGATACCTGCCAAAGGGTAGGGAAGAGGGGTGACTGATACAAGGCCCGGCTACGATCCCTCCCCATAATTGAGGAACCCTTTAGCCGGGTCGCAGTAGATATAATAGGACCCTTAGCTAAACCCATCCCTTCCGGCAAGAAATACGTTCTAACGGTGGTAGACTACGCCACCAGATACCCTGAGACAGTGGTCTTGACCAATGTGCATGCTGAAACGGTGGCCGATGCCCTGATGCGAATATTCTCCCGCGTGGGATTTCCCTGGGAGGTTATTTCGGATAGGGGCACTCAGTTCACTGCTGAAGTAATGCACCAGCTCTGGAAGATATGTGGGGTACAACAGATTTTGAACTCCGCATATCACCCCCAGTCCAACGGGCTCTGTGAACGTTTTAACGGCACCCTCAAACAGATGATCCGTACGTTCATGGATACCCAGAAAGACTGGGAAAGGTTCCTGCCCCACTTAATGTTTGCATATAGGAAAGTACCCCAACAGTCCACCGGATTCTCCCCTTTCGAACTTCTGTTCGGAAGGAGAGTGAGGGGCCCCCTCGATTTAATCCAAAAACATTGGGAAGGGGAGGGGACCAGTAATGGTACACCTATCGTACCATATGTACTGGGGTTTAGGGAACGCTTGGAGGCTCTAACTCAGACTGTACGGAACAACCTCCAGGCGGCCCAACAACGACAGAGCCGCTGATACGATAGGGGAGCCAGGGACCGCAGCTTTCAAGTCGGACAAAAGGTATTAATCTTACGACCAGTCCCCAAAGACAAGCTGCAGGCTTCCTGGCAGGGCCCATAGATCAGGAGGGCCGGAACGGAGATTTGGGAGAGATACAGTTAGGAGAGCGGCTAAACGCACAAGAACGTGGCCAGGTCCAAAACCTAATCAGGGAAAAAGGGGCCACCTTCTCTAACCTACCCGGGTACACCCCATTGGCCACCCGTAAGGTAGAAACCCCAGACCAGACTCCCCTTCGCCAACCGGCCTACCGTATCCCCAAATCAGTCAAAGGGAGCATGCATAAAGAGCTTGAGGAGATGCTACAGCTAGGAGTGATAGAGCACTCTGAGAGCCCTTGGGCCTCCCCAGTAGTCTTAGTGCCGAAACGGGACAGAACGACCCGTTTCTGCGTAGACTACCAGAGGCTCAACGACAAAACCACCTCCGATGCTTACCCGATGGCCAGGATTGACGAGCTCCTGGATAAAATGGCCAGAGGCCAGTACCTCACCACAATAGATCTGTGCAAAGGGTACTGGCAAATTCCACTAGCCGAGGACGCCATCCCTAAGTCGGCATTTGTCACCCCGTTTGGCCTGTACCAGTTTAAAGTCATGCCATTCGGGATGAAAAATGCCCCGGCTACCTTCCAGAGGATGGTGGATCGGCTACTGGATGGGTTTTAGGAGTACGCTTGCGCCTACTTAGACGATATGGCCATTTTTAGCGACTCCTGGCCTGAACATCTGATCCACATAGGAGCCGTACTAGACCGGATTAGGGAAGCAGGGTTGACCCTCAAACCCAGTAAGTGCCACATAGGGATGGCCGAGGTCCAGTACTTGGGACACCGGGTAGGAAGCGGTCAGCAGAAACCCGAGCCGGCCAAAATAGAGGCTGTCGCACCAAGACACAGGTTTTAGCCTTCCTGGGTACCGCAGGGTATTATCGCAAATTCGTACCCAACTACAGCGCCCTGGCCAAACCCCTCACTGATTTAACCCGCAAGAACCTTCCCAAAATGGTAGCCTGGGCCCCAGAGTGTGAACAGGCATTCCAACAGCTCAAAACGGCACTTGTTAACTCTCCTGTACTTTCTGCTCCCGATCCAACTAAACGATTTCTCGTTCATACAGACGCTTCTATGTTTAGATTGGGAGCAGTACTGAGCCAAGTCGGAGCGGATGGCGGCGAGCACCCCGTGGCTTATTTAAGCAGGAAACTTTTACCCCGGGAAGTGAGCTACGCCGCCATTGAAAAGGAGTGCCTGGCTGTGGTGTGGGCCCTCAAAAATTTGCAACCCTATTTGTACGGACAACCATTTTCTTTACTCACGGATCACAACCCGTTGGTGTGGCTAAACAGGGTGTCAGACGACAATGCCTGGCTGCTGCGCTGGAGTTTGGTGTTGCAGCCTTTTGACTTTACGATCCACTACCGCCCTGGGAAGCAAAACGGCAACGCCGACGGGTTATTCAGACAAACAGACATTGACAAGTGATCCGTGAGTACTCCTCCGGACATCCCCAAGCCGATCCGTTAGGATCAGACTGTGTATGCCGGCTTGGTTCTGGGGGAGCATTGTGGCAAACCCAGCCACTATATACGGTAATTCCTGTACGTATGATGTTAGGGCATGGGTATACCACTTTAAAGAACCAAGCGTATATATGTTTGTGTAACTTGTCAGCTTGGGAGATAGTTGAGTGGATAGACAGAGGGGAGGAATATGCTGGGTGTGTTCTATTGTCCCATTGTGCCATTGTCCCATTGTGTGTTTAAATGGTGATGTCTGTCCTGTTGTCTCCACATGTGTATTGGCGATTTCCCTTTGTCCTGAGAGATAATTGGATTACTCCTCGGTTGTCTCTGGGGCAGAGAGGAGGAAACCATGATGCATTGTGGGGATGTGTTGTATCTGTTCTGTGTCGCAGTCTGCCTTCTGATCCCCTAGGGGCGTGAATTGGTTGCTGTACTTACATTGTATGTGTTGATTGGTTGTATTTCAAAACCCTGTGGGCAGTACTATGTCTGTTTTTTGTGAATAAAAGAGGCTGTTCTTGAAGTACAGTCAGTTCCTGTTTTAACCCTCAAAGTGAAGTGTTGTCTCATTCTTGGGGGGAGGATTCAAGGTATGCTGTTCCAGTTTGACTGCAAGGATCGTAAATCTATTCGTATGGTTTCCTATTCCACTGTCTACAGCATTCATATATTTGAAGAGGATGTATCTGCTTCTTCAGTTCGGTGATGGTGGTGTCTGCCAGAGTGCTTGAAGACCTCAGGAGCATCCAGCAACGGAGGTACTCAGTCGGGGTGCCAGGTGATCCGTTACAGTACTAGCTATTAAGGAATGGGTATGGCCTTCATCCTTAAAGGCCTTACAACGGTTCTTAGGTTTTGCCAATTACTACCGTAAATTTATTAAGAATTTTTCAGTAATTGCAAAACCATTGACCGACCTTACTAAGAAAGGGGCACATTTGGAGAATTGGTCTACTGAGGCCATTTCTTCATTTGAAAAATAAAAAAAGGCATTCAGTAGCGCTCCCATTCTGATCCAGCCAGATCAGGAGAGACCTTTTATTGTGGAGGTGGATCTGTCCAAGGACGGCGCAGGAGCAGTCCTTTCACAAGGTCCTGCTAGCCTCACTAACCTGAGACCGTGTGCCTTCTTCTCCAGGAAATTCTCTCCTACGGAAAGAAACTACAACATAGGGATTAGGGAGCTGCTGACCATCAAATGGGCATTTGAGGAGTGGAGACATTTTCTGGAGGGGGCAAGGCATTGTGTAACTGTTATCACTGACCATAAAAACCTTATGTTTCTCAAGTCTGCTAAGAGGCTGAATCCCCGTCAAGCCAGATGGGCTCTGTTTTTTTACTCGTTTTGATTTTCCCATTACGTTCAGGCCGGGAAGTAAAAATGTGAAGGCGGACGCATTATCTCTGAGCTTCTATGCTTTTCAACCTACTGAGGTACCACCTGAATCCATCCTACCAGCAAAAATCTTCATTGCAGCTCTAACCCAGGATATCTCGGCTCGCATTAGGTCTGAACAACATCTGGCACCGGTATCCACCCCAACAGATAAGTTGTTTGTTCCCGTACAATTTCGTCTCCAGCTGTTGGGTGAGTGTCACGATTCTGCCTTTTGTGGACATCCGGGTGTTGAGGGCACTAAGGATCTGGTTTCTAGATTTTATTGGTGGCCCACTCTAACTAGGGATGTCAAGTCCGACGTGTCAGCCTGTGAGGTTTGTGCCAGGTCCAAGACACCTAGGACTCGCCCTGCTGGTAACCTACGACCCCTACCCATTCCCAGTAGACCCTGGTCCCATATCTCGATGGACTTTATAACTGACCTACCGCTGGCGGAGAGTAAGACTGTGGTTTGGGTAGTGGTCGATAGGTTTAGCAAGATGGTCCATTTCATTCCCCTGTCTAAACTCCCGAATGCCAAAACCCTGCCGTCCATTTTTGTGAAAGAAATTGTTTGATTGCATGGTATCTCTGAAAATATTGTTTCTGACAGGGGTGTGCAGTTTGTGTCCAAATTCTGGAGGGCCTTCTGTCAAAAATGTAAAATTTCATTGTCTTTTTCCTCTGCCTACCACCCTGAGAGTAATGGGCAGACTGAAAGCCTTAATCAGTCTGCTGAACAATTCTTGAGGTTGTATGTTGCTGATGACCAGCAATTATGGGTTACATTTCTTCCATTGGCTAAATTTGCTTTGAATAACTGTGTCAATTCTTCTGCTGGGGTTTCACCTTTCTTTTGTAATCATGGTTTCCATCGACGTTTTCATTCTGGTTCATCCGTCTCCTCCTCTAACCCTGAGGCAGATAGGCTCTCCTCTGAACTGTGCACAGTTTGGGCCCGGGTTCAATCGAACTTAGAAAAGGCTCAAAGTTCTCGGAAACTCAAGGCTTATAGGAGACATTCAAGGGGGGTGAATTGTCAGGTTGGGGATAAGGTATGGTTGTTCTCCAAGAATCTCTCTCTTAAGGTAGATTCTAAAAAGTTTGCTCCTCGTTTTATTGGACCATATAAGATCATGGAGGTGATTAACCCGGTATCATTTAGGTTGAAGCTGCCCGAGTCATTCCACATTCATAATGTGTTCCATAAATCTCTACTTACAAAATATTTTGAACCGGTAGTACCATCGAAAGCCTCGCCTCTGCCGATTCTTGTTAATGATGCTGTCGAGTATGTGGTGTCTAAAATAGTGGCTGTCAGGAAGGTGCGTAATTCCATGCAGTACCTGATTCACTGGAAGGGGTATGGACCTGAAGAGAGATCTTGGGAGGTTCATGCTCCTAGACTTGTTCGAAAATTTCATTTAGAACACACTGAAAGGCCATTGCCTGAAGTCTTGGGTCCGGTGGTCCCTCGCAAAAGGGGGTACTGTAACGGGGTGCCGCAGACCTGCTGCTTAGCTTCGGTAGCGAGGATCTGTGTTTGACCTTGTTCCCAGGGCGGCTTTGCTAGCTGGGAGGCTCCCTGCTCCTAGGTCTGCCTTGAGCGCCGAGCTGATCACTCGGTGCTTGACTGGTCGGTCTGTCGGTCATGTGACGCTGGCCACGTCACATGATCCTTACTCCCCACAATAAATACAGGCAGCCTGCTGGCCACAGGTTGCCTGTTAATTTAGGTTCCTGGCATTTGTTGGATACCTGTTTACTTACCTGATCCTGTTCCCTGACGATCCTTTGCCTGCTCCTCCTGTACTGTGCATCCCTCCTGGTATTTTGACCTCGGCTTCCACCTGACTATTCTCTGCGAACTCCTTTGGTACTTCTTGACTCTCCTGGTATTTATGACCCCGACTTCTCTTGACCATTCTTTGCTTATCCCTCTGTACTGCATTGTCCTCTTGGTTTTTACCCGGTCCGTTCACTATCCGTTATTTGTCTTGTCTGCACTTCCCGCACGTATCCTAAGTTAGGGACTGCTGTCCAGTTGTCCCCTGTCATCAGGACTCGTGAGGCAAGTAGGCAGGGTCAGGGGTGAGGGTGGAGCACAGTTGTCACTATCCTCCCCCCTGTGTGTGTGTGTGTGTGTGTGTGTGTACGTGACTGTTACAGGTAAAAGACATGACTACTTTGTTTTGATAGCTATCCTCTATGAATATGTGACAAATATTGTGACTTCCCCAAAAAGGGGCATCATGAAATGAAATAAATCAGGAAACATAGGGTTATCCCATAGTGGAAGCCCCTCCATTACGTCTGAGTACTCACATAATTTCTTCACTGCCGTCCATACTTGGATGGCCACTCTATGAATGGGTAACAATAGATGTGGAAATAATTGGGGGTTTTCTAACACCGGCCAAAGGTATTGGGTATTTAGGTAGAAAGCCAAATGGGCCTCTGAGTTTGGCATCTGGCTCCTAGGGAGTAACCAGGATTTCAAATATTTCAGTTGGCTTGCCATGTAGTATAGATGCATGTCAGGTAAAGACATACCACCATTTGGGTTTAGGACCAATTAGAGTGGATAGTGATAATTTGGGTCTTCCTGATCCCCAAATAAATGGTGAGAATAATGACTTCAGCTGATGAAAAAATCTATTAGAGACAATATAGGGGACATGTTCCAAAATAACTATCATCTTTAAAAGATTTAAATGAATTAAAAGATCCTGAGTCTTTGGTGATTGTAATTCCTAAGTATTTAAAATGTTGAACAATCGGCAGCTCAAAAAAGTGGTTCTATCATGGACCTTGTATAGTGGAAAGAAAAAAGATTTCGACCAGTTTATACAAAGACCAGAGTATCTGCCAAAATCGTTAATTAGTCGCATTGCCTGAGGGAAAGTGTCTACCACATCGGACATAAATAATACCATATCATCTGCGTACAGACCTACTCTGTCCTCCCTGTCTCCCAGGACAATGCCACAAAACATTTTATCTTGTCTTTTACTAATCGCCAATGGTTCAATGGCCAACGCGAATAATAGGGGTGATAATGGGCACCCCTGTCTAGTGCCCCTACCGAGAATGAAGTAAGAGGAGGGGATACAATTTACGTTAACATTAGACCTGGGATTCTTATACAAAATAGATACCCATTTGATAAAGACCGGGCCAAAACCAAATCTTCGGAGAGTTTTCAGAAGATATGGCCATTCAACCGAATTAAAAGCCTTAGCTGCGTCAAGAGACGCAAAGGCCCATCTTTGCTGTTGTATGGTACCTATTTGTGCCAAAACCTGGACTCTTCTAATGTTTTCCATGTCGATTTCCCCGGCCTAAAGCCAGATTAATCAGAGTGGACGATACTCAGGATACATTTATTCAATCTGTTCGGAAGTATTTTTGCTAAAATCTTATAATATTATACAATATTAAGCAGAGATATTGGTCTATACGACCCACATTCTAGCTGATTTTTGTCCGGTTTTAAGATAACTATTATAGTGGCATCATACAATGACAGGGGTAGGGTGTCTCCAGAAAACGCCTTGGCATACATCTGTTGTAGGGGCTCTATAAGTGGGTCCATATATTTGGTATACACTTCCAATGGAATGCCATCAGGCCCTGGGGACTTCCCATTGGACATAGATGAGAGTGCCAATTTAATTTCCTCAGACGTAATAGGGGCGTCCAGAGAGCCCACATCTTGGGGAGAAAGTTGAGGTAAATCCAATGCAGAAAGGTATTCCTCCATTTCACTTATGGGAACCTGTAAGTAAGATCTATAAAGATCTTGATAAAACTCATGGAAGCGGTGAGCAATCGCCTCTGTTTCGATCAACGTGGATCCTGTGGTGCTATAGACTTTCAACACCGCAGGAGAATGTTGGTTTTGGTGTACTATGTGTGCTAATAATTTACTAGACTGATTACCTAATTCAAAATATGATTGCTTAGTGAAGAAGAGTTTACGTTGAGCCTTTTCTTTCAGGAGGTTGAGGTACTGCGGCCCTGGGAAAGCCATGCATGCTTGTTAGAATCAGAAGGATTGGTGACATATGCAGCCTCCAGACTGATGCAGTCCCGCGCCATATCAGACTCCCGTCGAGCAGAAGCACTTTTAACGTATGCTATAGAAGATTTCAGACAACCCCTGAGATAAGCTTTCAGTGTCTCCCAAAGGGATTCTCAAAGGGGTCCTGACAAGCCAGGAACACTGATAATTGATCAGGAATTCGATCATGTGGCGTCAACAGGGTCAACCAAAAAGGGTGGATTCTCATACTAACAAAGGAACTCATTGTAGTTGCAGTGACAACTAAGTATAAAGGGGAGCGGTCGGAAATACCTCTAATCCCATATTCAACCTGGGAGATACGATGAGCTGCTGATCACATAGTCAATGCGAGACAGAGTTTGGTGGAAAGAGGAATGAAAGGAATAGACGCGGTCAAGGGGGTGTCTGTGTCTCCATACATCCACCTATCCCATCTCCCCCACCAAGTCCGCCAGTGGAGTGGGAGCAACAAGATGGTCTGTCGGAGCGCCCTGTGTAAATCTATCCAACAAGGGGTCAAGTACCATATTACAGTCGCCCATACATAGTGAAGGCTTGTGGATGCGCTGCAGCGAACGCGGCTGCTTGGTTGAGTATCGCCATATTAGCTGGTGGGGGGATATAAACAGCTATAATCACATAATGTATGCAATTAATAAAGGCTAATGTATTGTCCTTCTGGGTCCACAACCAAACTCTCCACCTCCCATCTGACAGACTTGTGTGCCAAAAGGGAGACGCCTCTGGAGTGTGTAGTGTGACAAGCATGTCTTGCCCACTGGACCCAAGGTTTTTGTAGTCTGCTAGACTGGTCTGGAATGAGATGTTTCCTGGATACACAAAATATGAGGGTTGTAACGCCTGATGTGTGAGAAAACCATCAATCTTTTCACTGGGGAGCCAAAACCTTTAACGTTCCATGACAGAATACGTATTTCAGCCATAACATTGGTTAAAAGGAATCCTAATTGGGCATGGATGGGAGCTGTGCTGGATAAGATGAGCTTCACTGGAGCTTTTAGGACATATTTATCCCAGATGTACCATAACCCGAAGGCAAGGGTCTATACTCAGGGCTTCCTATCGAAACCCTTCAATCTTCAGAAGGGCACCCGTCAGGGATGCCCCCTATCTCCCCTTTCATTTAATCTAGCCCTGGAACCACTAGCTAGAGAATTATGTGGATCCAATGTCTTTAACACCTAGGGAAAGTGATGGAGCTATTGAGGGACTTCAGAAGATATTCAGGGTACTCAGTAAACAGGTCCAAGTGTGAATTGCTTCTTTTGGCGCAGGGCTATATCGGCTCTATGGGATTTGGTATTGCTAAACCGTTGACACAACTTACATACCTGGGGATTAAAATAGGAAAATCACTGCATTCCATATATAGATTGAATTACCCACCATTGTTCTCTAAAATTAAAAGGGACCTTGACAGATGGAGAAATTTGCCCCTTTCCCTGATGGGGCGTTTCCACTTGATCAAAATGATGGAGGCGGCGAAGCTGATGTACCCACTTCAAACTATACCTTTGCTTCTACGTTACGCAGATATTGCAGACCTAGAAAAAAAGTTTACATAATTCCTCGGGGGGGGGGAGGGCGGAAGGCGAGAATCGCATTAAAGAAGCTGAAGCTTAGGAAGGAACAGGGAGGACTTAATTTCCGAAATCTAAGGGGATACAATTTTGCTTGCCTTAGCAGACATATATTAGATTGGGCAAACCTGACGTAGTTTTATTCTAATTTGCGTATAGCACGTCAGCTGGCATCACCCTGGAACTTCATGGCCCTCTTACATACTAAGATATCAAAACTCCCGCCTATAGCAAGGCGGTCGCTGATACTCCGAGACACAATCATTACTTGGAAAAATGTGAGAAAGCTTTTTAGCCCCCCTTATCAGTTTTCTAAACACCTACCACTACAGGGTAATCCTAACTTCCCCCCTGGACACAGTGACAAGTTTTTCCTGACCTGGGCGACCAGGGGAGTGACTAAGATAGGAGATTTGCTACATGAAAGAGAGGCTAGATGGGCTTTGCCGAGTGAATTGGAGGAGAAATGGAACTTACTGAGACTAGCTCAGTTTCCTTATTTACAGGTACAAAGCTATGTAAAGGGCTTAATAAGGGACCTATCTACTGAATGGCAGCGGAACAAGTTTGACTCATTTCTGGGGCATAAGAATAAGATGTCTATCTCAGTGATATATAACCTACTTAGAGCAACCTGGGAGGATACAATTTCTGCGACTTTGTGCAAAAAATGGGGAACTCAACTGGGGGTGATGGAGATTGAGACAGTCGCCCGCTTAGGTATTCAGGCAGTGTATAAAGCAGTCCCTAATTAGCGGATGAAAGAAACCCAGTTCAAGATTGTGAAGATATGTGTATTGTGTGACCTGTAATTGTACCGTGTAATTTGTGTATTGGGTCATTTTCGTGGGTTTATTGTCTGGAGATAGTTAAGTTATACAGTGTCTGGACTAATTATCTCCAGGCAAACAAAGGGAGAGACCAAACTGTAAAGCATGTACTATTGGTTGTTTCTTGCCTCCCCCTGGGAAGGCCCCCCCCCCCCTTTCAGGGGGTACAGTATAAATACAAGTTCTGTTCAATAAAGAGAGAGTCTTTTTACAACCTTCATCACGTTTCGGCTGATGTTTGGGTACCTGTAATGTGTGTGGGAGTGATACCGCTGAGATTGCTGGCTGTTATACCTTGGGAATCTACCGAACAAGCAACCGAACGGAGGACTATACTCACTACGTGCTTTTCTGTTCGGGTAAACCAGACGAACCAGACGCTACTACTACGGGGTTCGTTACAATTGGTGGCAAGCAGAGGGATGTCGTAACCTGAAGGGACGTCCCGGACAGGAGAATAAGTGAATGGCTCAGCAGTACGAGCTACTAAAGAGAACCACATTAAAAGACTTGCTGGAAGCTCGAGGCATTGCGGCAAGTAACAAGTCGAAAGCTACACTAATTGCCGAACTCATGCAGAGTGGCGGAGCCAGCAATATGGAGAGAGGAAATACGGAACCAGATGAGCTGGAAAAGAAACTGCAGATGTTTATTCGGCTGCTAGGACCAAATCTCTCGGAAGGGGCTGTGGTATAGGTGATTGCGGATGCCCACAGTGCACATGTAGCACAGCAATCCAGAACCGGGTCAATGCAAGGGGACTCGCTAAATTCCCCTGGATTTTCAAATGGATATCCTAAAAAGGTAAATCATGCTGCTTTTAAAAATTTTGATGACAACGGATCAGATATTGACGGCTTTTTAAAAGACTTTGAACGCCAATGCATGTTAGAGGGAATGGAGGAAGAAAGATGGGTCTCAGTACTCAGCAGCAAGTTAACTGGGCGGGCGACAGAGGCTTATAGAGCAGTACCGGACGAGGACATTCGCAATTATCAAAGGATAAAGGAGGTACTGTTGTCCCGATTTTCCGTCACCCCAGAGGTGTATCGCCTGAAATTCAGAGAATTAAAAAAGACTAGGAAAGACTCTTTCACCGAATGGGCCTGCAGGTTAATGAGGGCAGCACACAACTGGCTGCAGGGATCCCAAGCTTCAATGTTGGAGGATGCTTTGCAGCTCCTCACGTTGGAACAATTCTATGATGATCTGGAGAAGGATCTCAGGCATTGGGTGAGAGATAAAAAACCCAAAACAGTAGAATAAGCAGCAAAATTGGTGGATGAGTATCGGGACACCAGACGGTCGGAAGTCAAAGAGGTACGAGCCAGCTCCAAACCGTTTGTCCCTTTTTCCCCAATACAAAAACCTGTACCCTACCAAGCAACTACAAACACCAGGCATCAACCCAAAATGTGTTTTCTGTGCAACCAACCGGGGCACATTAAGCCCCATTGTCCACTCAGAAACAGAGGGGGCTCACCAGCTGCACATCCTTACAAGGCCACCGCTCACTGTTACCAGCAGGAGCCTAATGTCAACCCTGCGTTCAGTGAAGAACAGTGGAACATTTTGTACGAGGCCAATACGGCACAGGCGGAAACTGACAACCGGAATCATCACCGACAGTGGGTTACCGTAGATGGGGAGGAGGCCGAAGCTCTATGCGAAAAATTCGTCCATCTGCCCGCACCAACCACACTGTGGCAGTTCGAGTAGCAGGGGGGAGCTATCCACAAGCTTCCTACAGCGAGGGGGCACCGGCAGTAAACAGATGGATGTGGACATTATGCAAACTTTGCCGGCCAAAGTATTGTTGGGGAATGATGTGGGTTGCCTTACATCCCATTTGGCTGGCAAATCTCCAATGGAAGGGTTACCCGTTACTACCAGGGCTCAAGCACGGAGGGGAGAAACTGCGCACCCGGAGGAACCTCAGGTAGGACATTTGTCCCTATTGCCCCCCTTGACCCCTACTCCCTTTTGGGATACCCCAGCAGGGTTTGAGCAGGCTCAGAGGGGGAATTCCACCTTAGCAGGTTACAGGAGGGAGGCAGAGAAACCCATGGAAGAGCAGGGGGGAGAATGGTTTAGTTGGGAAAAGGGGCTGTTGTATAGGATAACGGGGGGAGTTGGGAAGGGAGATACCCAAGTAGTTAAACGGCAACTAGTAGTACCCCGAAAGTTTAGGGCGGAACTGCTAAAGCTTAGCCACGATATTCCGTTGGCTGGGCATTTAGGAGTGACCAAACGAAGGATAGGTTAACGCAGACCTTCTTTTGGCCAAAAATTTCTCAGGATATTAAACTATACTGTAGGACATGTGAGATATGTCAGCGGACAGGTAGGAGGGGGTATCGCCAGAGGGCTAAACTTCACCCCCTCCCTATTATTGAAGAACCCTTTAGCAGGGTAGCCATTGATTTAGTAGGGCCGCTCCGCAAATCGGCCACATCTGGAAAGAGCTACATCCTCACGGTGATAGATTTTGCTACTCGGTATCCGGAGGTTGTGTCACGAGGGTGTCAAGAGCCACGTCTGACTCCGTTATACCCGGGGTCAGGAAGTCGCAGCGGGTGGCTGCGCGCTCTATGTCTAAAGATCACGTTGTTTCTTAGTGATTGTTTTCTGTGTTTGCCTTGCAATCCTTTTTGTCTCACTCAGGGATCTGTAGCTTCTCCTCCTCAGCTGTTTCTTGTCTGCCACTCTCAACCTCCTTATATTCTCCTCTCACACTTCTCTAGTTGCCAGTTATAGAGCTTCCTGCCTGGACTTCTATACTGACCCACTGGAGCTGTGAATCCTGGTTGTTGTTCCAGAGTGCTACCCTCCGGATCCCTGTTGGGCTTTTTATTGTCTCCTGTTGTCGCCCACCTGGGATTATATGTTGAGTCTGTATTGTCTGTTCTCCCCTTGGTGTTTTCCTTTAGAGCTAGTGGTGCGGACTAGTGTTCCCACCGCCCTGTTCACTATCTAGGGCTCATCTTAGGGAAAGCCAGGGTTTTAGGCACGTGATCGGCGTACGGGTGAGGAACCCGTCTAGGGACGTCAGGGCAGCCAGGTGCCAGCCGCAAGGTGAGTCAGGGGTCACCACCTTCCCTCTCACTTGGGCAGGGCCTTCCTCTTTCCCTCCCTCTGTGTCACGTATGTGATAGTCACGCCGATCGTGATAGGTTGTGGCTCTGTCCAATATAGAGGCTGAAACCGTGGCAGAAGCTCTAGTAAGAATCTTCACCCGAGTAGGATTCCCGAGGGAAATTCTATCGGACAGAGGGACGCAATTCACGTCCCATCTGACCCAACAATTACGGAAAAGTTGTGGCGTGAAACTCCTGTTCAGTACACTCTATCACCCGCAGACGAATGGACTGTGAACGGTTCAATGGCACTCTGAAACAGATGCTTCGAACCTTCACAGTGTCCAATCCTCACTGGGAAAGATTCCTACCTCACCTCCTGTTTGCTTACCGGGAAGTGCCCCAGGCATCCACGGGGTTCTCCCCCTTCGAACTTCTTTTAGGAAGAAGAGTCCGAGGACCCCTGGATCTCATACGGGAGCACTGGGAGGGCAATACAGGAGAGGAGGGGGTACCTATCGTCCACTATGTGCTGGAGTTTCGGGACCGGTTGCAGGCGTTCACCGAATCTGTTGGCGAGCACGTGCAGATGGCTCAGACCCGCCAAAAGAGATGGTACGATAGGGGTGCCAGAGATAGGGTCTGTGACATAGGTCAGCAAGTCTGGGCTCTGAAGCCGTTTAAGCAGGACAAATTACAGGCCTCTTGGCAAGGCCCTTTTAAGGTAGTAGAGAAGCTAAGCGACACTACGTACATAGTGTGCAAGAGTTCAGATGAGAGGTTCAGACGTGGCTTTCATGTGAACATGTTAAAACCATATTACGAACGGGCAGAGGATATAGCGGCGGTGTGCGCGCCGGCAGGGGAAGATAGTGAAAACTTACCCCTGCCAGATTTACTCACCACTGACCCTATCTCTATAGACCAAGTACAAATAGGCGAGGGGTTAAACCCCAAAGAGAAACAGGCAGCCTCTCAATTACTACAGAGATACAAGGAGATGTTTTCTGCTGTCCCGGGGTATACCTCTGCTGCAGTACACCGAGTAGAGACTCAGGGAGACACCCCCCTGCGACAGCAGCCTTACCGTATCCCTGTAGCTGTTTGAGATAATATGTTAGCGGAGATACAAGAGATGCTGCAGCTAGGGGTGATGGAGCCACCCCAAAGTCCTTGGGCCTCTCCGGTAGTACTGGTGCCAAAGTGAGACGGTACGACTCGGTTTTGCGTAGACTACCGGAAAGCTCAACGACCGCACTATAACAGACGCATACCCCATGCCTAGAATTGACAAGTTACTGCATAAGATGGCTGGGGGTCATTACCTAACCACTCTAGATTTATGCAAAGGCTACTGGCAAATCCCTCCCAAGTCGGCATTCGTCACTCCATTTGGGCTATACCAATTCAAGGTTATACCCTTTGAAATGAAGAATGCGCCGGCTACCTTTCAGAGAATGGCTGACAGACTTCTGGAGGGGTTTCAGGACTTCGTATGTGCGTACTTGGATGACATTGCCATTTATAGTCGCACATGGGAATCCCATCTAGAACACGCAGCCAGGGTCTTAGAGCGCCTCCAGACCTGCCGGACTAACGCTGAAACCGGACAAATGTCATCTAGGAATGGCGGAGGTCCATAGAGTGGGGTCAGGTAAGCAGCGTCCCGAGCCGGCCAAAGTAGAGGCCATTGCTAATTGGCCCCGTCCTACTACCAAGACTCAAGTATTAGCGTTCTTAGGAACGGCGGGGTATTACCGGAAATTTGTCCCAGAATATAGCGCCCTGGCCAAACCCCTGACTGACCTAACAAAAAAAAGCCCTTCCCAAGCTCGTAACCTGGTCTCCGGAGTGTAGCAGAAGCGTTCCAGCAACTAAAGTTAGCCCTCAGCAAGGCACCTGTGTTGGCAGCACCAGACTATAACAAAACCTTTCTTGTGCACACAGATGCCTCCATGTATGGGCTGGGAGCCGTGCTGAGCCAGGTGGGGGAAGATGGGTTGGAGCACCCAGTGGCGTATCTCAGCAGGAAACTTTTACCCCAGGAGGTCAGCTACGCCACTGTGGAAAAAGAATGCTTAGCTCTGGTGTGGGCCTTAAAGAGGCTCCAACCCTATTTGTATGGTCGCCCCTTTACGTTGATGACGGACCACAATCCGCTTGTATGGTTGAACCGCGTCTCAGGGGACAATCTAAGACTATTACGCTGGAGCCTGGCCTTACAACCGTACAATTTTACTATGCAGTACAGGCCAGGCAAACAACATGGGAATGCGGATGGATTGTCCCGTCAACCGGACTTGGACACATAAAAGCTTTCGTTCTTCGGACATCTCTGAGCCAACCCGAAAGAGTCTAGGCGGATATGCCGACCCATGGACTTAGGGGGAGCCATGTGAAGATATGTGTATTGTGTGGCCTGTAATTGTACCATGTAATTTGTGTATTGGGTAATTTTCGTGGGTTTATTGCCTGGATATAGTTAAGTTATACAGTGTCTGGACTAATTATCTCCATGCAAACAAAGGGAGAGACCAAACTGTAAAGCATGTACTATTGGTTGTTTCTTGCCTCCCCCTGGGAAGGCCCCCCCCCCCTTTCAGGGGGTACAGTATAAATACAAGTTCTGTTCAATAAAGAGAGAGTCTTTTTACAACCTTCATCACGTTTCAGCTGATGTTTGGGTACCTGTGATGTGTGTGGGAGTGATACTGCTGAGATTGCTGTCTGTTATACCTTGGGAATCTACCGAACAAGCAACCGAACGGAGGGCTATACTCACTGCATGCTTTTCCGTTCGGATAAACCAGACGAACCAGACGCTACTACTACGGGATTCGTTACAAAGATTCTCCATTTCACTTCTTCCGTATGCCTCAAAGCTACTTGAACAACATGTCCATTCAGTATATTATACTGCATCCCATGTATAGTCCTGTATATTATACTGTCCCCCATGTATACTCCTGTATATTATACTGCACCCCATGTATAGTCCTGTATATTTTACTGCACCCCATGGATAGTCCTATATATTACACTGCCCCCTATGTATAGTCCTGTATATTATACTGTACCCCATGTATAGTCCTGTATATTACACTGTACCCCATGTATAGTCCTGTATATTATACTGTACCCCATGTATAGTCCTGTATATTACACTGCACCCCATGTATAGTCCTGTATATTACACTGCACCCCATGTATAGTCCTGTATATTATACTGCACCCCATGTATAGTCCTGTATATTATACTGCACCCCATGTACAGTCCTGTATATTATACTGCACCCCATGTATAGTCCTGTATATTACACTGCCCCCATGTATAGTCCTGTATATTGTACTGCCCCCCATGTATAGTCCTGTATATTACACTGCACCCCATGTATAGTCCTGTATATTATACTGCACCCCATGTATAGTCCTGTATATCACACTGCACCCCATGTATAGTCCTGTATATTACACTGCACCCCATGTATAGTCCTGTATATTACACAATAGTCCACTGTAAAGTATCAAAAATATCTTTAAAATATTTTTTTATTGTATAAATGTTACATTATAGATAAATATCTGTAAGCACTCCAATCATTTCGCACACAATGTATCACTCCCATCCTCTCTTACACAGTTTATCACCCCCATCATCATACAACCAATGTTTTATTCCTATCATGTCACACACAATGCGTATCTCCCATCATTTTATACATAATTCATCACTCCCACCATCTCTTACACATTATATCACTCCCATCATCTAACACATCGGGTGAGATTAACAGTTAAACAGTCCTTGTTGCCCATAGCGACCAATCACAGCGCAGCTTTTATTTTCAAAGAGCCAAATACGAACTGAAATCTGCGATGTGATTGGCTGCTACAGGGACCAAAGTCCTCTGGGGTCATATATCCCACCCCTCTTCCCAAAATCTATGTGAAGAGAATGAACAAACATGAAGAAAATTTTAGACAAGAACATGTATGTACATGATGTGGTATTAAAAACGTGAGTCCAGTACATCCAATATGGCCGCTCTCATGCTAAGGCACTTATTGTGATGTCATCAATAGATGCTTGTCCCCCTGGCCCCCCCTCCTCTGGCATGACGTTTTTACTTGTGATGTCATAATGGGGCATGACTCATTTACTTATGACATAATAATCAGGGGGTGTGGTCTAATCCCATAAATTGGGGTCACGCCCTGACAGCAGTGTCAGTATCTCTAGCTGTCTCTCACCATGGGGAAGTCCTGGAAGAAGAGGAGGTTGGTGCCAAAGACGATTCCTAAGGTGAATGCTGTAGAGAAAATGGATGTCGGCCCTCGACAATATCCCGATGATGTTGATATGAATTCTGATCACAGTGATGAGAAAATGGATGTTGGCCCTCGCCAATATCCGGACGACGTGGAGATGGAGGACCTTCCGGGGAACACCAGCAACATCAGGGCCTTAAGTACCCGGAAGAGAAAGCGGCCAAGCTGTATTATCTGCCGCCGGCCGTAACATCTGCCGATAGGCCCTTATTATACCATCTGCCCCTTGGCCACCATATAACATCTGCTGCTTGGCCCCACTTACCATCTGCCACCTGGGGCCATTTACCATCTGCGGCTTGGGGCCATTTACCATCTGCAGGTTGGGGCTCACTTACCATCTACCCCTTGGGGCCATATACCATCTAGTCCTTGGGGCCCACTTACCATCTAGCCCTTGGGGCCACTTACCATCTATAGATGGTTTTACCATCCAAACCATCTGAAATTCCAATAAAGACGAGCAGGGCCCCACCAGGTCCGGTAAGTTTGGCCGCTTCCCTCCGTCTTCTTCTTGTGTTTTTGTAAACAGTTTTTTTTTATTTAGGTATTTTCTCTTCTAGGATCCGACTACAAAATAACATCAGGAACCTCTGGTGACAATATTCTGTCCCTGAAAATCTGCCAGAGGTGCGACCCACGAACTCCTCTCTACAAGTTAGCGGACCTGAATCCAGCCAATCCTGAAGACGGAACCAGAGCTGCAGAAAAGTCATTTAAAACCTTTTATAAATAAACATAGTGTTTTTTGTTTTTAAAAATTGTGTTTTATTTCTCTTAATTATCAAATTGCACAAATCGTACTCAGCTGCTATTTTCTATGGGTATCCTAAGGGTATAGTAAGTAAGCTCAGAGCTGGATCCTAAAGGGGCGCGTTACCAATATTTAAAAAGGTAATATTTAAAGTTACACATTTTTCCATAAAATCTGCATGTGCTAAAGTTTGTGACTGTTATTATAGCCGGAAAACTAGTACAAGTCTCAAATAAATGATCCCCCAGGTAATACTCCATCCACTAGTGATATCTCCATTAAGGGTAGGTTAATAAAGTACATTCAAGATGGCCGCTCTCATACTTAGCCACCCTTTGTGATGTCATCATTAGAATCCTGGCACGATAACGCTTCTTGTTTCCTTAGAAACACTATCTGTGATGTCATCGGCTACAGAGTCTGAGTGTCATAATCAGTGGCATGACTGCGGGGCATAGATAGGGGGTCAGCACCCATCACCTGAGTGGCCCCCTATCCAGATAATGCCACACCATGACTACTAGTAATACAGCTAAATAGTGACTGAATATTACCACCGTACTGTTACTAACAGACCACTGTAGGAAGATCAGTATTACCCCCATACATTAATAAGGCTGCACATGTGTCCATCCAGTTCAGCCTGTTATCCTCTAAGTTGATCCAAAGGAGGGCAAAAAAATTCCATGAAGTAGAAACCAATTTTCCTGCTTTTAGGGGTAAACATTCCCTCCCGCCAAGATGACAATCCATCTCGTTTCTCTGCGGAGCAGAGCTATTTTACCATTACCACCCCTAGATCCCAAGTGGATTCTATCAATACCTCTCACTGTGAGACCCCGTGGATCAGACCTGTGAAATCTACGAAAGTGCCGTGGAACTGCTTGCAATGTATCATAATCTTTTTCGGGTACTTCTGAGGCTGCTTTAATTTTATTAACATGTTCCAACACCCGGACCTTAAGAGCCCTGGTCGTCATGCCAATGTAAATAAGTTGACATGGGCATGTAATCAGGTATATAACTGCTTCTGTGTTACAGCTGATGTTGTGCAGGATCTTGAAGTTCTTATTGCCAGATGAATCACAGAAGGCAGTAGATCGAACCATATATGGTATTTACATGCACATATGTGAGTAAATAAATCACAAATTTAATAAGAAGCACTGACAATAGTGCTATATAAAAATACATAGTCGATCGATGTTGCAACGGCTCACGTACCATAGACAGTGCATCAACACCTAAATATTGCAGCACCGGATGACCACCATGTGTGTTAATACATATAATAGTAATACAATCATATTGATAATGTTAATGATAACCATATTGATAAGAGTGTACAAAAGCATATAATTCATAATCGCTAAAAAAGTGCATCCTGCTAAGCAGATAATACATCTCAGGAAAGTGATACTACCAATAAAGGTGATGCATACACCCGGAAAAAGTGAAACATACATATGAAAACATGACACGTATATAGAGCACTGACATGCGGGGTGGGGATGTCGAGGATGGCCCCGCCTGCAGCAAAAACTGCCCATGGGGTCAGCCGAGGCATCCCCAACCCACCAGGCAATGGACACAGTCTCAAGCAGTCGTAGACATCAGCGGCCAACAATACAGGAGTAACATGATGTAACGCAAGGAGAGAGACACCAACCATGGTTGCAGTGATGGCATTACTGACCCGCCACACAACGAAGAGAACCACCAACACATGGTGTTATATAATATGATGTTCTCTACAGGGACAATTGCCAGCATTAGCAAGCATCAAAAGGAAAAAGGAAAAACAATGCCCAAATAACAGCAGGTAGGGGTGAGAGTGTCCGAGGCGGCACCACCGGCGGCCAATGGGGTCGACCGAGACACTCCCAACCCAACCCAAAAATACATACTATACCCACCAAAGATGGAAATATCAAATATCACATCAATTATAATGTGGGGGATGCACATACACTTGATGCATGAAATACACCATAGGATGCAATTTTCTATAGGCATGTAATTAAGTGTTCATCCAGAGTCTGCCATTCATCCCAGACGTATCTTCTCCCAGTAGATGGTTAGGTCCGCCACCGTATCCCAGGTATACAAAATAGACAATCTCGAAGAAAAGAAGAGAATATTATAGTAAAAAATAATAAAACTTACTATACCCTGTTGATTAAAATTCGCGCAATTCTTATAGGAAGGAGGAGAAGCTGTTAGATTCATTCAAGCCATATGGGGTGACAGTGTCTGCATGTAAATATCAGTGGATCTGCAAAACACATACGGACGTCTGAATGGAGCCTTACAGGGGGGTGATCAATGACAGGGGGGTGATCAGGGGTTAATAAGGGGTTAATAAGTGACCGGGGGGGTGTAGTGTAGTGTGGTGCTTGGTACTACTTACAGAGCTACCTGTGTCCTCTCGTGGTCGATCCAAGCAAAAGGGACCACCAGAGGACCAGGTAGCAGGTATATTAGACGCTGTTAACAAAACAGCGTCTAATATACCTTTCTGATGCGATTTTTTTTAACATCTACAGCCTGCCAGCGAATGATCATCGCTAGCAGGCTGTAGTTTAACTTCTCAGCCTTGCGCCGCTGTGAACGCGCACATGCGCGTGCATTCACCCGAAATCTAGGGTCTCACGAGATGACGCCAATAGGCGTCTGTCACCACCAGACATCTGAGAAGCTCTGACAGATGTCTTTCAGAACCTCCTCCTTGAGCTTCCTTTTTGTTTTGCTTTCCTTTACTCATCTCGTTAGCCTCTCTCAGCTGTCATGTAGTTGCACTGATTGCATCCCTTTAAATCCCTTCCCAGACTGCTTCATTTAGCGGTTTATATTCCTTCCTGGAGTGTGTGCATGCTGATCCTACTTCTGGTCTTCTACAGATAAGTTTTGTTCATTCATTTGTGTTTTTCTGTTTGCTGGATCCCAGGTGACCCTGACTCCCTCCGTATCAAGTGTAGGGAGCCGGTGGCCGTGTCCCCTCACTATTATAGGGTGTTCAGGTGTTATACAGTCGAGGTTCGAGGATATGCGATCATCTACCATTGGGATTTTCGCATAGGCTGAGCAGTTAGGGAGAGAGCCAGGTCTGTTGCAGGGCTCTCCCTTTTGTTCCTTAGTTTTGGATCCAGTGAGTCGGATATTCATTTTGTGTCTTCTAGTTTCCTGTACACCTTCCGTGACATTATAAACCGCCAAAACTGTCTCAAGCATGGATCCGGTTTCACTTTTGACAGAACGCATGAAGGGTCTTTCATTGGAGGTAGCAGATCTCCGTGAGACTCTTTCTCAGTTTCAGGTGACCGGTTCAGCTTGCGTTCATGGAGTTTGTTCTGAGCCTAAGATCTCGCTCCCGGATACGTTCTCCGGGGGTAGTGAGAATTTTGTTCGTTTTAGATAGGCTTGCAAACTCCATTTTCGCCTTCTTCCCCATTCCTCTGGTGATGAGGAACGGAGGGTGGGGATCATCGTTACAAAGATTCTCCATTTCACTTCTTCCATATGCCTCAAAGCTACTTGAACAACATGTCCATTCAGTATATTATACTGCACCCCATGTATAGTCCTGTATATTATACTGCACCCCATGTATAGTCCTGCATATTACACTGCCCCCATGTATAGTCCTGTATATTATACTGTACCCCATGTATAGTCCTGTTTATTACACTGTACCCCATGTACAGTCCTGTATATTATACTGCACCCCATGTATAGTCCTGTATATTACACTGCCCCCCATGTATAGTCCTGTATATTGTACTGCACCCCATGTATAGTCCTGTATATTATACTGCACCCCATGTACAGTCCTGTATATTACACTGCACCCCATGTATAGTTCTGTATATTGTACTGCACCCCATGTATAGTCCTGTATATTACACTGCCCCTCATGTATAGTCCTGTATATTACACTGCACCCCATGTATAGTCCTGTATATTACACTGCACCCCATGTATAGTCCTGTATATTGTACTGCCCCATGTATAGTCCTGTATATTACACTGCACCCCATGTATAGTCCTGTATATTATACTGCACCCCATGTATAGTCCTGTATATTACACTGCACCCCATGTATAGTACTGTATATTATACCGCACCCCATGTATAATCCTGTATATTACACTGCACCCCATGTATAGTCCTGTATATTACATTGTACCCCATGTATAGTCCTGTATATTACACTGCACCCCTTGTATAGTCCTGTATATTGTACTGCACCCCATGTATAGTCCTGTATATTGTACTGCACCCCATGTATAGTCCTGTATATTACACTGCACCCCATGTATAGTCCTGTATATTACACTGCACCCCATGTATAGTCCTGTATATTATACTGCACCCCATGTATAGTCCTGTATATTACACAATAGTCCACTGTAAAGTATCAGAAATATCTTTAAAATATTTTTTATTGTGAAAATGTTACATTATAGATAAATATCTGTAAGCACTCCAATCATTTCGCACACAATGTTTCACTCCCATTCTCTCATACACAGTTTATCACCCCCATCATCATACAACCAATGTTTTATTCCTATCATGTCACACACAATGCGTATCTCCCATCATTTTATACATAATTCATCACTCCCACCATCTCTTACACATTATATCACTCCCATCATCTAACACATCGGGTGAGATTAACAGTAAAACAGTCCTTGTTGCCCATAGCGACCAATCACAGCGCAGTTTTTATTTTCAAAGAGCCAAATATGAACTGAAATCTGCGATGTGATTGGCTGCTACAGGGACCAAAGTCCTCTGGGGTCATATATCCCACCCCTCTTCCCAAAATTTATGTGAAGAGAATGAACAAACATGAAGAAAATTTTAGACAAGAACATGTATGTACATGATGTGGTATTAAAAACGTGAGTCCAGTACATCCAATATGGCCGCTCTCATTCTAAGGCACTTCTTGTGATGTCATCAATAGATGCTTGTCCCCCTGGCCCCCCCTCCTCTGGCATGACGTTTTTACTTGTGATGTCATAATGGGGCATGACTCATTTACTTATGACATAATAATCAGGGGGTGTGGTCTAATCCCATAAATTGGGGTCACACCCTTACAGCAGTGTCAGTATCTCTAGCTGGCTCTCACCATGGGGAAGTCCTGGAAGAAGAGGAGGTTGGTGCCAAAGACGATTCCTAAGGTGAATGCTGTAGAGAAAATGGATGTCGGCCCTCGACAATATCCCGATGATGTTGATATGAATTCTGATCACGGTGATGAGAAAATGGATGTTGGCCCTCGCCAATATCCGGACGACGTGGAGAGGGAGGACCTTTCGGGGAACACCAGCAACATCAGGGCCTTAAGTACCCGGAAGAGAAAGCGGCCAAGCTGTATTATCTGCCGCCGGCTGTAACATCTGCCGATAGGCCCTTATTATACCATCTGCCCCTTGGCCACCATATAACATCTGCTGCTTGGCCCCACTTACCATCTGCCACCTGGGGCCATTTACCATCTGCGGCTTGGGGCCATTTACCATCTGCAGCTTGGGGCCCACTTACCATCTACCCCTTGGGGCCATATACTATCTAGCCCTTGGGGCCATATACCATCTACCCCTTGGGGCCCACTTACCATCTAGCCCTTGGGGCCCACTTACCATCTATAGATGGTTTTACCATCCAAACCATCTGAAATTCCAATAAAGACGAGCAGAGCCCCACCAGGTCCGGTAAGTTTGGCCACTTCCCTCTGTCTTCTTCTTGTGTTTTTGTAAACAGTTTTTTTTTTATTTAGGTATTTTCTCTTCTAGGATCCGACTACAAAATAACATCAGGAACCTCTGGTGACAATATTCTGTCCCTGAAAATCTGCCAGGGTTGCGACCCACGAACTCCTCTCTACATGTTAGCGGACCTGAATCCAGCCAATCCTGAAGACGGAACCAGAACTGCAGAAAAGTCATTTAAAACCTTTTATAAATAAACATAGTCTTTTTTGTTTTTAAAAATTGTGTTTTATTTCTCTTAATGATCAAATTGCACAAATCGTACTCAGCTGCTATTTTCTATGGGTATCCTAAGCGTATAGTAAGTAAGCTCAGAGCTGGATCCTAAAGGGGCGCGTTACCAATATTTAAAAACATAATATTTAAAGTTACACGTTTTTCCATAAAATCTGCATGTGCTAAAGTTTGTGACTGTTATTATAGCCGGAAAACTAGTACAAGTCTCAAATAAATGATCCCCCAGGTAATACTCCATCCACTAGTGATATCTCCATTAAGGGTAGGTTAATAAAGTACATTCAAGATGGCCGCTCTCATACTTAGCCACCCTTTGTGATGTCATCATTAGAATCCTGGCACGATAACGCTTCTTGTTTCCTTAGAAACACTATCTGTGATGTCATCGGCTACAGAGTCTGAGTGTCATAATCAGTGGCATGACTGTGGGGCATAGATAGGGGGATGCCGCACTATGACTACTAGTAATACAGCTAAATAGTGACTGAATATTACCACCGTACTGTTACTAACAGACCACTGTAGGAAGATCAGTATTACCCCCATACATTAATAAGGCTGCACATCCGTCCATCCAGTTCAGCCAGTTATCCTCTAAGTTGATCCAAAGGAAGGCAAAAAAATTCCGTGAAGTAGAAACCAATTTTCCTGCTTTTAGGGGTAAAAATTCCTTCCCGGCTCCAGGCAATCACAATAATTCCTTGGATCAACGACCCTTCTGCCTTCTTCTGTCAATCAAAGTGCAGAGGGTGCGGCAGTTGCAGAGAGAGCTGAGGCTCTAGGTGTAACAGAAACGCCCTGTTGCTCCTAGGGGCTCATTTGCATATATGAAAACATACAGTTTACTTGTTTCAGGCCAATGCCAGCAACAGGAATGTAATGTATTCCTGATTGACAGACTTCTCCCGGTTACAGGGGGAACCTACATATCATGAATACTTCCTGTCTGGAATGAATACACTGTAAGTTCTCCATATCTACAGTGCAAGTATAAAAAAGCACGCACGGACTGCTTATTTATACAGATATATCGTATAAGATCAGATAACCTTCGCTTTAAAGAATGACAATTCATAATTTTGAGCAAAAAAATAAATAATCTTTTAATAAAAAAATAGATTAGTATAAAAGCTTTACACAATAAGGAGATGAAACATGAACACAGCGCAATCGCTTTGAACTTTGAGTCCTATACTATTTAAAGGGGTTGTGTCACAAAACATATTCTACAATTTTTAAACCAGCACCTGGATCTGAATACTTTTGTAGTTGCATGTAATGTAATATAGCCAGTGAGTTATTCAATAAAATGTATCTGTATAGCGCCACCTGCTGTTTGTTCTTTTCCTTATTTTTTGTCCGTCTCACTGAGCTGGTCGCACATGCTCAGTTTAAATCTCCAACTGCAACCTGACATAAGTTCAGTTAGAAGCTATGGCAGTTACAGGGAGAGAGCTGCAGCAGAAAGGACATGCCACCATTGAGCTGCCAGGTTGAAAAGAATTAGGAACAATAAAAGCAGAGAATGTGGAGATCTCTGGATCCATGTGAGGTACAGGGCTGGTTCTAGCTTTGTTCGAAAGAGATTGTCATGTACTATATGATCTCTGATTTTCATATTTTTTTTTGCATCAATTATGGCATAACCCCTGTAGCGGAGTGCAATATTAGAATCCACGATCTCCGCTGGTATAACAGGTAAATCCACAGTCAGCGCTGAACAGTACGGCAATATTCCCAATCCTCCCAATAACCGGACGAAACACAGTCTGGGAGTCAACAACCCGCTTTATTCACAAGCTTGTATATTTATACAGTTCCCCATGCCATTGTACACAAAATCCCCTTCCCTCTGTCTGTAACACAATAAACAAAACCAAATGAGCATTGTCTGAGACGTAATTAACCAACACAATAAGCATTGTCTGAGACGTAATCCACAAACTACAATTACCAAACGTAATGGACTAACTCGAACCCTGGCATACACATATACAATGTAACCGAACACATAATAACATACATAATCTGTAAGACAGCCTGAATGCAATCTGCTACCCAGTCTTAAAGGGGCAGTAGTAGCAATATAAAATACCACCTGCCCAAATATTGCATTCAAACGTACGGACAACCTTTCTTACATTATAGTCCAGAAGTGGCTAAGTTTGCCACAAATATCTTTGCATATGAAAATATATTGTAGTATATATACAACTTTATATGCACTGGATGGAGATCTACAAACCGGATTCCAAAAAAGTTGGGACACTATACAAATCGTGAATAAAAACTGAATGCAATGATGTGGAGGTGCCAACTTCTAATATTTTATTCAGAATAGAACATAAATCACAGAACAAAAGTTTAAACTGAGAAAATGTACAATTTTAAGGGAAAAATATGTTGAATCAGAATTTCATGGTGTCAACAAATCCCCAAAAAGTTGGGACAAGGCCATTTTCACCACTGTGTGGCATCTCCCCTTCTTCTTACAACACTCAGCAGACGTCTGGGGACCGAGGAGACCAGTTTCTCAAGTTTAGAAATAGGAATGCTCTCCCATTCTTGTCTAATACAGGCCTCTAACTGTTCAATCGTCTTGGGCCTTCTTTGTTGCACCTTCCTCTTTATGATGCGCCAAATGTTCTCTATAGGTGAAAGATCTGGACTGCAGACTGGCCATTTCAGTACCTGGATCCTTCTCCTACGCAGCCATGATGTTGTGATTGATGCCGAATGTGGTCTGGCATTATCTTGCTGAAAAATGCAGGGTCTTCCCTGAAAGAGATGACGTCTGGATGGGAGAATATGTTGTTCTAGAACCTGAATATATTTTTCTGCATTGATGGTGCCTTTCCAGACATGCAAGCTGCCCATGCCACACGCACTCATGCAACCCCATACCATCAGAGATGCAGGCTTCTGAACTGAGCGTTGATAACAACTTGGGTTGTCCTTGTCCTCTTTGGTCCGGATGACATGGCGTCCCAGATTTCCAAAAAGAACTTCGAATCGTGACTCGTCTGACCACAGAACAGTCTTCCATTTTGCCACACTCCATTTTAAATGATCTTTGGCCCAGTGAAAACGCCTGAGCTTGTGGATCTTGCTTAGAAATGGCTTCTTCTTTGCACTGTAGAGTTTCAGCTGGCAACGGCGGGTGGCACGGTGGATTGTGTTCACTGACAATGGTTTCTGGAAGTATTCCTGAGCCCATTCTGTGATTTCCTTTACAGTAGCATTCCTGTTTGTGGTGCAGTGTCGTTTAAGGGCCCGGAGATCACGGGCATCCAGTATGGTTTTACGGCCTTGACCCTTACGCACAGAGATTGTTCCAGATTCTCTGAATCTTCGCATGATGTTATGCACAGTTGATGATGATAGATGCAAAGTCTTTGCAATTTTTCGCTGGGTAACACCTTTCTGATATTGCTCCACTATCTTTCTGCGCAACATTGTGGGAATTGGTGATCCTCTACCCATCTTGGCCTCTGAGAGACACTGCCACTCTGAGAAGCTCTTTTTATACCCAATCATGTTGCCAATTGACCTAATTAGTGTTAATTGGTCTTCCAGCTCTTCATTATGCTCAAATTTACTTTTTCCAGCCTCTTATTGCTACTTGTCCCAACTTTTTGGGGATTTGTTGACACCGTGAAAATTTGAATCAACGCATTTTTCCTTTAAAATTATACATTTACTCGGATTAAATTTTTGATCTGTCATCTACGTTCTATTACAAATAAAATATTGACATTTGCCATCTCCACATCATTGCATTCAGTTTTTATTCACGATTTGTATAGTGTCCCAACTTTTTGGGAATCCGGTTTGTACTACATACACATTATGTATAATATCCTGCATGTGTGCAGGAGTTCTACTATATATACTGTATACATTGACCACATGGGAATGATGGATCGGGGATTCATACCTGCTCTGGGATCAGGATGCAGCGCTCAGAGGATTGTACATGGATGGGCAGGCAGGCAGATGGACAGGAGTATCGGCAGGCAATCAGGCAGGTAGACATGCGTGCAGGTGCCTAGGCAAGTCAAGCCAAGCGCACTGCGGCAAATTTCTTCCGCACTAGTCCACGCCTCTAACTCGCCCAAAACATAACTAATCACCTAATTCTACCCAGTCTCCTAAATGCCCCCACATATGTAACACCCCAGAGTTGTATTACGACACGCCTCTACCCCGCTACTGTCTCCTAAGAGCTTTTACATTGTCATCAGATATAAGTTATATTATGTCTCCACAAATGTGCATCAAAAAACTATGTTAACTACAATTGTTTCCTTGTAATTTTACAGGTCCACCAGGAGGTGCAGCATCATTGGTAGAGATAGTTTTAATGTTATGGCCGTTCAGAGTGGAACAATCCTGTTCTATTCTGCCCCCCTGCTGAACAGAAGTGGAGGTTTCCAGCTTCCTGCAGCAAGGGAGCAAAAAAACAGTTAGAACCAGTTCTAGTTTCCCCTGCATAGGGAAGACAGCAAGGACCAAGTCTCGTTCTGAGACTTGATCAAATTCCCAGTCTGAGCCCTGCAGCTCAACTGGATGAAAAGAAAGCAGAAAGTTACAGACAACCTCCAGTTCCAGGAAGAAAGCATCCCCTGAGAATATATCTGTGAGTCAAGTCCAGAGACCTAGGAGAAGCCATTCCTCCTCAGCTAGTCTGTCCCCACACAGCAGAAGCATTTATCCCTGCCAATTATTGCCAAAACCTGCTGGGACCAGAGACCAAAGCTGTATACTGTTTGGATACAAGTTATCTTCAGTAAAGAAACGTTTGAACTTCATTTCTGCTGCAAAATCCCTCTATTACTCCTACTATCACTACACTCAAATTTATTGCAAGTGAGCCAGGAGTCCAGCCGTACCCAGGTAGGAGACACCATTGACACAATTATCACCACCTATAGAGACATTATAAGCCATTACACCACTCTGGCAATCCTAATCTGAGACGTGCGTTATAACACCTTGGGAGGGCCCTGGGGTAGTACCCTGCGCACGCTGCAATTGGCGTCACGACAACCACAGAACATTAAACAACCTGTACCTGGCCACTGCACATAGTAATTTTGCCCCCTTTATGCCACCACCACAGTAGTTGTGCCCACATTGTTCCCCCTCCACAGATTATGCCCATATATGTGCCCCCTCACAGTATTTATACCCAGATATGTGCCCCCTCACAGTAACTATGCCAGATATGTGCCTTATCACAGTAGTATGCCCAGGATTGTGCCCTCTCACAGTTTTTATGCCAAGATGTGTGTCCCCTTACAGTAATATGCCCAAGATTGTGCTCCCTCACAATAGTTATGCCTACATATGTGCCCCCTCACAATAGTTATGCCTACATATGAGCCCCCTCACAATAGTGATGCCCAGATTTGTCCCCTCACAATAATATGCCCAGCTGCACCCCCCTCACAGTAATATGCCCAGCTGCACCACCCTCACAGTAATATGCCCAGCTGCGCCCCATCACAGTATTATGCCCGTCTGTGCCACCTCACAGTAATATGTCCAGCTGTGCCCTCTCACAGTAATATGCCCAGTTGTGCCCCCTCACAGTATAATACTCAGGATTGTGACCCCGCACAGTAATATGCACAGGTTTGTAACCCCCAACAGTAATATGCCCAGGATTGTGACCCTTCACCGTAATATGCCCAGTTGAGCCCCCTCACAATAATATGCCCAGGATTGTGACTCCTCACAGTAATATGCCCAGCTGTGCCCCCTCACAGTAATAGGCCCAGCTGTGCCCCCTCACAGTAATATACCCAGACAAACACTGAAATCTGGGACTGTTCCAGGAAAATTCCTTTAATCCAGCATCAATGGAACCTGACAGATGCCGGATTATCAAATATTCTAGATTATTGGCTGAATTTAAGAGATATAACATACAAATACTAAACCAAATTATTTATCACAGGCCTGTCCCACTTCAGATCTCGCCTGGAAACAAATGGCGGATAATCAGACCTTCTGGACTAGATGCCGGATTACAGAAATGTCACTGTAATTGGTAAGTCAGCGTCCATGTAATAAATGATTATCGGAATCAGGCTTGTCTATTGTTTTTACATTCATCTTTATTACAGAACATCTGGACTGTGGTCGTAGAATGGGATTGTATAAAATGGTAGAATTTCTCTCTTTATTGGTTTCCAGCAGGTGAGAGACGTTCTCATAGAGCAGTGAGGAGATGCAGCAGGCGGGGGTCACTCCCAGCAGGTTGGGGGCTGTTTCCTGGTAGAAGTGGTGGAAACCTTTCCTGTAAGACAGAAGAGACAGGAATAGGACCTCATGTTGTAAGGTAACGCCCCGTCCTCTCTGTTAGCGGCTGCACATCAGTCTGTGTAGTCTGGCCTGCCCCCAGTCATTTGTTATTGGGCAGTTAGGGGGCGTTCCAGACTACATGGGCAGAGTGCCGTGTTCTTGTAGAGACTGCAGATTTCTCCCATTACATAAATACTAGGGGAATCCTCTGGAAAATTCCCAGCATCCCGGAGATGTTGATCATGTCCTCATGTACACAATGGTATTACAGCTCCCTCCAACCTCCCAGTTACATCATGTAGCACCTAAAGTAGTCTATGGGGCCTCCTACATCTCCATACGCTTCAGATTTCATACTTTATTGTATCTTAGATTACTTATGAGACAAAGGCAACATAGCCATAGACCCCCATTCACCTGCCTGAGGCCTGACCACAGCAGACTGCACTTTTCCATACAGTGGGCCACCTCCAACATTTTACCATTGTGAGCTGGTGTAGATTTTACTTCTGCCACACAGACCTGCCAGGCAGTGTCACAATCATTAGGAGGAATGAAGAGAGGGACAGAGATTAGGACCAGTGTATAAAACACCGCTTCTAACACATATTCCCCCAAATGGCATCAGAATTAGTTCCAGAGGTGTAAAGGTGGTTCATATTGACTTGAATGGGTCCGCGATCTGAAACGTATGGCCAAAGATAGCACATGTTCTATCTTTTTGGGGTGCAGAGGCACGAATCAGAAGCCTATGGAAGCGCTTCGAAGTGCTTCCATGGTGCACCCGATCTGTGCCTCCGCTCCACAAAAGATAGAGGAAGTCATATCTTCGGTCGTATGTTGCAGATCATGGACCCATCCGCACAACATAGTTCACACAGGCATTGGCTATTTGTAGACCCACTGTTTGTGGGCCACAATATGGGCACCATGGCCATACGGTACAGTACAGTTATATCCAGTGACTTACAGGTAATAACTCTGATTGGAGTCATTCACTTTCCATTTTCTTCTCCATCTGGCCCAGACTGCCATGAAGACTTCTTCCAGCCACCACTTGTGTCTGCAGAGTGTAACGCAACAGACGTAGTTAAATCTATTGCTTTCCAGCGTCGTCTGTACCCTTTTCCCACCTCAATGCTGACTATCCATAGTGCCCTAGATGGTAAAAATGCCCCGTATTGTGCCCTACACAGTAATGATACCCTATTTTATGCCCTACACAGTAGCTGTGCACCTTTTCTATCTCTATACGGTATACTAATGCCCCCCCCCCCCCCACTGTGCCAATAATAATATCCTCATATGTGCCTCTTTATGATAATGTCCCCCTACATTACTATTATCCCCTTCATGCCTCCTGAGGAGGCGGATACATTTATACCTGGCACTATGGATCTGGACGGGCCCCCTACCCCTCCTGGTCTGGTCGCACCCCCTGTGACTGTGATGGTTACACCACTGCTCAGGAGACCTACCACTCAGAACAATACATAGATAATGAGATGGGTTATTACCAGTTTTGGGTCACTGGGTGGATGTACGTAATTCTTATTATAATGTCTCTTCAGTTCCTCTTAGGACATAACCGGAAGGGCTCAGTGTGACGTCTCCAGCAGGCCTGGTACAAACCCCTACAAATACAGGACATGATGGTGACGGATGGAAAAGCCTGACATGTGCGATGATGGTAGGACATTATAGACACCGATTACCTTGGGAATTTCTTCCTGCCTATAGATTTCAGCCAGAGCAGGGAACGTGTCTTTGGATTGTCATCTTGAAGAGTCATCGTCATCATCGTACTGAAGAGCAAGATGAGTCTGTAACCCATATTGGGTTAGTACAGGAAAGGGTTAAGGCACCTGCATGAAATAAATGATCCTCACAAGGTACAAACCAAGAGCAACAATTACTTGATAGAGTCTATATATGGCGGTGTAATGGTTAAAACTGGACCAGGGCTATACCTGCCCCCATGCGATCTGTTCTCCCGGGGTGTAGTCACACACAGAACATGCCAACACCTCATCCAGTTTTCTGCTAGTGTAATACGCTGCAGATTTTCTACCCCAAAAGACAGAATGGAAAATCTGCAGTGTATATGCTACATGTAAACTTTCCTATACAAACTCCTGTGTCACATAGACATGAGCATTAGCCGCTGGAAAGAGGCATGTCTCCATTTACTGACAGGGGCAGAGATCTTGAAAATGGTGAGGAAGTACAAATTCTACTTTAGATTTACAGAAACACTACATAGAGGCAGTGGTGATGTGCTAGATGTCCTTCACATCCATAATGGATGATATAAGCATTGTGGTTTTACCTGCAGAGTGGATCTTGATCAGGTCCAGTGGGTGTAGTAGTTGCGTTGAGGAGATGACACCACCGCTCAGGTCGACCACCAGGTTCTTATTCTGGACATTTTGAAAGAGCTGTCTCACTGTTACCAGGGAGGGAGCAGAAGGTAACGGCCGATCCAGACGTGTGGATGTCCTGACACTTGCACTGTGCAGACGTCACACGAAGGACCGGACTGGGATTCACATGCAGCCAGTGCAACCCAACATGCCTCCCCAGCAGTGCCAGACAAGCAGCACAGAGTGCCTCCCCTAATGCCACAAGGGAGCAACATTGTACCCCTTCCCACCCCTCCCTCATTGGCAGCAGCATTTTCTCCTTTCCACACCTTCCCATTGGCAGTAGCATTTTACTCTTCCCCCAATAAAAGAGCAGTTCCCTCCCACCTCCACTGACAGAGCATTTCCCCCTTTCCCACTAACAGAACATTTTCCCCTTCCCGTCTCTCCTCCACTAACAGAGCATTTCCCCCTTTCCCACTAACAGAACATTTCCCCCTTCCCATCTCTCCTCCACTAACAGAGCATTTCCCCTTACCATCCCTTCCCCCACTAGTAGAGCATTTTCCCTTACCACCACCTCCCCCTCTATCAGAGCATTTCCCCATACCACCCCTCCCCCTCTAGCAGAGCATTTCCCCATACCACCCCTCCCCCACTAGCAGAGCATTTACCATTTCCCACCCCTCCCCCACTAACAGAGCATTTCCCTTTTCCCATCTCTGCCCCACTAACAAAATATTTCCCCAGTCCCATCTCTCCCCCACTAACAGAGCATTTCCTGCATCCTGTCTCTCACCCACTAAAAAAGCATTTCCACTTACCACCCCCTCCCCCACTAGCAGAGCATTTACCCTTTCCTACCCCTCCCCCACTATCAGATTATTTTTCCCTTTCCCACCCTTCCACCACTGATCGCAGCATTGTCCCCCTTCCCATCTCTCCCCTACTGACAGCAGTATTGTCCTTCTGTCTTCCCCTCCTCCACTGACCTACCTACTGGCAGCAACATTCCCCATTCCCACCCCCAGGAGCACAAATGTTGCTGGAGGTGGAAGGGAGAGTGTCAGGAGAGGTATCAAGGCTTCTCCCGACTTCCCCCAGAACTACTGGGTGCAGGACCTGTGGTCAAGAGAACATGTCATCACAGGTCCTTTACTTCTTCTGACCATGAAAACTGCACTGATTATGCCGTACTGACATTATTAGTGCAGTTTCAAATTGACCAGGGTGGTGGCTGACTGACAGGCCAACCAGGAATCGGTCCTATGGGGGAGATTACCAGTCCAGGCCTGGTTCCTCTCTCAGGAGGCAATATTAAATACAGTCCACTATTCTGCCGTCAGTGTGTCTGCCTGCCTGTTGCCCAAAGCAAAAAAGATGGTGCTAATACCCATATGGTGAGAAAACAATTTAGTATGGGCAGAGTAGAAAATAAAATTCAGTTTCACAGTCAGGCTGATGCAAATTATGTCATCTAAAAAGCTTTCACTCAGGGCATGTGCTGTGTGGGAGGAAGGAGCCCTCGATAGTTCCCTATACGAGGGTGAAAGTGTGCAAGATTCCCAATGATTAGCTAAAAGAGATCTGCCCAGAGGTAAGGCCAGAAGATAGGACTGTCCATGCTGCAGTCATTTACAATAAGGTACAAAATCGTCAGGCAGAAGAATAGTCGAGCAAGCAAAGGTCAGGGCAGGTGGTAAACAATCATAGTAATAAAACAGGCCGGGGTCAGGGCAGGCAGCAAACAATCATAGTCAAGTAACAAGCCAGGGTCAGGGCAGGCAGCAAACAAAGATAGTCAAAAAACAGTCCGGGGTCTGGGCAGGCAGCAGTCAAAAAACATAGTCCATAAGTCACGCCGAGGTCAAAACCGAAAAAGTCAATCCAAATAGCAGCAGTGTGCAAAGATGGTACTCGCACGCTGCAGGGAGCTTCACCACTACATTACTACACAGCACTGGGATCTTTTACCTTGATAAAAGGTACTCGGATCATAGATGAGATGTTTTCCCCCTCATCCCTTACAAAGTTTCTGGATGGCATGGCGTTTATGATCTCCCGAGCCTCGTAACTGATAGGGGCTCCTAGTGTGGTGTCATAGCGCAGTCTCGCAGTGACCTGAACGCGCGGTGGTAGGGCTGTCGGGTGGTAATAATTCAATTAAGAATTATTAATTATGGTCAAAAAATAATTAATAGAGTTGAGCGGACACCTGGATGTTCGGGTTCGAGAAATTCGGCCGAACTTTCCGAAAATGTTCGGGTTCGGGATCCGAACCCGATCCGAACTTCGTCCCGAGAGAATCTGGCTTCACGTCACCCACCACTGGAACAGTCCATTCTCAGATATTTAGGCCCCGGCACCCAGGCAGAGGAGAGAGGTCCCGTAACAGAGAATCTGGCTTCATGTCAGCAGAGAATCAGTCTTCATGTCATAGCAGAGAATCAGGCTTCACGTCAGCCACCACTGTAACAGTCCATTTTCATAAATTTAGGCCCAGCACCCAGGCAGAGGAGAGAGGTCCCGTAACAGAGGATCTGGCTTCATGTCAGCAGAGAATCAGTCTTCATGTCATAGCAGAGAATCAGGCTTCACGTCACCCACCACTGCAACAGTCCATTGTCAGATATTTAGGCCCAGCACCCAGGCAGAGGAGAGAGGTCCCGTAACAGACAATCTGGCTTCATGTCAGCAGAGAATCAGTCTTCATATCATAGCAGAGAATCAGGCTTCACGTCACCCACCAATGCAACAGTCCATTATCAGATATTTAGGCCCAGCACCCAGGCAGAGGAGAGAGGTCCCGTAACAGAGGATCTGGCTTCATGTCAGCAGAGAATTAGTCTGCATGTCATAGCAGAGAATGAGGCTTCACGTCAGCCACCACTGCAACAGTCCATTGTCATATATTTAGGCCCAGGCACCCAGGCAGAGGAGAGAGGTCCCGTAACAGAGGATCTGGCTTCATGTCAGCAGAGAATCAGTCTGCATGTCATAGCAGAAAATCAGGCTTCACGTCAGCCACCACTGCAACAGTCCATTGTCAGATATTTAGGCCCAGCACCCAGGCAGAGGAGAGAGGTCCCATAACAGAGGATCTGGCTTCATGTCAGCAGAGAATTAGTCTGCATGTCATAGCAGAGAATCAGGCTTCACGTCACCCAACATTGGAACAGTCCATTGGCATATATTTAGGCCCAGCACCCAGACAGAGGAGAGGTTCATTCAACTTTGGGTAGCCTCGCAATATAATGGTAAAATGAAAATAAAAATAGGATTGAATGAGGAAGTGCCCTGGAGTACAATAATATATGGTTAAGGGGAGGTAGTTAATGTCTAATCTGGACAAGGGACGGACAGGTCCTGTGGGATCCACGCCTGGTTCATTTTTATGAACGTCAGCTTGTCCACATTGGCTGTAGACAGGCGGCTGCGTTTGTCTGTAATGACGCCCCCTGCCGTGCTGAATACACGTTCAGACAAAACGCTGGCCGCCGGGCAGGCCAGCACCTCCAAGGCATAAAAGGCTAGCTCTGGCCACGTGGACAATTTAGAGACCCAGACGTTAAAATGTGGGCAACTCTGCTGTCGTTGCGCAGGCACTGCAGCATGTAGTCGCTCATGTGTGCCAGGCTGCCCAGGGGTAAGGACAAGCTGTCCTCTGTGGGAGGCGTATCGTCATCGTCCTGCCTTTCCCCCCAGCCACGCACCAGTGATGGGCCCGAGCTGCGTTGGGTGCCACCCCGCTGTGACCATGCTTCATCCTCATCCTCCTCCACCTCCTCCTCATCCTCGTCCTCCAGTAGTGGGCCCTGGCTGGCCACATTTGTACCTGGCCTCTGCTGTTGCAAAAAACCTCCGAAGAGACTGGCCTGAAAGTGCTAAAAATGACCCCTCTTCCTCCTCCTCCTCCTGGGCCACCTCCTCTTCCATCATCGCCCTAAGTGTTTTCTCAAGGAGACATAGAAGTGGTATTGTAACGCTGATAACGGCGTCATCGCCACTGGCCATGTTGGTGGAGTACTCGAAACAGTGCAACAGGGCACACAGGTCTCGCATGGAGGCCCAGTCATTGGTGGTGAAGTGGTGCTGTTCCGCAGTGCGACTGACCCGTGCGTGCTGCAGCTGAAACTCCACTATGGCCTGCTGCTGCTCGCACAGTCTGTCCAGCATGTGCAAGGTGGAGTTCCACCTGGTGGGCACGTCGCATATGAGGCGGTGAGTGGGAAGGCCGAAGTTACGCTGTAGCGCAGACAGGTGAGCAGCGGCAGGATGTGAACGCCGGAAGCGCGAACAGACGGCCCGCACTTTATGCAGCAGCTCTGACATGTCGGGGTAGTTGTGAATGAACTTCTGCACCACCAAATTCAGCACATGCGCCAGGCAAGGGATGTGCATCAAACCGGCTAGTCCCAGAGCTGCAACGAGATTTCGCCCATTATCGCACACCACCAGGCCGGGCTTGAGGCTCACCGGCAGCAACCACTCGTCTGTTGTTCTATACCCCGCCACAACTCCTGTGCGGTGTGGGGCCTGTCCCCCAAACATATGAGTTTCAGAATGGCCTGCTGACGTTTACCCCGGGCTGTGCTGAAGTTGGTGGTGAAGGTGTGTGGCTGACTGGATGAGCAGGTGGAAGAAGAGGAGGAGGAAGCCGAGAAGGAGGAGGTGGCAACAGGAGGCAAAGAATGTTGCCCTGCGATCCTTGGCGGCGGAAGGACGTGCGCCAAACAGCTCTCCGACTGGGGCCCAGCTGCCACTACATTTACCCAGTGTGCAGTTAGGGAGATATAGCGTCCCTGGCCGTGCTTACTGGTCCACGTATCTGTGGTTAGGTGGACCTTGCTACAGATGGCGTTGCGCAGTGCACACTTAATTTTATCGGATACTTGGTTGTGCAGGGAAGGCACGGCTCTCTTGGAGAAGTAGTGGCGGCTGGGAACAACATACTGTGGGACAGCAAGCGACATGAGCTGTTTGAAGCTGTCTGTGTCCACCAGCCTAAATGACAGCATTTCATAGGCCAGTAGTTTAGAAATGCTGGCATTCAGGGCCAGGGATCGAGGGTGGCTAGGTGGGAATTTACTCTTTCTCTCAAATGTTTGTGAGATGGAGAGCTGAACGCTGCCGTGTGACATGGTTGAGACGCTTGGTGACGGAGGTGGTGGTGGTGTTGGTGGTACATCCCCTGTTTGCTGGGCGGCAGGTGCCAACGTTCCTCCAGAGGCGGAGGAAGAGGCCGAGGCGGCAGCAGCAGAAGAGGCTGAGGCGGCAGCAGCAGAAGAGGCCGAGGCGGCAGCAGCAGAAGAGGTAGCAGGGGGAGCCTGAGCAACTTCCTTGTTTTTAAGGTGTTTACTCCACTGCAGTTCATGCTTTGCATGCAGGTGCCTGGTCATGCAGGTTGTGCTCAGGTTCAGAACGTTAATGCCTCGCTTCAGGCTCTGATGGCACAGCGTGCAAACCACTCGGGTCTTGTCGTCAGCACATTGTTTGAAGAAGTGCCATGCCAGGGAACTCCTTGAAGCTGCCTTTGGGGTGCTCGGTCCAAGATGGCGACGGTCAGTAGCAGGCGGAGTCTCTTGGCGGCGGGTGTTCTGCTTTTGCCCACTGCTCCCTCTTTTGCTACGCTGTTGGCTCGGTATCACCACTGCCTCTTCCTCCGAACTGTGAAAGTCAGTGGCACGACCTTCATTCCATGTGGGGTCTAGGACCTCATCGTCCCCTGCATCGTCTTCCACCCAGTCTTGATCCCTGACCTCCTGTTCAGTCTGCACACTGCAGAAAGACGTAGCAGTTGGCACCTGTGTTTCGTCATCATCAGAGACATGCTGAGGTGGTATTCCCATGTCCTCATCATCAGGAAACATAAGTGGTTGTGCGTCAGTGCAGTCTATGTCTTCCACCGCTGGGGAAGGGCTAGGTGGATGCCCTTAGGAAACCCTGCCAGCAGAGTCTTCAAACAGCATAAGAGACTGCTGCATAACTTGAGGCTCAGACAGTTTCCCTGATATGCATGGGGGTGATGTGACAGACTGATAGGGTTGGTTTTCAGGCGCCATCTGTGCGCTTTCTGCAGAAGACTGGGTGGGAGATAATGTGAACGTGCTGGATCCACTGTCGGCCACCCAATTGACTAATGCCTGTACCTGCTCAGGCCTTACCATCCTTAGAACAGCATTGGGCCCCACCATATATCGCTGTAAATTCTGGCGGCTACTGGGACCTGAGGTAGTTGGTACACTAGGACGTGTGGATGTGGCAGAACGGCCACATCCTCTCCCAGCACCAGAGGGTCCACTAACACCACCACGACCATGTCCACGTCCGCGTCCTTTACTAGATGTTTTCCTCATTGTTATCGTTCACCACAACAACAAAAATATTATTTGGCCCAATGTATTGTATGCAAATTCAGCTGAATATAAATTTGAGGCCTAGTATTTAGGCGCTGGGTGACAGGTATAGATTTACTGACAGAATTAGACTTGGAAATGCACAGTAGCGTGTGTGTGAAGTTATTCTGAATGACCCTATGTGCACCTTGAATATTATATACCCTTTTAGGGATGTATTTAAAGTAGGCCTGATACAGCAGAAACCACTAAATTAGGAAATTGCTAAATTGGGAATTGTATTTCAACCCAGAACAAAAAATGTGCTTTGACGGACACTAAATAACTTGCCCAGCCAGAACAGTACACCAGTAACGACAGATTTAGCGGGATATAAATTTGAGGCCTAGTATTTAGGCGCTGGGTGACAGGTATAGATTTACTGACAGAATTAGACTTGGAAATGCACAGTAGCGTGTGTGTGAAGTTATTCTGAATGACCCTATGTGCACCTTGAATATTATATACCCTTTTAGGGATAGATTTAAAATAGCTCTGATACAGCAGAAACCACTAAATTAGGAAATTGCTAAATTGGGAATTGTATTTCAACCCAGAACAAAAAATGTGCTTTGACGGACACTAAATAACTTGCCCAGCCAGAACAGTACAGCAGTAACGACAGATTTAGCGGGATATAAATTTGAGGCCTAGTATTTAGGCGCTGGGTGACAGGTATAGATTTACTGACAGAATTAGACTGGGATATGGCCAAAAAATATTGCTATTGCTGGTTAAATGCACTTGGTGTGACAGCTTGACCAACCACACTACTGAGGGTTAAATGCACTTGGTGACGGGTGCAGCTTGCCCCTGATGTAGTATATGGCCAAAAAATGAACAGACTATTGCTGGTTAAGTGCACTTGGTGTGACAGCTTGACCAACCACACTACTGAGGGTTAAATGCACTTGGTGACGGGCGCAGCTTGCCCCTGATGTAGTATATGGCCAAAAAATAAACAGACTATTGCTGGTTAAATGCACTTGGTGTGACAGCTTCACCCTGATGTAGGCTTTAGCCAAAAAACAACCACACCATTGAGGGTTAAATGCACTTGGTCGCAGCTTGTGCTGGCGCACCACAAGACACAAAATGGCCGCCGATCACCCCAGAAAAAAGTGACTGACAAACGGTCTGGGCAGCCTAAAAACAGTGAGCAATTGAGTATCAGCAGCTCAATGACCCACAGCTGCAGATCGATCAATTAATCAAGTCCTTTGGAGGAGTTAATCTGCCTAATCTCGCCCTACTGTCGCAGCCGCAACCTCTCCCTACGCTAATCAGAGCAGAGTGACGGGCGGCGCTATGTGACTCCAGCTTAAATAGAGGCTGGGTCACATGGTGCTCTGGCCAATCACAGCCATGCCAATAGTAGGCATGGCTGTGATGGCCTCTTGGGGCAAGTAGTATGACGCTTGTTGATTGGCTCCTTTGCAGCCTTTCAAAAAGCGCCAAGAAAGCGTCACAAAAGCGCCAAGAAAGCGACGAACACCGAACCCGAACTTTTACGAAAATGTCCGGGTTTGGGTCCGTGTCACGGACACCCCAAAATTCGGTACGAACCCGAACTATACAGTTCGAGTTCGCTCATCCCTAATAATTAACCATGAAAAAATAAAATTTATAAAATTTGTCATAAATTCTTAAAATCATGACCTGGTGAACTGTAGACAACCTAATTGATACAATTCACATCTGAGTCCGACTATTTGCTCAGAAAAATAAGTTATTTTTGACGTGAGCTGACGTTAATGATAAAACATGAAGTTCTGCATTATACAATAATACACAGGTATTATAAAAATATGCAGATTTATTGGTTACAAGGTTATAAACATATATAAGTAAATAAACACAATGATACATGCAAATGAATGTATATAGCGTTAATATAAAGCATTACAAGCTTAACAATACATGTGAGTGGAAATAACTTGTCACATTATAACCAAGCTATTATTAGGTTAGGATATCAAATAGGAACATAATTTATACATTACTTCTGTTCAGAGAAAACCTCATGATATCAGGACGGGCATGTCTGATCCTAGACATCAATATGGAATGCTAAATACATTCTGCCCCCCTCTAACCAACTACACATCACATGACTTCAGGCATGGGCAAATCCAATCAAGGCTATAACTTAGAAGAGATAACTGTATCCTTCCGCCCCATCCTGGACTATTTTCACACATATAACTTTGGTAAGACTATTAAGACAAATAACAGGGATCTAGGATCTTGCTAGACCATATCTTAAATGGGAAGGACTTTGAAATATGTCTTTCCTGTGGGAATCCATCAACTAGCTTGGCGAAGAATGTTCTATCAATATATATATATATATATATATATATAAGCAATTATTTAATGCTTTTCTAGATTATGAGTCTTGATTCTTCTGCAGGTAGAATGAAGCCTCACAATATCCTAAAACTACATCTCAATATGGAGATGATCAATTAATGTATTTATTCGCCAATCTAGATGGTATAATGTCACCCACACTATCAAATTAGTCTTAATAAAATGATATATCATTTTCTGTGTCTCTTACCAAGTCCTAGTAGAAATCTCACTTCTGCTCCTAGGAAAGCTGGGTGGTCCATCATAGAGCATGTAACCATGGCTTTCATCCTGATAAACACCTCTAGAGAGCTTAACTTCTCTTTCCTCTCTTTCTTGTGTTTTGTGTTTTTCCCCCCTGTGTATGGTTTATGATCACAAACTTATCAGTTAGACACACCTTCCTAGTTTGGAGCTTTCCAATCATTGTCGGATGGGTGTGATCATTGATAAGAAATGACATCATAACCTTACCCAGAATGCACTTTTGCTACTGTTGTAATGTCACCTACTCATACCTAGGTGGCACTGCTGTGTAAGCTTTTTGCATCATAGTATAAAGGGTTAACTTCTGTAAGTCTGAATAAAGGTATAATATACATTTTGACCTTAAAAGCTTTAATTCAAAGCTATAGGGATTAATTCTGACACTTGTAGCAATTAGAGACAGACCTCTAGGCGTCTCTCTGAATGTTTCTCACACTGTTTATTTGTAGATCATAAATAACTTAAATGGCTTTGTTTTCTCAGAGATATCAGTACCTCCTCTCATACCAAAGAGGTGAATAATTGTTACAAAACACACATCTTCACAGACACTCTTTTAGAGACAAAGATTCTCCTAATGAGATATATATAATATACTGGATACATGTTGTCTTCATAACATATAACAATATAATATATAGTAATATATGTCCTACTGATTGTCTTATGCTAAGGACTAAGGCTATATATTTGCTTCATTGATAAATGCCTAATTGTATAGGTAATTATCACCAGCTGCATAGAGCTTATCTTTATCTTCCGTCATAAATTTAAAAGTAGATAAGGAGGCCTCTTCTCAGACTGGTACATTCATGAGAAGAATAACACTAAAAAGTAGAAACCTTCGTGTGACCTTACTTTGGCCTTCTCAAGACATACAAAATTGTAACTATAGTCGAGCATGGCTCTTAAAGGGAATGAACATTCATCTTGACTAAAATAATTGGATATCAATGCATTTACCTATGAAAAGGCACAACAGGGCGAAAGGAGCACTGCGGACTGTAGATGTTACTGTCCCTGATAACAGTCTCAGAAACCTCCAGATAGATGGTAACCTGGGCATATGGGGATGGGTCTGTACCTCACCTGGTGTTCTGGTGGGCTTCGGTACCTGATGATCTTTCTCTTCCTGTGCTGCTATGATGGTCTCGGCAGGTGGTGTTGCCCGCGGTAGTGGTGTTCCTCCCTGCAGTCGAAGGTATCGGCCAGTTTCCTGTCTAGGTGTTTCAGACGGTGATGTTATAAACGGCACAATACCTTCCAATCCTGCTGTCAGATGGCGCGTTGTGAAGCCAGATGTTGTTGGCTTCTGGCCATACGGGGGCCTCCGGGGACGATAGATATGTCTCCGGGGCTGGAGTTTTCCTCCATCCCCCGTAGCAGCCATGTGGCTGCCTCTTCCGCCACACACCAATAAAAGTGTATGTGGGGAAGAGGCGGGAAGGGGGATGAAGGGGGGAAAAAAAAGGATAAAGGTAATAAATACAAGAAAACGCTCGCTCAAAGTGGTCAGCCTCCTCTCTCCGCAATCCTCGCCTCACACTCACTGCTCTTACCCAGTGTTCCAGGGCTCAAGGGCAATGCTTCTGTCATGTCATCAAGCCGCGTTCAGCAACGGGTTGCTATTGCAGGTAAACAGTGGTGTCGCCCATGGCAACCAAACCCATCCTAGCTGTGTATGGCAGGAAACAGACATAAGGGGGCAGATTTTTAGTAGTGTTGAACCCAATGGGGGAAAGTTATGAAAACTGATGCAAAGGAAAATGTTCTCAGTTGCCCAGCAACCAATCAAATTGCTCATTTACTTTTTCAAATGAGCTCTGTAAAATGGAAGGTGGAATTTGATTGGTTGCTTTGGGCAACTGAGTCAGTTTCCTTTTGCACTAGTTTTGATAAATCTCCCTCAATGTGTTTTTCTTCCATGAAGAACCAGTGGAGGTGATAGTGGTTTAAAAGTCCAGAGATGGAGGCAATGCCAGCAAATTTGTACTAAATACAACCTAAGCCCCGCCCAGAAGTGGGTGTTCAGAGATGTCTTTTGGGCATTCCTGGGGGTGGGGCTTAATTATCACAAATGTACCAGGAAAAAATGTTGAAAAGTATTAGTCTTATTCTATACATCGAGTCCATTCTGACAATACAAGGGCATGCTGGGAGTTGTAGTGCACATGACCTTTGCAGTTGACAGCTGCAATTTAAAAAAATAAGTCAGTTTATGCTTTCTGATGTTTCTATTGGGGGGGATGAGAGAGAACTGATAGCGCCCCAACAGCTTTTCCTCACCGACATATATATGTACTGGCCATGGGTGAGAGAGGGCTGTATTATGCAGCTGTCACCCTGTTTAACCCCTTAGCAACCATGGCATTTACGGGATTAGAGAGGGGGCTCCTGATGCTGATGGGTTGCCATGGCAGCCAGGGGCCCTAACAATATCCCCAATATCTGCCCTTATAGTAAACCTATAAAAATATGAAAAGTTCTGGCTGTCAGAATATGTGACCTGCAACCTCAGGGGAAATAATCAGGTGATGGGTCTGGATGGATGAAAAGCCAAAACACAGGCCGAAATAGACCAGGATGAATCCAGCCCTTACATGCTACATGGTATGGTCCGAAATGTATAGACGTCTGACCGCAAAGGGCCCCTCTGCAAAAGTGTGTCTGGGCCAGGGGCCCCATGTCTTCAGAAATGGTTTTGTAAAGATAAATCTAAACTACAAACCGGATTCCCAAAAAGTTGGGACACTATACAAATCGTGAATAAAAACTGAATGCAATGATGTGGAGGTGCCAACTTCTAATATTTTATTCAGAATAGAACATAAATCACAGAACAAAAGAATCAGAATTTCATGGTGTCAACAAATCCCCAAAAAGTTGGGACAAGGCCATTTTCACCACTTGTGTGGCATCTCCCCTTCTTCTTACAACGCTCAACAGACGTCTGGGGACCGAGGAGACCAGTTTCTCAAGTTTAGAAATAGGAATGCTCTCCCATTCTTGTCTAATACAGGCCTCTAACTGTTCAATCGTCTTGGGCCTTCTTTGTTGCACCTTCCTCTTTATGATGCGCCAAATGTTCTCTATAGGGGAAAGATCTGGACTGCAGACTGGCCATTTCAGTACCCGGATCCTTCTCCTACACAGCCATGATGTTGTGATTGATGCAGAATGTGGTCTGGCATTATCTTGTTGAAAAATGCAGGGTCTTCCCTGAAAGAGATGACGTCTGGATGGGAGAATATGTTGTTCTAGAACCTGAATATATTTTTCTGCATTGATGGTGCCTTTCCAGACATGCAAGCTGCCCATGCCACACGCACTCATGCAACCCCATACCATCAGAGATGCAGGCTTCTGAACTGAGCGTTGATAACAACTTGGGTTGTCCTTGTCCTCTTTGGTCTGGATGACATGGCGTCCCAGATTTCCAAAAATAACTTTGAATCGTGACTCGTCTGACCACAGAACAGTCTTCCATTTTGCCACACTCCATTTTAAATGATCCCTGGCCCAGTGAAAACGCCTGAGCTTGTGGATCTTGCTTAGAAATGGCTTCTTCTTTGCACTGTAGTTTCAGCTGGCAACGGCGGATGGCACGGTGGATTGTGTTCACTGACAATGGTTTCTGGAAGTATTCCTGAGCCCATTCTGTGATTTCCTTTACAGTAGCATTCCTGTTTGTGGTGCAGTGTCGTTTAAGGGCCCGGAGATCACGGGCATCCAGTATGGTTTTACGGCCTTGACCCTTACGCACAGAGATTGTTCCAGATTCTCTGAATCTTCGGATGATATTATGCACAGTTGATGATGATAGATGCAAAGTCTTTGCAATTTTTCGCTGGGTAACACCTTTCTGATATTGCTCCACTATCTTTCTGCGCAGCATTGTGGGAATTGGTGATCCTTACCATCTTGGCCTCTGAGAGACACTGCCACTCTGAGAAGCTCTTTTTATACCCAATCATGTTGCCAATTGACCTAATTAGTGTTAATTGGTATTCCAGCTCTTCGTTATGCTCAATATTAACTTTTTCCAGCCTCTTATTGCTACTTGTCCCAACTTTTTTGGGATTTGTTGACACCGTGAAAATTTGAACCAACGTATTTTTCCTTTAAAATGATACATTTACTCGGATTAAATGTTTGATCTGTCATCTACGTTCTATTACAAATAAAATATTGACATTTGCCATCTCCACATCATTGCATTCAGTTTTTATTCACAATTTGTTTAGTGTCCCAACTTTTTGGGAATCCGGTTTGTAAATAATCTAGCAAGTTTTTTATCTGACCATAAGCTGGTTGAGGTGCTGTACATTGAATATATGTATGTAGTACGGTAAGTCTACTGTGTTATGTGCCACTTGCGCGGGGGGGGGGGGGGGACTAGGGGCCCACCTTGCTCAGGGGTCCACCGTGGGATTCCCCTGTACCCCTGTGGGCCAGTCCAAGCCTGCTCACAGTCCCCAGTCCATGAAGAGCATTGCATCCCAGAGCACCCATTGTCCCAAGTCCATGCAGAGCGTTGCATCTCTGGGCACCCACAGTCCCCATTTCATGCAGAGCATGGCATCCCAGGACACTCCCAGTCCCCAGTCCGCGCAGAGCATTGCATCCCTGGATACCCACAGTAACCAGTCTATGCAGAGCATTGCGCCGCTAGCACACATGATGACAGTCCACCCAAAAAGCCACATGCTGACTGTCTAGTCTAGAAAACTTCCTAGCATAGCATCCTGACACCGCTCCTCCCACAGGAAAGTCTGGTCACATGGACGTGACGTCATCAGAGCTGCTATAGGCCGCTGGGAAATAGCGTGTACTGAATGACTACCGTGGTCGGCCGGTGCGGAGAGTAGTGTGCACCGGGCAGGGTAAGAGGGTGCCCGGGTCCAGCGGGTAGTCCGTATGGCATTGGCCCGCTCACTTCTATCCGCATCAACTTACAATGTGGTAATGTGTTTCAACGTGACCGGAGGGCTGAAGCCCGGTCTCCACAATGGCGGGGTTCCCGGGGGAGTGAGCAGACTCCAGAGGACACTAGCACGTGGTCTGAGGATAGCTACTTACCGCTTCTGGCTGTGCCAATGTGTGCTGCCCGAACGTACCCTGCTGTGTATAGCACTGGGTAATGAAATGTGCATGCCAGTGTTCACACCTGATTTGAAATACGCCTAAGGGACTGTTGACACCACGTTAACCACATGGAAAGAGGATGCTAAAGCCTAGCCCACTGCCCCCCCCCTAAGCCTAGCCCACTGCCCCCCCCCTAAGCCTAGCCCACTGCCCCCCCTAAGCCTAGCCCACTGCCCCCCCCCTAAGCCTAGCCCACTGCCCCCCCCTAAGCCTAGCCCACTGCCCCCCCCTAAGCCTAGCCCACTGCCCCCCCTAAGCCTAGCCCACTGCCCCCCCTAACCCTAGCCCACTGCCCCCCCTAACCCTAGCCCACTGCCCCCCCTAAGCCTAGCCCACTGCCCCCCCTAAGCCTAGCCCACTGCCCCCCCTAAGCCTAGCCCACTGCCCCCCTGCAGAGTCCAGCCAAGTATAGGACCCCTCTGGTGCGGCTGTATGGCACCCTGCATTATAGTCCCCATATTGGAATGCTTCTTACTGTATAGCTGTCAGTCGCTTATTCTCGCTAAAAAACACTTTTATTCAATATGTTAATAGGTTCTTCCGAAATCCAGCACCAGCGCCGTTCACAAGATTCACCGTGCCTGCGCACTTCATTCCCCCATTGTGGGCAGAGGCACAAGAGCGTTTAATGCGCATGTGCCGGAATGGGGAATGAAGTGCACAGGCGCGGCGAATCTTGTGACCGGCGCTGGATTTCAGAAGAACCTAGGGTGGGTGGGAGGGGTTTAATATAAAAAGCGACGAGGGCCCTGGGCACCAGCTGCTTGAACGCCCCTGGGCACCTTCAGAACCTAATTAACATATTGAATAAAAGTGTTTTTTAGCGAGAATAAGCGACGGACAGCTTTACGGTAAGAAGCATTCCAATATGGGGACTATAATGCAGATCATGGTGTTAGTGTTCTATAATAGTCAGTTTAGGTGAAAGACTCCCTTTAATATGGCATACAACATAGAGGGAAGCTGGAAAACAATTCCAAATGGGATGGAATTGGGGGGAAAAAACACAATCCTGCCACAGTTATATGGGTTTTGTTTTTACAGCGTTCACTATGCGGTAAGGCTACTTTCACACTAGCGTTTCTATTTTCCGCTATTGACTTTCGTCATAGGGTCTCAATACCGGGAAAAAAAGGCTTCCGTTTTGTCCAATTCATTGTCAATGGAGACAAAACGGAAATGAACAGAACGGAATGCTCCAAAATGCATTGCGTTTTGTTCGTATACTGAAGAGAAAAGCGCAGCATGCCACGGTTTGCTTTCCGTCCTGGTATTAATGCATTTTGGGACACGGTGATGCCTTTTATTTTTTTACTTTTATTTTAACCCATCCGCCATACATGTACCTGTTCCATAGCCGCCTGGTTTCTGCTTTTTTACACAGCTGAGACCAGTGGATAATGTCTGTGATAGCTGATAATAACTATTGCAGACGTTTAACCCCTCAGATGCCATGGTCAAACTCAAAAGTGACCATGGCATCTGAGAGGTGAAAATGCAGGAGATTAATGCTCCTGCGCTAGTAACAGCTTACCCTTGCTGAGATCGGGGAAGCTATTACATTTGTTTGGGGCTCTGATGCCTGTTACTGGTATATTCCAAGGCAACGGTTTAGTTTTACCACATGGGAAACAGCGTAAAAGCAAAACCCGTAAAACTGTGGCAGAATTGTTTTTGTTTTTCCAATTCAACCCCATTTGGAATATATATTTTTTTTCAGCTTCCCTTTAAATTATATGCAATATTAAAATTGCAGCCTAAAGTACAACTTGTCCTGTAAAAACAAAAAAACAAGCCCTCATACGGCTATGTGAACGGAAAAAGAAAAACAATCCTAAAGGGGTTAATACTGGGGGAGGAAGGATATAATATATATATATATTGTAGGAAGGTGCAAGGGTCCGTCATTGACGGAAGGTACGTGTCACCGAGGTTCCTGGCCTCGGTGAGATAAGAACCGGTTATTTTATGTGTCAGCCGCAGCTAGTGCTCGCTGACACTGTTTATTCTTAGTGTGGCTGAAAAGCCGATCCGGGCCGGTTCTTATTGGGAGCAGCCAAAGAGCAGGGTGGGTGGCTGTTCCCCATGTCCAGGCCAGGTTTTGGGCTGGGGTTTAAAAACCCAGCCAGCAGCTCAGCTGGGTGTGGTATGTTCCTCCAAGTAAAAGTGGTGCTGTGAAGGCTCTGTGTCTTGGGGAGCTGCATGAGAGCCACCAGCTGGAAGCCAGGCACCCTAAAAGCCTGCTGTGGATATCCAGGTGACGTGTTCGTTTTGAGTTCTGTGGACTTTGGCCATGTGAAATAACATGGGGAATTTCTGTGGTGTGAATTAACACCAGGACTCTGCCAAGTGTTTGTGTTATTTTTTTCCCTCGTTGTGTGAATAAACACTGACTTTTTGCTTTACTACCGTGTTCTTGCCTCTGTACTGTGTCCGCTTACCCTGCCTACCAGAGCGAATCCCCACAATTGGTGGCTTGGAGCGGGCAAGCGCAGTGAGGCTGGCGTGAACTGCCGCAATTTATTATTATTTTTTTCTCTCACGGTTGTATGTCATTTATCAAACCGGCTAGATTTAAACCGGTGTCAAGAGACAAAATGGAGGCTGTTATGAAGGCCCTCGTGGAAGCTAACCTGCAGCAACGCGAGGCTAATAAGCAGCAGCAGGAGACCAACCAGTTGCTGCTACAACATGTAATGGCATTACAGTCAGCAGGAGCAACCCCAAGCTTACATGATGCCCGGAAAGCAGTACGTGCAGCGATCCCTAAAATGACCCCTGCAGACGACGTCGAGACCTACCTGGCGATGTATGAAAAAGTGGCCACCAGGGAAAAGCTGCCCCAAGACCAGTGGGCTGAGATCGTCACTCCGTTTCTGACGTCAGAGTCCCAGCGGGTGTTTTTTGACTTGCCTGACGATCAAGCAGCCGACTACCCAAAGGTAAAGGGGGAGATCTTGGCAAGACTGAGGGTGAATGTACTGGTCCGGGCCCAGCGGGTGCATCAGTGGGGGTTCAACCCGGCGGAGCCCGTGAGACCCCAGTATTATGACTTGCTTAACCTGTTACAAAAGTGGCTACAACCTGACGTGTTGAGCCCCACTGCTATGTTGGACCGGTTATTAGCAGACAGGTTCTGGAGGGCTCTGCCACCCCCTCTCCAGCAATGGATTGGCCAGGTCTCCCCAGGGAATGCGCTGGAGATGGTCGACCTGGTGGAGCGCTATGAGGCCACCCGGAACTTACAGGGGGGTTCGGTTGGGGGGGGGGGGCAGTCAGGTCCCGTAACTCTCCACCCCGGACCCAACAACCGGTGCCCATCAAACCTGCCCGGGATATAACCCCTGTGGACCCCGCTCCAATAATCTGCTGGCGGTGTCGGGAGCCAGGTCATGTTCGAGCGGACTGTCCACGTCAGGGGGAACCCATGGACACGAACTGTGGCTTCCGTCATTCATTATATGCCGGGAAACTGTGTGCAGTGGGTGCTTCGGAGTCTCTGAACCACCTGTGCCAGGTTGAGGTGGGAGACACTCCAGCGGAGGCTCTGTTGGACTCAGGAAGTCTGGTGACCCTGGTAAGGGCTTCCCTGGTACGCTCCGCTGAGTACACCGGCCGTAAAGTTGGAGTCATGTGTATCCATGGGGACTTAAAAGACTGTCCTACTGCTATAGTGACTCTGTCTACGGTTTCCGGCAGATGGATCCACGAGGTGGCTGTTGCAACCCATCTCCACTATGAACTTATACTAGGGAGAGACTTCCCGGGTTTCACGGCACTGTGGCCGGTTCCGAGAGTGACTGATATGCATGAAACAGGTGTAACCCTAGCAGAATGGCCTGGCTCAGGGGGGAGACCAGAACCCTGGGAACCTGAGTCTAAAGGTCCCGCGGTAGGGGTGACCGCCACTTCGGTGGAAGAGGAGGAGACAACCCCACTGAGTGTAATGGTGGGAGACATGGAGGACTTGCCGCCGGGGCCTGAGCTGGCAGACCTCAATGTCTCTGGGGATAATTTTGGTACCGCGCAACACCGGGATCCAACCTTATCCCGGGCCTGGGAAAATGTGCTAATAATAGATGGTGAACCACAACAACCAGGGGCAGAGTCGGTGTTCCCTCGTTTTGTGGTCCAGCAGGATATGTTGTATCGGGTAAATCAGCTGCGAGGTGAGTCCATTGAACAGTTGGTGGTGCCTCAGGCTTATCGCAAACTCGTGTTAGAGTTAGCACACCAGCATGTTCTTGGGGGTCATCTGGGAATGCAGAAAACACAGGACCGGATACTACAACGGTTTTACTGGCCCAGTGTGTTTAAAGAGGTGGACGAGTTCTGTAAGTCTTGCCCGACCTGCCAGGCAACTAGCCCCCAGCACCTTTTTCGCAGTCCCTTGGTACCCCTCCCGATCATTGAGGTACCGTTTGAGCGAATCGCTATGGACCTAGTAGGTCCTGTACCAAAGTCCGCCAGGGGACACCAACACATCTTGGTTGTCCTTGATTACGCTACTCGGTACCCGGAGGCAGTGCCACTGCGACATACTTCTGCAAAACTTATAGCTAAAGAGCTAATGGAGATGTTCTCCCGAGTGGGGCTACCTAAAGAGGTCCTGACTGACCAGGGGACCCCTTTTATGTCCAAGGTCATGAGGGAACTCTGCAAGTTGCTGCGTATAAAACAGTTACGGACGTCTGTGTACCATCCACAAACGGATGGACTAGTGGAAAGGTTTAATAAAACTCTAAAAACCATGTTAAAAAGGGTGGTGACCAAAGATGGAAAGGATTGGGACCTTCTTCTGCCTTATCTCATGTTCGCAGTGCGAGAGGTGCCCCAGGCCTCTACTGGGTTCTCGCCCTTCGAATTGCTATATGGCAGACATCCTCGTGGCTTGTTGGACGTAGCCAAAGAGGCATGGGAAGAACAACCCACTCCGCATAAAAGCGTCCTGGAATATGTTACCAAGATGCAACAGCGGATAGAGACCGTTTTGCCTCTTGTCAGGGAACATATGGAGGCCGCTCAGCGAGCCCAGAGTCGGATCTATAATTGGCAGGCTCGGGTCCGGAACTTTAACCCGGGTGATCGGGTTTTGGTTCTGGTGCCGACAGTGGACAGTAAGTTCCTAGCCAGGTGGCAGGGGCCCTACGAGGTACGTGAAAAAATAGGAGAGGTAAATTACAAAGTACACCAGCCGGGGAGGCGAAAGCCGGAGCAGGTTTACCATGTTAATTTGCTAAAACCTTGGAAGGATAGGGAAACCTGTACGGAAGACAGCCCGCGACCGGGCTTTCTTGGACAAGAGGTTCCGGCTCCTAAGTCTGATGCAAGGGAAGCGGTTGCCACAATAAAAATTGCTGACAGCCTCTCCTCTAAACAGGCTCAGGAAACCAGGGAGTTTGTTAGTCGGAACACGGATGTGTTCTCAGACCTCCCTGGACGCACTTCCGTAATCCAACATGACATTGTCACCGAGCCTCAGGCAAAAGTCCGGTTAAAAGCATACCGAGTACCTGAGGCTCGGCGAAAAGCCATCTCGGAGGAAGTGCAACTTATGTTGCGGCTGGATGTCATCGAGGAGTCTAAAAGTGAGTGGGCCAGTCCGATAGTATTAATACCCAAGCCAGATGGGACGTTGAGGTTCTGTAATGACTTCCGCAAACTTAATGAGGTGTCCAAATTTGACGCGTATCCCATGCCCCGAGTGGATGAGCTTATTGAAAAGTTGGGCCAAGCCCGGTATTTTTCTGTGTTAGACCTCACCAAAGGGTACTGGCAGGTACCCTTGACAGAGGCTGCCAAAGAAAAAACGGCTTTTGTCACGCCAGAGGGGCTTTATCAGTACAAGGTACTACCCTTTGGTCTACATGGCGCTCCCGCCACGTTTCAAAGGCTAATGGATATTATACTCCGTCCACATCGTCGATACGCTTCAGCGTACCTGGACGATATCGTTGTCCATAGCACCGACTGGGAAAGTCACCTACCTAAAGTACAGGCTGTAGTGGACTCCCTTAGAAAGGCGGGACTAACAGCTAACCCAAAGAAATGTGCAATAGGGTTAGAGGAGACTAAATACCTTGGGTATGTCATTGGACGTGGAGTCATTAAACCCCAAGTGAGCAAAATAGAGTCGATACGGAATTGGCCCCGACCTGCCACCTCTAGACAAGTAAGGTCATTCCTGGGAATGGTGGGCTATTACATGAGGTTCGTTCCCCATTTTGCCACTTTAGCGGCTCCATTGACAGGGCTATTAAAGGGACGGAAGTCCGTGATAGTCCGCTGGAATGACCAGGCGGAAGAGGCGTTCTCCGCTTTGAAGTCGGCCCTGTGTGGGTCCCCAGTTTTGGTGACGCCTGACTTCAAGAGGGAATTTGTGGTCCAGACTGATGCCTCCGAAGTAGGCCTCGGTGCGGTACTGTCTCAGGAAGTCAACGGGGAGGAGCATCCCGTTGTCTTCCTCAGCCGTAAGCTCACTCCAGCGGAGACCCGGTACAGTATAGTGGAGAGAGAGTGCCTGGCCATCAAGTGGGCACTCGAGTCTCTCCGCTATTATCTGTTGGGGAGGAAATTCCGTCTGGTGACCGATCACTCCCCTCTCAAGTGGATGAGCCAGGCCAAGGAGCGGAATGCTCGGGTCACCAGGTGGTTCTTATCGCTGCAAAACTTTAAATTCACAGTAGAACACAGGGCAGGCCGGTTACAGGGAAACGCGGATGCCCTGTCCCGAGTACACTGTCTGGCGTGTGTTCACCCCCTCAGGGTTGAACAAAGGGGGGAGGTATGTAGGAAGGTGCAAGGGTCCGTCATTGACGGAAGGTACGTGTCACCGAGGTTCCTGGCCTCGGTGAGATAAGAACCGGTTATTTTGTGTGTCAGCCGCAGCTAGTGGTCGCTGACACTGTTTATTCTTAGTGTGGCTGAAAAGCCGATCCGGGCCGGTTCTTATTGGGAGCAGCCAAAGAGCAGGGTGGGTGGCTGTTCCCCATGTCCAGGCCAGGTTTTGGGCTGGGGTTTAAAAACCCAGCCAGCAGCTCAGCTGGGTGTGGTATGTTCCTCCAAGTAAAAGTGGTGCTGTGAAGGCTCTGTGTCTTGGGGAGCTGCATGAGAGCCACCAGCTGGAAGCCAGGCACCCTAAAAGCCTGCTGTGGATATTCAGGTGACGTGTTCGTTTTGAGTTCTGTGGACTTTGGCCATGTGAAATAACATGGGGAATTTCTGTGGTGTGAATTAACACCAGGACTCTGCCAAGTGTTTGTGTTATTTTTTTCCCTCGTTGTGTGAATAAACACTGACTTTTTGCTTTACTACCGTGTTCTTGCCTCTGTACTGCGTCCGCTTACCCTGCCTACCAGAGCGAATCCCCACAATATATATATATATATATATATATATATATATATAATTTTTTTATTTTTATTAAAAGGATACGGTAGGTGATCAGTATCTGATCATTGGGGGTCTGACAACCGGGACCCCTGCTGATCAGCTGTTCAAGAAGGCAGAGACGCTCCTGTGAGCGCTGCAGCCTTCCCTCAGCTTTCCCTAGGCCAGTGACATTTCGATCATCATTCACGTGGTGTAGAAGTGAATGGTGAGCAGGGAGGAGGTGGGAGCACCACTGCCTTCTCAAATTAGCTGACCATCGGGCTCCTGGGTGTTGAGCCCCCACCTATCAGATACTGATGATCTATCCTGAGGATAGGTCATCAGTATTAAAATGTCGGGAAACTCTTAACACTTTGTGACAGAAAAAGCTCAATATTGTTAATGGAGACAACTGAAAAAATGATTTGTAGCTCAAAATGAGTAAAATGCAATCACTGCCCCCGAAGGTGTACATAGCCTTTAAAGAGTCTTCCTATCAAAGCTCTTACTGAGTGTTTCTAAGGCTACTTTCACCCTTGCGGCAGAATGATCTGGCAAGCAGTTCCGCCGCTGGAACTGCCTGCCGGATCCGGAAAAAAGGAAGGCCAATGGATGGCATTAGTAAGACTGATCAGGATCCGGCATTTCAATGCATTTTTTTGACTGATCTGTCTTTCCGGTGTCATCCGGCAAAACGGATCCGTCATTTTTTTTTTTTTCCACTTATTATTATTTTTATTTTATTTAATTTTTCTCCTCAGTCTGCGCATGTGCATACCGGAAAGATGGATCTGGTATTTTTACTTATGGTAAAAAAAAAATGCTGGATCCGGCATTCAGGCAAGTCTTCCGTTTTTTTCGCCGGAGAGAAAACCGTAGCATGCTACGGTTTTATCTTTTGCCTGATCAGTCAAAATGACTGAACTCAAGACATCCTGATGCATCCTGAACGGATTACTCTCCATTTAGAATGCATGGGGATAAAACTGATCAGTTATTTTCCGGTATAGACCCCTGTGACTGAACTCTAAAAGAGAACCACTAGGAGAGCCTGTGTTCAGCGTTTTACTGAGGCTGGCTGTGTGACGAGTCAGCTAGGCAGTGCTAGTTAGAGCCTCTGTCTGTTACACCTCCAGTAGTGAAGCCGGATTCTCCTCAGCAATGCTGTTAGAGCTGTGCTAAGAAGACTTTTCAAACCGTCTTTCCCTAATAAAGTATATTACAAAAATGTTTACTATCCCTGTCCCTACACGATATTAAAAATAAACTGAAATGACAGTTAAACTTTCACACTGCTATTTGGATTTTGGGGGTACTATGTCTCCTTGGGGAGAGAGAGCGCCTTAGTCAGTGTGAGGAGCCTTATAGGCCATACATGCTCCTTTTGGAATTCTGGGAAGAAAGGGATGCAAATGAGCTCTTAACAAGCTCTGCCTAAGCCTTGAGACATGACTTGGATATTAAATAAGCCAGCACCTCGTCTGCAGACATCTGTTTCGGGGTGATTGCCCCTCTACTGCTATTAGCTTACATTGTACTGCACTGTAATCCCTATTTTCTGTTTTCGGAGATGAGCGAGTCGATTTTGGATCAAACATCTGAAGTCAATTCGCATAATACTTAGTTTGAATACTGTACAGACCGAGAGCTCCTTACAGTATTAGAATGTATTGGCTCCTATGAGCCGAGGTTATTGCTTCGCGAAGTCTCGCAAGACTTCGGGTAATAACTTCATAAATCAATTTCTACAGTAAAAAAAATAATAATAATTTCCCGTACTCTGGTTCAGTTTCAAGGTACCACTTGGAACCGAACCAGAGTTCAGGAAATGCTTGGAACCGGACCCAAGTTTGGGAAATGTTTTTTTTTACAGTAGACATTGTTATGCAGTCTCGTGAGACTTCACGAAGTAATAACTTCGGCTCATAGGAGCCAATACATTCTAATACTGTAAGGAGCGCTCGGTCTGTACAGTATATAAACAAAGTATTATGCGAATCGACTTCAGATGTTTGATCCGAAATTGACTCATCTCCGAAAACAGCAAATGGGGATTACAGTGCAGTGCAATGTAAGCTAATAGCGCTTTCTCCGTACAGTATTCAAACAAAGTATTATGTGAATAGACTTTGAATGTTTCATCCGACTCGGATCTATTCGCTCAACCCTACTGTTAGCCTATGGAGCCCTGCCATCTGCAGGCTTACATAGGAACTGCAGCTCTGATGTGAGGTTTCTTCAGAGAGACCCAGCGCATCAGTGCTACCACATGGCTTCCCCAATTGCCTCCTGGAGGAGTCATTCCAGGCCCAGAAGGGTTTTCAGACTAGAAGAAGGACATGTTTTATAATTTACGGAACAGCCACACGGGTCCGCCAAAAAATGCGGATGTTTGCATAGGCAAAGAATGAGTCTCACAATGTGCGCAAAAAATATGGATGGCATACTGAATTAAAATCTGGTTATGTGCATGAGCCCTTAGGAATGAGCGAATTACTCATTAGCAAGAATTCTTCACTTGTGAGGGGCTGTCATCACAGGTGAAGAAGCAGGGCTCATGCACACAAACGTATTTTTTATTTGCATCAGATCCATTCCGTGTGGTGTCCCCATCCACACCGTCTGCAAAATTATATGACTCATTACGGACAAGGATAGGACTGTTCTGTTCCCCAAAACGTGGAACACACACGGCGGAGTGCAAAACAGCCAATGGTCATGTGCATGAGCCCTTAAATTGAGTGTGTCAGCACTTTTACATGTCTCAAATTGCTTACACTGCAGTGCTGCATTGCTGACACTTTAGCTGTTAGCCAGCCCAGTATCACATCACCGTCGGGCCTGGCATGCGTCGTACAACTACATGCACTGTGGGCATCGGCATCAATGAACAGACTGCACATGTTCTGCTTACTGGTGTGAAAAGTGGCGCATGTGCAGTCATTGATGCCACTGTCCGCAGTTGGTATTGTACACCCATGCCGGAACCCAGCGGTGATGCGACACTGGGCTGGCTAACAGATAAACAGGGGGAGGAGCTCTAGTCACTTGTGCAGTCGGGGAAGCAGAGGCAGATGCACTGCCAATACATGTAGCCTATGGTGCAATAGCCAGATTACTGTTGAGCAGAGTTGGATTTTGTGCGATTCGGGGGTCGCAGTCGTGGGACGCATGAACATGATTGGGAACATACTGTATTTGAAGGGAATCTGTCAGCTCTGGTTCACTAACCATTGCCGTTCTGTTGACACGGGCAGCATTTTGCACATATCTTTACATTTAACAGCATTGTCCCAGAATAACAACTTTATTAGGCGTAAGGTGCCCAGTGGCAGTTATCTCCTCCTTCGTCTGACATCACCCAGACCAGATCTTTGTGCAGACTCTGTGTGTGCTTCCTGGCCTGCGCATGCACTGCCATCTACCGGCTGAGGGCATTAAGTAGATGTTGGATGATCTGAAATATTAGCAACAATAGAAGAATTTGGGTGAAGGGCAGATTCTTTTTCATAGCACTGTAGTTACTGTAGGGTTATTACAAAGACGTTTCTACACAATGTGCTTAGATATTTTTTTCTATTTCTGAGTTTTCCAATTTCTGAGTTGGTCTTGGATATTTCAATTTGTACAGTCATTTCACCAGCAAGTAATAACAGAAGTAAGAAAAAAGGAAGTAGGAAAAGAAAAATGTGAGAGTAAACTCCTAGAAATATGTGACCCATCAAGAAATGGTCATGTTTTCAAGATGAAATCTTCACTTCCTCTTGTTACCTCAGAAGATACTTCTCAGAAACGATAAAGGAAGAGAAAACCATACCCTGCCTGTAATGACCAAAAGGACATGAAGAAGATGACATTACGTAACCATATGGACAATATTTATAACGTGTAGATAACTGGGAAGAATTTAAAGAGCCTGTGTCACCATGATCAACCCCAGTAAACTAGGCATACCTCGGTATGGGTGATCAAGGTTAATACATTAGCCCTCTATTGCTGCAAGTGGATATATTATTGCAGTGTTATTAAGTAGTACTTTTATTTTTATGCAAATGAGGTAATTGGAGCAGCGAGGGGGTTGGCCTAGCCCCTCGGAGCACTGCTTCACCACCTCCTCTCCTCCGTTACCACTCCCCCTCATGGCCTGGTTGACAAGACCTGGCATCCTTATTGTTTAGATCAGGGATGCTTAACCTGTGACCCTCCAGCTGTTGTAAAACTACAACTCCCACCATGCCCTGCTATATGCTGATAGCTGTAGACTGTCTGGGAATGCTGGGAGTTGTAGTTTTGCAACACCTGGAGGGCTGAAGACTTAATCAGCATGTGCATGGAAGACTTTCCCTGCTGAGACCTGCACTGCGCAAGTGCCAACGTCAATGGTGGTGCTTACACAATACTGATCTCAGTGGGCAGAGCCTCTGGAGCGCAAGAGAAGGTTCTTCCTGCTGAGATCTGCACTGCGCAAGTGCTGATGACAACCTCCCCCCGAAAGGAAAGACTCTTGGCTTAATTTTTAGATTAGTGAAGCTGAACTTCTGGGAGAAGACTGATGTCTTTGCGCTTGTGCAGTGCAGATCTTAGCAGGGATAGCCCCCCTGAGATCACCTGCGCGTGTGTCGATGAAGTCTTGCCTGGGCAAGGTTTTAGGACCAGGCATCTGAACAATCAGCCCATGAGGGGAAGTGGGGAGAGGAGGAGGGGAAGCTGTGCCCCAAAAGGCTTAGGCCAGTGATTGCTAACCTCCGGCATTCCACTGTGGTGAAACTAAGACTCCCAGCATGCTCTATTCATTTCTATGGAGTTCTGACTACAGCCAAGCAAGTGTGCATCTTGGGAGTTGTAGTTTTACCGCAGCTGGAGTGCTGGAGGTTAGCCGTCACGGGCTTAGGCCAACCCCTCAGTACTCCAATCTCCTAATTTGCATATAAGTACTAATATGCTGCAATGGGACATCAGTTTGCCGCGATAGAGGGATAATTTTATTCCCCATGATCAACCCTACCCTGTTATGGCTACTTTAAGAGGGGTTGATCATGAAGACAGAAGCTGTTTAATATGGAAGCTATTGACCAGCAGGTTTAAATGCTGACATGCTTCATTATGAATGAATGCTGTGGCAATCCATACGTATCATAGTTCGCTGACTGGAGGAACCAGGATGGCGCTGAGATTATTCAGTAAAATTTTTTTTTTATCATTTACAGTGAATGTTCACATCCAAGTAGACCATTTCTTAGTGTTCATCTTATTTTGGGATTGCTCCCTTTTAAAGCATTGGTGCACAAGCTGCGGCCAGTGATTGCATTCTTTGTTGCTCTCGTGTAGTTTTCATTTCCGAGTCTAGAGGCCCACAGCTCAGAGGCTGGCAAGTACTAATGGTATGCCATGTAACCATCTCTCCCATATAGCAAGAACAAAAAAAAAGGTGGTATGGCACCTTACATATAACACAAGTAAATCGGGGGTTATCAGACCCCTAATGAAGCCAGGTTAACTGGTGATGCGCGTTGGATGCTTAACCCATCCCCCTTCCTGGATTACAGAGGTTTTGTATGGCAGGATTATTATAGACTTTTTTTCTTGTACCATACACATGATATTTTGCTATTGTATGGCATTTGCATTATATTTTTATTCAGTTTACGGTATTATACTGTGGTTACCTAGAGGTGTTATATATTTTTAGACTCTAGGGATGGTGTGTGGATGGGTGCCTTACATGGCAGCCCTCCTATGTGTCAGTTTGTTTTTATGTTTTTCCTGTACGTGAATTTTTATTTTGTGATTTAACCCCTTCCCGACACATGACGTAATAGTACGTTATTGCAGCAGTATGTATCCGCCAGCTTTGCTGTAATTAACCCCTTCTATGCCGCAGTCAGTGCTGACCACGGCATAGAAAGTATTTGCAACGGGTGAGGGAGCCCTTCGGGTCCCCACGCTGCTGTGGCAGGGACCCAATTGGTGAGAAGGCAGCCTGATGCCATGCACAGGCTTGCAAGGCATCGGGACCTGCCTTCTTCAGGCTGGGTCTCCTATGCAACCTGAGTGTATTACAGAGTAATACGCTAACTGGCAATGCATTACAATACAGATGTTTTGTAATACATTGCAGAGGGGATCAGACCCCCAAAAGTTAAAGTCCCATAGTGGGACAGAAAGTGTTTTTAATTAAAAATAAAGTTTCAAGTAAAAAAAGAAAAACGCCCCTTTCCCCTGATTTTATAATAAAAAATTGAAAAAAAGAAACACACATCAGGGCTCCAGATGGCAACCAAAATGGTCGCCAATGCAACTTAGAATTGCAAAATGACGACAAGACTTCGTAGTCTTGTCGCCATTTGTGCCTAGACCCTCCGCTGCTCTGCCGCTTTAAGAAAGGTCTTCCATCCAGCAGACACACAGCAATCCAATAACAGCTCTGTACAGTACGGAGCTCTGTTATTAGTGAGGAGGCTGCTGATTTGTCAGTATCTTCGTGCTGCCGTACCATTGGCTGCTCCTCGCACCCCAACACAGCAGCTTGCTTTTCACTTATGAAAACAGGGCGTGCGCTCACTGCCGACTACTCCATAGACAAGGGGCAGCTAAAGTAGACGAGTTTTTCAGTCATGCGACGCAGGGAGGTGAGCATTCTGCCTACACTGCCCCATGTGCTGAGGGTACCCTGTGCCCCCCATGTAAGGGGTAAGTGGTGGAGAAGAGAGGGCAATGATGGTGGACAGCTGCAGTGCGCTCAGCCACACAACGCTGGGCTTTGTCTCCTCACACTAGCAGATGAAACTGATTCCATAGCTGGTTTATGCAATTCTGTCACAGGTCCTGGTGCACTTTATGGCCTCATGCACACAACCGAGCTTTTTTTTTTTTTTTGCGGTCTGCAAACTGCGGATCCGCAAAAAACGTAAGCCGCCCGTGTTGCCTTCCGCAATTAATTGAACGGGCGCCGGCAATATAAATGCCTATTCTTGTCCGCAAAGCACGGCCAAGAATAGGACATGTTAAATTTTATTTAGCAGGGCCGCGGAACGGAGCCAAGGATGCGGACAGCACACGGAGTGTTGTCCGCATCTTTTGCGGCCCCGTTGAAGGGAATGGGTCCGCATCCGAGATGCCAAAATGGCGGCTCGAATAAGACCCAAACAACGGTCATGTGCGTGAGGCCTTAGTCTGTATGCTAAATAAAAAGAAAGGAATGCACTGTTGCCAGCACGACTAACCATCGTAGTGTAGTGCAGGATTTCAAATCGTGACAGTGAATGGGGTCGCATTGCAACCCTACAGTTGTGAGAATTATTTGGGCTGTCATGACCATGTTTAGGTCCCAAAATGACCCCTCTCACTAGTGGCAATGCTGTATTGCTACACTGTGATCTCTGGCCATGTGATGTTTGTCGCAGCCAAAGGCCCCTTGCAGACTAGCGTTCCTCCCGCAGCAAGTCTGCAACATAGCTCCCGGCCTGACATCCCAGCGCTGCCGGGGGTCACATAGCATTATATTGATTTATGACACTATGTAACCCTTACAGTTCTGGAATGTATTGGATAACAGTGACATAATGCTGTCCGTGTTATCCAATACATTCCAGAACTGTAAGGGTTACATAGCATCATAAATCGACTAAACCAAAACAGCTGTCTGCAGATGAGGTGCTGGCTTATTTAATATCCAAGTCATGTCTCAAGGCCTATTTTAAGAGCTGAACGTTGACTTCTAGGATAGCTGCCTTACATCTGGTGGCATTAGAGGCAGAGCTTGTTAAGACTCCATTTGCATCCCTTCCCTCCCAGAATTCCAGAGAAGCACGTATGACCTATAAGTCTCCTCACACTGATTAAGGTGCTCTCTCCCTAAGGAGAGTTAGTTCCCCCCTTGATCATAAATCAGTGTAATGCTATGTTATTCCCCTCAGCGCTGGGAGGTCAGGCCGGGTGCTGTGTTGCGGACTCTCTGCGGGAGTAAAGCTCGTCTGCAAGGGGCCAAAGTCACCATGTTGCCCCAGGCTTATCTAAACTGTGGTTATGTAATAAATGGTCATTTGGGACAACCACTTTACACCCCTCCCTTTTTATTTTTTTGCACCTAGTCCATCCTTTTTGTACGGCTGATGTGCAGGAGAGGACAAATACTATTTTTATTGTCTGCCCGACAGCCAGCGTTTATGCTGGAAGAGCCTGTTGGATTCAGAAATGCAACTTTGAATGTGGAAAACCAGCCTCAAAAATGATTAAAATAAATTATTGGGAATGGGTAAAATGGGTAGGAGTCCTTCACACCACATAAAACTCCCTGTTTTCAGCTGCTGATTACATTACTGATCTGCCACTGACTTTTCTGCTGTGTGTAGCCTAAAGCTGAATTCACATGCTGCAGTTTTTTATCGATATTTCTTTCTTCACAAATCTGCATCGAATATGCTGCAAATCCATGTGTATGCACCCCATTTAAACATGTTGGCTAATGTATTTTTATGTGGTTTGATATTCAATATACATTGAGATTAACAAGTTAATGTTATTTTGCAGGTGCCACCATGGAGATCACTCACTCGGTGAAGGAGAGGACAATTGCTGAAAACAGCCTCATAATCCTCTTGCAAGGGTTACATGGACTGGTTACCACTGTTGACCTACGAAATGAAAGCTCTGCCAGGGGGACTATCATAAATGTGGATGCGTTTATGAATATTCGCCTGCAAAAGGTTATTTACACAGATCGCCATGGTCAGGAGGCCAAACTAGATGAATTGTTTGTTACTGGGCGCAATGTGAGGTATGTTCATATCCCTGAGGAAGTTGATATAATCCATACAATTGAAGAACAGCTGAAGAAGATACAAAACATCCGTGGGTTTGGTTCAAAGGGAAGAAAAGAATTTGCCCTGAAAAAGTTCAAGTGAACCTCCACAAAGGGAATGAACTTTTTTTTTTTTTTACCTTGTCCAGACAAGTACATGTCATAAAACTTTTTCATTACATTTATGAAATGTCAATCAAAACCAGATATTCCCTTGAACAAGTAGCACATATCCCCGCAAAAACTTTTGGGACACCTTCTTTGTGACTTTGGGAACATTCCATTGACTTCTAATGCATTTGGTCTTATGTCATATGACGAATAAAAGTTTAAGGCTCATTTATATTGAGGTGTAAGGTCCATTTTGACACCTTATTGTTTTCTGTTACCTGTATGACATGATTTAGGCATATTCTAGTCCCCTGTCATATGTTTATAGTAGGTGTCTCGATAAAAGACCCACTATAAAGTACTCTCAGTGGTCTCAAATATCTATTTACTGTTTACTGAGTGCCTTATTATTCATATTTTAAGATTTAACTTTTATTCTTATTTAAAATTATGATGAGACGACTGAGTTTAGTGAAACTACTGCGCTAGTTAGTTAGAGAGAGAGGAGAGGGTCCGATTGACTAGTGCTGGGTTAGAGTAGTGTTCCTATATATTAGGCCTGTTGTATATAGGGAGAAAACCTAGTTGATTTGACTAGAAGTCCCTATGCACTTACCCTACTTGACCTAGTCTAGTCAGTGTGATAACCTAAATGGCTGTAATCGGGGCACTCGTCTTTAAAAAGACGACCCCCAGCCTCAGGAACCTCGGCCCTGTACTGCAGTCCCTATGCTCTTACCTCTCTACGATTGAAATCCTTTATCATCCATATATTCTAGTCCCCGTTTCATAGAAATTCAAACCAAGGTTGCTTCTTAATTTGTACGTTTAGTATGAGGAGCATTTACATTGTCCAGTCACCTCCATTTCTTCAATCTAGAGACTGTGATTGGATCTAAGGTAGAAAAGTCTCAAGATTCGATGTGCAGTGGAGCTTTACTTGGAGTTTGAAGCTTTTGAGATCTTTCCACCTCACTTTCACTTGGTGCCGTCATTCGCGAGAGACATGCTGTAGGTTAGAATTTTGTAGCTGACTCATGTAGCTTCAGAGACATAGAAACATAGCTATCTTCTGTTAGTTTATTTTTTTTCAGATGTTATCAACATTCCAGAAATGTTTTTATCTTCCTTGTTTATTATTAATACTTGTGAAAGTGGTGTGCATTTTAATTTCCTCCTCAGGCTAAGTTCACATCACCGTTCAGCCTTTCCGTTCTCCTACTCCGTTATAAGGACATGACAAAACAGAAAGGACGGATTCGGCACATAACGGAGCCTGCAGACCCCCATAGACTATAATAGGGTCCGTTAGGTTTCCGCCCAGAGGAAGATCTTTGAAGCGGAGATAACAATCCTGCATGCACAACTTTTGTCTCCGCCCCACAATCCTCTTCTGAGCGGAAACCTAACGGACCCCATTATAGTTTATGGGGTCCGTAGGCTCAGTTATGTGCCGAATCCGTCCTTTCTGGTTTTCCTGCCCCTATAACTGAGTAGGAGAACGGAAAGGCTGAACGCTGATGTGAACGAAGCCTATACTTGGATTTAATTGGGTCATCTAAGGTTGTATCTCCTGGAGAGAGATCAGTTGGCTGTCCTGTCTGTGAGAACTCGCTGTGCTCTACCTCGGTCCTCTGCTGTAAACAGAGATTTTTGCCAGCTTTAATTAGAACCTCTAATTTCACCCTTCCATTGTGGGCACACATTTGTTGGCAATAATGCATTCTTGTGCAAGGCTTTGATTTTGTGTCATGTGCCAGCATGCTTCTGCCTATTTAGGTTAACTGAGTGCTTCTGTATTTTAAAGGGAATAAGTCACCACATACCGGTATATCAATCTAACTGAATTATTAGATTTGCGCTGGTTTGCTGGGTAAAGGCATTAGACAACCCACAGCAGAAAAGGAAGGATACAGCGTGCTACGAAAATCCAATGCTTTATCCAAATATAGTATAAAAAGATACACATCGTCACATGGGCTATCTGATGTGTTTCAACTGAATAAAGGCCTAAAGGTGGATAATTGAGCAGATTATCGCCAACAAACGTCTAAAGGTGCAGCAGATTACCCAATAAATGAACTAAACACTTGTTTATTGGGTAAAAATGTAGTTCGTGCAGGCACCTAAATTATCGTTCATGGGCAGCAGATCATGTGGTCTAAACGTCGATCTGCTGCCCAGCAACATTGCAGCTGTATGAGGTGGCAATAGCGACCACTTGTCCTCATACTGTGGGGGTGATCACTGCATGTAAATGCTGCGTTTCACCTCCACTTAATGAACAGCTGACTGTAATCGGCTGCTGATCGACTGTCACGGATGGTGTAGCAGAAAACAAGGAGTTACAAATAAGGATCCGACTGGCTCGATCCAAAACTAAGGAACAAAAGGGTGAGCCCTATTAAAGCCCTGAAGCTCTCCCTGTCTTCTGAGCCCATGCAAAGATCTCAGTGATAGAAAGTTGCATGTCCACGTACCTAGACTGAGTGATACCTGCAAACCCTAGAATAGTGAGGGGACACGACCACTGGCTCCCTGCACTTAATACGGAGGGAGTCAGGGTCACCTAGAATCAAGCCAACAGGAAAACAACAAATACAGAAATAGACTTACTGAAGAACCAGCAGTAGCAACTTCAAGCAGAGAACACAATCCAGGAAGTAATATAAACCGCAAAGTGAGGCAGTATGGGAGGAGATATATAGGGAGGCAATCACTGCTAATAGATGACAGCTGGGAGAGGGAGGAGAGATGTCAAAGCAAAACAAAAGAAAATCATGCAGGAGGTACTGAAGAACGTCTATCAGAACTTCTCAGAGATCTGGCGGTGACATCGACCCATCTAAATCCACCTTTTAGTCACAGAATATACCAGCATGCACCATCAAGTGAATTGTTAAACAAATGAGACCCATGGGCACACATGTATTTAATGTAAAAAAATATATATTTTGCTTTGGACCGGACATTGAATTTAACGAGTCTGATCCTGTCAGGGTACACTTGAATGGGCCACATAAGAGAGCATTCCTGCGAACTGTTGTTCCCGACAATCTGCCCATGGAAATGTGCCATCAATCATCCGATGAATGAGCTGCATCATTTTCGTGCACATCCACAAACCCGGGTCCAGATTCATATTGTAATGCATTAATGCATGCGTCGCTACTTACAGTAATCCTATTAAGTTTGAGACTGCACACCAAAGGAATAATTTCAAAAACTCTGCTTTTATTCATTCAAATTTCAACACCAGTGGAACATTTATTACAATGTTTCGGGCCCAATTTTGGTGCCTTTCTTCAGGCTGTGTGAGTGAGTTCGGATTCACGGCATGCATCCGAACTCCCTCAGACACAGCCTGTAGAAGGGCACCAAAATTGGGCACGAAACATTGTAATAAACGTTCCACTGGTGTTGAAATTTGAATAAAAGCAGAGTTTTTTAAATCATTCCTTTGGCGTGCTGTCTCAAACTTAATAGACAGGATATATACAGATTTCTGTGGTGGTAGGAATCAACCAGGGACGTGCACCCATAAAAGCTGCTAGTGGATGAGTGCTGTGGTTTTATTATGACTCACAAGCTACTTACAGTATTGGCGCATGCACGAAACTGCTGAAGTCTCACATTAACTGCCGCCATTTTGAAAGAGCCTTATCTGAGCCTATACATTTTAGGCATGTACAGAGCTAGAGATTGGGGAGGCATGAGTTAGGTCTCATGCACATGAACATATTTTTTGCGGGTCAGATATGGACCTGTTCACTACATTGGGGCCACAAAATATGCTGATGGCACACCCGTGTGCTGATCGCATCCATATGTCCATATGTCCTATTCTTGTCCATTTTACGGATAGGCTCTGTCACCTATAACACCAGGCATATACCTGAGTAAATTTGATAGATTTTGTTTGAGTGTAGGTGTCGACATTCAGGAGAAATTAGCACTTTTATTTTTATGCAAATTAGCCATTGGAGCACCAGGAGGTGGGCTTCTGCAGTTTGAGCACTGCTCCAGCGATGCCCCTAGTGCTCAATACAGATGCCTACATTGTTAAATGTAGATGCCTAGATTGATGGTGCTTGATGTGAGTCTAGCGCTGGTCTCTCACATCTGCACACTGGTTCCCTAGCAACGTGCATAATCTCATTACACCCAGAAGTGGAGGTGACTGCATATGAAGCCGACAGCACTTCCACTTCCGGGTTCAATGACATTACCGACGCATGTGCATTTATCATCTCTGCTGCTTAACTGTTGAATTTATGCCAAAGACTCTTATTTGTCCCATAGAAACCTCTGGGTATGTCACGATTTCCGAAGGTACAGTATATAGGTGACTTAGCCCATGATCATGGCATAAATGGGGGCTTAGATACGTGTTTAAGGCTAGGGCTATATGGCGACATGTGTCATGCAATATTTGTCACACAACATTTATTGTAATAATAGTCTATGGTATCGCACTGTGAAACGACAGTCGCAAAAAATCCATCAAAGTTGGATTTCTGTGCGACGGTCTTGTTGCAGTCGCAGTGTGACACTATTGACTATCATAAAAAATGTTGCATAACACATGTTGCAGTGTAGCCCTAGCCTAATTGTCCTTTAAATGAAAAGGATGTTCATGAACAACTGGTGGATCTATACAGGCCTTCTGTGTTATTTCAGTGCCCAAAGAATAAAAAAAAAAAGTAAAAAAAGCTACATCTGTACTGACAAGGACATTTTCTTTTGAATGTGAGCCTGAGATCTGAACGCTGTATCTGTCGGTCCGTACAGTAGGGGCATAAGCAGGATCTCCAGAAATGTGACCTGACATTTTGGTGTGAGGCCCAGCACACATAAAATGACAGCGGTTCTGTAGGTAAAGAATGGTTGAAGGTTGACAGGCAGTGTTGTGTTTGGAAAGTGAGTCATCCTGCTGACTTGCAGTCCGGGCCACGTCAGCTCTCGCAAATACCACACAGACCAGATCTATGATGCATGAGCTCCTAAGTGCCTGGGAGAGAAATTGCATATGGCTCAAAGAGAAAACTCTTATAAACAAGTGGCCAGTTAAAATCCATTAAAATGTTAAGATTTTTTTTTTTTTTTTTTTTTTCAGTGTGTCTAATAGATCAATGCTTATGCAGCATGCTGGGAGTTGTAGTTTTACTACTGCTAGACAGCCACAGATTGAAGACCATTAGATAAGGCTAAGCCCTTACAAGGAGCCACAGGTTATTTATACCCACATTTCATCGTAGGAGTCCTTGACTCAGTATTCTGCCTTCCTGGAGCGGTAACTTTTTTTTCCGTTCACATAACTGTATGCAGGACAAGATGTGCTCCTAATTGCATAATTTTTTTACATATGATGTAGTGAAAAGCAGAAAAAATTCAAAATAGAGTGGAATTGAGGGAAAAAATGTAATTCCGCCATTGTTTTATTGGTTTTGCTTTTAGTGCATTCTCTATGCGGTAAAACTTACCCTGTTACCACCATTCTCCAGGTTAGCATGATTATAGTGATACCACATTTATATAGTTAAAAATATATATATATCTTTGCACTACCCTATTTTGACCCCAATACCTTTTTTATAGTTACATCTATGGAGCTAAGTGAGGGCTCATTTTTGCGAGTTTTTATTGATTCCGTTGTGGAGTCTGCGTGTGTCTGTGTCACGTTCAGGTGTGGGACGCAAACACCACACCGAACATAGGAGGGAAAGGGGTAAGGTTGTCCCATAGACTTCAGTGAATTGCCATTTTTAGTCTAGGGGAGATTCAATATGTTCCTATGGAGTCCTGACAGGCAGGACTCCATAGAAACATTAGGTTGTCTTGGATGCTGTCACGACCATGGTCATGGTCGTGAATCCTTGGGACCCGCATGCATTTGCCCGCTGTCTGGTATTGTTGTCAACCACAGGTGAGGGCTAGTATCTTGCCTCACGTGTGGTTGCTGCTGGCAACTTGTGGTTGTTGGGCAGTGGAGCAGCCTGAGCTGGTTGCTGGGCGGCTTGCTGTCCATGCATGCGGTTGTCTTTGGCAACGTGTGTTTATGTGTGCACTTTCCTTGTCTGGTGTTCATGGGGTTTATTGTGTGTATTCCCCTTTTAGTTGCTGTCTTCCCTTCCCTGGTGTGTGAAGGGTTAATCTATACACGACAGCTGCCCCCAACACACCCAGCACTGCTATATCTCTATATGACAGCTGTCCCAGCACACTCAGCTCTGCTATATCTCTATATATGACAGCTGCCCCAGCAAACCCAGCCCTGCTACATCTATACACGACAGCTGCCCAAACACACCCAGCTCTGCTACATCTATACATATGACAGCTGCACCAGCACACTCAGCTCTACTATATCTCTATATATGACAGCTGCCCCAGCAAACCCAGCTCCGCTACATCTATACACATGACAGCTGCACCAGCACACTCAGCACTACTATATCTCTATATATGACAGCTGCCCCAGCAAACCCAGCTCCGCTACATCTATACACATGACAGCTGCACCAGCACACTCAGCACTACTATATCTCTATATATGACAGCTGCCCCAGCAAACCCAGCTCCGCTACATCTATACACATGACAGCTGCACCAGCACACTCAGCACTACTATATCTCTATATATGACAGCTGCCCCAGCAAACCCAGCTCTACTACATCTATACACATGACAGCTGCCGAAACACAGCCAGCTCTGCTACATCTATACACATGACAGCTGCCCCAGCACACTCAGCTCTGCTATATCTCTATATATCTATCTACTGTATAGCAATACTTAGAGATATATAGATGTAGCAGAGCTGGGTGTGCTGGAGCAGCTATCATATATAGAAATATAGCAGAGCTGAGTGTGCTGGGACAGCTGTCATATAGAGATATATCTGCTATATCTGAGATACTGCTATATCTGTATATGACATCTGTCCCAGCACACTCAGCTCTGCTATATCTCTATATATGAGCAGCTGTCATGTGTATAGATGTACACTTAACCAGCTATAACAGTAGAAGTCTCATATTTTTTCAGTCAGCAGCAAGGCAGCTGGTATGGTCTTGTGGTTAGCTGCTTTTCCTCTGAAGCAGAAGGTCGTGGGTTTGAATCCCAGCAGAAACTTTTCTGAAATACAAACACTGACTCCATATAAGGACATAGAGGGCGAGTCACAATACAAGGCGGGACACAGGAAGAGGCTGCATCGCATCGCTGACATGGAGGTAAGTAGAAGTGTTTATTATTTTTTTTTAATACCCGACTGTTACTGCCATGGGGGAGCGGGAGGCACCTGATACTGGCACCTGGGGGGGGGGGAGCGGGAGGCACTTGATACTGGCACATGGGGGGAGGGGGGTTGGCACCTGATACTGGCACATGGGGGGTGGGGAGGCACCTGATACTGGCACATGGGGAGGGGGGAGGCACCTGATACTGGCTCATGGGGAGGGGGGAGGCACCTGATACTGGCACATGGGGGGAGGGGGGTTGGCACCTGATACTGGCACATGGGGGGAGGGGGGTTGGCACCTGATACTGGCACATGGGGGGAGGGGGGTTGGCACCTGATACTGGCACATGGGGGGAGGGGGGTTGGCACCTGATACTGGCACATGGGGGGAGGGGGGTTGGCACCTGATACTGGCACATGGGGGGGGAGGGGGGTTGGCACCTGATACTGGCACATGGGGGGGGAGAGGCACCTGATACTGGCACATGGGGGGAGGGGGGTTGGCACCTGATACTGGCACCTGGGGAGGGGGGAGGCACCTGATACTGGCACATGGGGAGGGGGGAGGCACTTGATACTGGCACATGGGGGGAGGGGGGAGGCACTTGATACTGGCACATGGGGGGAGGGGGGTTGGCACCTGATACTGGCACATGGGGGGAGGGGGGTTGGCACCTGATACTGGCTCCTGGGGGGGAGGGGGGTTGGCACCTGATACTGGCACATGGGGGGGGGGGGGGAGAGAGGCACTTGATACTGGCACTTTTTTGTGGGGGGGGGGGGAGATGGCACTATGATACTGGGACATGGGGGGGGGCACCTGATACTGGCACCTGGAGGGGGGGTTGGCACCTGATACTGACACATGGGGGGGAGAGAGGCACCTGATACTGGCACATGGGGAGGGGGGAGGGAGAGAGGCACTTGATACTGGCACTTTTTTGTGGGGGGGGGGGGGGAGATGGCACTATGATACTGGGACATGGGGGGGGGGAGAGGCACCTGATACTGGCACCTGGAGGGGGGAGGGGGGGTTGGCACCTGATACTGACACATGGGGGGGGGGGGAGAGGCACCTGATACTGGCACATGGGGAGGGGGGAGGGAGAGAGAAACTTGATACTGGCACTTTTTTGTGTGTGGGGGGGGGGGTGGCACTATGATACTGGGACATGGGGGGAGGAGAGAGGTACTTGATACTGGCACTTTTTTTGGGGGGGGAGATGGCACTATGATAATGGGACATGGGGGGGAAGAGAGAGGCACTTGATACTGGCACATGGGGGGGTTGGCACTATGAGCCTATCAGAGGCTGGACACTGAGGGGCATCTACTGGGGGTAGTAATACTGGCACATTATGAGGACATTAGCTCAACTGGGGGCATTACAAGGGGGTATTTTTGCACTGTCACATTATAAGGAGAATTATTACTACTGGGGGGGGGGGGCATTATGGTGGGCTTTATTACTCCCCCATGGTATGACCCCCTAGTAGCAGCACCAGCCTCTCCCTGCTCTGCTATCCCTCTGCCCCTTCTCCAAATCCTTATTATGAAATCTTTCTCATTAGGATAAAACACAACATCAGCTCTGCCGAGCCCCCGGCCAAAGTGTGGAAGTGCCGTCCGAGATCCCCAAGGGCCAAGCCAAGTAATTGTAAGTTTTCATGTGAAATATGTTTATGTTATACACATATAGCATACTGTGCCCCACAATGTACAGTATACCTCTACACTGTGCCCCACAATGTACAGTATACCGCTACTGTGCCCCACAATATACAGTATACCGCTACACTGTGCCAAAGGAGTGGGGTTTACACAGGAGGAGGGAGGTGCGAAGTGCGCTGAGGGGGGCCCTTACAAATATTTGCTGTGGGGCCCAGTCACTTCTAGTTACGCCCCTGTCTAATTCCCTATCAGTATGTCTTTTGGAGTGTGGGAAGAAACCAGAGTACATGGAGGAAACCCTCACAAACACGAGAAGAACATACAAACTCCATGCAGATGTGTCCTTGTTCTCACGCTAATCCTGTTATGTGTGTGGGACTTGCAGAGGCTAAGCTTGCTCAAGCGTGTGGGTGCTTCTAATACTGGCATACAGTAATTATGTAGCATCCGAAGGACTTTGACCCCCCTTCCTCAGCTAAAAGTACCCCACTGTTTTTCAGGGAGGGTTAATATGTGGTGTCCCAAACCCCTTCCCCCAGCTGAAACACTACTGTGCATGCACCAGGGCGTCCTATTCAACCTTATAGTGATGCAGAGAGATGGTCAGGCTGGGAGCTATTGTGCATGAAGAAACATACTGCTCTTCCAAGACCCCAGCTAGCCTCATTGCAATATTTTCAGATACAGTGGCGTGCCTAGGGTGTTTGGCACCCGGGACGGGTCCTTTCTCTGGCACCCTCCCAATATTTGACCACATACCTCTTACATCCAGGGACATCTGTCATGTAGACCTTCTCTTTACTCTTTTCCTCCATTAGACCCCCATGACAAATTATTTCAGCCGCATCTCATCTCTACAGAGTTTGTAATACAGACACGTTAGATTTCTCAGTTTTTCCATCAACCTCCCCATCCTGGTCTCCCAACAATGTCATCCTGCTGCCACCTCCATTACTGTGCCCCCCAATGTCCCAGGTACTATACTGCAAAAAAAAATTGTGACCCCAGTAGACATAATTGTGGTCATTTATCAAACTGGTGTAAAGTAGAACTGGATTTCCAAAAGAGCTGTCAAAAATATAAGGTGGAATCTGATTGGCTGCTATGGGCAACTAAGCCAGTTCTACTTTACACCAGTTTGATACATTTCCACAAATGTCCCTATAGAGTCCACGGCAGTTATAATGTCCCCCCGAGCGCCCCCAGTAATAATAACACCCTATATTGTGCTCCAGGCAATATTTCCCGTATAGTGTCCCCAAAAATAATATAATTGCCCCTACAGTGCCTCCCCAATAGCAATGCTCCCCACGCTGCCCCATATAGTAATTTCCCCCACAGTGCCCCCCATAGTAATTTGCCCCCCACATAGTAATTTTCCCCTCACCCATGACGGCACCCTGTGCGACTCAGGACCTCCCATCAGGACAGGAAACCTGAGAAGATAAAAAGGACACACCTCCACCCAACACCAGTTCAGGTTTCCTGTCCTCCGGATGGGAGATCCTGAGAAGCAGCACTGCTGATGCTGAAAACATACCTCCAAGACACCGGAGCTGGGGAAGGTCTGTGGCTGTATGCCGTAGGAAGGCCGATCCCTGGGGAGCGGTAGTTCTGTGGCCGTGCCGGAAGCCGCTCCCCATAAGTCTGCCTGCGCCTGCCCTCTCTCCGGCCCTGCGGGGAGCCGCTGTGGCCGTGTTCAGGCGGCTCCCCATGCTCTTCCTCGCTCTCCCCGGTCCAAGATGGCGTCAGTGCGCCTATGCGCATGCGCGGGGCTGTCTCCTGAGGATGATGTCGGCGGGGGGCGGAGCTTCAGCCCTGCAGGACCCGGAAGTAGAGGCCGGAGCGCGTCTTTTAAAATACAAATCACGGCGGCAGGTTCAGGCAGCCAGCTGGGCACAATTTGGATGTGCCGTGTAGCGATCCGGGTTGCATCATGTCGGAGCCTACAGAAGGACGCGCTGAACCCCAGGAACCCTTGAGGCCTCCAAGTCCGGTATTGGTCTGAGGATGGGGAAAAAGGAAGAAGCTTCAATGGGTGAGAGCGTTCCTTTTTATTTCTAATATGGTGTTTTATATGATTGTCTCCTTTTAGATCCCTAAGCCACCTAAAAAATAGTCTTCCAAGACAAAGCACAAGGAATGTGCGGAATGTAAAACGTCCCTATCTCTATCCCTATCCTTTATCAGAAGGCGTTATGCTCAGCGTGTATAGACAAACTGGTAGCAGAGCAATCCCAGACCCTTACTAAGTCCATGAAGTCTATTATCAAGGCATCCTTTAAAGCATTCAGTAAAAGCTGTGCCAGGTCCCCAGATAGACCAGGGAGGGATACAGAGTATGACAGTATTGAGTTGTTCTGATTCTCCGCCATCGTCGGATGAGTCCAACTATTTGCTAGTAATTCGGAATGAAGATTATTCAGGGAGATCCTTCTTTTCCCCTGAGGATACGCAGCCATTATTGAAAGCGGTCAGAGCAACCATGCAGTTAGAAGACGTTAAACAGACCAGTTCAGTTGTGGACCAGGCCTTTCAGGCATTAGGCCCTAAAAAACATAGGGTCTTCCCTATTCATGAAAACATGCACGCGATCATTAATAGGGAATGGAAAAATCCTGATAGAAAATTTTTCTTACCCTCCTCTGTGAAAAGGAAATATCCTTATGAAGAAAAAGTTTCCTCCAGCTGGGATAGGGCCCCTACGGTAGATGCTCCAGTCGCTAAGATAGCTAAGAGATCTGCCCTCCCCTTTGATGATCTGGGTTGCCTTTCGGACCCGTTGGATAAGAAAGCAGATATTTACCTAAAACGGGCGTGGGAAACTTCCGCTACTTGTCTTAGACCCGCAGTTGCAGCCACTTCGGTATCCCGTTCCTTAAGATTGTGGATTGAACAGCTAGAGACACATCTTAAAGAGAAGAAGCCTAGGGAGGAAATCTTAGCTTCTCTTCCCACCTTTGCTAAAGCGGCGGATTTTCTAACGGGTGCCTCTACGGATGTTATGCGCTTTGCCGCCAAATCCTCAGCTATGACGAATGCGGCAAGAAGAGCTATTTGGCTTAGATCATGGAAGGGTGACCAGGGGTCTAAGGCCAGACTCTGTGCCCTTCCGTGTGAGGGCGATAGATTATTTGGGTCCTCCCTAGATGACATCTTGGAGAAGGCATCCGACAAGAAAAAAGGTTTTCCGGTCCCTCAGAAGACTCCCTTTTTTCGTAAACCCCAGCAGGGCTTTAGAAAACAGAGGGGTAAGCCATACAATAGAAAGGAAAGGGATAGGTTTCCAAGAAAAACTAGCGGCTTCCTTTTTAAAACCCAGGATAGCAAACCAAAGGACAAGCAATGACGCCAAACTCCAGGTTGGGGAAAGACTCTCTGCCTTTCTCCCGGCTCGGGCGAACGTCACCCAGAACAAGTCTTTTTCACCCATACTCCAACTCCAAAGGATCCTCTAAAATCCACAGTTCTGGAGAGAGATGTTCAGTTATTGTTGGACAAAGGGGTTGTTTGCCAAGTCCCAAAGAAGGAGGAGGGCAGGGGGTTCTACTCCCCACTCCTTTTAATAAAGAAACCCAACGATTCTTTTCGGATGATTCTGAACCTAAAACGGCTAAACAAATTCCTGAGATTCAAGAAGTTCCGGATGGAAACTATAAATTCAACTTTAGACCTGTTATACCAAGGTTGCTGGATAGCAAGTATAGACTTAGAGGATGCCTATTATCACATCCCAATTCACTCTTCCTCCCAAAAGTATTTAAGGACGGCTGTTCAAGTAAAGGGCCAACTTCTACACCTGCAATACAGGGCACTTCCGTTTGGGGTCTCTCAAGCCCCGAGAATTTTCACCAAGGTCGTGGCGGAGATGGTGGCATTCCTTCGATCGTCTGGGATAGTAGTAGTATCTTATCTGCACGATTTTTTTGTTCGTGGCCCAAACAAGGGAGCAGTTACAAACAGAGCTCGTCCTGGTGTGCTCTCTGTTGAAGGATCTGGGGTGGAAGATGAATCAGGAGAAGTCTTGTCTAACCCCTTCTCAAATTTGCACCTTTTTAGAAATGCAGCTAGATTCCACGGCTCAGAAGACATTCCTCCCCCAGAAGAAAGTGTCCTCAACAATAGAGCATGTGTGGTTCCTTTTCCGGTCCTTCCGATGTTCCATCAGAGAGGCGATGGCAGTACTGGGGCACCTGACGGCTACAATTCCAGCCGTACCACTTGCACAGATCCACACAAGACCGTTACAGTCGGACATCTTGAGGAATCGGAATGGACTTCCACAAACACTAGAGGAAAAATGTCATCTCTCCTCCAGAGCAAGGCCCTCCCTTCTGTGGTGGACGTCCGAGAAGAACCTCTCGGTAGGAATTCCTTGGTCCTTCATGGAACCCATGCTGATAACGACAGATGCCAGTCTGTGGGGTTGGGGAGCTCATTCGGGGGGAAAATACTGGCAGGGAAGATGGGATTTAAGAACCCGGGACTGCACGTCAAATTACAAGGAGCGCAAGGCAGTAGAAAGAGTACTAAAGGTGGCAGTTCCAGAGGTCTCTAACAGGAAGTTGGTCTTTTACTCAGACAATTCAACGACAGTGGCCTATATAAATCATCAGGGCGGAACAAAAGTACCATCCCTAATCTTCCTCTGCCAGGAAATTTTCAAAATAGCGGAAGACAGGAACCTGGCCTTATCCGCAATACATTTGAAAGGAAAAGAGAATACGGTGGCCGACTTTCTAAGCCGAGTAGAACTCAGTCAGGCAGAGTGGAGTCTGAACGAGGAGATTTTTTCCCAGATTGTAACAAAGTTTGGGACCCCATATATAGACCTCTTTGCCACCCGGAAAAACAGGAAGACAAAGAGATTCTTCTCCCTAAATTATACAGAGAATCCTACAGCGGTAGACAGTCTGGCTCAGGATTGGAGCCAGGAACTCGGATATGCCTTCCCACCGATTTCCCTAATTCCACAGGTTCTGAAGAAAGTGCGGAGGGAGCCACCATAATCATGGTAGCCCCCAAATGGCCCAAGAGAGTCTGGTACTCCACCCTCTTAAGTCTAGCCAGGAGCCCTCTCTGGGTGATCCCTCCAAGGGAGGATCTACTCTCCCAGGGGCCTGTATGGCATCCCAATCCGTGGATTCTTCAATTGGCAGTATGGAGATTGACAGGGACATCTGGTTGAAGAGAGGGCTTTCTAGCAAAGTTGTTTCTACCCTTGTAGGTAGTAAAAAAAAACTTCAACAGCTAGGAAGTATAATAGGGTTTAGAATGTATTTTCTTCCTTTCTAGGTTCTAGCCCTGATCCATTTAGTCCTCCAGAAATCCCTAAGGTTTTAGACTTTTTACAAGCGGGCTTAGACAAAGGGCTCAAGGCCTCCACCTTAAAAGTCCAGGTGTCGGCCTTGAGCTACTTTTTTTTACTTCCAATTAGCAATCCACCCGTGGGTCAAGCGTTTCCTTTCTGCCGCTGCCAGAATCTGTCCTTCTGTTAGACCTCTTTCCCCTCCTTGGGACCTGAACAGGGTCTTGACGGCCCTAACCGATAGACCCTTTGAGCCCTTATTAGAGGTCCCTATTGACATCTTATCCATTAAAATGGCTTTCCTCCTGGCTATTACCTCTACTAGGAGGATCTCGGAGATCCAGGCCTTCTCGGCATATCCGCCCTATACGATCATCCAGGATAACCAAATAGTTATCAGGCCCCTGCCTTCTTTCCTTCCCAAGGTTGTCTCCGATTTTCATAGGAGCCAAGACATTGTGTTGCCTTCCTTTTTTTCCTAACCCCTCCAATAGCTTGGAGGAAAAGTTTCATTGCCTGGCGATTTGCAGGGCGGCTACCTGGAGCTCCCCGCATACCTTTCTTAAACATTACAGATTGCAGCTCCATTCTGATGCCTTTTTTGGGGAAAAAGTCCTTCAGGCTGTTGCGCGCCCCCCCCCCCCCCCCCCCCCCCCTAGGTTCTACTTATAGTTTATCTTGCACAGGGTGCCATCATGGGTGAGGGGAAAACAACATTGCTTACCGGTAATCGTTTTTCTCGATACCCATGACTGCACCCGATATTTCCCTCCCCAGGTAGAGACCGGCAGCACCACTTGTGGAACAAAAAACGGGTGCAGAGTCCAAGTAAGGTAACTGGAGCTTACCCACTAGTAGACAGTGAAAAAAATCGGACAGCACTCCAGACGGTTTCTTCAGTAAAGCAAGTGTCTTTAATCACCCATGTGGTGGCAGCAAAAAAGCTTTTTTGCTGCCACCACATGGGTGATTAAAGACACTTGCTTTACTGAAGAAACCGTCTGGAGTGCTGTCTGATTTTTTTCACTATCTATATATATATATATATATATATATATATATTAGGGGTGCACCGAAATGAAAATTCTGGTCCGAAACCGAAAATTCAGGATACCCCTTGACCGAAACTGCCTTTTTGCCCAAATACTTTTAAAAGACCCCCCACCCCATAACAGTGCCATCCACAGCCCCCATTGTACAATTAATAGATTAATAGAAAATATTTCAAAATAGCGGGGAGGGACTGGGAGGAGGAGCTGGGGGCCGGTGCGTTCACTGTTCTCCGGCCCCCAGCTCCAGTAGTTATAAAATGTTGTACAATTAATAAGCATTCTATTCATGAGGCCCCCTCTGCAGTATTACATTCAATACAGCCACATCATACTCACAGGGCTGTCATCTTAATGCTGGCCGGCCGGGCAGAGGAGCGGCAGCGTCACAACTGACGTCATGTGCCCGGCCTACTTTCTGAATGAAGGAGGCGGCGCAGGCATGTGACGTCAGTCGTGACGCTGCCGCTCGTCTGCCCGGCCGGCCAGCACAGCCCTGTGAGTAGGATGTGGCTGTATTGAATGTAATACTGCAGAGGGGGGCCAAATGAATAAAATGCTTATTAATTGTACAACATTTTATAACTACTGGAGCTGGGGGCCGGAGCACAGTGAACGCACCGGCCCCCAGCTCCTCCTCCCAGTCCCTCCCCGCTATTTCCGGCCGATATGTAAAAATATCGGCAGAAACAGATTAGGTGCATTCTCGGCCGAAAATTTTCGGCCGCCGAAATTTCGGTGCACCCCTAATATATATAATATATATATATATATAAATATATATAGCAATTTGCCAGATCTATATGAAGTAATATAGATTAAAAAAAAAGGGGGGGTCTTTAACCCTTTGTCACTTCTCTCCGGAGAACAATTTATTTCTTCCACTGGTGTTGGGTGGAGGTGTGTCCTTTTTTATATTCAGGTTTCCTGTCCTGATGGGAGGTCCTGAGTCGCACAGGGTGCCATCATGGGTATCGAGAAAAACGATTACCGGTAAGCAATGTTGTTTTCCACACAGTAGTTTCCCCCACATTATCCCATATAGTAATTTGCCCCCACATAGTAATCCCTCCCATAATAATTTGCTCCCACATAATAATCCTTCCCATAATAATTTGCCCCCACACAGTATCCCACTGTGGCAAAACCAACCTCGCCCCTGGGTTTTGGAGGGGCCTGGCTACCAGCCTCTTGCCCCAGGATTATTACCCATACTAACTTTGAAGGAGAAGACAGACCGGCCGCACAGCTTAAATCTGTGGAATTGTTTTGGGCAGGAAAGCCATGCTTGCGGCCGGCCAAATGTGACTTCCATGGAATTCGAGAACCCCTGCTCGGATCTGGGTGATGTTTTGGATATGTTGTTCACCCAGATCAGAGCTATCCATGGATGTATACATTATGGGGATGTGTGGGGTTTTGAGGTGTTTTCTGTGTGTTGGGATAAATGTGTGTTTTCTGTCTGTGAGTGATTAAGTTAGCCCATTACGTTTGGTAATTGTATTTTGTTGATTGCGTCTCAGACAATGCCAGTGTGTTAGTTAATTGCGTCTCAGACAATGCCAGTGTGTTAGTTAATTGCGTCTCAGACAATGCCAGTGTGTTAGTTAATTGCGTCAAAGACAATACTCATTGTATTTTGTTGATTGCGTTACAGACAGAGGGAAGGGGGTTTTGTGTACAATTGCTGGGAAGGTTTCAATACTGTAAATAAACTGTCAGTCTTCTACAAGGGTCCCTTGCTAGGAGACCTGCATAAAAGGCTGAAAAATAACCCATTAAAGAGTTCCTGTTTTTACATTCAACATAGAGCCTCGTCTCATGTGTGTGGGGATTGCTATACGCTGAAAATTTTCTATACTACCCTGGCTATAACTACTAGCTCTTGTAAGAGCTGTTCCTGGCTCCTGTGGTGGTTTTGGTGTAGAGCAGAGTGCTTGGAGTCCTCCGGAAGCACTGGGAGCATCCAACGACGGAGGTACCTGGTCGGGGTTCCAGGAGATCCGTTACATTGGTGGCAGCAGTGGGATGGCGTCCTAGTGAGAGGAGAAGCAGCTCGGAGACACCGTTCGTGGATTTACAAAATTGAGGGCAACGCTAGTATCCGTACAGCGCCCCTGGCTACAGCAGGATGGAATTGGCTAGTCTTCGGACAGCGTTCTATGACTAGGAGGAGGAGGCAGCCGCGGACTACAGGGATGCAGACAGAAAGGAAATCTGGTATGATGCCCAGGAAAATGCCCAGCGGCGGCGAGGTGAGAGCCTCCCCAGTTATGAGCAGCGGCTACAGAAGCGTGTGGCGATGCGGATGGGTCTCTTGGGAGAGCAGCCCCTGGATGAGTGGGTGACAGAACTGGAGAGCCTGGTATGGAAGGAGCTTTGGCTAGACAATGCCTACCAGGCACTCTGGTGGTATGTCATTCGGCACTCCCTCTGGATGGCTGAGCACGACAGACCTGAGGGTGAGGATTATGATGGCCCTGGCCTGTTTGAGGCCTTCGCAGAACCGGAATTCGGAGATGCTAGAGAGTCCCGGTTCTGGGATATCTATGACTACAGGGAGGCTATGCATGATTGGGCTACAGCGAGAGAGGTGAGACAAGACCTGGCATCTCTAGTGACGAAAAAGTAGGAGCTGGAGTAGGACTACCAATACTTCTTCAGCTCAATTCGGTCCCAAGATACACTGCCAGCGAGCTGGGTGGCCGTCCCAGACCTACAACCCTACAGCTGGGAAGACCCGACTGAAGTATCCCCTGCTTCAGTACCAGCTACAGAGGTAGGGGACCTCATAGACTGGTCCTGGGGGGAAACCCATATGGCAGGTGGAGATGGGACCAACATCTCTCCACCGGCCCTACAGGGATGCTGGGCAGTCGGCCCAGATCCCCAACGGCAGCCGGAGTTTCAGGGAGTAGGGACAGTTGGTCCTGCTCCCCAGCAGAAGTATGTTTTGCAGGGAGAGGAGAGCATAGTCTCCATTCCCCAGCGGCAGTGTACCTTAAAGGGAGAGGAGACAATCGGTCTCTCTCCCCAACCACAGGGGGACAGCACCCCTAACTCCGATGGGGCAGATGGGACCGCAGTCTCTGCACCAGGCCTATCGGGATGCTGGATGGCCGGTACGGATCTGTCATGGTCTTACCTTCTCACTGTTCTCCTTAGTTTGACATGTGCTGGCGGCCATCTTGGTTTCTGGGTTTCTTGTAGCCTCCCACCCTGCGGCTCCTCCTTCCCACTGGGAGGAGCTGGATGCCTAGCTCATATATATAGAAGGTCTGTGGCTTCAGTTCCTTGCTTGGTCCTCCTGTGTGCACATGCTTCAAAGACTGCTGCTGCTTCTGGTTCCTGATCCTGGCCTCGTCTGACTACCCCGTTGGTTCCCGATCCTGCCTTCGTCTGACTACCCCGTTGGTTCCTGATCCTGGCTACGTCTGACTACCCTCCTGGTTCCTGACCTCCGTCTACGCAAGACCCTGCTTCAGTTTAGCCATCCGTTTGGACTTTAGCTACGGCTTGATTTTCAATAAAGCCTTCTTATTCCACCTATCTCTGTTGTACGTCTGGTTCATGGTTCCATGACATTAGGACCAAGCCATGAATTCTGACGGTACAGGGCCATCCTCGCTACCTACGCTGGTTGCCAGACTTGATCAGCAGGATCACCTGTTGGGTCGGTTCGCTGTGGCGTTACAAACCCTGCTTGAACGCACGGCTCATTTAGCTTCCGTTGCCGATGGGTCGGTTGTCGCTCCTGGGCCCGCTCCTACTGCCGCTCCGGTTGTTGCGCCAGAGTCTACCCCGACACCTGTTGCTGCACCTGCGGTGTTTCGGGGTATGACCGGTTCTGCCCCCCTTCCACAGCGCTTTGGGGGAGAGCCAACTCAGTGCCGAGGTTTCCTTAACCAGGTGGCCATTTATTTCGAGTTGCTGCCACATGCCTTTCCTACTGAGAGATCAAAGGTGGGCTTCTTGATCTCGCTGCTCTCGGACAAGGCCTTGGCCTGGGCCAGCCCTTTATGGGAGAACAACAATCCGGTGGTTGCCGAGTTTTCCGGTTTTGTTGCTTCTCTTCGGAAGGTATTCGATGTGCCGGCTCGTGCTGCCTCTGCTGCGAAGCTCCTTATGTCCATCAGACAGGGTTCACGATCCGTAGCTGAATACGCCATTGAGTTTCGTACCCTGGCAGCAGAGGTGGGCTGGAATAATGAGGCTCTGGTCGCTGCTTTCTCTCATGGTCTCTCGGATGCCTTGAAGGATGAGATTGCAGCCAAGGACCTACCAGTGGAGCTCGAGTCCCTTATTTCTTTCCTGATTTTGATTGACACCAGACTCAGGGAGAGACCTTCCTTTAAGGAGAGCCTGCGGAGGCCTTCTAACAGATTGGCGCCTACGTTTGCTGTCCCACCCGTGCCTCCCTCTCCTCCCACGCCTCCTGGGGATGACTGGTCTGGGGGTCAACCCATGCAGCTGGGGTTGCTCGCCTGTCCGAGGGGGAGAGGGTACTCCGGAGACGCGAGGGCCGATGCATGTACTGTGGTCTCGGTGGGCATTTTCGGTTGGCATGCCCGAACCGTCCGGGAAACGCTCGCACCTGAGATCCTGTCGGGGGCAGATCTTGGGTGGAGTCTCCTCGTCCCCGGTTTCCCGTGTTGACAAACCACTGATTACTGTTGTCCTCTCCTGGGTCGGGGGCTCGGTGACGACCCAGGCGTTGGTGGACTCTGGTGCTGGTGGCTTGTTCATTGATAGTGTGTTCGCCGCCGCCAATTCCATTCCTCTGCAGCCTCGAGGTTCCCCACTGGCTCTTGAGGCGATAGACGGCAGACCCCTTCTGCCGCCACACGTGACTCAGGAGACCCTTCCAGTGGGGATGGCCATTGGTGCCGTTCACAGAGAGTCGGTCTGTCTCCAGGTTATTTCGTCTCCACACTACTCGGTGGTCTTGGGGTACCCCTGGCTCCAGAAGCATAATCCGACTTTCGATTGGAGATCGGCCGAGATCCTCTCGTGGTCACCGCAGTGTGGGGCTAGTTGCATCCATGGGCCTGTCAAGTTGCTGTGTACTTCCTCGGACTCTCTGTTGCCTCCTGAATACGAGGAGTACCGGGATGTATTCGATAAGGTGCGTGCGGTTGCCCTACCTCCGCACCGCCCATACGATTGTGCCATAGAGTTACAATCTGGTGCCGTTCCTCCTCGTGGCAAAGTCTATCCACTGTCGGTAGCGGAGAATGAGGCCATGGAGGAGTACGTGAGGGAGGCGCTTTCACGCGGACACATTCGCAAATCCTCGTCCCCGGCAGGGGCTGGATTTTTCTTTGTGAAAAAGAAGGGCGGTGAGTTGAGGCCTTGCATCGACTACAGGGGTCTCAATCGCATCACGATCAAGAACGCTTACCCGATACCCTTGATTTCCGAGCTGTTCGATCGCCTCAAAGGGGCCACGGTCTTTACCAAACTCGACCTGAGGGCGGCATATAACCTGGTAAGGATCAAGGCGGGCGATGAGTGGAAGACCGCGTTTAACACCAGGACCGGTCATTATGAATCCTTGGTTATGCCCTTTGGGTTGTGCAATGCGCCCGCAGTCTTCCAGGAATTCATCAACGATGTTTTCCGTGACCTGTTGCAGCAGTGTGTGGTGGTCTATTTGGATGACATCTTGGTATATTCTGCATCCATGGAGGCCCACATTCTGGATGTCAGACGAGTGTTGCAACGCTTACGAGAGAACAAGCTGTTCGGTAAGCTTGAGAAATGCGAATTTCACCGATCCCAGGTAACCTTCTTAGGTTACATCATTTCCGCTGAGGGGTTCTCCATGGATCCTGAGAAGGTTTCGGCTGTCTTACAGTGGCCCCAGCCCAGTGGGCTTCGTGCCCTGCAGCGCTTTTTGGGCTTCGCCAATTATTATCGGAAGTTCATCAGGGACTTTTCCATGCTAGCCAAGCCTCTCACGGATCTGACCAGGAAGGGCAGTAATCCTCAGGTCTGGCCGCTCGAGGCCATCCGAGCTTTTGAGGCTCTAAAGTCCGCCTTTGTGTCGGCTCCGATTCTGTCGCATCCCAACCCTGGGTTGCCTTTTGTCCTCGAGGTGGACGCGTCTGAGACGGGAGTAGGCGCCCTCCTGTCTCAGCGTAGAACACCAGAGGGTCCTCTGCTTCCTTGTGGGTTTTACTCCCGGAAACTGTCTTCCGCGGAGTGCAACTATCAGATTGGTGACAGGGAGTTATTGGCCATCGTGCAGGCCCTTAAAGAATGGAGGCACTTGCTCGAGGGCTCGGTGGTTCCGGTTCTCATCCTGACGGACCACAAGAATCTGACCTACCTCTCTGAGGCCAAGAGATTGACACCACGTCAGGCCAGATGGGCTCTGTTCTTGTCACGTTTTAATTACGTGGTCTCCTACCTACCCGGCTCCAAGAACATCAGAGCGGATGCCTTATCACGGCAGTACTCCGAGCTGTCCGGGGAGGAGTCGATTCCGACTACGGTCATACCCCCGAATCAGATCCTGGCTGCTATTCGCACCAGCCTGACCTCTCCTCTGGGTGAGCAGATTTTGGCGGCTCAATCTGGTGCTCCCTCTGGGAGACCCAACGGCAGATGTTTTGTGCCTGAGGAGTTGCGCACTCGGTTGTTGCGAACCTACCATAACTCCAAGGCCGCGGGGCATCCTGGAAAGAATCAGCTGTCCTGGGCGGTTTCACGTCTGTTCTGGTGGCCTTCTCTACGTTCCGACATCGCCGCATATGTAGCGGCATGCTCCGTTTGTGCCCAGAGTAAGTCCCCTCGGCACCTTCCGTTGGGCCTTTTGCAACCCATAGCCACCGGGGAGCGTCCATGGTCACACCTGGGGATGGATTTCATTGTGGACCTCCCTGCATCCCGAGGCCATACGGTCATTCTCATGATTGTGGATCGGTTTTCCAAAATGTGCCACTGTGTTCCTCTCAAGAAGTTACCCTCTGCACAAGAGTTGGCCTCGATTTTTGCCAGGGAGGTCTTCCGGTTGCACGGTTTGCCCAAGGAGATTGTGTCGGATCGGGGGAGTCAGTTTGTGTCCAGGTTCTGGCGCGCCTTTTGCTCCCAGTTGGGGATTCATCTCTCTTTCTCCTCGGCCTACCACCCTCAGTCCAATGGGGCCGCAGAACGATCCAATCAGGCCTTGGAGCAATTCCTTCGTTGCTATGTCTCCGATCACCAAGACAATTGGGTTGACCTCCTGCCTTGGGCTGAGTTTGCCAGGAACACGGCGGTGAACTCTTCCTCTGGGACGTCTCCCTTCATGGCCAATTATGGGTTCCAACCTGCCGTGTTACCGGAGGTATTCTCTCCCCAGGATACTCCGGCTGTGGAGGATCACCTTTCCGTCCTACGTACTTCTTGGGTACAGATCCAGAGGTCCCTTGAGGTCTCTGCGCAACGCCAGAGACTCCAGGCTAATCGCAGACGAGCGCCCGCTCCTTCCTACCAGGTCGGAGACCGTGTATGGTTGTCCACCCGCAACCTCAACCTTCGAGTGCCCACTCCCAAGCTGGCGCCTCGCTTTGTTGGTCCCTTCCGAGTGCTTCACAGGGTAAACCCGGTAGCCTATGCCCTTGCGCTTCCTCCTGGCATGCGGATCTCCAACGTGTTTCATGTCTCCCTGTTGAAGCCATTGGTGTGTAATCGTTTCACTTCCTCGGTTCCTCGGCCCCGTCCGGTCCAAGTGGGCAATCGTGAGGAATATGAGGTGAGCAATATCCTGGACTCACTCCTGGTCCGCGGTCGGTTGCAGTTTTTGGTCCATTGGCGTGGTTATGGTCCAGAGGAGCGTTCCTGGGTTCCCTCCACAGATGTCCATGCTCCTGCGTTGCTCCGAGCCTTCCACGCACGCTTCCCTCTGAAACCGTTCCTTACTCCGCGGAGAAGGGGCCCTTGAGGGGGAGGTACTGTCATGGTCTTACCTTCTCACTGTTCTCCTTAGTTTGACATGTGCTGGCGGCCATCTTGGTTTCTGGGTTTCTTGTAGCCTCCCACCCTGCGGCTCCTCCTTCCCACTGGGAGGAGCTGGATGCCTAGCTCATATATATAGAAGGTCTGTGGCTTCAGTTCCTTGCTTGGTCCTCCTGTGTGCACATGCTTCAAAGACTGCTGCTGCTTCTGGTTCCTGATCCTGGCCTCGTCTGACTACCCCGTTGGTTCCCGATCCTGCCTTCGTCTGACTACCCCGTTGGTTCCTGATCCTGGCTACGTCTGACTACCCTCCTGGTTCCTGACCTCCGTCTACGCAAGACCCTGCTTCAGTTTAGCCATCCGTTTGGACTTTAGCTACGGCTTGATTTTCAATAAAGCCTTCTTATTCCACCTATCTCTGTTGTACGTCTGGTTCATGGTTCCATGACAGGATCCCCCACCAACCCCACAGGAATGCCAGGAGGAGGAGGTAAGAGATCCCTCCTCTCCACAGCTGATCCGCAACAAGGTCTTGGGGGCAGGATTCCCTGACCCCATCCCAGCGGAAGAGCTGGCATCTGGTCAGAGCGCAGTTGGCCTCTGCCCTCCCCTATCCTCTTGTCCAGAGGCTGACTCCTCACAGGCTACCCCAGCAGAAAGAGCTGGCATCTGGTCAGAGCGCAGTTGGCCTCTGCCCTCCCCTATTCTCTTCTCCAGAGCCGGACCTCCCACAGGCTACCCCATCGGAAGAGCTGGCATCTGGGCAGAGTGCAGTCGGCCTCTGCCCTCCCCTATCTTCTTGTCCAGAGGCTGACTCCCCACTGGCTACCCCAGCGGAAGAGCTGGCATCTGGGCAGAGCGGAGTCGGCCTCTGCCCACCAAGTCCATACAGCTCCAAGCTAGAGGACACCAATGAAGCAAGGAGTAGCAGATGCCCACTCAACAGCTGGGGACGTACAGAACAGAACCAGGCCCCAAAATTCAACAGGTCCAGTATTTGGTTGTGGGTGGACTGCCAGACTAACTCAGGTACCGACCGACATGAGGTCAGGTATCTGGTTAGTCTTCCCTGGGAGGGGGAGATGTGTGGCAAAACAAACCTCACCACTGGGTTTTGGAGGGGCCTGGCTACCAGCCTCTTGCCTCAGGATTATGGCCCATACTAACTTTGAAGGAGAAGACAGACCAAATGTGACTTCCATGGAATTCAGGAACCCCTGCTCGGATCTGGGTGATTTTTGGATATGTTGTTCACCCAGATCAGAGCTATCCATGAATGTATACATTTTGGGATGTGTGGGGTTTTGAGGTGTTTTCTGTGTGTTGGGAAAAATGTGTGTTTTCTGTCTGTGTGAGTGATTAACTTAAACCATTACGTTTGGTAATTGTATTTCGTCGTCTCAGACTATGCCAGTGTGTTAGTTAATTGCGTCAAAGACAATGCTCATTGTATTTTGTTGATTGCGTTACAGACAGAGGGAAGGGGGTTTTGTGTACAATTGCTGGGAAGGTTTCAATACTGTAAATGCATGTGATTGGCTAAAATATAAACTGTCACAGTCTTCTACAAGGGCCCCAGGGTGAGTGTCCCTTGCTAGGGGACCTGCATAAAAGGCTGAAAAATAACCCATTAAAGAGTTCCTGTTTTTACATTCAACATAGAGCCTCGTCTCATGTGTGTGGGGATTGCTATACGCTGAAGATTTTCTATATTCCCCTGGCTATAACTACTAGCTCTTGTAAGAGCTGTTTCCTGGCTCCTGTGGTGGTTTTGGTGTAGAGCGGAGTGCTTGGAGTCCTCGGAAAGCACTGGGAGCATCCATCGACGGAGGTACCCGGTCGGGGTGCCAGGAGATCCGCTACACCCACCATAATATTTTTGCCCCCATACTGCAATTCCCCCCCCCCTCCCATAAAAAAAAAAGCTAAATACTCCCCTATGTCCAGGCAGGCACACTTCACTGTGCTGCTTCCCGTCGCAGGAGCGCGCAATGACGTCATCACGCACGCCTGCGCCGGGATTTCACTACCGCATAGGCCTGAAGCCTATGCCGGTGATCAGCTGCGGGGCAGGGAACTATGTGCTTCCGTGTCCCGCCGCAGTATGTGGGCATCAGCACTCCAGCAATAAGCGCTTCCATCTGTATTGATGGAAGCGCTCATTGCTTCTGGCACCCCCCTGAGAGCCGGTACCCGGGGCGGACCGCATCCCCCGCCCCCTCTAGGCACGCCACTGCTCACATGCTAAGTGCTGTTTCACACGAGCGAATGCCGTGCATGTCATCCTCTGCGTGAAAGACAGCCAAACCATGCTTTGCACAGCAGAGATTAGCAGCATTAGCATGATTGATAATGCTCTGTGCCTGTCATGCCCTGCTCAGATGGTGTGCGGAGGTCTGTCAGATTGGCAGCACGTGTCTAACCTTTTGTTTGTTTTGGAATCATGCTGGATCCGCCTTCCTTCAGGTGCTTTGGGTGGGATCATTGGCTTAAATTGCCTTCAATCCCAGAGGGCCATGCTGGTTATAGATTTCAGTCTGGCCTTGGATTCAAGGAAGGAAGGATTGTCTGTTCCAGCTCAGATAAGTTTGATTTCTGTTTGTGTTGTTTGCGGTCTAGGCTATTTGTGTGTCTTCTGCCCCTTCTCCCCATTCACCATCTCAGGGATTCTAGGGTGTTTGCAGTCCAGGCACGAGGACACTTCATTCCTGCCATTAAGGTCTGAATGTGGGCTTAGCAGCATAGGGAGAGAAGTCAGGGATGTGCTAGGAGGTTACCTGTCCCCAGCATCTAGCCTAGACACTTGTGTATTTGGTTGTCTGTGTATCTGAGTTCCTGTCCGCCGTGACACTCTCATGTTTATAATCTCACATTTTTTCAAAATAAAAGAATTTACAAGAAATGATTATGTGAGCATCCAGTCACCTTTTTGATAGCTAAAATATCCTATTTTGTCGGTTTTCTGAGTATGTCCTGGCATTTAATTTAATTTATGGGAAATCAAAAGATTAACGGAATATTGTGGCTGGGAACAGAGGCAGTTTAGGAGCAGAGAGGATATTGTTGACCAGAAATTGGAACTATTGTAAGAGCATATGCTCGTCATGAAGCTTGGGGATCTTTCAGCAGACTATTATGTGCTATGGAAGAGCAGCATAATATAGGAACAGGTCTGCTTTCCTATTAGTCAAAACAGCACAAAATATATTGAGGTTCATTTACAAAGACCGTCATTTTACTTTGGCCTTTGTTTCCCCTCTGAGCTGCTGGAGGACTCACATAATTTATGATGAGGCGTGCACCTCATCATCAATTTGGCACACTTCCGGCAGTCCGTGCTCCCTTGACTAGATTAGTTTTCATTTCCCTTTTTAATTTTGTTTTTAGGCGTAAAAGTTAGTCAATTTGTTTCTCACTGCTCCCAAGTGGTGAGGACATGGTAAAAACCCATGTGAGCCAAAATATTGTTGCATGGAAGTTTAAAAAGTCACAAAAAGGGACCTTGCAACTATTTTTATGCCAAAACCTGGTGTAAAAATCTTAATAAATTACCACCATTGTTCCCATGTATTCATGAGGAGAGCGCTCCCCATACCTCTTGTCTGTCCTCGTAGTGGTTTGCTATTTGACTCCTCTATTACACACACAGCAGATTGTCAATCCCTAGGAGCGCCCCAATCATAAATACACTGGATTTCTATTAGTCAGAAGGAACAATATTATTGTGTCATTTTATCTATAAGGACCCATCCCAGTACTATGTAGTTGTTACATAGGGCAGCATACTCTGATGACAGATTCCACTTAAAGCAGATCTGTCACCAGCATACTCTGCTGCCTGATCTGAGGGCACTATAAAGCCATGCCAGAGACCTGATTCCATGGGTGTATCTCTTGTTGGGATGTCTTGCTATAGTATTCATAAAATCACACTGACGGCCACAGAAGGAGCTCAGGCTGGACTACTTTTGTATGTGTGCATGCTGCATGAGCAGTAGTCTTCTCCTGCCCACCTTCTGCTGATTGGCAACTTTTTCCCTACGCACAGTATAATGTAAAAGTGGCCAGTCAACATCAGGAGGGTGGCGAGAAGACCTCTCATGAATACAAGGACTCAACTTCTGTTGTGATGATCCAGAAATCCAGTAAATTATATACAGTGAATCAAGATTTCTATCACTACTTTATGGTGCCTTCAAATTGGGCAGCATAAACCTGGTGACCTGTTAGCTTGGGTGTTTAGACCCCTGGTTGGGCCAGAATTTGTACAGGTATAGCATAGGCATGGCTTGTGTGAAATGGACAATTTTTAATACGGCTGTTAGGTCAGTATCTCCGTGTGGGACACAGACGTAATGACTGAAACAATTACCTCCAGGTCTGTATTCCATGAGACTTGGACCAAAATAGGACATAGCATGAAGGTCCATGTGCTTTAACAGCACACAGATGAAGAATATGTTAGACTGAATAAGCTCCAAACAGAATTATGTGTAGAAGGAGTGCAGCACACAGGGCAGGCAATTTAGTGGGACCAAATTCTAATTGAATATGCATCTGTAAGTAAACATTTGGCTTGCCACACATTGCATGATATTTTAGAAGGGTATCCTCTTCTAGAAGCACCATATTGCAGCAGATGTGTCCATTATACGAACCCACGGGGTCCCTTGTGTTACGTGATCCCCTAATAATTTGAGGAAATGTGTTGCCACCTTTTCTGGGATCATTTTGGCACTCAGGAATTACTCTAAAATACTACTGTACTAGATTTGTAATAAAACTTTCCAGCAAGTGTGTATCAGTCAGTAGTTAGACCTGCTCCCAAATGAATAATTGCTTAGATTAACCACAGCTAGACACCAGCCCCTGGTCCGCGGTGAAGTTAATTTGGCCTGCAGATGTTTGATGTGGGCTGACTCATGCTGGGAGTTGTCTATTGCAACAATATCAGAATCTAGCCCACACACATGTTGCTAGAAAAATGTTGTCAATACATTACAAGATAAATTCACGCTGTTCGGGGATTTCTGTATTCTATAAAAAAAATTCTAAGTCTTACAAGGTAAACCCAACTTCCTTATTTTTCTATACAATTTAGCTGCAACTGATGATGGCTTTAGTTTCTCCCAATATAAACCTAAGGCATGCTGCTGCATAGGCCGTACAGTTGCATATATGGCCCACAGGGTTTGGACCATAGTTAATATGGTTGAAAAAAGTCCATCAAGTTCAAAAAAGGGATAGGTAGGGAAGTGAATATAGGGGTTTTCCAGTAAAGATGATCTTATGACAAGTTACCCCAGCATGGCCCCTGAAACAGAAGATCTCTATGTACCTTCTCCACACCGCTCCAGTCAGGGGTGGGATTAAATTTTTTAACAGGTTCCCTACTCAACGGCGGACACGCCGCATCATGCCACATGTTTACGTATACATACACCATATATATGCAATAAACATACACATAAATACACCATATACAGTACAGACACACCTTCTCATTCAAAGAGTTTTCTTAATTTTAATGACTATGAACATTGTAGATTCACACTGAAGGCATCAAAACTATGAATTAACACATGTGGAATTATATACATAACATAATAATTTCTTGCCTTATAGATGGAGTTGGGACCATCAGTTGCGTTGTGGAGAAGTCAGGTGGATACACAGCTGATAGTCCTACTGAATAGACTGTTAGCTGCTTTTTTTCTTGCCATAATACAAATTCTAAGTAAAGAAAAACGAGTGGCCATCATTACTTTAAGAAATGAAGGTCAGTCAGTCCGAAAAATTGGGAAAACTTTGAAAGTGTCCCCAAGTGCAGTCACAAAAACCATCAAGCGCTACAAAGAAACTGGCTCACATGCGGACCGCCCCAGGAAAGTAAGACCAAGAGTCACCTCTGCTGCGGAGGATAAGTTCATCCGAGTCACCAGCCTCAGAAATCGCAGGTTAACAGCAGCTCCGATTAGAGACCAGGTCAATGCCACACAGAGTTCTAGCAGCAGACACATCTCTAGAACAACTGTTAAGAGGAGACTGTGTGAATCAGGCCTTCATGGTAGAATATCTGCTAGGAAACCACTGCTAAGGACAGGCAACAAGCAGAAGAGATGTGTTTGGGCTAAAGAACACAAGGAATGGACATTAGACCAGTGGAAATCTGTGCTTTGGTCTGATTAGTCCAAATTTGAGATCTTTGGTTCCAACCACCGTGTCTTTGTGCGACGCAGAAAAGGTGAACGGATGGACTCTATATGCCTGGTTCCCACCATGAAGCATAGAAGAGGAGGTGTGGGGGTGCTTTGCTGGTGACACTGTTGGGGAATTATTCAAAATTGAAGGCATACTGAACCAGCATGGCTACCGCAGCGGCATGCTATTCCATCCGGTTTGCGTTTAGTTGGACCATCATTTATTTTTCAACAGGACAATGACCCCAAACACACCTCCAGGCTGTGTAAGGGGTATTTGACCATGAAGGAGAGTGATGGGGTGCTGCGCCAGATGACCTGGCCTCCACAGTCACCGGACCTGAACCCAATCGAGATGGTTTGGGGAGAGCTGGACCGCAGATTGAAGGCAAAAGGGCCAACAAGTGCTAAGCATCTGTGGGAACTCCTTCAAGACTGTTGGAAGACCATTTCAGGTGACTACCTCTTGAAGCTCATCAAGAGAATGCCAAGAGTGTGCAAAGCAGTAATCAAAGCAAAAGGTGGCTACTTTGAAGAACCTAGAATATGACATATTTTCAGTTGTTTCACACTTTTTTGTTATGTATATAATTCCACATGTGTTAATTCATAGTTTTGATGCCTTCAGTGTGAATCTACAATTTTCATAGTCATGAAAATAAAGAAAACTCTTTGAATGAGAAGGTGTGTCCAAACTTTTGGTCTGTACTGTAGATGGTACACATACATAAATACACCATATTCTGTATACACTACGCACACATACCACCCAACTAATGAGCTAAACTATCAGCGGTGCGTAAAGCAATGGAGCAAACATCTCCAGCTACCCTGCCGCGGATAGAGCACCGGATCGGGACTCTGGGAGTACAATATTTATAAACTATCTTCAGGATATGTTATCAAAATCAGATCACCTTCTCCCTTCCCCCACGATTATCTGTCTGAAAGGGCTGTTGTAGATGAGCACTGCGGCCTTCTAACTGCATACCAATCACATTCACATACATTGTATTGTGGCTATGCTTTGTATTGTAGCCCAGGGGACTGAGCTGCACATGGGCCATGCAACACCTGAACATAATGTCACTGGCCTAGGAAGTGGTCGCAGTGCCCTCCTGAGGATAGGGCATCAGTATTTTACGCCTGGAAAACCCCATTAGGGTGGCTTTTGTGCAGAAAAATCTGCACCAAAGCTTGATTGGAGTAGTTTTCACTACTCCTCTTTTAGATGTTATTAATTTGCCAGGGCTCATGCCCCTGCCCCCACCACTCCCAAGTATAACAGCATAAAATTGCTGTATGATAACATTTTGGTGTAAAAAGTTGCAAAATGGGGTCTTGTGACTTTTTTTTATACCAGTAGGCTTCTTAATAAATTATCCCATATGTGTCCAGTGTATTCTTTAGTCCATCCTACTAGCCAAACATAACTATTTTTTTTCTTTTTGTGCTGTTTTGGCTACTATTAGTACAAACCTAATATTCTGTACTTACATAGAGTAGCATATTAAGCTGACATTCTGATATGTGACTCATTATCATCAGTTTACTGTCCATGCACTTTGATTTCCATTGGTCACTAGAATGTTTGGCAGGGTGATGTGCTCTTTGGCCCCTGTTGGCATCACCTTTGATGTACGTAGCCCACCAGTCACACGGTAATACACACATAGCAATGGACTGGCAGTAATTTTGAAAAACAAGTACTATTCCCCTGCTGGTGCCAGGAAAGATGGTAATGATGAGGTTGCAGATGGGCTTTATGATGATATTTTTACCTGGCAAGTGCATTGCTAATGCTAATGGCAATCTTCATACTGAACGGCATGTCTCAGCTTCCTTGACAATATTTGATGTGGCAACAATATGTCATCCCTTACCAATGACAACCTCTGACTTGTCACAAGTTAACTATAGCTGGATTTCATATTAATTATAGCTTTGATAGCATATTTCAATAGTTTAATTGAAAAGAAAACATGAGTAAATTTCAATAAAGAGAACACTTAATGAAAATTGCATAGCCCTACAACATGGGGTAGAGTAAAATGAACAACACTTAGGCCTTATTCACAAGCCCGCGGTGACATCAATGACAAGATGGTCATTGGTTAATCCATTCAGATGCCTTTAAAGAATCTGTAATTAGTCCTTGCGTCATCCATATTCAATGGACACTGCTCAGCTGAAAATTAATTTCAAGAGCATCTCCTAGCTACAATCCGTGAAACACGGATGCCATCCATGTTGTGTCCATGTTTTTTCATGGACCCATAGACTATATTGGGCTTGAGGGATCTGTGAACAGGGACAAAAATAGTTTATGCTTCTGTTCAAAAAAATAAAAAATAAAATAGACTCACAGACTGTGCTAAAACACGTATGTGTGAATACACACATTAAAAGGAATGGGTACGTGTGCTGTGCGTGCAGAACATAGACAGTGATGTGTGAATAAGGCCTTCAGAATGTATCAATCACAAGGTGTACTTTGCACCAAATTTATCAAATGTCTTAGGGCTCATTCACATGACAGTGGTTTAGTTCTGCATCCGAGGCGCATTTATTGCAGCCCGGGTGCGGACCCATTCACTTCAATGGGGCCGCAAAAGATGCGGACAGCCCTCCTTCTGTGGCCCCGCAAAAATTATAGATCATGTCCTACTCTTATCCATTTTGCGGACAAGAATAGGCATTTCTATAATGGACCGCCTATTCCGTTCCGCAAATTGCGGAAGGCACGCGGGTGTGTGGCTTGCACAGACAGATTGATAGATCAACTTGAATGGGTCCATGATCCATCCACACCGCAAAAAAAATAGAACAAGTTCATTCAAGTGAAACGGCAGGTGCCCCTATATTCTGGTCCACTGTTTGCAGGCTGCAATATGGGCACCGGCCAACAACGTCGTGTGCCTGAGCCCTTACAGTTTGTTAAATTTGATGCATCTTTAAACCTATCACTTTTGTCTAGAAATACTGTTCCATTTTTTTTTTTATACCACCCTCCTACTGGAGTGAGTTTGCAACACTTTTGTAACTTTTTAAAAAGTCGCAGTGATAAATCTGGAGTAAAACTAATTAAACGAATTAGCATAGCTAACCACACCCACTTTCCCAAACTGGAGTGAGTGGTGTAAAAATACAAAAAGCTGCAATTTTTTTTCTGCAAGTAAGCTTAAAAAGTCACAAAACCCTCTTTTGTGACTGTTTGAAGCTGGGATTTTGGAGTGCAGGACTTGATAAATTCCACTCCAAGTAAAAAACATAGTAGAAAGTAGAAGTCTATCAATGGGATAGCAAAAATGTAGAGACCTGAGGTCATCGCTGAACCCAGACATATCCCCTTCTTCACCCAGGCAGCGTTTTAGATGTTGGTCTTAATAAGCCCTATGGCTGGCAGTGGATTGCCGAAGTTATGTAGAGGCGCCAGCCTCTCCTGCATTTATACAGCACAGGAAATGACCACAACACTTTCTGCTCCCATCCTGGTAATCACCGGGTGCCAGGTCATTGTGAGAGCAGCTGGTTCAGTTCTGCAGTGAATCTGCTGTATTTCTTTCTGTAATTGGGGCTAATATATCAGCCCCAGCTCCAGGAGAAATTAGCATCAAGAAAAAAATTATATGCCACCTAAAAGTCTTACATGATCGATCTTATAAGAGGCATAAAGTGAAAACATGTTTTGAAATATACTAATTTAAAAAAATGCCTAAAAATAAAACCATTTGTATCACCCCAAAAGATGGAAAATTATTTGAACCGAACCAAAAAAAAAAAGTTACTGCTTTCAGACCTGCATGTACTAAGAAAATTAAAATGTGTCTGGTCATAAACAGGAAAAATTATGCAGTGAACTGATTTAACGACTAAGTAAACAACACAGCTTCCATCAGTTTTTCAATTCCACCCTGTGATTCATTTTGCAGTAGGAGCCACAATAAAACTGCAATCATTTATCTAGGACAGCACAGATTTCATAATAGATAACTTTCATTTCGTGTAGTTTTCACTTTTTCGCACACTAGAAAATGTATTTGAAGACATACACTGATCAACTGTAGACCTGAAACCACTGACAAGTAGAGTGAGTAATGGAATGGCTTTGGTGCCAGATACCACAGAACACCTTTAGAGGCTTTGTGGAGTCCATGGCTGTTATTGACAGCCAAGCTCCTGCTGTATCCACTGAAATTGATGAAAACGGCAATACAGGTGGATTAACCCCTTAGAGGCTACAGTCAAGGCTGACCACTGCATCTAAGAGGTTTACATAGGGAGGGGGCTCCCTCATTAACTCCATCAGCAACCCATGATTCGATTGCGGGCTGCTGATGTTTGCCATGGCACCCAAAAGCCATACAAATTCCTCTGGACCTGCCATGTAAGGAAGCCTATGAGGCCCAGCACCCAGACACACCATCAGTTCCCTAAAAGCAGTAGAATCCACTAAATGGTCTGACAGCGACTGTACCGCCAGCAAATTGGCCAGGTGGGACTTCAGCATGTATAGCTGTTTCCTGGTCACACATTCTGTTATAGATGACTCACAACAGAGAGGAGGACAAGGAGCAATAGTATACTAAATGGAAGAAGCTGTAGCTGATGATGACAAGGACACTTGTAGGTTCAGCCTGGCTTCTCCAAACAAGACTGAGAGAAAGAGGACAGTCTTGTTCCGATTACTGCCCAGATCGGGTGATACTTCCTCACATGCTGCAATAGAGCTGTTGTGCCCATATTTGTGTTTAAACTCCAATGGCTTATTTTCATCCTGCAGATCTTGCACATGGAAGTGGTTTTGTCTATAGGTACTATGGAGAAAACTTGCCATACAGCTGCTCTTTATTACCTCTATGGCCACACCCTCCTCTGATGTCACCTCATCCTCATCAACCCAATCTGATTCCCAGGTCCTGTCAAACACACAATCTTTATCTAAATAAAACAATAATAGTTCCAATACGTATGACAATGGTATGTCGCATCGATTCCCAAATGTGAAGTGGGTACAAGTCACAGTTCTTCTGGATAGGGAACAAAAACACACAATCTTTATCATAGTCCTCCTCACCCTGGCCGCCACTTATCAGATTGTGATATCTCATCAGGGTTCCTTGACCCCCTTATGATTCCCTCCTCTGTATTTTCCCCGAGTGCCCCTGTCATCACAACTAACGGTGTCCCCTGCTGCCACCACCATGGCTACAAGTGCCACTACTACTACCACACCAACACAGCTCAGTCATCAGTTCCATCTGAGCCTCCTACTCATGACAGCTGACTGTTCTCACATAACTCTTCAACAGGAAGACTATCTTGAGTATCTACCATTGGAGCCAGGATGTTGTTTGGTCTTTTTAGGAGATACAGATGATGCCATGAAAAGCTTCCTTGGGGCTGCAAGGAAGAGTAGCAGGAGGAATGCATTGAGCCCTGGCTCAAAGGCAAGGTGTCAGATTCAGAGGTGTCATCAACATCATTCTGCTGTAATTGAGAGGATAAGTGAGTCATCCAGTTTACAATGTCATCCTCTTTTTCCTCAAAAATAAGTCACCCACCAGATGCAAGGGAGAACTGTGGCCTGCTGTTACTACTACTACTGGCCAGAAAGCTGGTGCCGACTGTGCTGCTACTGCTGTTTGTTCTACTACAACCATCTACTTGCACTCTTTTGTCTACTAAACATTTTATTATGAAGCCTATTTAAACAATGAGAATTCGCAGGCTTGGTACATTGATTATTAAATGAGGAAACTTTGCAGCAGGTTTTTAGGAAAAAGGGCACAACCTGACAACCCTGGTGACCAAAATATATGCTGCTGTTGTTAATGCATAAAAAAAAGCACAGAAATATGGGCACTTTTATACACTCTAGGAAAATTGCAACAGATTTTTTTTTAAAAAGGGAGCAATTGGATGTCCCCTGAGTGCAGAAAAAAGGACGTTATTTACACTGCTGTATTGACAAATTAAAACTAACTTATTGCAATCCACAAAAATTGCAACAGGTTTTTGGGAAACAGACAATTGGGTGCAACCAAAATATACTGTTATTATAAAATATGTACTCACATAATTTTGGAAATTTTCAAACACTTTTATCAAAAAAAGAAATTATAGAAGCTTCGCAACGGGTTTTGGGGAAAAAAGTGCTATTGCACAGCGTATGTGGTGAAATATATGCTGATAATGCTGCCTATTGCACACGCATTAACTTCTGAATCTTATGAATAGTGCCAGCCGCGCTGACTGTAAGATACCCGGTACATTAACTGTCCCTAATGATACAACCAGACTTTCTACCTTGTAATTCAATCTACCTAACTAAATATATCTTCTTCACAATCCCTACACTGTCCCTGCAAGGTACTAAAATGGCTGTTGTGTGTGTGAATAGTTGATGTCTCAGAGACAGAGCAGACATGTCCTATCAATTCAGCGGCTGAGCTCACAATGGCATCTGTGCTTCAGAGCGAAGTAAATGGACCTGGGCGGCAATACCAAGCACAGCCGCTGTACAAAGTATGGTGCTTGCTTAGTGAGGAGGCTGCAGCACTGGAAAAATCTGCATTGTATAAGCTACTATGCAGAAGCGCCATTGAACACTATAGGAGGTGGATTCTGCATGGAATACTTACTGAAATCCTCACAGAAGTAAGGCCATGTGAACATACCTGCAGGTCCCATTCACAAGACCATATGTTTGCTCTGCATTTTGAGGATGCGAACAGAACACAGTGTGCTGTCCGCATCTGTATGTCCGTTCGGCAGCCCCGCAAAAAAGAAAGAACATGTCCTATTCTTGTCCATTTTGCGGACACAAACAGGCATTGTTACAATGGGTCTGCAAAGGAAACGGATGCATCACCTATATTTTTTGTGGATCTGCATTTTGCAGACTGTAAAATACATACGTCGCTTAAATGAGGCCTTACTGTAATCTAACATGTGAATAATATACTGTCCTACTGAATTAGGCCTCATGCACACAACCGTATTTTGTATCTGGGTTCAATCTTCATTTTTTGCGTGTTTCACACAGACCAATTCATTTTATGGGTCAGCAAAAAACAGACAGCACATGGAAGTCATCAGCGTGCTGCATCTGTGTTTCCATTATAACATGTCCTATTCTTGTCCGTATTGCAGACAAGAATAGTTTTTTTACGGGCCAGTTCACACAACAGATTTTGAAAAACACGCTTAGAAAACCAGCGCAGAATCCGGGTGTTTTTTCAGTGTGAAAAAAACACATTTTTGTATAGTTTTTGACCCATCTTTTTTTAACCAATGGGTGTTCCCATCCATTTTAATGGGAGATTCAGCACTAATTCTTCCCCGAGATAGGATGTGCTGCTTCATTTTTCAAGGCAGAACTGGACATGTTCTAATGGAAACACAGATGCAGCACGCTGATGACTGCCATGTGCTGTCTGTTTTTTGCTGACCCATAAAATGAATTGGTCTGTGTGAAACACGCAAAAAATGAAGATTGAACCCAGATACAAAATACGGTTGTGTGCATGAGGCCTAATTCAGTAGGACAGTATATTATTCACATGTTAGATTACAGTAAGGCCTCATTTAAGTGACTTATGTATTTTACAGTCTGTAAAATGCAGATCCACAAAAAATATAGGTGATGCATCCGTTTCCTTTGCAGACCCATTGTAACAATGCCTGTTTGTGTCCGCAAAATGGACAAGAATAGGACATGTTCTTTCTTTTTTGCGGGGCTGCCGAACGGACATACAGATGCGGACAGCACACTGTGTTCTGTTCGCATCCTCAAAATGCAGAGCAAACATATGGTCTTGTGAATGGGACCTGCAGGTATGTTCACATGGCCTTACTTCTGTGAGGATTTCAGTAAGTATTCCAATGAGAATCCACCTCCTATAGTGTTCAATGGCGCTTCTGCATAGTAGCTTATACAATGCAGATTTTTCCAGTGCTGCAGCCTCCTCACTAAGCAAGCGCCATACTTTGTACAGCGGCTGTGCTTGGTATTGCAGCCCAGGTCCATTTACTTCGCTCTGAAGCACAGATGCCATTGTGAGCTCAGCCGCTGAATTGATAGGACATGTCTGCTCTGTCTCTGAGACATCAACTATTCACACACAGTGTAGGGATTGTGAAGAAGATATATTTAGTTAGGTAGATTGAATTACAAGGTAGAAAGTCTGGTTGTATCATTAGGGACAGTTAATGTACCGGGTATCTTACAGTCAGCGCGGCTGGCGCTATTCATAAGATTCTGAAGTTAATGCGTGTGCAATAGGCAGCATTATCAGCATATATTTCACCACATATGCTGTGCAATAGCACTTTTTTTCCCAAAAACCCGTTTTGAAGCTTCTATATTTTATAATAACAGTATATTTTAGTTGCACCCAGGGGACACCCAATTGTCTGTTTCCCAAAAACCTGTTGCAATTTTTCTGCATTGCAATAAGGTAGTTTTAATTTGTCAATACAGCAGTGTAAATATAGTCCTTTTTTCTGCACTCGGGACATCCAATTGCTCCCTTTTTCAAAAATCTGTTCTTACGGATGCGGCGATACCTAATATGTATACTTTTTTTTATTTATTTCAGTTTTACACAATAACAGCATTTTTTTAAAAAAAAAATATGTTTTAATGTCTCCATATTCTGAGAGCCATATTTTTTAATTTTTTTTGGGCAATTGTCTTAGGTAGGGGCTTTTATGAGTGAGATTTCATACCTACCAACTTTTGAAAATTGCAATGGGGGACAATAGTTGCAGCGTGCATCAAGACAGTTTTTTTCATACTAGGCCACGCCTCTAACTCCGTCCAAAGCGTAATTACTGACCTCCCTCACAACTGCAGCAGCTAGGGATCGGTTCGGTGACTGTAAGTTCCTTTAGTTTTTTACAGTAAGTGGGACAATGTATTTTCTTGCGCTTCAATAACCATTTAAATATTAGCACATAACTCATCGGATTATACATAGTTTAAGGTCCGAATTGCACCAAATAGTGAAGTTCTGGTCTAATATACAGATAGAAACCATACAGATAGTTTAGTAAGGAGCAATTTAGTACATTTATTCATGCACATTTATGCATTAATTCTCCTGGTCAAAAAAAAGGACATTGAACACCTTCAGGACCTTGGACGAGAATGCTCGTCCTAACTTGCAGGTACTTCAGGCATTAGGGCGAGCATTCTCGTCCTGAAGTTAACCCCTTAAGGACCTGCACTGTACATGTACAGCGCAGATGTCCATGACCAGGGGCGTACATAGAAATCACTGGGCCCCATAGCAAGCATCTGAATTGGGCCCCCTAACCCCACCCACTATCCACCCCTGGCCCGTCCCACCTCCTGTCCTGGCTCCTCCCATGCCACACCCCCATTAAAGAATCCCTAATGCCCCCCAAAATGCCCGGGGGGAAGGAGTAGGAGAGCACACTGTCCACTATGTCCAAACCCTTAATGCCCCCCAAAATGCTCAGGACAGTGTGCTATCCTTCTACTTCTCTTCCCCCTGGGCATTTTGGGGTAATGGGGGCATAAGGGGGGCTCATAGAGAATTCAGGGGGGAGGCTCATACAGGACAGAGTAGGAGGAAAGCAGACTGTCCTCTATGAGCCCCCCAAACCCTTAATGCCCCCCAAAATGCTCAGGACAGTGTGCTTTCCTTCTACTCCTCTCCCCCCTGGCATTTTGGGGGGCATTAGGGGTTGAGGGGCTCATAGAGGACTGGGGGGGGGGGGGGAGAGGCTCATAGAGGACAGTGTTCTTTCCTCCTACTCTTCCCCGAACCTGGACATTTTGGGGTAATGGGGGCATTAGGGGGGCTCATAGGGGATTCATGGGGGGGGGCTCATACAGGAAAGAGTAGGAGGAAAGGCGGGACATCATATAAGGATTTCTTGGTCTGCAGGTATCTGTTACTTCTTTACAATGTGCCCCCGTTGCCTGTCACTGCAGGGAGCTCGGCCCATATGCTGCAACTACATGCAGCATATGGGCCGAGCTCCCTGCAGTGACAGGCAACGGGGGCACATTGTAAAGAAGTAACAGATATCACCCTGCCCCCCAGAGATTTGTAAACTAATACGGGCCTCAGGCAGCATAATATATAATATAGTCATAGTCAGAGTCGGCCGGGCCAGGCACTGCTGCAGGGAGTGCAGCCGGCAGTGACACGGCGGCACGAACGAACGGTACTTGTTCTGAGTCTGAGTGACTTACTTCAGGCCAGCCAGCCAGGGACACAGCTGGGCCCGGTGCTTCAGAATCTTCTCCTCAGCTCAGGCACTCTGGCGACGGCGAAGTTCGAGCCGATTCTCCCGCCCCCTTGCGCCACTGGCCAATCAGCAGCTGCCTCAACAGAGTTACCTTGTGCTGATTGGCCAGCGGCTCGAGCGCTACAGGCTGGCTTGATCCCGATTCCGCGTCAGCAGACTGTCAGGATCAGGTCAGGAGGAGGTCAGGTCAGGATCAGGTCAAACGGGGGGGGGGGGGGGGAGTTGGCGGCGATTGCGGAAGATGAATTGGGGCTGGAGAAAAGCAGCCGCATAGCCGGCTGCAGTTCATGAGTGGGCGGGGCCAAATACTGTGGGCGGGGCCTTCTCTGCGCTACGGGCCCCCCAGTGCCGCGGGCCCCATAGCAGTGGCGTGGTCTGCCTCTATGGGCGGTACGCCACTGTCCATGACTTAAAGACTAGTGCTGCCAGGGGTCCAGCAGTCACTGATAGCCGGACCCCTGCTGCATGCTCTGGCATCGGTGAATTCACCGATGCTGGCGCATTAACCCTTGAGGGTCCCCGCGCTGCTGTGACGGTGATCCGATGGCAGGGAAGGCAGCCCGATGCCTTCATTAGGCATTGTGGTTGCCTTCCAGGAGACCCTGTGAGATCTAGCCCTTGGGATCTCACAGGAAAACAGGCTGTAAGTGTATTACAGTCTGTAATATACTTACAGCCAATGCATCAGAAATATTGTGATGCATTGTAAAGGGGATCAGACCCCCAAAAGTTGAAGCCCAGAGTGGGACAAAAAAGAAAGTGTAAAAAAAAGTGCGTCCTTTTCACAAAATAAAGTTTAAAAAAATTGTTAAAAATAGGGGAAAAAGAAAAGTAGACTAACTAAATCAATCACCCAAAAAATTTAAAAAAACCTATGGCTCTCAGACTATGAAGACACTAAAACATAATTTTTTTGGTTTAAAAAATGCTGTTATTGTGTAAAACGTAAGTAAATAAAAAAAAGTATACATATTAGGTATCGCCACGTCGATAACAACCTGCTATATAAAAATACCACATGACGTAACCCCTCAGGGGAACACCTTAAAAAAATAAAAATGGTGTCAAAAAAGCCATTTACTGTCACCTTACATCACAAAAAGTGTAATAGCAACCGATCAAAAAGTCATATGCACCCCAAGATAGTGCCAATGTAACCGTCACCTCATCCCGCAAAAATTGATACACTACCTAAGACATCTATATAAAGTAATGCAACACCGCGCGCTATATTACAATTGATACCACAAAGCTACACAAAACGCCTTCCTACTTATCACGTAATAGCCGACCGCTACAAACATATGGCTATGTCTCGGTCCTACCTTCACCTAGACGTGTCTGCTGCGGTACAGTGTTCTGTGCTGGTCCACGTTTCTATTCTGGATCTGGTGCAGAACAGGAGGAATGGATCCAGGGGAGGATGGCTGTAGCATTGGTTTTTAATATTTAGGTATTAGGAAATTCGCCCCGGCCGGTGGCAGAATATACCCGTTACCTGTTGAATTGAACGCTCACGTCTGAGCTGGTGACGTCACCCCGGGTGAGCTACGGGTAGCAGTGGAAGTCAATCCTACGCGTTTCAAGTGCAGCGGCACTCTTCCTCAGGGAATATTACATCCACTGCCTTAGTTCTACTCATTTATAGTCCATGCTGTCCATCCTTCTCGCCTGTCTCCATAATTACTATTCAAAACCAAATAGTTCAATCTCTGAGTTCAAGCCCTTTGGCAACATTGTATCTAGGTTAAATATCCATTCTGTTTCTTTTTTTGATTGCTTCTTTATATAGTCTCCACCCCGGGCATCCAGTTCTACCTTTTCTATGCCCAGGAAAGACATACCTTCTAATTGTCCTCCATGTTGTTCCGTAAAGTGTCTAGATAAGGGATGTCCTATAGATTTTTTCTTGATATTATTCATATGCTCACTGATACGTTTTTTTAATTTTCTTTTAGTACGTCCAATGTATAACTTATTACAGGGGCATTTGATGGCATAAATTACCCCTTCTGTATTGCAGGAAATATGGCCACTTATCTTCTGTTCAAAACTGCCCTCATGTTTTTTTATATGTTGTATTTTAACTGTATTCTTTGCTGTATTTCTGCAAGGGGCACATCTTTTACAGGGAAAAAATCCTTGTGGGAGGTTTCCTTTTGCATACGTCTTTTTTCCCAATATTCCTGCACCTTTACTAGTAGAAGCGATCTTACTACCTATATTGGTTGCCTTTTTATATATGAAGACTGGTCTTGCTGGTATAAGATTACCTATAATTTTGTCTTCTTTCAATATATCCCAATATTTGTTTATGATTTTTTTGAGAATATGGTTTGTGCATTATATGGGATTATGATTGGAGGTATTTTTTCCTTCATTTCTATTTCCTTCTGTTTTTCATCTTCATTTTTCTTTGTTATTATTTTTTCTCTTTCTATCATTTTTATTTCTTTTATCTAAGCTTCTACTATATCCACATTATATCCCTTTGCTGTAAACTTTTTTCCTAGAACTTCTGCCTCTTTCTCGTATTCTTTAGTTTCAGTGCAGTTTCTTCTTAGGCGAAGGAATTGACTGCTGGGGATATTATCTAACCATCTGGGCAGATGACAACTTTCTCTGTTAATATAACTGTTTGAGTCTGTAGGTTTTGAATAGGTCTTTGTGCTAATATGGTCCCCCGTAACATAAATAGTGAGGTCTAAAAAATTTATTTCATAATTACTGTGCGTCAAAGTAAAATCCAAATAAAATTCATTTTTATTAATATCCTCTAAAAATAATTTAAGTGCACTTTCCCCTTTATCCCAAATAAAAATCACGTCATCAATGAAACGCCGCCAGAGGACGAGGCCCGCCCGGAGCTCGCCGTTGGGGTGTATGTAATCCGCCTCCCACCGTCCAACATATAAATTAGCGAACCCCGGTGCGAACCTCGTCCCCATTGCGGCCCCCCATATCTGTAAATAAAATTCCTCCTTATATTTAAAATAATTCTTTTCCAATATAAATAAAATGCATTCCCCTATGTATTCTATTTGGGCGCTGTTTAATTCCCCTTTTTGGTATAAAAAATGTTTCGCCGCTGCGCATCCTTTTTGATTCTCAATAATAGAGTATAAAGATTTTACATCTAACGTACCCATTATATATCCTTCTTTCCATTCTATATCTTTTAGGATCTGCAATACATGATTAGTGTCTTTTAAAAATGATGGTAGTGCTTGTGCGCACGGTTGTAAAAACTGATCTATATATTTAGACAGTGTACTGGTCAGACATTCAATCCCGGACACAATGGGTCTGCCTGGGGGTCTCTGTATGTCTTTATGGATTTTGGGGTTTTGATAAAAAATAGCTGTTTTTGGATTTTTTATATCTATATAAATACTTTCATTTTTGTTTAGGATACCTTTCATCTTACCTTCTTGTACTAATTGTTTTAGATCTTTTTTGTAATCTTCTGTGGGGTCCTTTTTAAGGCGTTTATATGTTTTCTGGTCACCCAAGATGTTAAAAACCTATGGCTCTCAGACTATGAAGACACTAAAACATCATTTTTTTGGTTTAAAAAATGCTGTTATTGTGTAAAACGTAAGTAAATAAAAAAAAGTATACATATTAGGTATCGCCACGTCGATAACAACCTGCTATATAAAAATACCACATGACGTAACCCCTCAGGGGAACACCTTAAAAAAATAAAAATGGTGTCAAAAAAAGCCATTTACTGTCACCTTACATCACAAAAAGTGTAATAGCAAGCGATCAAAAAGTCATATGCACCCCAAGATAGTGCCAATGTAACCGTCACCTCATCCCGCAAAAATTGATACACTACCTAAGACAATCGCCCAAAACATAAAAAAAATATTGCTCTCAGAATATGGAGACACTAAAACATGATTATTTTTTTTGTTTCAAGAATGATATTATTGTGTAAAACTTAAATAAATAAAAAAGTATACACCTATACCTAATCTTTTAGGTGAACACTGTAAAAAAAAATTAAATTAAAATGGTGTCAAAAGCCATTTTTTGTCACCTTACCTCACAAAAAGTGTAATAGCAAGCGATGAAAAATTCATATGCACCCCAAAATAGTACCAATCAAACCGTCATCTCATCCCGCAAAAATTATACCTAAGACAATCGCCCAAAAACTGAAAAAACTATGGCTCTCAGAATATGGAGACACTAAAACATGATTTTCTTTTTGTTTCAATATACATATTAGGTATTGCCACGTCCATAACAACTGGCTCTATAAAAATATCACATGACCTAACCCCTCAGATGAACAGCGTCAAAAAATTACGGTAAAATAAAAACTGTGCTAAAAAAAACATTTTTTGTCACCTTACATCACAAAAAGTGCAACACCAAACAATCAAAAAGGCGTATGCCCCCCCAAAAATACTAGCAATCTAACCGTTACCTCGTCCCACAAAAAATAAGCCCCTACCTAAGACAATTGCCCAAAAAAAAAAAATATATGGCTCTCAGAATATGGAGACATTAAAACATATTTTTTTTGTTTAAAAAATGCTGTTATTGTGTAAAACTGAAATAAATATAAAAGTATACATATTAGGTATCGCCGCATCCGTAAGAACCTGCTGTATAAAAACATCACATGACCTAACCCATCAGATGAACACCGTAAAAAATAATTATATAAAAACGGTGTTAAAACAGCCATTTTTTGTACCCCAAAATAGTGCCAATCAAACAATTATCTCATCCTGCAAATATGATACCCTACCTAAGACAATCGCCCCAAAAATAAAAAAAAATATGGCTCCCAGACTATGGAGACACTAAAATTATAATTTTTTATTTAAAAAAAGATATTATTGTGTAAAACTTAAATAAATAAAAAAAACATATTAGATACCGCCGCGTCCGTAAGAACCTGCTGTATAAAAATATCACATGACCTAACCCCTCAGGTGTACACCGTAAATTTTTTTAATAAAAATTGTGTCAAATAAGCAATTTTTTGTCACCTTACATCACAAAAGCGATTAAAAAGTCATACGCGCCCCACAATAGTAATAATCAAA